>NC_057862.1:439220668-440420668 GCF_019393635.1 Dromiciops gliroides
CAGCTTCTTTCTGGGATTATCCACATCACTGTCCCAGCTCTCCATGGGATTGTGGCCATTTTCAGGGCTTTGTCTGTGATTACACAGAGATAAGAAGCCTGAGGGACAGATCTCTTTCAGAGAATTCTTGGATAAGAAAGGAAGGCAAGAGCTCTAGTTAGCTTTGACCAAGGAAGCTTGCCCAGGATTGTAGAGAGGGGAGCTTAGACAAATGCATCCCAGGTACTGACCTGAAAGGCTTGATGCTCAAACCCCATTCCTTTTCTCAGCCAGCACTGTTGGGGGCTGTAAAAATGCCAGTTATCGGTCAGCTAGATGGCGCAGTGGATAAAGCACCGGTCCTGGATTCAGGAGGACCTGAGTTCAAATCCAGTCTTAGACACTTGACACTTACTAGCTGTTTGACCCTGGGCAAGTCACTTAACAGTCATTGCCCTGCAAAAAAATGCCAGTTATCTGAGAATCATGGAATATGCAAAACTTTGAGTAAATCTACCTCTTTCTTAACTTCCCCCCACCCTACCCTACCACCACATTGGATATTGAATTCTTTGAAGAAAGCCAGGGACCACCTGGTCCCTCAAAGATTCACCTTAATCCCCAGAAATTTAAACTTGGTACATTTTCCCCATAAGAAATGAAGTTTCTGGGGCAGCTAGGTGGCTCAGTGGATAGAGCACTGGCCCTGGAGTCAGGAGGACCTGAGTTCAAATCCGGCCTCAGACCCTTGACACTTACTTGCTGTGTGACCCTGGGCAAGTCACTTAACCCCAATTGCCTCACCAAAAAAAAAAAAAAAAGAAATGAAGTTTCTTTTGGGGAGTAAAATAAATGAGTAGGTTGCCAATGACAAACTTGTAAAACCCACAAGCAAGGAGATGATTTCAGTGCTTACTTTCTCAAGCATAAACTGTATTTGGCCTTCACTGAGTGAAGGAGTAAGTCATTCCCAGGCTCATGACATTGAGGCCAGGTCCAGAGGAGAGGGTAAAGCTTTTGGCCAGCCCAAGGGAAGCAGGGAGTTCCTTTTTTGCCTCTTGGCTTCAGGCCCAGATGACAGAGTCCTTGTGTTGAGTTTGCCCACATACGAGGAACCCTGAGGCACAGGCACTGTTGGGGACATGGAGAAAGGCAAATCTCTGTAACTTCGTTAACTGCTTGGTTGGAATCAGAATGAAGAGATCCCATTTCAGATCCTTTCTGGCTAGGGCTCTGAGCCTGCAGAACAGGCCATTGGCCGAACTCTTAGATACAGTTTTCCTTTAAAAAAAATAACAAAAGCATAAAAACCAAAGGTAGGCAAAAGAGCCAGTCATGTGGTATGGGTGAAGGGGGTTTAGCTTCAATGCTTGAATTGTGTATAAAAACTAAAAAGACTGAAATATTTCTTTATTTCCCTACCTCATTTTCCTCATTCAAGCTGTTTAACATCTGACGTCTGCTTTGAGCCAGAGGGAGCCTTGGGCCCCTTCGTGCATGGACTGTGAGCATGAAGCCCAATGGAGCATGAGAGAACCCACACTATGGCTGATGCAAGACTTTTCCCTTTTCTGTTTCATTCAACAGAAAGAAAGACAAAAATATCCTCCAATCCCCCAGCTCTATCCTTGCCCCTGTGACATGGCAGTTGGGCCTATGTAAGATTATATGGCCCAGCTGACTTAACTGAGCTCAGTGTATTAAGAAGTACATTGATGACATGGATACCCCTGCACCCAAAAAATAGGGACTGAGTATCTCATGGTTTTCTCTCTAAAAAGGAATAGCTTTTTGCTGCCCCCACTGTATAGATGGATTTACTGAGGGCAAAGATGAAGTCTTCTATTAAACTCAGAAAGAGAGAGGGAGCATCAGGGACATGACTAGAATTCAGGTCATATCCCACAGATACAATTCAATTAGCTTCTGGTTATAGACCTTTACCCAGTACTATTTGCCTGATTTCCCATTCTATAGTTTAGAGTGAGTTGGAGAAGCCCAGGAACGGCACGGGGTTTGCAGCTCAGATATCAAGAAAGCTGGTTTTACTCTACTAGGAGACATTTCTATCCATTTGCCTGTGCTTGAACTAGAGCCTGCCCAACTAATTCTGGAGTTTTGACATTGGGGAAAATTTCAAATATTCACAATGTGTGCCCACACTGACCTCCCCCATCCCAATATAATAGCCACTCTAAGAAGGGCTTCCACAATGAGGCTACACCTGCACCTGGGGCTGGCTGGACCAACTAGGCAATCTGAAAACCAGTCAGGTCAGTTATGTGCGTGGGTGTGGTTTTTTTTTCCATTGATTCAACCAGTAGAATCAATTAAACTGATGGTACTACATGGTCCTTTAGACCCAAGAAAATATCCCAAGTTCCTGAAGAAAGCTTATTCAGATCTTGCAACTCTACAGGTTTAGGGGATAAGTGTTATTGCTCTCTCAAAGTGGGGAGGCAAAAATGTACTCTATGAGACTTTGTCTCAGGTGGAATCATTTATGTCCAGTTTGGAAAATATAAGCAATGTGTGTCATGATGTGTATAGCCTATAACTGGCCTCTTCCTTCTGGAGCCATGCTAGGGGATGCTTTGCTATAGGCTGACACCACATGCCCCCTCCAGGTAAATTGGGAATCAGCTCTGTTCTTGGAAGAGTAAAGGAAGCAGCTCTATGTCTTCTCCTTGCCAAAAGAGAGTTTGTCCTATCTCTCTCTGCACAACTTAGTCACGGAAGCATATACACACACACCCTCCAAGGGAAGGAAGACAGCCCCTTCTGTCATTGGCAATGGGCTTGTCTTGTCTCTTTTCTTTGATATGTGCATTGGATGGGTTTCTGTGCTGGTCTGTGTCTGTCCTCTTTGCCTCTCCCCATCCTGGTGCATGGAGCCATAACTCCCACCGCATACCCAGCATCTTTCATTCTGCTCAAGACACTTAACTCTGTTTCCACCACACTCCCAAGCCTTACCAACCACACTTAGTGGCACATTATGCCGGAGTAAAACAAAGGAGCTAAGAAGGGGTGGGAATTGTTCCTACTGGATAGATGGGGAAAGAAGGCCGGAGGCCGGGGTAAGACCTCCCACTTCATAATCTTCAGAACAGGGACTAATTCATTTGATTATGTATATGGACTGACCCTTGATAATATAACAGGTGTTTCGAGGGCTACCCAACCTTGCATAAGGAACATTTTTTTCATACTATTTCGGATATGGGAGCAGCATGGCCTAATGGGTACTGAGCTGTTCCTGGAGCCAGGGGGACCTGGGTTTAGGTTTTGCTTTTGGGACCTCACTTAACTTGCCAATGCCCTATGCTCTCTCATACCATAAATTGCAGAGAAGATTTAGAATTGTATTGGTCAAAGGAGCTTCCTTGCTTGGGACTTTCCTTTGCTGGTAAAATCACAGATCTAGTCCCTATCCCTATTTCAGTAACATTGTCAAAGCAGAAGGAAGCAGTGAGGCATAGTGTGGAAAAAGAAAACTGTTCTAGGAGCCACCAGATTCGGGTTCAAGTCCCAGTTCTTAACTACCTGTGTGGCCTTAGTCAGGTCACCTAAGCTCTCTCAGCCTCAGCTTCCTCACTTGAGGTAGCTAGGTGGTGAAGTAGCTAGAGCATTGAACTTAGGAAGATCTGAGTCAAATCTGATGTCAGATATTTCATAACTGTGTGACCCTGGGTAAGTCCTTTAACTGCTCTCTGCCTCAGGTTCCTCATTTGAAAACTGGGGATAATAATAGCATCTATCTCCCAGGGTTGTTGTGAGAATAAAATTAGATAACGTTTGTAAAATGCCTTGCAAACATTAAAGCAATATATACATATATATGCATATGTATTATTATTATTATTATTATTATTATTATTATTATTAAACTGAGAAAGCAAAGCATCACCATATGTGGTGGTTATAAAGTATGGGAGATAACTAAAGTGCTTCTAAGGTTTTCATTGGCATTATTATCTAGCAGCAATTTCAGTAGGGGCAGGGAATAAAGCAGAAATTGGAAGAGACAGGGAGGGAGAAGAAATAAAAAGGGAAGGAGAAATTGGGGGAGCCCAATCAGGGACTGAATGTCTTAAGAGTTAAGTGATACCCTAGCCAGAAGTGTCTGTGGTGATCTGGGCAGGGGGTAGGGGTACCAAGTGAGCAGTCTCTCTGAGCAAGCTTGTGGTATGTGTGACCCCTCAAAGAGAAAACCTCTTTCCTAGTTTGAGAAGAGTCAATGCAAATTGATGGATTGGAATGAAAATGAACATTTTCTTCATTTTACTCCTTGTTAATGTGCCATATTCCATTTGACTGACAAAAATAAAATGAAATCACAATATTATTTCAAAATACAATTATGAGACCAATGCTTGTTGGCTTCTAATCTAGTATCGAAATGCTTTCTGAAAACTATGTGTCTAGTTTGGAGGCCTCACATGATTGAGGAGCTGTTGCTTTGAATAGAAGGGGAGAGGAGAGGACCTTTGAACCCTTGCTTGCCACAAACTCATGGTTTTGTGTGTGTTTGTGGGGGGGATTTCTATTCCTGGTAGAGTGGACCAGATTGTTGGACGGGGCCCAGCAATTACTGACAAGGACCGTACTAAGGGGCCGGCAGAAGGGGAACTACCTGAGGACCCCAGCATGATGGGCCGGCTTGGGAAAGTGGAGAAACAGGTAAGTGGTTGACCAAATCACTAGGCAGACCTTGCCGACTTTAAAAACCAAGATCTGTGGTCATCATCACTATTCCTCTTTAGATCCCAGCCTGGTTTGACGGAGACCCTTTAGGACAATGTTATCTGCAAGAGAACTTTTCTATGAAATGCAGCACTTTAGGCAGATCTTTCATTTGAACAAGACTGTTTCAGTAACTTTCACGAGCTTGACACTTTTACCTGGTCCCCTGTAGGACTGTTCCTTGAGCACAGTTGTTCTACTTCAGAGATAGTTGTAAACTCCTTCAAAATGGTTTTGGCCAAGTAAGAGATGTCAGGATGTATCCCAATCCTCACCCCACCCCATATACTTTATCCCTGCAGACTGAAGATTCCACATCTGAAATGACACTTGATCTTGTGACCAATTTCATTTTAATCAGCATTAGGGCACATAAATCAATAAACATTTATTAAGAGCTTACTGTATGACAAGTACTGTCCTGTTAGGAATACAAAGAAAATGCAAAAACAAGCCCTGCCTGGATAGATATAATAGGTGTTTTTGAAATGCCTGTTGATTGCTAAACTATATCTTATGTTCAGAAATTACCATGATGTAGTGCAAAGAGTCCCAAGATCTGAGTTTGAATTCTAGCTCCGACAGATCTGGACAAAGTTGCTTTATTTCTCATAGGAATAATCATGCTTGCACAGCCTACTTCCCAGGGTTGTTTGGAGTCAAGCGCTTTATAAACCCATTATATAGCACTATAAGTGAGTTATTGCTGTTAATATCATTACTTTAGCAATTTTTGCAAAGGAAGAGAAAGGTACATTCCATTAGTTAGGGATCTGCTGAATCTGCACTGGGTGAATAGCATTGTTTTGGTTCCAGACGTGGTCATGGAGTTGATGGCGAAAAGGGGAGACAGTACAGTAAACGTGTGATCATCAGAAACATATGCACATGATTTATTATTTTGAAGGTATTTTGAGAGGAAAAGGATGGTCCTGGAGTTCTATTTACAGAGTTACAAGGTATAGAATAGGTTGACTCAGAAAACCCGGTTTAAGGGAATGGAGACAGAATTTATTGGCTGTGTTTCCTGCTAGATTTTTATACCTTTTGTTTACCAGAGCCTGGGTGAGGACTGCCCTCTATCTTCTTCTATGAGAATTTCATTTTGTCTTTTGGTTAAACACTATTGGTATGAACATTTTCAGGTTCTCTCCATGGAGAAGAAGTTGGACTTCCTGGTGAACATTTACATGCAGCGGATGGGCATTCCTCCGACAGAAACGGAAGCCTACTTTGGTTCTAAGGAACCAGAACCTGCTCCTCCCTATCATAGTCCAGAGGAGAGCCGGGAGCACATCGACAAGAACGGCTGTATCATCAAGATCATCCGCTCCACCAGCTCCATGGGGCAAAAGAATTTTTCTGCCCCTCCAGCACCGGCCATGCCTTCCAATACATGCCCCCCATCCACTTCATGGCAGCACCAAGCCTATCAGCGACAGAGTCACGGGTCCTCTCCAGTAGGAGATAATGGCTCTTTAGTCCGAATCCCCCCCCCACCGTCCCATGAGCGGTCCCTGTCTGCCTACAGTGGGGGTAACCGGGCTAGTATGGAATTCCTCCGTAATGAGGACATGGCTGCCAAGCACCATGAGAGTGCCTTGAGGGACAGCGACACCTCGATCTCAATCCCCTCAGTGGACCATGAGGAACTGGAGCGTTCCTTCAGTGGCTTTAGCATTTCCCAGTCCAAGGAGAACTTGGATGTTCTGAACAGTTGCTATGCAGCCGTGGCCCCTTGTGCGAAAATCAGACCCTACATTGCAGAGGGGGAATCAGACACTGATTCTGATCTTTGCACACCCTGTGGCCCCCCGCCACGGTCAGCCACTGGGGAGGGCCCCTTCAGTGACATGGGCTGGTCAGGCCCTCGCAAATGAAGCCCTTGCTATCTAACCAGCTGTTGGTTCACATTATCCACACGATGAACTCTTTTCCAGGGAACTGGCCACCAAGAATTTGTGTTTCAGAAACTTGCTTAGCTCTGGGACACTCTCTAATAGCTGTGTTGAGTGCTGTGGAGGGTGGGGGAGGGTGGGGGAGGGCGGCGAGGTTGGGACAGAGGCTGGCTCAGCAACCCTCTTCCTTGCAGAAGGGTCAGTTGGGTAATATTATCAATAGGAGACTGGATCAAATTTGTCCTGTCTTTCTGGGTGCACTATTTAAGGGAGGGGTGTGAAATTGTGTCTTGATACAGGGTAGACGAGTGGAGTTTCTTGGTATCAGCCAAGCAAGGTTTTATAAAAAGTCATTTTATTATAAGGTAATATTTGTCCCATGGGTACAAGTTTATTTATTACCTCTGGGATTCTCTGTGATGACAAAGCGAATACACAATCCCCACTGTCTTGTACAAGAATTTTTTTTGACAGAAGTGGCAGACTTTTAAGTGGACTCAAAACTTTTAGTTCAACATTCATCAGTGGGAGAATGGGACTGATGAAAGGGGGATGTGAGGGACCCTTGGAGGTGGCTCTGTAAGTGGATTGGTTATGGATTTTGGACCTGGGGTCTGAGAATCCTTGAAGATGATAGATGTGAGTGGTTTAGGAAAACTGGGAGGAAAGGCCAAACTTGTGAGTCAGTGGTGATCCAAGAGAGATTTAAGAATTTTTAAAAATGGAATTAGGAGTTACATTTCAATTATGTATTATACTAAATCAGATACTCTCTTTTGTCTTTCTGCTTCCAAATAGTACAGGTTTTTTAGGGGGTGACTATGTATTGATGGGTTTACTGACTTGAGTTTTTCTTTGTGGATCTTACCCATGCCCTGTACAGTTTGGCAGCAAAAGAGAGGGTGAGGAAGTCAGGGAGATAAGTGGAGAGGGTAAATTCAGAAGCCTTATTTTTTTTTAAATGTAGCTCCCCAGGTAGTAGGTTTTAATGTGGTGAGGGATGAACAGTCAGGTGACTGATTAGTTTTATCATAATCTGTTTTCGAACATATTCCTGTTTGTGCCTGAAAGTGTTTGCCCCTCACTGACCCACTGAAAAACAGTTTGCTTCCCTGATCCCATAACTCAGTTTCCCCTTAACTCTCTGCCTTTGTGAAATGCATTCTCTCCTTACCATCTTGAAACAGGAAGGAGAATTTCCTTTCTTTCTTTTCTTGAGTACAAGTCTAGCAAACTGCCAGTTGGCTTCTCTTCCCATTCGTCTCTTCATTCCTGAAGCAGTACTGCTGTCGTTGATGCTGGGCCTGCTGAGAGCTGAGGAAGGGAAAGAACATCACTGAGACAGGTTTCACTGAGGACCAAAACAAAGCCACAAAGTGATCTTTTTACTCTCTTAACATCCACTGCTCTAATTTTCAGGTAGGGGATGGAGAGAAGATGCTAGGGAGAGAGAGGTGTAGTAATAATGTCATCAGACCTTCACATACTAGCTTAGAGTTGCCCTGCCCCTCAGTCCTTTCATTTAACTAAAGTACTCTATCCATGGGATCATGGAGTCTTCTTAAGGGCTAAGATTATGGGTACCTTTGAGCCCTGGCCTGGATTTGACATTCTCCAATCAACCTTCCAGGGGCATGCAGATAAGATATCAACAGTTAAGAGTTCAGAGGTCAAGATTCCAAGGCCATTTCAGTCTAGTTGGGAATAAAAGTCCCTATGACTGCAAGGCCATGTTCAACCCCTTGGAGAGATTCTCTCTCTCTCTCTCTCTCTCTCTCTCTCTCTCTCTCTCTCTCTCTCTCTCTCTCTCTCTCTCGGGACTTTCTTTCACTATGTGGACTTGGCATGGAAACAAAAAGAGAATGACCAAGTTTGTGCTTTGGCTCTAATGGTTATAATATGATGTGGATATGAGAGGACATTTATGAATGCTCTCTGAGGAATGCCAGGAAACCTATTGTGTTTACAAGCAACTTCATGTTTTAGTTTAGCTAGTGGTCATCCTTGTAATTTATTGGGAAAATGTGTCTGAGCAAGATAATCAACCTGCAGGGTATTTGGGAAGTTGTTCCCATATTCTGCAGAGTAGCTCCCAAAGGATAGTACCTTACTGGACTGAACTAGACAATCTCTTTGTAATTAGGCACATGCTATAAAGATAGTGGGCTGTTCTTGTCATTCTGTCACCCATTGATACTTAGAGAGGACTCCATGTCATTAGCAGCTGTGACATGATAAGCAACACAGGAAGCTCTTAAAAGGATCAGAATGTCCTTGATCCTCATCCATTCTCTCCCACTGAAATAGAATCTCCCTGATTCTCTCCTTTGCAGTGACCTAGCTTTATCACATAGTGAAGAAATTCTATTGGAAAGCCAACTGAGTGGGAACTTTTTCTTAATTTCTTATCTTGGACTTGAAAACAAAACAAAATGCAGATGATCAGAGGGAAGATCGGCCTTTCTTTTCTTTCTCTTTTTTCTCTTTCCATAGCAAGGAACACAGATTCAACATTTATTCCCTTTGTTTGGTAAAGGGCTGGCCAGCTCAAGGTGTCTTTTTTGTAGCTGGTTCTGTGACACGAAATAGGGATATTTGGTTCTTTGACGTGCCTACGATCTCATCTATGTGGGTACTCTATCCAATAATACAGATGACAGCTGCTACAAATCTTGCCCATGTCCCCCTAGAAATCTACCATGGAGGGAGGAGCACCCAATGCACTGGAGGCAATTCTCTAGATCTTCTGATAGCCAGGGTGCCATCAAGGGCTGGCCACTAAGTCCTTGGGCTGCACATCAGTTTTCCTTCACTCTGTGTGAATAGCCCATTTTCTTTTGTCCTGTTCTCCCCCCCCTCCAGTTATATGTCTCTCTGGTGACATCCTTATAATTTAAAGTATATACCCTATTTCATCTTTCTTAAATGGAAAGATAAAATAGATGAAACAGGGAAACATGAAACCCATTTTAAATGCTGAGAAATTTGCCTCAAGCCAAAAAAAGCCCTACTTGTGGATTTTCCTCAGTTTTGGTTAATTAAAGACTATCCATCCATGTTCTAAATGTTGTATTTGGGAATGTCTTTCTGGAGTTAATGTTAGTTCCATTTCTAAAGAGAAAGTTTTAAAGAAATATTATGGTAAACTGAGTATTTAACAAAGGCTTCATATTCCCCTTGAGTTGTATGGGGACATGGTTTAGGATGTGTGACTGCTAAAGGACCCTGGTACTTCAGGGCAAAGCACCTACCCCTGAAGACTGGTTAACATTGGGTTTGGTAATCTTATACCTTCAATAGTCTTTCTTGCAGAGACTATATACTATATCTTTATCTTTATGAGAGGCAATGGAATCTTGGTAACTCAAAAATAATTTCCTTCCCCCATGGGCTAAGATGACGGGATAGTCCTGTTTTTTATTTATCTGTGTGCCCAGTGGGGCTGATAAAAGCTAACTAATTTCCTCATCAACCATTTTCTAGGAAATACACTAAAATTTAGACTTCCCACCTTCCAAATATCTTAGTTAAATCAGTCTTGAGTTGAACTACAGCACTCATCCTGATGGAGTTTCATAACATTAGAGTACATAGTGCATGCTCATTGCCAGATAAAATTTTTATTTCTAATTTTGGCTTCTTGCTTCTGGCACAAAAGCATGTCCTTTGAAAGCAACTCCTGGGGGGTGGGGAGATGGCTACATTTCTCTTGCTTTTGGAAGGTATTAGGAAGAAAAGGATAATTAAGAACAGCTCTACCTGAAACAGCAAGTTTCAGCTTCTCTAGTTAGTCTTCATGCCTCACTCCTTCCCCTATATCCCAGGAGAATGGCTAGGGTTTGTACAATACTCTTTTGTCCAATAACTTGTTCCTGTTCACCATTTTTTTGCCAAGTGGAGCTGACCTCTCCCACACTTCTGTGACTGCTTTTCTGCTGATTTTATGGGATTGTAAGGTAAATGGAGATATTCCTCTCTCTCTCTCTCTCCCTCCCTTCCCTAATCCATATCCAGAGAGAGCACAGAGCTATCCCCATAAGCCAGATATGCCAGTGGCATATCAGGGAAGGGGATAATGCTAGAATGGGTTGCCCCAGGGATCAATCCAGAGGGGAATATTTGGGGGGAGAAACTTAACCCTTGCCACCAAACTTGGCCACTAGAAACTGTAGCTTTGAGGGTCTGGACCAAAGACTAAATTTTATATCAACCTGTGAAATATCGTATTCTATTCCACCAACTCAAGAACCCTTAAGGACCAATGACTACATTTGATAATTAAATTTAATTTGAAAGGATATTGTGCTTGTCCTTTCATGGAGCTTTATGGAGCTGTCCTCGACTTGAGTAGACATGGGATGGTTACATTCTCTCTGGCTTTATCATCTTCTAAGAAAATTCTCTCTTGGATCAATTGTGACTTGCATTGACATCTCCCTACTTATATACTCCCTTATCAGAGCCACCATATGGAAGTTCTCATTGGACTAAAGCAGAATCCTTAAAAATGAAGCAGGAGATTTCCATACAAATTATTTAGGGCAATTGGGAAGACTGTTTGTTCCCCAAGCATGACCTTTTCCTTAATCAGCAAAAGCTATCTGGTAACCAACAACTTTCTTTGGGTCATGACAACTGGAGTAGGGACAGCCCCTCACCTTGGGAGCAGAACAGATGCACCAGCCAGTGTAGATATCAATGAAAGCACTTTAGCTAGGATAGATATAGTCCCAGACTGGGCTCTTTTTAGTGATAGAACCGATTTATTATTTTTTTTCCAAAGCCTCACAGGAGTAATTTGGTCTCACTGAAATCTGCATTTAAGACCAGAGCACATGCCAGCCCTGTGACAATCTAAGATTTCTTCTGTGTTGTCCTAGACTTGGCATTATTTCTCTAGGAGGTTTCAAAATATAATTAGTATATATGTGCATAACTATTCTTCCTGGGTGTGTATCTGTAGCCAACATTTCATTTGCACACTCTTGCTTGCCTTAGACTGATTGCCTCTAACAGGAGAGAAATACTCAGTATTTTGAACAATATTAACCAATATCTTATTATAGTTCTTGGCCAGAGCCAATCACTTGCAGCTACTTCTATTCAGTGATCCAGTGAGAAGAAAAAAGTGTATTTTACACATGTGACTGACTTTTTGAGCCTATCTCACTCTCAATTTTGCTTGCTTATGCATGCCATTGGAGATGGGTAGAGATAATAGCTTTTGGCACCTATGTCTCCTCTCTCGAAATGCTGTAGATTTTTAAAATGGAAAATGAAAACACCAGGTTTAAATCATGCTTCCCCTAGTCATGCAGAGCTCTGACAACTCAATGACTTTTTATAGGTAGCATTGAAGCAACTAGTTTCAGATGCATGAACACACAAATATGGGTTTTATTACATGGAACAAAGCTTTTCTAGTATGCTACCCCTACTTCAATGGATGAATGGGGGAATAATTTTATCTAATTTTTAATCAAAATCCAATAATTTTTATCAAATAATTTTTATCTAGTCACCATATTTTCACAGATAGAGAAATGGCATCCAAATGCTGAGGAGTTCTCTTCACCAAGAGCAAACCAAGGGCCTATGGATTTAGATTGTAGTAAAAGGGGACTGAGATTACACTGTCATTGTTGAGACACCCTGCAACATTTTAGCAAGGGCAGAGTTTGAAATCTCTTTGTCCTAGTGATTTTTCAAATTATTTGGGTATAGCTATCTTTCTCGGATGTCTTGATGTAGTGCCTACTAGGGAATACTGGTTGATTGCAGGCAGGGAAATTAATTAAGGTCTTTTCAAGCAGTCTTTATGGCCCCAGAATGTTATCTAGCAGCTCCTTCTTTATAGCTTTTTGGGTTAAATTACTTCAAAGTTGTGGTCTTGTCTTAGACTAGTCATCAAGTCTTCTACAAATATATGAAAGGAGAACAGGGGGTCTTCCCTTCCCTTCCAGATTCTTGGTGGTATTGAAATGGGTTCCTGTTTTCTCCTCACAAATACCAAACATGCTACAATGAATATGAACATGAGTGTGAGAGGTCTCCACTGTGTGTGTGTATAAGTGTGCATGTGAATGTGTATTTGTGTCTCAGTAAATGATTATTTGTGTCTCTTGGAAAATGTGTGTGTAGAAATAAGGGAGAGAATCACATCCACAGTTCAAAAAGACAATGAAGAAATACACAAAACAATAAAAATTAAAGCGAGAGCTGTTTGCCTATGTCAAATACTCCTGCTGCACCTTTGCCGTGGGGGAAGGGAGAGAGCCTATCCTACCCAGCATTATGCATGGGCATGTTGCTAAAGCCTGGTTTGAGCTGAGACTTGCACCAGGCTTTGAATAATGCATGAGTGCTCTGAGTATGTGAGCCTCAACAGAGAGGACAATGGGTGCTTTTGAGTCTCTAGCACTGTGGTGACATATTTTATTCTTCCCATTTATTGTTCCCAGCACATGGTCCAGTCCCTTAGCTGGTAGGAGGAGGCTAGAGGCAGGTCTGTGCAAGAGCTGATTTGTAGGGAGGTTCCCCAGAAACTAAAGCCAGAATAGAGCATTTGTATGCCCTAGGCAAGGTTTGAAAATTCTTCATCCTCTTTGTATTACTATCCACCAGAGCTTTTGAGCTGTCACTCTAACCCAAGTGACTTATCACCAAATAAATACCTATAATCCACAGAGAACAGAATTTTATATGTGCATTTATAAAAGAAAATATATTTAAAAATGACCCTCTTTGTGCCTCCTGCATGTCTCATCCTAGGCAGCTATCTCTTTTGCCTGTTTCTCCATTGTCAGAAAGCCATTTTAGGCCTTTTAGTTTCCCTGGAAAGTAGTGATTGGAGCTGGTGGCTCTGTTCCCATCATGAAATAGCACCTGCCGCAATTGCCACTGTGATGATCAGTGGGCGCAAAATACTTTTAGGACAATTTGTTCAGTCTCTGAAATTTCTTCTAAACCTCCAATGCCCTAGTTTACCATCCCATGCTGAGGCCACTTGTGGACTGTAGTGAGTCTTCTGTGGTAGAGATGGAACACTGCCACACTCTTCCCTGAGGATGGCGCAGGCCTGCCTTTTATAACGTGTGAATTTGTACATCCTTGGTCCATTCTGTTCTTTGTATTTATACATTTAAAACCCACTCACCCCCTTCTACCCTTACATATGGAGCCAAGCAAGCAGAGAAAAAAACTAAGCCAAACCTAGAAGTTGGAAGTATTTTAAAAAACTACTTTTCCTTGTCTATTCCAGGTTATCCATTTGTCTGCTGTATCCATTTATCCATAAAAGGTCATCCACGGGCCAGCTAGGTGGCGCAGTGGATAGAGCACCGGCCCTGGATTCAGGAGGACCTGAGTTCAAATCCAGCCTCAGACACCTAACGCTTACTAGCTATGTGACCCTGGGCAAGTCACTTAACCCCAATTGTCTCACCAAAAAAAAAAAAAAGATTATCCACTTATCTACTGCATAGATACATTAACATCAGGCAAAATAGATAATGGGAATAGCTATGTGAGTAGCTGGTAAGCTCAGTGAGTCAATATTAGGACATGTCATTCTCCAAAGAGCTGATACACTCTTGGGCTGTTCTACAAGAGGCAGAGCATCCTGAATGAGGGAAGTGATTTTCCTGCTTGTATTTGGCCCTGGACATTGTTGGGAAAGGACACTGATAAGCTGAAATTCATCAGAGGAAGGTATGAGAGTGGTGGATAGATTCCAAACAATGTCATATGAGCAACAATTGGAGGAATTAGGGATATTTAACCCAGGGAAGAGAAGACTTAAGAGGGATATTCTAGCTGTTTCCAATGATTTGAAGTGTAGTTGGATGGAAGAAAGTTTGGGATAGTTCTGTTTGACCCCAGAAGGTAGAACTAAAAACACTGGGTAGCAGTTGTGATTTTGACTGCATGAGAAAATACTGCCTAACAAAAGATAACCATTTGTTGGGGATGCTGTAGAGGAGTATCTGCTTGGATATGGGTTGGACAAGGCATCCTCTGAGGTCCCTTTCCAACTATAAGATTCTGTGATTTTCTGATTCTGTGACTACTAAATTGATATCCCTATGCTGAATGAGTCCCATGCTAAGTGAATGCATCAGAGTGGAAGGTTCCTGTCTCACTGGTGCTACATCTGCCCATTTATCCATTGCTTCTGGGATCCTTTCCCCAGAACACAATTTTCTGTTAGTAAAATAAGAGAGATTTCTTAGCTATGTAACTACTCTCCTTCATCCCTGCCTCACCCCCTCATCTCCTCTACACAAACCTGCTTGGAACTCAGAGCTCATGTCTGATGAGTCAGTTTTCATTTCAGAGGAGCATTGCCTTATCCTTCCTAATTACCATTTACCAATGGGGAATCAATCTCTCATTGGGTCATACTATCATTCAGAGAAATGGTATAAGTGTAAGTTTGTGAAGGAGGTTCAGTAGAAATATATTCTGGGGGGTTAGTGTGTGTGTGTGTGTGTGTGTAGATAGGCCTAAAATGTAGACTAAGTAAGGATATTAGAGTATTGTGACTTGATCTCTGGGGAATCAGAAGCTGTGTAATAATAATAAGCCACATTTTATACAGTATCGTGACTCCTCCTCTTATAGAAATAAATGCCAGGGGTCATGTAGCTGGAGTATAAAATTCTGATGGGTCAGTCACAGGTAATCATGACATACTGACCTTGTAAATTCAGGAGCTCTGAGTATACCCTGTTCTAAGTTAGAGCTCAAGGTTTTGCTTGGGGAGAAAGGGACTGTGAAGTCTTTGTATCCTTTAAAAAAAAATTCCAACACCACTTCTAGGGTTAGAATTAAGTTAATAAGAATCAGGAGAGGCTAGTGATGGGGGCATTTCATTTATTTCATGTCCATCCATTCAGAATAACATACAAATAATAGTATATGATTCTCCAGCCCTAAGCACTCAAATGCAGACAAAATAGGGCATCAAATTTCATGAAAGAATAAAATAGCTTGGGATTTTAGGGTCATTGAGTGTTTCATATAATAAGTATAAGTGTGTTGTGATTCTGTGTGTTCATGTGTGAGTATGTGCCAAATGTCTTTATAATACAGTGTGCTGGATGTGTTTGTGTCTGTGTGACTATACAGGGTGCATATATATGCACCTGAGTCTGATTGTGTAACTGAATACCGTGTGTGTGTGTGTGTGTGTGTGTGTGTGTGTGTGACTGCTGGGTATGTTCATGTCCGTGTGACTCTGTCTGTATCTGTATTTGTGTGTCTGTGTATGCTGAATATGTTTGTATCTGCCTGACTTCATGTAGTGAATGTATGTTTGCACTTGCATTTGACTGTGTGACAACCATGTCAGCGTGTGACTGTGCTTAGCATGTGATTATGACTGAATGTGACTATGTGTTGAATGTGTTCTTGTGTGTCTGTATGTGGAGCGCATTTAGGTATGATTTGTGTGTGCTGAGTGTGTATTTGTATCTCTGCACCACCATGAGTGCTAAGGGTCAATGTGAGACTTGAATATATGAGTTTGAGTCCACGTATGATTGTCTGGTAACTGAGTTTATGCCTGTGTTTGTATGCAATTGTGTATATTCAAGTACATGTGCCAACCTAACTGTAAACTGACCAACTGAGGAAGAAAATTGTCAATTCAATCCCTTGTCAGGACTTCTTCTTGTCCTCCCCATGGTCTCTGCCAAGCTCTTGAGCCTTTTACACATTCTTGTTTTTAACTATTTTCCAGTCAATCAAAACAGGATTGTTTCTTTAGGTCTCCAGTACATATTGTTTTGAGTGAAATATAGGAAAAATGAGAATTCTTGCTTCTTGGCCCTTGAGTTTATAGGATAGTTGGGGAGACAGGAGACATATGCCTGAGACAACCTCACAATAGCATAATCAGCAAGTGCATCTTAAAGTCCGAAGAAATGAGGCTGAGTATGCTGAGGGGACCCAGGGATCAGAGTGAGATGGGCAAATTAGGGGAAATATTGAAGAATATAGTTTTGAACTGGGCTTTGTAGGAGGTGGTTGACATAAATTGGTCTTATGTGTTCTGCTTTCTCACCATTAGATAGGTGGTATAGCCTTACTAATTCAAAGATGCTTCATTCTTATCTTCTGAATGAAGTCTTCCTATGAGAGCTTCCTGTGAAGTTGGAACTACCATACATAGCTAGTCCTGGGAGGAAGGCTCAGGAAAGCAGGTGGACAGAGCCTAAATGTTGCCCTCAGACTGATCCAAAGTAGATAAGAATCAACAGTCTCAAGGATTGGACATGTGGTTTCGCTTATCAAGTATGTGCCAAAGAGAGTCACAAGAACTCTCAAGTGCATTGAGACCACTTTTATTTTAATCACAAAAGTGGGGTTTAAAAGTAGGATTGGATAGAGATTTCTCAGAAGGCCCATTCAAACTCTCTCCCTGCCCCTAGTTTGGGGCTTGGCTTTGATTCAGGGAGGGAATTTTGGGCTTGTCCAATCCTGTCAATCAGTGAGTGATGCCCAGGAGTCATGGGATACCACAAGGGGAGAATTCTTCCTTTGAGGCCCTGAGGAGCTGCGTGTGGCATATAACAAAAATCCCTCAGTCCTGGAGAGAAGAGAAAACATTTCAAAGTTGCCAAGTATTGAATACATTTCTTTCTACTCTGTGCAATTTTTCATGGGACTGTACAGACATTTGGACAAACTGCCTTAATGTGCTTTGGCGGAAACTCTCTCAGCTGACATCACTTGGAGAGTGGACATCTTTGTCTGAGTGGGCCCCTCTAAGCCCCAAAGAGGTCAGGTTTCCCAAATGCTGTGGCTTATTCACTGGCAGGCTCTGACCAGTGATCTGGGCCAGCTATGGGGGATGTGACAGGCTGGTGGTTAGTGCAAGAAGGCCAAGCCCAGCCAACTTGGAGGGCCGGGGCTGACCCCTGGGTCCTTGACATGGATACAGTTTCATATGAGGAACAAATGTTCCACTGAGCCAGCCTCTGGTTCCTTTATATCTTCTATCAAGTCTGTGAGTTCACATTTACTTAATAAAAACAGAGGCAGATCAGAATATTGGGCTTGCCCTGCAGTGACTGGACCTCTTTGGATGGACCTTAATCTACACATCATGAGGCAATTTTGCAAGTCTCTCTTTCTCTCTCTTACACACACAATTGCACAAACACACTTTCATACCTGCTGTGACACACACACAACTCACTCATGCCTGTTCACACACACACACACACACACACACACACACACACACACACACTCACTCTCCCATTTCCCAAGTCCCACTTGTACTCCCTTGTGAACATTAACATTTGGTTGCCCTTTGGCTAGCAAAGATAGCTGCTTTGCTTCCTCTCATTTGCTCTGTTGCCTTGGCTGTTTTGCACTTTTGTTCGTGCTCCAAAGAATATTTCATAATGCCTTCGGTACTGACGTACACCTTGAAACATTTTGTATGTATTGGATGGTTCACACTTCTCTTGTAAAATAGCAACTAGACTTTTTGTGAATGTGTTCTTTCCTCTGTAAATTCCCCCTTCTGCCTTTGTGCACTGTACATTTTATAGGGGTAGATGCCCAGGGAATGAACTCTAGTTTTCTAATGGAATAGAAAAGATATTAAATCATATAACTCACTGATTGCCACTAGAATGCGATGTAGCCCAGACTTTTTTTCTCCATGGACATTTTCAGCATGAGATATCCTGTACATTCATGTGGAAGGCTACAACATCTTCAGGGAAGTACTTCATGTGGTTCTTGGGGGAAATCCTACCATCACAGGGAAAAGGGGAAGGTTTTAGACAAGCATCCAAGTGGACCATGTGCATTTTAGTAAAATGCCAGTGATTCAACCTGCTAAGCAGTAGTGCGCACTTATTATTATTATTATTATTATTAATTTTGTGTCTCCCTGGGGTCACTGTTTTCTTAGTGTATATGAGTGATATTAACAGCCAGATAGCATTTCTATAGTACTTTAAGATTTGCAAAGTGCTTTACAAATATTATTTCACTTGATATCTGATTTGATCCTCACAACAACCCTGTAAGGTAGGTATCATTATTATTCCCCACTTTTTTTTTAGTGAGGCAATTGAGGTTAAGTGACTTGCCCAGAGTCACACAGCTAGTAAGTGTTAAGTGTCAGAGGCTGGATTTGAACTCAGCTACTCCTGACTCCAGGGCCGGTGCTCTATCCACTGCGCCATCTAGCTGCCCCATTATTACCCACTTTTACAGATGATGAAATTGAGGCATAGAGGTTAAGTGACTTGCTTCCCAGGATAACATAGGTAGTAATAGACTGGGTCAGAATTGGAACTCAGGTCTTCCTGACTTCAAGTTTTGTTGTTATATCCACAATGCCACCTAGCTGCTTCCATCTCATATCTGATGCAGGAGTGAGGGCATTGAGTGGGATGCTCTCTGATATTGGGTGATAGTCCCAAGAGCTTTTGGAAGTCTTGGATTCTTGAGATATAAGAACAGTTCCTTGTCTTAACCTATTTCCCTTCACCTAACATACATACTATAAGCCTGGGAGCAGCCGAACAGAACCAACAATGGACAAAATATGGGATTTGAATTCAGATGACCTGGTTTAAATCTTGCCCCTACTGTTTACTGCCTGTGTGACTTTGAGTGAGTCCCCCTGGACCTCAGTTTCCCCATCTGAAAAATGAGAGGGTTGAACCAGATGATTATATCTAAAACCAATAATTGTATGTGCATTGCTTTCCCAAAGTAGACCTCATCTGATGGGACCAGAAAAAGTATAACCCACTAACTGTAATACATAGATGAAGAAAAATGCCATTGCTCTTTTTAAAAGCTTTTTTAACTTGCCATTGAAAGTCCGTGACAATGCTGAAGATTAATGTGACCTTACTCCAGATATAGAATTTCTTACTGGACAAAATTCAGTTCTTGTTCTTTAATGATCTTTTGCTCTGCTTAGGAAACAGTATCCCCTCCAGTGCTCTCCCATTGTACCCCCAAGCCAAGCAGGTAAGGAGTGGTGGCTTGAGGTCAAAGGGGACTGTCTCTTTCCTGGCCAGACTAATCACCATTGCACTCCCCTGCGCCCATCTGCAAGACTCAATCGCTATTTGGTGGGATTTCAGTTAAAATTTCTGAAGAATGGATGGCATCTCACTGCTGAAGTTACCCTGTGTTGGGATAGGAGGGGTTTTTTTTATTTTAAAATAGGATTTTGCACCTTGCCTGAACAGAGGGAACCAAGAAAGCTATTTCCATACTCCCATTCATCTCCTCTGTGTCTCCTTGGGTACACTGCTGCAGAGAAAGAAGCTAAAAGGAATCAATCCCTCACAAAATGGCTGTAATTTAGGCATATTGAAACTCTCACTGTTTTAGTGAGAGATTAACCTTAATTCAGGGGTCAGACATCATTCAAATGGCTTCACCTGTTCTATCACAATCTTACCTTGTGATTAATCACTATAACATTCCCCTTTCCTAATTATGATTCCTACTGCTGCCTCTCACAGCTCAGCCCTCTGGGGACACCTGATTGGAGCCCCAGGGAAGAGAACACTCTGTACTTTTCTTTCTCCAATTTCTTGTCTCTGCTTTTGGAAATGGTTGATGAGAGATGAACAGTGGTGAAATGTAATAAGTTGAAGGATGTGTGTTAGAATTTGGGCTCTGCTGCTGGTCTTAGGAAGCCCAGAGGCTGAATCCAATTCCATCTCCTGCTTAACACCTGAGAATGACATTTATAAAATACTGAGAAGCAGAGAAACACCATGGAGAGAGGCACAGAGATAGAGAAATAGGGACAGAAAAAGGGGACAGAGTGAAAGAAATAAAACCAGAGAGAGGGAAATAGGATAAGGAAGACAGCCAGATGTCATAGAAGTGAAAAGGAGGGAGGAAAAGAAAGGGGCAGAGAGAAAGTTGCAATAGGACATTATAAGAGAGACAAAACCAGAAACAATTCAGGTCAACAGGCATTTATTAAATGTTTATGTGGGGCAGCTAGGTGGTGCAGTGGATAGAGCACCAGCCCTGGAGTCAGGAGGACCTGAGTTCAAATCCGACCTCAGACACTTAACACTTACTAGCTGTGTGACCCTGGGCAAGTCACTTAACCCCAACTGCCTCACAAAAAAAATGTTTATGTGACAGTGTGCTAAGTGCTGGGCATATAAAGACAAAACTCCAAACAGAACAGTCTTGGTCAAAAAGGAACACAGAAATATACAGAAATAGCGACAGAATCACAGAAAGAGACATGAGTGAGGACAAAGCAGTGAAAGGCCCAGAGACAAAATCCTGAAGAAAGACTGAGGCAGTGGGAGAGAAGAGATAAGAAGAAAAATGTCCATGCTTGAGGAAACTTTCTTCCACAGTAAGGAGAGAAAAAACAAGGATTTCCATTTGTTCAGTCTGGCTTTGTAGCCCACAAGGGGATCTAGGGCATTCATAAGGGGAACTGGGCATTCACTTTGCAAACTCATGTTTGGAGGAGGGATCAGGGAAAGGCCTTTGGAGACGAGATTGCCATTCTCTAATCAGAGCCATCTAAGACTTGGAACTGTGAGGAACCACTGATCTTGGTCCCAACCTGGGTCAGGGACAGCTTCAGCTTCAGGATTATTCTCACGAGCTCATTAAGATGAAGCCCTCCCAGATGCTCACTGCAAACCCTCTCCCTACCCCTTCCCACTTGCTAGCCCATGCAAGTGAATTACACATGAGTTCATGAGAGTTTAATCTATTTTCCAGAGGCTAAAACACCTTCCTTCCTTACCTGTAGAAAAGAGACTGAAATTTGAATTGTTAATGACTTCCTGGCTTTTTCCCCTGTATCAACAATATAAAATAATACATGTTTTGATTTGGGGGTGGGAGAGATGCAGGGAGCTTTAATAGAGCAGTTATCTACTCTCATTTTCTCTGTCTCTCATTATCTCTGTCTCTCTCTGTGTCTCTATCTCTATCTCTGTCTCTCTGTCCCTCTCTCTGTCTCTCGCTCTGACTCTCTGTCTCTCTGTTTCTGTCTCTCTCTCTTTTCTGCATAGAGCTGGTTATGTTGATTTCTCTAGGGGATACAGCATTATGCAGTATGTGATCCGGTGACATACTTAACATGGTGGTGAAAATCAATAGTTTGATGCTTCCTCTCTCCAAGTGCTTTGTTGACAGTAATGGGTCCCCCTGCCTCAAGCCAAGTACAGACAGGAGAAACTTATTGCCCACAGTCAAGTTCAACCCCCCTTAGCCAGCTCTGAAGGCTTTTTACATTTGCCACTGTCCTACCTCGTCAGCCTTGTCTCATATATCTTCCCTGTATGAGCTTTATGTTCTAGCCAAATAGAACTACTCTCTCCCATCCTGCCATCACCCTTCACTCTGGCATCTTTGCTATTCATTTTCCTAGGACAGGAATATTCTTCTGTCCCCTACCCCTGTCATTCCTTGAATTTCTGTCCATCCTTCAAAGTTCAATTCAAATGTTTCCCCTTCCAGGAAGTCTCCCCTGATTCTCACCCTACTTCCTCAGTCCATATCGACTTTCATATCTGTGTCTTATCCTCTCGTTAGACTCCATGGGGGAAGGGCACCTGTCTTAACTAAACACTATTACTTCTCCAAGTGCCTGCTTCAGTCAGTGTTCTGCACACAGCAAGGACTTTATAATAATACCCAGAATTTATATAGCACTTCACAAATACTTGTTCTTGCCATATCACCCAGGATGGAAGTGCAGGGGCTAGTCATAAGCCCAATCCCACTACAAATGGGCATGGGAGCTTTGACTAATTCTATTACTCACCTTTTTCAGGCAACCTAGTGATCTCTTGCTCCTGGAAGTTCACCATATTAATGCTGAACTTAGTACAGATGCATGATTGGCATAACCAACTGTGTAATAGAACTCAAGAGATTCTCTAGCCTCAGCCTCCCTGTTAGCTAGGATTATAGACATACACTGACATACCTCACTACCTAGCACTTTAAGATTTGAAAAAAAATCTGTATTTGAAGTGCTGTTGTTATCCTCACAACAACATCATGACGTAGGTACTATCATTACTCCAATTCTACTATTTATTTTACAGATGAGGAAACTGAGGCTTAAGAGGTAGAATGACTTGCCAAGATCTCACAGCTGTAACTATCTGAGGTAGGATTTGAACTCAGGTTTTCCTGACTCTAAGATTGATTAAATAATTGCCTGAGTTTGCATGCAGGTGCTAGAGCAAAGCAGTGAGGGAGTTGCTAGATTAAGGCTAGAAAGAGAAGAGTCTAGATTATTGGGAAATGGTTCAGCATGAGTCATCTAGGTAGAATAATGTTGTGGTGTCAAACTTAAATAGAGGGCCACTAAACCAAATATAAAGATGGATCCCTGTAGGACACACATTGACTTGGTTTTAAAATGGAATATCATCTATGGTTTATGTTTTTATTTAATTTGTTAAATATTTCTTAATTACATTTTAATATGGTTTGGGCCATACTTGGGAGTATTGTGGGCTGCATGTGGCCTGCCTGCCTTGTGTTTGTCACCTGTAAAGTAGAGGACAGGATAATGGGCTTGGAGGCAGGAAGGACTGAGTTCCGATCCTGATTCAGATTCTTATATGTATAAACCCGAGCAATTCTTTCAGCCTCAGTTTCCTCATTTGTAAGAAGAGGATGGTAATAGATATAGCATCTACTACCCAGAAGAAATAACACATATAATTACTCTGCAAATTTTAAAATAATATGTAAACACCAGAAATTATTATCATCTTTAAACACCACAAAACAGACCTTGAAAGTAGACAGTTCCCTTCAAAACAGCCCATGGGGATCCTGTACACTTATTTCAATGAGGCTGCCATTGTTCAAAATAGGTTTGAATTCTTTCTGGGAATGGCCTTCAGAGTCATTACACAAGCCGCACAAGGAAATCAATCTGATGGCTTGATGGCTACACTTCTGATGGATCTCCAATGCGGATTCTCTACTATGTTTCCTCTCTCCTTGACTCCTAATAATATTTGGCAGTTTGGAAAAAAAATCAATACATCCTCATTTGGCAAAGCTTTACTCTCATTGAGTATACTTGTGAAATAGATTCTTGAGGGGTTTATAGGCAATCTCCCTGAGATTGTTATTCCCTGAGATGCTACTTAGAAATACTCTACATTGACTTAGCCCCAGTCATATCAATGAATATTAACTGATATCTCAATCATAATAAAGAAAACATATTCCTTAGATTAGAAAGTAAAGCATAGGGGCAGCTAGGTGGTGCAGTGGATAAAGCACCGGCCCTAGATTCAGGAGGACCTGAGTTCAAATCCAGCCTCAGTGCAACCCTGGGCAAGTCACTTAACCCTCATTGCCCTGCAAAAAAGTAAAGCATAGTAATATAAAAAGGCATCAGATGCAGGTAGCATATGTAAGATATACACCAGCTCTATCCTTACCTGGACCGTGTTCAGTCATGAGGATAATCCCAAAATATTACTCTCCATTTGACTGCCATCTTGGGTGTACTTGGTCATAGTCCAATGTCAAGGCTTTCCACTGTCCTCTCCCCCAACCGCATTTTCCTGCTCAGATTGTTGGAGTGCCAAGAATCTAGGGTTCTGTCTCAAATCAACTTGATCCAGAGGAAATGTATCAGGTGGAAACAGGGCTTACCCACCACCACAGAAATACTACTGCCTTTAAGACCTGGAAGCCAAATCTGTCCTACATAGATTCCATCTAGCTGCTCCAGATCTCATCCCCAGAGCCTAGCAGGAGCAGATACTGCAGGTGCCTTTCCTGTCCCTTATCTGTGGCCTCACACCCACTGGCTCATATCCTACCTGGAAGGTCCAGCAGAAGTAAATGCTGGAGGTATCTTTCCCCTCTCCTGCCTCATCATACTCATCCCTCAGCTAGCTATTATATCAAATGCTATCATTTGGAGGGTTCAACAGGAGCAGGAACTGTGAGAAACCTTTCCCCTTTTCTTCTACTGGCTGGACCCTAATCCCTCTACCCCTGCCCCTGCTGTACAGAATGCAGAGTCCTCGTTCCACTTGTCACATTGGGCATGACCACTCACAAGGCCTCAGTGAATAGTGTCACCATCTATAATCCATATGGTAAGATAGAGGACCACTGGGCTTTACTAGATGATATGCCATTGTATCCTTCAGACCCACAGGAATCTGATCTGCCAATTCATCTTGAGGACCCCTGAGCCTTGCCATCAGATCTATAACTGAAGATCTATATATGTTGTCTCCACCAATTTAGAATGTTAGTTCCTTGAGAGTATGGGACTGTGTCACTTTTCTATATGTATTCCAAGAGCTTAGCACAGTATTTGGGATGTAGTAAGGACTTAATATATGTCTGCATTCATTCATGCACCTATTCCCTCATTGAGTCATTCTTCCCAAGTAGGTTATGAGGATCTAGAAGAGCACAAACTGCATTGGCTTTTTTATTCAGGCTTCAGCAGGAGTGATGAAACCTTCTGGGGCTACATCAGTACTCACTATGCAATGTTGGCAGAAGAGGAAGAAAAATCTCAAAGTCTTCCAACTCCCAGCAGGATGTAACAGCCCACACTATGCCATTTCTACTCTCACTTTGCTTTCTCTTCTCTTTACTTGCCTTTTTCCAATTCTGCCTCATTGTGTACTATTCCTCTTCCATTGAATATGCTTAAATAAGAGGCCAAACTTATTCTGACTGGCAACAACCATGTTGGAATGTGTAGTCAACCATCCATGGGGTTGACTTTAAAGGAGATAACACTCATTTGGACATCTAAGTTTAGGCTATTTTTCTGGACAGCTAGTCCCATGACCATATATAAATATACCGCAGATCCTGTGTGTGTGTATGCATGTATTCCTATATGCATATGTATACATATATGTGTGTGCACATGAGCATATATATGCCAGGTGCAGTAAAGAATCAAGTAAGTCAGAGATGGTCCTTTGAGACTGAAAAAAGGTTCAAATGATATACCTGTCTGACAGTCTTAGACTTGATCTTCTACAGGATTGAGGTTTGTGAGAAAGGAAGGAAATCCAGTTATAGAAAGTGATTCTCTAGTTCTGGGTATCTCTTAAGAGGACAGAGTGCTAGAGAGGGGTGAATACAGCACATAATTATCCCCTCCCCAGAAATGCCAGAAATGCCAGGCCAGGGAGAATTTCCAAACATGGCCCCCGAGCTCACACTGTTAGACACATTGATGTGGAAGACAGGCAATCAAACTGCTAACAAGAGGTCATGGGAATTGGAGCTGGAAGGGACCTTAGAAATAATTGACTCCAGCTTCCTTGTATTGACAAGTGGACAGAAGTCTTAAATGGCAGCACTGGGACTCAAAACCAAGGTGACTCCAAATCTAGAACTGCTTTGGGAATAACCAGTAAGATGAGGGCTGCTGTCAGATCTGCATTAGGCTGACCAATCACAGCAGAGCACCGAGGTAGTGGGCAGCCACAGAAGCTTTGATATGCAGGATTTTCCCAGAGAAGGTACTGACTTTCACTAGATCAATATAAGACTTTTGGAGGAAGAGGGAGTTTCAGGGGCAATTCAAATAACAGAAGGGATGTAGTTTGAAGGATTGGTGAAAACAAGGGCACTGGGTCTTCCATAAATGCAGTGTGACTTTAAGAAAAGGATTGCAGTGAGTTGTTCAACAAGTATTTATTAATTTCTTTCTATGTCACCTTGACTTCCCTCCCCTGAGCATCAGTTTGCTCTTCTGTAAAATGGAAGGGATAGTGGCATCAGAAAGAAGAAGTAGAAAAGATAACCTATAAAATCCCTTGCAGTTCTAAAATTCTAAGATTGATGATCTAAATGTATTGTTAGAGACATATTGTTTGGAGTATCAGATATGTAGCTTGTGGGCCCCATGAAGCCAGCAACATTCCCAAGTCCTCCCTGACCTAGATTAAGATGTAATTGGGAAGGGGGCAGCTAGGTGGTGCAGTGGATAAAGCACCAGCCCTGGATTCAGGAGCTCCTGAGTTCAAATCCGGCCTCAGACACTTGACACTTACTAGCTGTGTGACCCTGGGCAAGTCACTTGACCCCCATTGCCCCGCAAAAGAAAAAAAAAGATGTAATTGAGATAGTGGGGGTGGTAGGACAAGGGCAGGGTTTTTTAAGGATGTAGGAGAAATGGATGTATTTGTAGGCAGATAGAAAAGAGACAGTAGATGTGGAAAAATTAAAGATTTAAAAAGTTGGTGAAATTTTTTAAAGAAACCTAGAGATGAGGGGACAAGGGCAAATATAGAAGGGTTGCTGTGGGCAAGGAGAAGAGTCACCTTTTCATCTGACGGCAGAGTGAAGTAGGAGATAGTGGAGGAGATGACCAAATGATGTGAGATGTGGAAAGATATAGAAGAGGAAACTCTTGATGGATGGTTTCAGTTTTTCAATGTAGTCTGAAGGGAGGTCTTCAGTAGAGAGGGAATGGGGAGGAAGTACTGTGGTAGGCTTGAGGAGAGGCAAATAGGCTTGAAATAGCTGCTGTGGAGAGTGGGGGAAAGGATCTATAAGGGAGGAATACAATGTTAACCTTGTTCCAGTAAGGGTCCAGTTGAGATGAGATAACAGTTTCTTGATTTCCTTTAGCTCTGTGCAGCCTCACATGAATAGGAGCAAAGAAGATGGATGGTGGGAGTAATTCTGAATTGGAGTTTTGTAGGGTGTGATCAGTGACAAGGTGGCATGGGAACTAAGTATGAATACTGTAAATTTGGACTGATCTACCAGGGATTTGAGATAGGGAAAGAAGGAGAATGTAACCCATTCAGGGGTGATGGCCTGAGAAAAAGCTGAGAGGTAGAAGGAATGGTGGTTACAGTGAGAGTTAGGGCTCATAAAACAGGGAAAGATGGAATTATAAAGGATTATGGTAGGATGAAGGGATTCAGAGTTTGCAAACAAAAGAGTAGAAGACTTGTGGGTGTGGCCATATTTGTGTGTACCTGAGATAGAAGAGAAATATGTCATTGTCATTGAGTACATTGAGAAACTCTGAAGTTAAGATATTCCAGAGTATATCAATATGAATGTTCAAGTCTCCTAGTATGTAAACAAGTATTGGGATGGGGAGAAAGGCCATGATCCAGGCACTGAATTCCTTGAGGAGGGAAAAAACATTCCCTGGAGGTCAATAGATAACAATGACCAATATCTGGGCTAGGTGATAAATCAACATAAACCTCATAAAATAGCATAAAACTCAAAGCAAAGGGCACCTGGAACTGGCAAAGAGTCTTTTAACTCCTTCATTTTAACCAGAGAGTGTGTGTGGGAGGTATGAGAGAGTAGCCGATACTGGAAAGGTCAAGGAAAGTGATGTCGTTAGGAGGGAATCATATCTCAAAGAGGTCCAGGAGATAGAAGGAGTGAGAAAGAACTTTGTTATAGAGTAGGCATTCCAGAAGGCACAGTAGAAGGGACCAGAAGGAGGGGGTGAGGGAGCAGATAGCTGAGTAGGGGGATAGGGTTTGTATATTAGCAAGTAAGGCTTTCAGAATCACTGAGAAGGGGTATGTGTGTGTGCATAGATATACACACATATACATATACATATACATGTACACACATATACATATATACCCACTATATATAATATTCACACACACACATATATATGTTCATTATTGAACACAGTTCTGGTGGTTAGGGAGAAGTTCAATGATGTAGGTATAAGATTAGATTGTACCATGTTCTCCCTTGAGCTTCAGTTTCCCGGCAGATGGAGATGTTATGGGACCCCAGGATTCCTGGTTCACAATAGGCAGGAGTAGTCAGTGTCATGAGATCCCATTCAGGAAGCAGTGGGTGCTTACTTGTCTGAGGGAAGGCCAAGGGTGGGGTGGGTGGGCAGGAAATGGAAAGGGTCTTATCCCTATAAGGAAACTCAGTGCTGGAGATGGTCTTGGGGCAGGCCCCCACTGAGGCAAGAAGCAGGCAGTAATTCCTCAGGGCATGGTGCAGGAGATGGCCCCTGGTGCTAGATGTGGTCCTGGGAGGATAACATATGACAAGAAGCCTTTGGCTGACTGAAATCTCTCCCTTCCACCTCAACATCCTATAATGAACCTGGAAGTGGCCCCAGGCAACTAAGTAGATAGATTCCTAAGTTAGTGTGGCCAGTCTGGTGACCAGTTTTCTGCTGCTAAGTTTCTTTAATGAAGCAGATTCTCAGAAGGTAGACACAGAGTCTGTTTTAAAGCCTGTGCCTAAAGGCAGAGTTTATACTCAGAAGCATAACTATGGAGAAAGAGCCCAGGGTCACCTTCAGGCCACAATTAGGCATCAGAGGAGTATGGCAGTATTTTAGTCAGTAGAAGAATGTCACTGACTATGATAATATGCATTTTTTAGTCTTAACATATTAAATGGAGGTGTTTGATCAGATTATCTCCGAATTTCCTTCCAGCTCTATGATGCGACTGTGCCAAGTGAGGTGCCCAAGGCTGCTGTCAGTTTCCATTATACCACTAGATGGCAGTGCTGCCCCAGAAGAGATGGGCCATGTGCTACCAAAAGCAGCCACAGGATGCTTCTAGCTCCTGCTTAGTCTGTAGCTCTAATAATTCCTCATAAGAAACTTGGAGCTGGAAGGGAACTTTGAGGTTACCTATTGCAATCCCCTTCCTTTTACAGATGAGCATGAAAGAGTTTGTGATCTACCCAAGTTCTCATTGGTGGAGTGGGGGTTTATACACTGACCCTGCATTCTCCTGACTCCTACCCAAAATAAACACTTAAGTTCAGCTTGTACTGAATGGTAATCAGAGTCTTTTGAAAATTAATTTTTCAATTAACAAGTGTTTCTTTTCTTTCCTTCTCCCTTCTCCCTTCCCCCTATAAAAAATGGGGAAAAGCCCTATAACAAATACATATGTATGCATGTGTGTATCTTGCAAATTAAGTCTGTCAAGTGGTGTGTAATACTCTTTATCACTGGTCCTCTGGAATCTTAATGAATCAAAAGATAAATCATTTGTGGCAGGGATGGAGGGGATAGGGGTGGGTGGGTGGGTGGGTCTCAGGAAGCCAGGTTCTGACTGTGCTATATTCTGGGGCAGCTAGGTGGTGCAGTTAATAGAGCACTGGCCCTGAAGTTGGGAGGACTTGAGTTCAAATGTCACCTCAGACACTTACTACATATGTGACCCTGGGCAAGTCACTTAACCCCAACTGCCATAAACATCCAGGGCCATCTCCAGGCATCCTGATATATATTTTGCTAACTGGACCCAGGTGGTTCTGGAGGAGAGAGTGAAGTAGTGACTTTGTACAGCCTTCCCTCACTTAAATCCAATTCAGTTCGAGTTATAACATCATCCTGATGTTATGGTCCTCTTTGAGAATGAAGGATTAACAACAACAATAATGCAATAATTCCTTAGGATTAAGAGACTCAGAATGGTAAATAGAAGTGAAGAAAAGCATCTTAGCCTGCCTTAGGCCAACCTTGGTTTGGTACCTCTCATCTAGCTGGAATTTTTGCTAATTCTAGAGTGGTTGGAAGGAGACGAGCGTGATGTCCACTCTATCACAGCACTTGACGCAGCTTCAGGCTTTTGTATAGCCCATTTTCCCACTAAAAAATCTGTAGCTAGCTTATCCTGTAAAGCCCCAAATTTTCCTTTCTTGAAAGCTTTTCTTGAATAGCTTTATCCCTCTTGGATCATTACTCATTCTCAGGGGGTTCTCAATCCCAATGGACTCAGTTATACCCCTTCAGTTTAATTTAACAGGTTTATTAGCTGTTATAAACCATCTACTACCACTGTGCCTATGGAATCAATGTTGTCTGTGCTATTCTAGTATCTGTTAGTGCTTGGGTCTAGAGGTGGGAAGCCTCAATGGCCCTGCATTCCCAAAGTGAGAAAGTACCCCACAGTTTTGGTGGATATAAGAACAACTAGTTGGGGAGGCATTCTTAGGGATATTTTTAGGGATCTAGAAAGTAGGAAAGGAAGTTGGTATATGAGTCGGTGGTAGATGAAGAGACACCATTATTTGAAGTGTAACCTGGTTGAGCAGAGGTTAGGTGATCTACTTTCCAAGGTGGTTAGGAATGAAGGAGTGGTGTGGAAGAGAAACAGCCATGAAATTTGTAGCATGTCTCTCTTTCCTTGTGTGGCATGCATGGGGATATCCATGGGTTCTAGCATCAGTTTGGGTCATGTCTTCCAAGTTGCTGTAGAGCACTGATTGCTTCCTTTCACCATAACTATACATAGAAGTATGAGGAACAAGTAAGGATAAAGCTGGGCTATCAGATTGAGTCTAGAATAGCCTGTCTGAATTATATCAACTGGTATCACTAGGCATTCATAACCTGGGCAACCCAACACCAAGCCTGTACTAAGTGCCATGGGGCGTGTGTATCCTTTCATCTTGGTTTTCATATGTTTCCACTATTATCTCTGCCTTTAAGTGTCTACTAAAGGTGTGAGGTTACAAAGAGAAAGTCCAGTAAGTGTTAGAGAAAGAATAAGTAGCTTGGATAATCCACTAAAAGCATATTTAGTACCTGGAAAATAGAGAATTGACTCCATCAGCGACTACATTTTCTCTTGCTCTGTATATTCAACTTTTGTAAATTGTCTCATGTTTAAATTGCCTGCATGAGAACATACCAATTTTTAAAAATCCCAAATGAAAGAGTCTTTTTGTAAAGCAATGATTGTTGTAAAAGAAATTTTCTTGCACTCTCCCTTATCTTGTTTATAAATCTGGATTTTCATATGAAGGGGGAATTTGGCTTAAAGCAAGGTGAAGTTGAAATGGAAATTAATCATTTTCCTTCGAAGTTGCTATGTGCTGGGGACTAAGGCTCTCTAGAGGGAAGGTAGAGTCTCTAGCTTTCCTGTAGTTCTCTTTGTTCTTACCCTCACCCCCACCCCCCACTCCTGACCCCTCTCACTTCCTACCAAGGGCAAATGAAAGAGACTGGAACACCATTTTGCTTTTATGCCATGATTTATTCATAGTGTTTCTTGTATTATTTAAAGCTTCGAAGAAGGACCTTTGGCTCTTATTCAACACAGACCAGAGGACAAACCACTTTCTGCTGATGCCTGATTTTATTCCTCATTTCCGTTTGACCAGCACTGCCCACATGCTGCATGACTGGACTGGAGAAGGGGAAGTACTTAAAGCTAGTGGGACTGGTAATTCCATAGAGTAAGTTTCACATGACATGGTATAAGCTAGAACTCTCCCTCTTGCTTACATTTGGAAACATGCTCCAAATAACCAACCAGCATAATTACTCAGAACCTACTGTGCAACCAAGATGGAGTAAATGGGGGGGGGAGGTTAAGCCCCTACTCTCAAAGATCTGACAGTCTAGTCGGAGGGAAAAGACACACATGAAACAAACAGAAAGTAGAATATAATAAAATTAAAGACTGTGTGACACATATCAGGCTCTGGGTTGGGAGACCTGAGTTCTAGTTTTTATTCTTCCATTAACCAGCCAAGTCATTTCCTCTTTATGGGCTTTGGTTTCCTTATCCAAAAGGTCAAGGAATTAGTTTAGATAATCTTTCAGTTCCCTTCTAGTTTTGACATTCTACACTCAGAGAATATCTGAATTAGAAGGGGCCACAGTCACCATTTAATATAACCCATATTTAAAAGGAATCCCTACCATAATATACCCAACAAGTGATCATTTAGCCTCTTAAGAATTGCAAGGAAGGGAATCCACAACCTCTTGGGTCAACCCTTTGGGATAACTAATTGTTAGGATTTTTGTCCTTTATGTCAAGTCAACATTCCCTTCTTTGTTGTGCCTTCTGGCACCAACAGAAAAAAATACAGTTCCTCAGCTCTGAGACCTATTTCAGACACACATCTTCAAAGAGCATGTACCAACACACCCAAGCATACTCAGACCACTCAGTATACACTCCCATGCTATCCTGTCACCCCTAAGCTCAGTTATTATTACCTTGGGACAAAAGGGGCTAATTGAGGTTGGTTGAGTAATAAAGCCAAGGAATTCGCTTATGCCATTAGGTCCAAGAAGCAAGATAAGAAAGAAACCTGATTGGAAATGGGGAAAGGGGATGAAGGAGATGTGGTAGGTCGGCATGCAGTTTCTCAAATGTTACAATATCAAGGAAATTGCCCAATGAATACGGGCAATAGAGTTCATTGCCTTTGGAGGCACCATTCTTTTATAGTGTCAGTGTGCTAGCTGCTCTCCTTCATTACATAGATACATTGACTGAATGATAAAGCACTTATTTAAGTGCTTCATCTCAGCCAGGCATTACGATAAGCATTAGAGATAAATGTTTTAAGAAAAAGATTCCCTGTCTTCAAGAGGCTCATATTCTTTAGTGGGAGACAATACATATAGAAGACTGGTGGGCAGGGAAGGGAACTGGGGGATGGGGAGTAGAGCCATAGGGCAGTTGACTCATCTTTTCCAAAAGCAAATTTACTAGTGATTGAGTATTCCCCAAGCAAGAGTTGGATGGCACTTGTAGTGGTGGCATGTGTGTAGTGACAGGCCATATGGCAAGGTAGATGACTAGATGAGTTGTGAAAAATGGTCTGGCACTCCTAAGTACAGAGGCTGTGATGTCATTTCCCAGTATGAAGGTGAAGTGACCTTCTCATGGTCAAAAAGTTAGTGTGTGTCAGAGGCAAAATTCAGGTGATCTTGATCAAGCTACTTATGATTTCTGGCTCTTAGTTTCTTCACCTATAAAATGAAGTTATTGGACTAGATAGATGGTTTCCAAGGTCCCTTCCAATTCTAGTTTGTTTTTTTAACTCTCAGAAATCATGTGGTCTAGCATGATCTCTGGGGGTTTGGTATCGAGGGTGATGTTCTATGTGGGGAGAAGGGAGACAGAGGCAGGGTAGATGACAAGGTGCCTCAGAGTAGTTTGGCTGGTTGGGATGGTCCCACTATGGGCTTGAACATTAAATAATCTGAGAGTTAGAAGAAGAAAAATATCAGTATGGGCTAGAGTAATCAGGGAGGACTTAATAGAATCATACAGTGCTAGGGTTGTCCATCCTGGCATGTGCATATTAGAACTCTGTTTTAGGATTCCAAGAAGGAGAGTAGTATTGAAGTGGTGGTCTGGTGGGACTGGGTCCAGCTGAGGATGCTCTGGCCCTGAGGAGGACGCTGTGACCATGGAGAAATATGGTTGATCAACTTGCTGGGATCAGTTAGAGGTTACTCGTTCCTTGGAAAGGCAAAAAAAAATTAATTAACCAGAGAGTGGTTAGTCAAACAGATAACAAAGCAGACATGTCACAGACACTCAGAAAACTGGGTGCCTTGAAATTTATAGCATGAGTTTAGTTGGGAGCCATTTATGTTTGCTATATGATTAGGACCAGGTAGTGACAATAATCTCAAGTTAGGAATGTGGTATATTTACTATTTCATGTATCCCACTCCCCAATAGCTAGCATCTTCATCCCCAAACAGCTGTAACTTTTCTGTCCTAAGTCTCTCCCCCTACCCTCTTCTCTCCTCTATAAAACTATCACCTTCTCCTTTGTTCAGGGAGTTGAAGTTTAGACATTTTCTTCCAGCCATACCTCTGTATGCTGAATAATAAAAACTTTTACCTAAATTTTGATTGGATTGTGTATGTGTGTAATTCTTTGACAGTGGAATATTTTCAGATCCAGTTTTGAGGTAGCAGTATCATTTAGAGGTATCCCTAGGAATGTTTACATTTGGAGCAAGCACTGCAAACCATATCCGTTGCAAATATCATTAAGAATTTTTTTTCCATTCCTATTTCAAGTGGGGTAGATACCATGATACCATGGAGAAGCTCCTGGGAAGATTGCCTACCCCGTCTACCACCGCATCTCACAGGTGTCAGGCCATTTAGTAGCTGTCTATTTAAAATAATTATTCTTGATAATCAAGAGGGAATAGGAAGACCTGGATCTTAGTTCTGCCTCTAATATATACCACCTGTGTGACCATAGGCAAGTAACTTCACCTCCATACTGGCAGTTACGTATGAAGGTGAGATCTCAGGTTCAGATCCTGCACCTTGCCTTCACTCTAATTATTTATAATTTTGTGCTAAAATCAACTGTTGCTTCTTAAATTTAGTATCCAAAACTGGGTTACTGGGATGTGTACATAAGTGGGGGGAGGAGTCTAGAGTGAAGAAGTGGCAACTTTTTCTTTCTTCCTTCCTTTATTTCTCTTTCTTTCCTTCCTTCCTTCTTGTCTTTCGTTCACGGGGCAATGAGGGTTAAGTGACTTTCCCAGGGTCACATAGCTAGTAAATGTCAAGTGTCTTAGTCTGGATTTGAACTCAGGTCCTCCTGAATCCAGGGCCAGTGCTTTATCCACTGTGCTATCCAGCTGCTCTTGAGGAGTGGCAACCTTCACAATGATTTTTGGAGAAGGGGTTGAAAGAAGATTTAAAGGAACCTAGTCAAACTCTCAAAGGTATCATGGTAGAGCTGAAAGAAATGCTCAAAATCAGCTAGTCTGACTCCTTGATTTTACAAAGGAGGAAACTGAGGCTCCAGAGAGGGGAAGTGATCTCAAGGTCGAAGAGAAAGGCTCTTTCCTCTGACTGAATTTGAGACTGAACTGAGGTGATGTAAGGTGTAACTTAAACTCAGTCTCATAGACTCATTGGACTGTTGGAGCTGGCAGGGACTTTCAAGACCACCTTGTCCAACCCTGATGTTTTACAGAAGAAGAGACATAGACCCAGATTTAAAGTCAGAGCAGGAACAAATATCCCATTTTCCTGAGTTTAAGTCTTGTGTTTTCAGTTGGGTTGCTGAAATTTGACTTTCTTTGTGGCTTGGTAACAAAAGGTCCTGGAGGCATAGACCTTTCTAGGTCATTGGTCCCTGGTATCCTCACTCAGAATAAGTAATTTAGAAGAAAATGGAGTGCGGTGGGCAGCTTTATTTCTTCTAGGTGCATTCTGGTCACCATCCTAGACTCCCCTCCACTTAGGGGTAAAGTTTAAGCAGTTAGGGAGGGCAAAGCTTCAAGGTGATGAAAAGGCCTTGAAGCCTTGAGGGAGGCAGAAGCATTCCCCAAAATGGCTTTGATTCAGGCTCTCTCTGCTGCCTCGCTCTACTTAATATACACTCTGATTGTATTTCCTCTCTTCCACCCTCCTCCTTTTCTGCTGTAGAGGACCGTGCTGAGAGGCAGCAGAGAACTCCTGTGGGAGAAGCATTTTCTTCTCCCTAGGGCAGTCTGAGCTCTGCATGGTTCAGGCTCCCTAAAGTGCCCCTAGCTTCTTCCATTGAGAAATATCATTACTTGCCACTAGCCATTTGAATTTCCCTCCCTGGGGTAAATCTTGTTGCCCTTGGCCAAAGTCTTGGTAGCCCTTCCGCTAGTTATGACTCTAATATCTTGTATCAGGAAGGACACTGGAAAGAGAAACAGAAGACCTGCATTTGCATCCAAGCTCCACTAATTAGTAACTGTATGACTCTGGACAAGTCACTTAATATCTATGTCCTAGACAACAATCTAAGATTATAAACTTCAGAAAAGATGAAAATCACAAATCTGAACTGATTCCCCTCAAAAAAATACTAGACCTAACTTCTCTATACTGTTGTTAAAATTAAAAAAATATGTATGTATATATACATATGTAACATGCATATATACAAACATGCACACATGCACACACACACATGTGTGTGTATCCATATCCTATGTCCTCAAATTCCATCCTTTGGGCTTACAGAGACAGGTTCAATCTTGGAGGCTTCATATAAATCACACTTTACCATGTCATCTTAGCCAGGATTTCTCCTAGAAACCTCAGGATTTGATTTATTTTGTTCCCTTTCAGGTTATTCCCCAGGAATATAAGAATATGCCTCCTATTTGAGTTTCCAGAGATGTGAGTAAAGAAGCCCTCATCTCCTATGCACTCAAGATAACAATATATATTATTTATGAGAAAGCCTTTATTTCATCCCATAGACAATGAAAATCACAAAGGATTCATAGGATACCATAAACAATTAAGACAATCTCTTTCTCCGGTGAGTCCCATCTTCTCCCTCCCTTCCACTTCCCCTACCCCCCCCCTCAAGTGTCACCTTGTTGTTGACTCTACCTTGAAGGATTTAGGATTGCCACAGACTTGATTCCTCCCATTCTCCTGAGTCCCTACAATAGTGACTCAGTAAAACAGCCCACTATACCTAAACTTAATCGGTCCTTTTCAGTGAGGTATTAATGTGTCAATACAAGTAGCTATGTCAAAGGTAGTATTAAATCCCATCATAGCAATATGATTGAAGTGAGGTGTCAGTGGGGATGTTCATACTTATGAGGAGCTGTAATCAAAGTTCTAAACCAAAGATTTAACCTTCAACTTCATTAAATTGCTTATAGTATTTAGCTCCACTATAGAATAGAATGCTTTTAAAATCTGAAATGGCTCTATAGAAACATATGACATATATGGATGGTGTTCAAATGGGGAAAAATGAATCCATCCTTTAAGGTCATTGGACATTTTTTTAGATCACATAGAACCCTATACTTTGATTTCAGCTGTCATTCTATAAAAATATTGATTAAGTCTTAGTCCTTGCTAGGAAGTTGGATTCAATGACCTATTAGGGCTTCTTCAGGTTGTAAATCTATGATCTTATGGCCTTAGTGGAAGACTGATGAATTAATTCACAAGGATGTCTAGTGACATTCACATACCTCATCTGTTCCTAACAGGCCCTGAGGACTGTAATAAATTGATAAGTAGAAGAAACATCAGCACAAATCACTATATAATTGTGGTTAATGGTAGAAGGAGGGATATGGACTGAATTAATACATTTGCTAATAATTTTCCTCTCATGAGAGATCTTCAAGGAGAGGTTGGGTGAGTACTTATGTATGTTAGAGGAAGGGTTTCTCTTGGTTATATGCTGGCCTAGATGCCTGGGAAGTTCCTCATAACCCTAAAACCTGGTGATTCTGATTCAGTTTAGGGATTTTAGATCAGTTGGTTCTTTAGGTGTGAAGCAATCTGCAAGTAAACATTTGCAAGCAACATTTTCTACTGTCCCCCTCATATATTACAGGTACATGATCCCACATGATTTGTAATATACTATTTATTGAAATTCATGAGGGGCAGCTAGGTGATGCAGTTGATAGAGCACCAGCCTTGGAGAGTCAGGAGGAACTGAGTTCAAACCCAGCCTCAGACACTTAACATTTACTAGCTGTGTGACCTTGGGCAAGTCACTTAACCCCAATTGCCTCACCAAAAAAAAAAAGAAAAAAAAGAAATTCATGGAACATTAAAGATGGATAAAATTATAGAACTTAAATGTAAGGTTGGTGAGGTAGTAGAGAGAGAACTGGCATTTAAGTAAGGAAGAAAAGGGTTCAGGGTGCCACCTCTGATATGCACTAGATATATGACCCAAGGTAAGTCACAAATCTCTCAGTGCCTTGAGGCAACTGTCTATAATCTGAGTCCCAAAGCCCATTGGTACAGAACTTTCTCTTCATTGGTAGAGAGCAATGCCCTGTGCCTGTGTGAAGGGTAAAGCAGAGTAGCAAGAGGAGAGGTCTTCTTCCTTTGTGCTCAGGGGTCTTTTCAGGTCTCTTGGAGTCTCTTTGTACTCTTTAGATTCTGCAATTGCTTCCAAATTCCAGAGAGAAGATGGGTAATACCAATCCTATTTCAGGCTGTTGAAGGAAAAGGAAGGGAAGAAGCTGACATTAGAGGAGCTAAAAATCTCCATCATGTTCCTTTCCCCACCTTGCTACACCAGAAACTTCAGGGAACTTCCCCCTGGGTGAGATCTGGGGCTCATTCTCTTGGTTGAGCTCAGCTAGCTAGCTTTCAATGGAGGAGTTCCTTCACTCTGCATTATCTGACATATATTCTCCTATTCATACTTTTCCAGTTTGTTTGTTCTCAACTTGGATAAATGAGTTTCTTTGATAATTACTATATTTATTCATTGTAGAATTGGCATTTGGTGGAAAGGGAGTCAAATTTTGGATATGAAGCTTGGGGTCCAGCTTCTCTTCAATAATGAACAGCAATTAAATGTTTAGCATGAACCTGAAAATTACATCTCCTAGATCCTAGCTTCTTAAACTGTAGGTTGTAACTCCATATGGGGTCCTGTAACTTAATGTGGGGGTCATATAAAAGTTTCTTGGGTGAAAAAGGGTCACAAGTGGAAAAAAGTTTAAGAAGTCCTCTCCTAAACTATTTAAGGGAGCAGATAGACATCATTCTATTCCCTCTCTCTGAAGAGAGCATGGTGTCCAAGCTTCTGGCCCCGACTTCCTGCTTTTCTCCTGGGAGGAATTAAAGTCTCCCTTGGAGAGGGGAAGGGGGATAAAAGACTAGAGATGTCTATTCTTATTCCCTTTGAGTCATACGATGACATTGCTATGCTACATCTGGGGGATAAGCCCCTCTCTATGTGTCTAACAATGTAAGTTGCAGAAAAGTGCTGACCTCCAGAAAGGTGGTAGAGAAAGTTCCTCACCTGGAATTCCCTATGCTGTTTTTAGCATTCAAATTCTTTTTATAGATGGGGATACTAAAGCCCAGAGAAGGGATGGCATTTACCCAAAATCACATAATAAAATTATGGGCAAGACAAGACTAGAACCCAGATGTCCTGACTCCTAATCCACTATGCTACAGCTGTCTTCTTATTTAAGTAAAACTGAAAGCCAGAAAGATTTGGGTGATTCACTGCTTAGCTAAGGTTCAAGTCAATGAGACTATAAAAGGCTCCTTAATGGGATCTCTGATGCAGATTTCCAGAACTTTTCAAATGCCTTTCTCTCCAACTGCCTGAACAGTGTGAAAAATGCTCCTAATCAGTATTACCTTTCTTGGTCATCAGCCATCAGCATTTCCATTGATTGTTAAGTACTTGAATATCTGTGAAGGTTTCTTGCCACAATTGCATAAAGAGCCGCACATCTGCTAGGAAGCAAACAGGAGTTTTTACATGTAGAACATAAAGACTCACCCCAGAGCCTTGTTCACATAGGTTATCTAAATAATTACATGATCTCCAAAAGCTGAGCTCCCAGAAAGGATAGTTATGGATGCACAGCAGTGGTTTTTTTTATTATTATTAAGATCAGTCACTCAAACCACACATTAAAAAAAGATTCATTAGCTTTTCCCCACCAGCTGGTGCGTCTCTTAAATTAATGTTATAATGTTTATCACAGCCACCAAGTTCTGTCAATCCTTCACTGAAATGTCTCTCACATTCATCCTTTCTCCTAGCTGGCGACAGCCCACCTCCATAATTCCCCTGCCTCCCTTCTCTCCCTCTCCAATTCATCCTGACCACTATAGTTAAACTAATTTTGCTAATGTACCACTTTTTACTATGTCATGTCCCTGGCCCCAAACCTTTAATGGTTACTTGTGAGGTTCAAATCAAGGAGCAGATATGCGAGATCCTCCACAATCTGACTTTAACTTCTATAATTTCCCCCTGTTTATCCTGTGTTCCAGCTAGGCCACTGTCTTCACTCTTGGTTTCTTCAAGGGGTGAGAATTTAGGTACATGGAAAGGAGGGGGAGGAAAGGACATTCCAGGCTTGGAGAGTATCATAAATAAGAGCTCAGAGACTCATGTTTTGGAGTACAATGAGGAGCCTGGCTTAACAAGAGCGGAGGCTATGTGTAGATAGTCTAGGAAACTGTGATTAGATAGTTAGGGTAAGGTCAGATTATCACCATCTCCCTCGACTTTTGGATTAAATTCAATATAACAAACATCTGTGGAGCACCAACTTATGTTCAAGGTTAAATGCTGGGGACACAAAAATGGAGAAAATTACAAAGCTTCTGCCCTTGAGGGGTTTAAGAGGATCCAGACATATACACAAATAAACCTGATAGAAAGTAGAATGAGAAGAGGGAGATAACACTTCCAACTTAGACATCAAGGAAAAGTCCATGGAGTAGAGCAGCCAAGTTGGACCTGGAAGACTGGGAATGATTAAAGCAGATGGAAATGGGGAAGAGGTGTTTGTTGTCTATTCCAACCATAGGGAGATAAAATAAAGCATAGACATAAAATGAAAAATGGAGAAAAGAGACTAGTCCAGTTTGGTTATAATATAGACTAGATGAAGGGAAGTAGTGTGAGGTATACTTGGACAGATAGGTTGGAGCCAGACTATGGAAGGACTTGAATGCTAGGTTTAAAAGTTTAAACTTAAAAAAAAAAGTTAAAAAAAGTTTAAACTTTATTTTGTAAGCCAGTCCAGTAGTGGAATGACATGATCATATTAGTTCATTAAGAAGATCATCTTAGCAGCAACATGGAGACTAAAGTAGAAAAAGTAGTGGTAAGAGACATAAAGATTTATTAGATTATTGGAAGAGGTTTAGTGAGAAGAGATGAGTGTTTGAACTAGAATCCATGGTGATTGCAGTGGGTTCCCTGCAGTGCAGAGAACTGGCTAGTTGTGAGAGATATTAGAGGTAGAGAATTTGGTAGCTCATTGCATGCGTGGATGAAGGACAGGGAAGAGCCAAAGTTGAATCTGAACCCAGGGCAAACTATGATTCTATAAGCAATATTCAAACAATTACCATTTAGATACAATTGGCATGTCTAGCTAGAGAATCTGTGAGTAGGAAGAGACCTTAGGAGTGATCTTTTATAACCTTTCATCCACTATAAGAGTTTTCTCTATACCATAACCACTGATGGACATGGAAATTTTATTGTTGTTATTCAGTTGTTTTTAGTCATGTCCAATTCTTCACGACCCCATTTGGGCTTTTCTTGGCAAAGATACTCGTTTTCCAAGTGCCAAAATTGTTTTCCATTTCCTTCTCCAGCTCATTTCACAGATAAAAAAACAGAGGCAAACAGGGTTAAGTGACTTGCCCACTCTTCCTGACTCCAGGCCCTGTTCTCTACCCACTGTGCTACTCATGGAAACTTTAACCTGACATTTTTCCAGACTCAGATAGTTCACTTCACCCTAGGCAGCCATATGACCACCTAGTCTCAGGGGCTCACTATGTTGTATTTGGATGTAGTATGAATACTCAATCAGCTTTAGCTCTACTGCAGCTCAGCAGAAGCTGTCTGATTGATTTTGACCCTTTTTTTGCACCTTTCCAGATAACAATAATACCTGTATCCCTCACAACAGAACTGTGAGATAGCTGGTAAAAGTATTTTACTGTTTTACATAAGAGGAAAGTGAGGCTTTGAGAGGTTAAACAGTTTGCTCATGGGTCACATAGCTAATAAATGCTGGTGGTGGGATTTGAAACCAGGACTCTCCTAACTCCAAGGCCAGCACACTTTCCACTACAGCTCACTGCCCAGGTTATTATGAATGGTCATTCAAACCTCTACAATATAAACCTTGGAAGGAAGGTATGTGCTTTTCTGCAGAAGAGGCCTACTACTACACATTTTCTGTTCTTTTCTTAGAAAGTGATGCTGTCGGGGTCAGTGAGAACTGTCCAGCAGCAGCCAATTGAAGAAAGATTGAAAGGCAGGACTGACCTCATGCAGTTAAGCATAAAAACATACACATGAATACAGGAAACTGAGTACTGAAAATTTTGTAAATTCTGTGCAAAGCTCAGACCTTCCATATTATTTTGGTATTGTCTCTTCAACCTGACCTCTGGATAAATATATGTTCATTTCCTTGTAGTGCTATTTGATCCTGGATCTGACTCTCTCTTCTCATCCAAATACTACCTTCTTCCTTTGCTAAGCATACTACATGCCCAGAAGTTGTCTCTCTCCTTATATGACCAATTTATTACTCCTCACTCCTCTCCATTATAGCCTTTCCTTATTCCCAGCCTATGCCATGAACCACCCAGCCTTAGGCAATGGCAGGTCTTGTCCTCAGCAGCAGCCACTCATGGGCATGGGTGGGACTGGGACGTAAAGAAGTCCTTTTTACCCTTATCTCATCTATAGTACTCTTTCAGGTCACCAAAGTGCAACAAGTAGAGTTATGGGGAAGATCTGAGATTTGTCCTTGGCCTGGCCTGCTATGTGTGATGTTTGTGTATGCATCTTCTGTCACCAGAGGAGGCTTGTCTCAGAGCTGTCTTTCCATTATTTGTCATTTTTGTAGATGTCCTATGCTTGTTATACTGTAGCATTCTAAATGCCTCCCAATTCTACTTTCTGTATTAAAGACCTAGCCTGCCTTTTTCATCCTGACTCCATGCCCAAGACAGGTAGCTTGAAATAGCAGCTCAGCCCACATTTGCACAGCCAGCCTGAGTGAGGCAGCTGCAGCCGGTGGGACTCACTCTTTGACATTCAGAGCTGCTAATTTTTCATATGAGTGGTTGGGTTGACATTTGCATTGGAATAGATTTACATTAACTCCATCCTTGCTTTAATGTGCTGAATCCGCTGTGCCACTCAAAAGTGAAAGGGAGTCTGCGCCAAATCTTAGAAATGCTAACCATTATAATAACTGCTCACAAATTTTATTAGTCATATTGTTTCTTTTTAATATGAGAGGGTCTTATTGGTCACTTAAGGTCTTGAGCTTATCTCATACAGTGATAGCCTCTTTAAAACACTTTATAAAAGTTAATGATAATGATGATAAGTGATGATGAGGATGATGTTATTATAATAACTGGGACTATTGAATGGTACACCATTGATATATGGATTTAAAGGGAGGCAAATACAGTTGGCCTAATGCAGTTGATAGAGATTCCAAGGTCTTCCACTAGCTCCTCTCACTCCAAATCTTTGAAACTACCTTCCCTGTCACTTGTAAGCTGTTGTTGTCATTGTTCTTCAGTTTTTTTTTCAGTCGCGTCCAACTCTTTGTGAACCCATTTCTTGGCAAAGATGCTATAGTGGTTTGCCATTCCTTTCTCCAGCCCATTTTACAGATGAAGAAACTGAGGCAAGCAAGGTTAAGTGACTTGTCCAGGGTCACACAACTAGTAAATGTCTGAGGCCACCCTCATTTGAACTGACAAAGATGAGTCTTTCACACTCCAGCCCCTGTACTCTCTGGTGTTACCTAGCTGCCTTACCTGTAAAGTACACCCTATTACACTATTTCAGCCTTGCATTTTTATTGTTTTTCCTCTTCTCTAGAATGTCCTACCCATCTCTTCTCTTTCCTATCATTTAAGGATCAATTTGAATCTGACTTCCTCCATGAAGCTTTCACTGACTAACTTACCCCTATGCTAGACTTCCTCTAAAGCATTAATTATCTAACCATAGGCCATCTAATATACTATATATGTACATATCACAGTATGATACACATAGATATATATTATACAAAGTATATGCTACAACATACAGTCTACACAGTACACTATACACATGACTACACATGGACCACACTAAATATGTATGTGTATAGATATATATTTTTATATATGTTACAAACAATAAATGACATGTTTATAGAGCATTTTAAGGTTTGCTTTATAAAATACTAGCTCCTTTTATCTTCAAAGCAACCCAGGGATATAGGTGCTATAATTATTCCTATTTTACAGATGAGAAAATTGAGTCAGGCAGAGGTTAGGTGATTGGCTTAAGGTCACTCAACTATAAAATATGTGAGGCTAAATTTGAATTCATGTCTTCCTGCCTCCAAGTCCAACAGTCTATCTGCTGTGACACCTAGCAGCCTAGCACAGGTATTGCAATGTGCTATACACAGTACATATGAGGTTAGTATACTCTCCACATTTTATACATCTGGTCCACCCACATAGTATATATTGAACATATGCTACATATACTGTCTGCTACAAATGCTCTAATTCTGTACACATGCTATGCATAGCATAGTATAGTCTAGGTTGTCCTTGAACATTTATTTCATTCTATTCTTCTTTCTCCATGCCTTTGTCCAAGTGGTCCCCCATGTCTAGAATATGCCTCCTTGTTATTTTCACCTTGTAGAACCCCTGGCTTCCTTCAAAGTACTACTCAGGTGCTTATCTCCTACAAGATACTTTCCCTGATACCCTTAGTTATTAGCATATATTCCACATATAAGGCTATATGTTAGCTGCTGGTAACCAGAATACTTTCAAACAGAGTAATTCTCTCCCTTTCCCCCCAAAAAACCTTTTAATGAACCCTTAGCAGGAAAACATCAGCTACAATAGTACATTCTACACACATGTTACACATATGCATAAAGCTACATACAGAATATACATTATGTATATAACTATAGTACTATACAGAGAAATACTATCTGGAATATATCTATATGCTAAGCAGTAAAGATGACATAGATGCTATATATGCCATAGGCTACATATCATATATACAAGATCACACCTAGTGTCTTGCATTGCTCTCTGTCAGCTACATAAGCCATGTTTCTAAGACAAGATTCTCCAAGAGCAGAGACTGCATTTCCTTCCCCTGTCTCCCTCACAACATCTGGTACTAGACTGGCTTGTTGTGTAGTGGCTGCCAGATAAAGACTTATTGGCTTGTCTAGACTGTCTGGCTAGCTAGATTGTCCCTATACATTTCATTTTAACTCTGACCTCTGTGCTTTTACCCAAATGTTCAAGATGTTGAATCCCTCAGCACTTATGTCTCTGGTTTGTGCTATATTCTCTCACAACCAGGGGTGTGTACTGAGGCTTGAGAGCCTATTATTAAATTTTCATTGTGTGCATTTACACCTCACAATGTGGCAAACACTACAAATTAGACTTGATTAAAAAAAAATTAGACATAAAAAACTGATAGAGAAAATGTTAATAATGCAGATAAAGCTTTTAAAGTACACTGAGCATCCATTTTTCCTCCCTGGAGAGCCTGTTGTTAAACATTTACCAGCACACTGGGGAGGTCACAACTCATGTATGTTACCTTGTAAGAGACTCACAAAAGCACATGTCAGAGTTGAAAGGACCTTTCAAGATCATCTCATTGTATCACCTAAATGAAGTTACAATTTTAGAACTAGGAGAACCTGAGGAACTGAGAAGTTAGGTGATTTATCCAGGGTCACATGGTCATCACAGGTGGCAGAGCTAAGCTTTTCTGATTTCCATGTTCAGGGTTCTTTGTGCTAAACAATAAAAGCTACTTTCTGTTCACAGGATTATAGGATTATAGCTTGAGACAGGACCTCACTTTGTTTCCCCACCTAAACTATGAGCTCTTTCAGGGCAGAGCTGTATTCTTTCATTTCTTTTCATCTCCCATGGAGCCTAATCTCTGCAAGGTGGGAGCATAATGCATGCTTATTAGGTTTAATTGAATTGAACTAAACTCTTTGCCAAGCTCTGTACTCCAGTAAATTGCAAAGGAAGGTGGGAAAGGGGAGAGCTGAGGATTCTATGACTCGGATTGAAGATGAATCAATTTCAATCTGCAAGAGGGAAGATGAGATTTTACAGTTAGATGCCTTTTCTGACATTCTGATTTACAAAGAGCTTTTATGTTTTGAAATTAACATTTTAATTCTGGCACTCCCTTCTCTCCCTTCTTAGTCCAATCCTCAAGGTCTAATCCAGTTGGTGACTCCATGTCCAGACCAGGGTAGCTTGGACTTATGGAATCCAAGAACCATAGAATGTCAGAGAGAGCTAGAAGGGATGCTGGAAATCATCCTTGACTATCTTTCATTCTCTTCTCCCCGGCCCTATCCTATGAGTTTTCACGTCTTGTCAATCCCACCTACATAATATTTCTGGTATCATTCCCTTTCTTTCTGCCCAAGTTCTGGTCTTTATTGCCTTTCACCTGGACGACTGAATTACCTGCTTAATTGGTCTCCTTGTCTCTACTCTCTTTCCTTTCCAATTCATTTTCTACCCAGCTGTCAAACTGATATTCCCCAAACACCTATCTGACCGTGTTATTCCTCCCCCAGCCAAAATCTTCAGTTTGACATATAAATAGCTTTGCAATATAATTGTCACCTACCTTTCTAATATCATTTTATATTATTTTCCTTCATTTACTCATCCTTCCAGCCAAATTGGTTTTCTAGGTTGTCCTTGAACATTTATTTCATTCTATTCTTCTTTCTCCATGCCTTTGTCCAAGTGGTCCCCCATGTCTAGAATATGCCTCCTTGTTATTTTCACCTTGTAGAACCCCTGGCTTCCTTCAAAGTACTACTCAGGTGCTTATCTCCTACAAGATACTTTCCCTGATACCCTTAGTTATTAGCATTCTCTTTGTCTTGAAATGATTTTAATTCACATCTACCTATATGTATACATGTTTTATCTCCTGGTAAAATGTAAGTTCCTTGAGGGAGGAACTGTTTTGGTTTTACCCATGTACATATCAGCACTTAATAGTAACTTTGCCCATGGTAGCCATAATATATTTTGTTGAATTGAATTATGATAATAATGATAGCTAGCATTTATATAGAGCTTTGAAATTTGCAAAGTGCTTAACATACTACCTCATTGAATTCTCATGCTAACCCTGTAAAGTAGGTAGGTATTATTATTCTCCCAATTCAATAGATGAGGAAATTAAGACTAAGAGAAATTAAGTGACTTGCCTAGGGTCACACAACTAGTAAGTATCTAGATAAATAAGACAAAATATGAACTCAGGTCTTCCTGACTTCAAGTCCAACACTCCTAGCTGTCCCCTTATTTAGTTTTATTCCTTCTATCCCTGACATTTTATAGATAATGAAGCCAAGACCCAGAAAATAGAAGAGGGAGAGTATACACAAAAAGCTTTGTTGACTTCATTGTTTTGCCTCAGGCTCATGATGGTTTTAACCTGGTTGACCTCTTGAAGCCTTTTGGGATCAGTGAGAATTTCTGAGTGAGAGACTGGTGAGCCCTGCTCAAGGGAAGCCTGTCAGTCCTGTCCTCATGTCTGATGGCAAATCACATAGACAAGCAAGAGTTCTTGGTCCGGAACACTGAACCATCCAAAAATAACCCACAAGTAAAATGTCTGATGGAGCACAGGTCCTCTGTGGGTGGTGGCCTCAATGCTCCTAACCTCTACCTCTCACACACACTGTCAGATCAGTGTCACCCTCTAAAAGTGTTCCAGAGCCATCCAGTGATGCAAAATTGGAAGAAAAATATCCATAGTGACTTTTCAGAGTATCAAGTGACACTGTCACATCTTCTGACTTTAGTAGATAACAACAGACTCATGGGTACTGTCATGGGGCGCAGAGCACCCCAGAATTTCTCTGGGGCACACTGAGGAATCTTCTCCTTGAGAAACTAAACCAGAGGACAGATAACGCCTAGAGGAACCAAATCGGACTGAGCTAGCTTGGGATTCCTACCCTTCATTCTGGTCTCCCTTATCCTGGGGAGATAAGTTTGGGTGTGGCTTCGGCCTTTGTGTTCTGAAGAGGGATCTGTAGCCACCCCTCACCCAATTCCTTTAGTCACTACCAGTGGGGGATGGTCCTCCACTGCTCACCCAATTCCCCCAGCTACCACCAGTGGGGGATGGTCCTCTCTCACTAAAGGAACTTTTCATGGGCAGATGGGCCACCCCCATCAGTCCCCTATAAAAGTACCTTCCGGTCTCCTGTTCGAGGAGATTTTGGTACCTCTGAGCCATGTGCTTTATGCCAAATCTCCCCATGAAAAGTCTAAGGATTTCTTTCATGGTTTCCCTCCCCCCACCCTTCCCTTCCCTTGGCCCTAAATAAACTATCACCTTGTTCTAACTACGTTTTGTGTGCAAGAGGGTGTAATTCTTTAAAGAGGAATTCCCAAGAACCCCAACCCCAACCCATACCCCATTTTCCCACCATATCAGTACTATTTTTTTTTAGGCAATTGGGGTTGACTTGCCCAGGGTCACACAGGTAGTAAGCGTTAAGTGTCTGAGGCTGGATTTGAACTCAGGTCCTCCCGAATCCAGGGCCCTTGTTCTATCCACTGCAGCACCTAGCTGCCTCTACTATTTTTTAAAGTTTTTACTGATGTCTTTTGTTTTCCTTACATCACCATAATTTTCCTCAATATCCATTATGCTCCCAGAGACCCATCTCCTATAATAAATAGTATTTTTTAAAGACAAAAAAGAGAAGGGAAAAATCATGACTAATTAATACATTGAAAAAGTCTGAAAATATGTGCAATGTCCAACACTTGTAGACCTCACATCTCTTGCAAAGGAGGGTGCCAAGGATATCTCTTTGTATCTTTTCTTTTGAACCATGCCTGTTCTTTACAAATTTGTAACATTCACTTTTTTATTTATTTGTTTGTGTGTTTTTGTGAAATTTACTTTTGATTGTGTTTGTTCTTTCCATTTACATTGTTTTAGTCATTGTGTATATTTTTTACTCTTCTTAATTTACTCTGAAGTGGTTCATGGAAATCTTCGTATGTTTCTCTGAATTCATTGCACTCATAATTTATTTATAGCACTGCAATATTTTATTGCATCCATGTACCACAATTTGTTTAACTTTTCCCCATTTGATGGACATCTGCTTTGTTCCCAATTATTTATCACAAAAAGAGTAGCTACAAATAATTTGGTGCATATAGGGACTTTCTTCTTATCAATGGCCTACTTGAAGCATAAACCTAGTCTCTAGGCGAAAGAGAACGTACATTTTGGTCACTTTATTTGCATAATTCCAAAATGCTTTCCAAAATGATTCTACTGATGAGAGCTTTATCAATCATTAATGAGTGTGCCTATCTTCCCACAATCTCTCTAACATTGGGTATTTCCATTTTTGTCTTCTTTGTCAATGTGTAGGGTACTAGGTAAAGCCCCAGGATTATTTTGATTTGCATTTCATTTATTGTTAGTGATTCAGAATATTTTTTCATATGGCATTTTATAGTTTTCAGGTTTTTGGAGAACTATTTGTTGTTTATATCTTTTGATTACTTACCTGTGGGAAATGAATTGTAGTGTTTTTATGCACACACACACTGTTAGTTGTTTATATATCTTGGATTTCAAATGCTTATCAGATAAATTTGAGACAAAGATTTCTTCCCATTTGGCTGCTCCCTTTTTATTCTAGGTGAATTAATTTTATTTGTACAAGATCTTTTCAATTTCAAGTAATCTGAATTATCTATTTTATCTTTTGTGATTGCCTCTATCCTTTGGTTAAGAATACACCTTCTACTTTTAACTGTGAGAGACATGATCTGGTATTCTTCTTTTTTTTTAATAGTATGATCTTTAGTGTTAAGGTCATATATTCACCTAGAATGCATTGTGGATCTAGCAAAGGAGTGGTCTGGTAGGTAGGAGGAGAACCTGGAAAGTGAGGTGTCCCAAAAACTTAGAGAGAAAAGAGTATCAATGAGAAGAAAGTGATCAACAGTGTCAAAGGCTGCAAAGAGGTCAAGGAGAGTTAGGTTTGAGAAAAAGTCACTAGATTTGACAATGAAGTAACTTGGTAACTTTGGAGAGAGCAGTTTAGGTGGAATCATGAGGTTAAAATATGGATTGTAAGGGATTCAGAAGAGAGTGAGAGGAAAGAAAGTGAAGGCACCTATTACAGAAAGGTTTCTCAAAGAGTGTAAACACCAAGGGCAGAAGATATAGAATGATAGTGAGGATAGAAAGAGGTTTTTTCAGAATGGGGGAAGATATGAGCATGTTTGAAGGTAATAGGGAAGGAGCCAGTAGACAGGAAGAGATAAGTGGCAGAGGAGGCAAAATGTTGGAGGAGATGGGATAGAATTGGATCACTCATGCAGTCAGGAAGAGGGGTTAGCCTTGGTAAGGAATAAGGCCACCTCTTTGTGTGAGATGAGATGAAAGAAGAGATAATGGCAGAAGGCATTTGAGTGATATGAGATGAAGAATAAAGGAGAAGACAGAGTTTAAAGTGAATGGCTCCAACTTTTTCTGTAAAATACTAGGCAAGGTTCTCAGCTGAGAGGGTGGGGGGAGGAGGAGCCACAGGAGGTTTGAGGAGGGTTGAAAAATTTTCAAAGAGCAGCTGTGTAGAGTGGGATAATAAGTTGATAGAGGAAGCATATACAGAGACCTAGTGGACCTAGTCAAAACTGTTGCATAATTTTCTTCACCTTCATTAGACAGCACATGTGTAGGAATAAAGGTGGGAGGTGGTGGGAGTAATCCATGGGTAAGACTTGGCAGGGTAAAATCAGTGATATGATAAGAGGGCCTGGGACTCAAAAGAAGAGGACAGTGTAGAGTTAAACTGATTTACCAAGGCGTCAAGATGGAGGACATAGGAAATAGTGGCTTGTGTAGAGGGGATAACCTGATAGAGAGCTGAGAGATCAAAGGGTTTGGAGATCATGGAATAAAGAGTTGGGTTTGGTGAAGGAAAACAGAGGGAAAGGTATAAAGCCAATAGATTATCATCAGATAAGATTTCAGAATTCTTAAACAAAGAGGGGGTGTATTTGTGGGTAATGGTAAGGTAGCATCTTTGTGTGTAACTGATGTGGGATGGAAGAGTAGGCTAAGAGAAAAGAGTAGGTTAAGGAGCTAAGTAATTAAGGTACTTGAGAGAGAGAGTCAATACCTATGGCTTTTTGTTGTTTTTTTTTTTTTTTGCGGGGCAATGGGGGTTAAGCCCAGGGTCACACAGCTAGTAAGTGTCAAGTGTCTGAGGCCAGATTTGAACTCAAGTACTCCTGAATCCAGGGCCGGTGCTTTATCCACTGTGCCGCCTAGCCACCCCAATACCTATGTTTTTTTAACAGACATTTTTTATTTTTTTCATTTATTTCATTATTTTTTTTTGAAAGGCAATGAGGGTTAAGTGAATTCCCCAGGGTCACACAGCTAGTAAGTGTCAAGTGACTGAGGCCAGACTTGAACTCAGAACCTCCTGAATCCAGGGCCCATGCTTTATCCACTGCTCCACCTAGCTTCCCCCAGTCAATACCTATGTTAAAGTCCCCTAGTATGAAGGCAGGAGATGGGGAGGAGAGAAAAATTATGAGCCAGGTACAGTACTCATTGAGGAAGGAAGAGGAATGGTCTAGGGGTCCATAGACAATATCTACCAGGATTTTGATTAGGAGGTAGTTATAGATTGTATGAATCTCAAAGGAGGAAAGGTTACTGAGTGATAGAAGTAGGAGAGCCAGGAATTGACAATCAGGATCAAGGATTATTCCAACTTTGCTGAGGGTAATGAGTGAAAATGCATCCAGTACTGGAAAGTGAGTTGAAGGAGGCTTATGTCATCAGGGGGAAGCAAGGTCTCAGTAATTGCTATAAGATGGAAGGAATGGGAGAGGAAAAGATTTAGAATGAAGGCAAGCTGCTTCACTATAGAACAGGCATGCCAGAAGGCATAGTGGAAAGGGTAGGTAGCATTTAGTTGGGACTTCCTAATGGGAGGGTATGGGGAAATAGAATAAGGAATCAATTTGAGGGGGAAGGGGATGGGGTTTGGATGATGACCTACCACAGTTTAGAATTTTTTCTGGTATGTGAAGGATATGACCAAGAGTGAGTATGTTCATCATTGAGTGGAAAGTACCACTCCTCTTCCCAGAGGAGGATATGAATTAAGCAGGAGAAAAGTGTAGCAGGAATGCAAGGCACATAGATTCTTCAATCTACTTCTCTAATAATCCTGTCCAAAAAACAAAAAAGCTGAAGTTATTTTGCATGACCCATTTTTGATGAATCCATGTTAGCTTTTTTTTTTTTTTTTGCAGTGCAATGGGGGTTAAGTGACTTGCCCAGGGTCACATAGCTAGAAAGCGTCAAGTGTTTGAGGCTGGATTTGAACTCAGGTACTCCTGAATCCAGGGCCAGTGCTTTATCCACTGTGCCACCTAGCTGCCCCCATGTTAGCTCTTAATGCTTATTTGTTCCCTGTATAAGTTTTCAAAACAATTGAAATAATTATATAATTTTTTTGCCAGGAAAAATTCAAACCCATTGTACTCCAGTTAAAAGAAACCACACATTTGTCTATTTCCAGTTCTGTGACACTTCTCTAATTTTCAATGCCTTTTAAATATTATTGAAAATGAATAGGGTGAACATATAGGTAGAAAGTATGCTTGTCAAATTTGTAGATAAGGCAAAGAAGGGAAGAATAGTTAAGATGTATATCAAGATCAGAATCCCCCAAAGAACTTGAGAATACACAAGGATGGGATGTATCTAATGAGGTAAAATTTAAGAAAGATAATTTTTAAAATTTATTTTTGTGGGGCAATGAGGGTTAAGTGACTTGCCCAGGGTCACACAGCTAGTAAGTGTCAAGTGTCTGAGGTTGGATTTGAACTCAAGTCCTCCTGAATCCAGGGCTGGTGCTTTATCCACTATACCACCTAGCTGCCCCCAAGAACAATAAATTTAAAGTCCTAGACTTGAGTGTAAGGGAGGAGTAACAAGTCATTAGTATATCTGTGAACTCACTATCAGTCTACATTTTGATAGGGAAGCAAAAGATTAAAATACAAATGTTAGGTGATCTTAAGAGCTGGGCTACATTAGGAAGTAGTTGTGTCTAGAATGATGGAAATGCCAATTCTTTTCTACCCTTCCCTTGTCAGTACACATCTAGAGTACTGTATTAAGTTCTGGATACCACAGTTTAGGAAGGAGATTTATAAACACAAGAGAAGGGAGATCTGGAAGGGGAAGGAACTTGAAACTACACAATGAAATATGAGGAATTGTTGAAAGAACTGAGGATATTTAGCCTGGAGAAAAGTCACACGTGGAAAGACATGTTATCTTTACATATTTAAAGGGTTTTCATGTGAAAGAGACATTGATTTTTCTGTTTATTTCCAAGGGGCAAAACTAGGAGCCAATTGGGAGAAATAATAGAGGTGGGTTCCAGCTGAAAAACTTCCTAACAATTAGACTCTCCAAATGTCAAATGCACTGCCAAAACAAATGGCAATTTTCCCATTGCTGAAAATCTTTAAAGAGAGGTTGGATGTCCCCTTGTTAAGGAGATTTCTGTTCAGATATAAGTTGGAATGTATTCAGTTTAATCCAATAAATATTTATTATATCAAGGCACTAAGCTAGGTACCAGGGATTGAAGAAAACAAATGAAATAGTCCCTGCTATCCAAATGCTTAAATTTTACTAAGGACCTTTGAGGTCACTTCTTATTTTATAATTTTGTGATAGTGACTCAGCAATCATAGCCACAAATTTTTCAGTCCCTGAAGATGTATTTTATTTAGTACTGGTGATTTCCTTTCCTTTCCTTTCCTTTCCTTTCCTTTCCTTTCCTTTCCTTTCCTTTCCTTTCCTTTCCTTTCCTTTCCTTTCCTTTCCTTTCCTTTCCTTTCCTTTCCTTTCCTTTCCTTTCCTTTCCTTTCCTTTCCTTTCCTTTCCTTTCCTTTCCTTTCCTTTCCTTTCCTTTCCTTTCCTTTCCTTTCCTTTCCTTTCCTTTCCTTTCCTTTCCTTTCCCTTCTCTTCTTTTCTTTGTTTTTTCTGGTCGTACAACTAGTAAGTGTCAAGTGTCTGAGGTCAAATTTGAACCCAGGTCCTCTTGAATACAGGGCTGGTGCTTTATCCACTGTACCACCTAGCTGCCCCCAGGATTTTATTTTAATGAACATTTTTACTTAAAGTTTTGAGTTCCAAATTCTATCCCTCCCTCCCTCCCCTCCCCTCTTCCTGAGGTGGTATGAAATCAGACATAGGTTATATGCATGCAATTATGTAAAACATTACCATATTAGTCATTTTGTATAAGAAGATGGCAATAAAAGAAAAAAAATGAAAAAAAGAAAGTGAAAAATAGCATACTTCAGTATGTGTTCAATCAGTGTCATTTCTTTCTCTGGAGGTGGATAGTATGCTTCATCATTAGTCCTTTGCAATTGTTTTGGATCATTGTATTTCTGAGAATAGCTAAGTCATTCACAATTCTTCATTAAACAATATTGCTGTTACTGTGTATGACATTCTCTTAGTTCTGTACACTATACATTAGTTCATGAAATTCTTTACAGGTTTTTCTGAAATCATCCTGCTTGTCATTTCTTATGGCACAATAATATCCCATTACCATCATATACCACAGCTTGTTTAGCCATTCCCTAATTGAAGGGTATTCCTTTGATTTTCGATTTTTAGTCGCCACAAAAACAAGCTGCTACAAATATTTTTTGTATAAATATGTCCTTTTCTCTTCTTTTGGATGGTACTGGTGATTTTATCTCATTAAAATGAGATAAAAGAAGATGCTATCTTTCTACCCCATCACACTTTCTCCATTCCAGTGATCCTGAATTCCTGGCTATCATAATTCAACCCCACTTCCCTATTTCCCACTGCCTGAACAATTATTTCTACCCTTTCAACCAAGCTCCCCACCAACATGCCTGTTCCATATGTAACAAATTTGCTTCCATCTTAAAACTTTTTCTTTCCCACTTTTTTCATCTTCTTGCACTCACTGAGACCTGGCTGCCTCCTGATGACACAATTTACTTGGCCACTATTTCCAGTACTTGTTGCACTTCTACTCATACCCCTCTCACATACCCTCCCCTCAGCCCCACTGGTCAAAGTGGGAGACTTGGAATATTCTTTGATCCCCATTGTCACTTCCAGGCTCTCTACCTTCATCATTCAGTAACCTTGCATCCTTTGAGATTCATGCAATCCACATTTACCACCCAATTGAGATTCTGGTAGCTGTTAACAACTAACTTCTAGAACATTCTCCTTTCTTTAATGAGTTCAGTGCCTATCTCACAGTTTTTCTCTTCTTCTCAACTACTGTCCTCAAATTAGGGAATTTCAAAGTACATGCCAATTTTAAGCTCTCAGTTCTTCAACTTATTCATTTCCCATGATTAACTCCTTCACTCTACCTTAGCTACCCACAGAGATGACCATACTCTTGATCTTGCTGTTACTCATAAGTATTCCACTTCCATGTTCATAAACTTTAAAATTTATTTATGTGATCATAATCTGGTTTCACCATGTCTCTCCTCTACTTAAAATCCTTCAACTGATCCCCAATTACTTTAAAAAAAATTCCACATTAGTCTTGTGAAAAAAAAGAATCAGAACAAAAGGGGAAAAGTTCAGAAAAGAAAAAAAAAAGTAGAAATAGTATGGTTCAATCTGCATTCAGATTCCACAGTTCTTTTTTCTGGATGTGGAGAGCATTTTCCATCATGAGTCCTTTGGAATTGTCTTGGATCATTGTATTGCTGAGAAGAGCTAAGTCTATTACAGTTTGATCCCCAAGTATTAACACATTGAATCTAAATCTGCTTGGATTTCAGTGAAATCCATAATATAGTCTCATTCATATATAACTAATTATTCAATCAATTGACAAGTATTTGTGGTGTATTTATTATGTGTTAGGTGTGAAGCACAGAGATCATCATTCCATTACAAATGCATGATGTAAGCTTGTGTTTTCAACTATACAGATCTGAGGAGTTAGGTGGTGCAGTGGAAAAAGTGGAGTCAGGAAGGCTCATTTTCCTGAGTTCAAAGCTGGTTTCTGACATTTACTAGCTATGTGACTCTGGGTAAGTCACTTAACCCTGTCTGCCTTAGTTTCTCATATGAAAAATGAGCTGGAAAAGGAAATGGCAAACCATGCCAGTTATCTCTGATAAGAAAACCTTGAATGGAGGTCAGGAAGAGTTGGATATGACTGATATGACTGAACAGAAATGTAGTAGAGCTTCTGCTTAGCTAAAAACAGACAGCTGATAAATTTTTAATTACTTTACCAATAATTTAATTTTTCAAAATGTGGAGATGAGTAAGGCAGCATGGAATATTGGCTTACTATGAACCTGGAGTCAGGAAGACTTAGATTCCAACCATGCCTCGGATGCATACTAACTGTGTAACCATTAGCAAGTCATTTAACCTCCACAAGCCTTGGTTCCCTTACCTATAAAATGGAGATAATAATAGCTACCTCAAAGGTTTGTTGTGAAGGATAAACAAGGTAATATATGTAAAGCATTTGAAAACAGTAAAGAGCTATCAAAATATCAAATGTAGGGCATTATAGCACAGTGGCTATAATGCTAGACCTGGAATCAGAAAGATCTGGTTCAGATCCTGATTCAGACATTATCTTGCTAGTTGAGTGACCCTGGCCAACCACTTAATCTCTTAGCCTCAATTTCCTCAAATTTGAAATAGGAGAAATAATACCCTCACAGTGCTGTTATGAGGAACAAATGAGATAAAGATGTAAAGTGATTTGCAAAACTTAAAGTGTTAAAAAAAATGCAAACTATTGTTAATGTCAAGGAAAAACTGGCTGCTGAGGTACAAGTGATAGGAACACTGAGTGGAAGAATCCATGAAGGAGAGGAGCTGAGGCAGTGGTCAGAAGGAGGCAGTGGTCAGAAGCAAAACACTGGTGAGGAGGCATAGGGTGAAAGAAGAAAAAAAAGAGTACAAACAAAGGGGAAAAGAGGATGGAGGGAAATAAACAGTAATCTTAACTGTGAATGTGAATGGGATTAACTCTCCCATAAAACAGAAGTAAATTGCAGAGTGCATTAAAGATCAGAATCCTATAATATGTTGTTTACAAGAAACACATTTGAAGCAGAGAGATACACATGGAGTAAAGGTAAAAGGTTGGAGCAGAATACATTATGCTTAAGCTGAAGTAAAAAAAGCAGGGGTAGCAATCATTATCTCAGACAAAGCAAAAGCAAAAACATATCTAATTAAAAGAGATAAGGAAGGAAACTTCATCTTCCTAAAAGGTATGATAGATAATGATGCAATATCAATACCAAACATATATGCACCAAGTGGTATAGCATCCAGATTCTTAGAAGAGAAGTTAAATGAGTTACAAGAGGAAATAGACAACAAAACTATACTAGTGGGGGATCTGAACCTTCCCCTCTAAGAATTAGATAAATCTAACCACAAAATAAATAAGAAAGACATTAAAGAGGTGAATAAAATGTTAGAAAAGTTAGATATGATAGATGTCTGGAGAAAATTGAAAGGGGATAGATAGGAATATACCTTCTTCTCAGTGGTACATGGCACATATTCAAAAATTGACCATGTATCAGGGCACAAAAACCTCATAGTCAAATGTAGAAAAGCAGAAATAGTAAACACATCCTTCTCAGATCATAATAAAATACAAATTACATGTAATAAAGAGCCATGAAAAGGGAGACTGAAAATTAATTGGAAACTAAATAAGCTCATCCTAAAGAATGAGTGGGTCAAGCAACAAATCATAGAAACAATCAATAACTTCATCCAAGATAATGACAATAATAAGACAACATACCAAAATATCTGGGAAATTTTATACCTCTAAATGATTACATGAATAAAATGGAGAAAGAGGAGATCAATGAACTGGGCATGCAACTAAAAAAGCTAGAAAAAGAACAAATTAAAAATCCCCAATTAAATACTAAATTAGAAATCCTGAAAATCAACGGAGAAATTAATAAAATTGAAAATAAGAAAACAATAGAATTAATCAATAAAACTAAGAGCTAGTTTTATGAAAAATGAATAAAACAGATAAACCTTTGGTTAACTTTATTTTAAAAATTAAGTAGAAAACCAAATTACCAGTATCAAAAATGAAAGGGGTGAATTCACCACCAATGAAGTAGAAATTAAAGCAATAATTAGGAGTTATTTTGCCCAAATGTATGCCAATAAATTCGACAATCTAAATGAAATGGATGAATATTTACAAAAATGCAAATTACTCAGGTTAACCAAAGAGAAAATAAAATCTTCAAACAAACCCATCTTAGAAAAATAAATTAAACAAGGCATCAATGAACTCCCTAAGAAAAAATCTCCAGGGCCAGATGAGTTTACAAGTGAATTCTACCAAACATTTAAAGAACAATTAATTCCAATACTATTCAAATTATTTGGAAAAATAGGTGAAGAAAGAGTTCTAATAAATTCCTTTTATGACACAAATATGGTGTTGATACCTAAACTAGGCAGAGCCAAAACAGAGAAAGAAAATTACAGACCAATTTCCCTAATGAATATTGATGCAAAAATTGTAAATAAAATATTAGCAAGGAGATTACAGAAAATCATCACCAGGTGGAATTTATACCAGGAATGCAAGACTAGTTCAACATTAGGGGGAAAAAGCACAGGAAAGTGGGCTAGCCATACCAAATCTGAAGCTATACTATAACATGGCAGTCATCAGAATTATTTGGTACTGGCTAAGAAATAGAGTGGTGAATCAACGGAATAGGTTAGGCACAATTGACACAGTAGTAAATGACTATAGCAATCTACTGTTTGATAAACCAGACTCCTGCTTCTGGGATAGGAACTCTATTTGACACACTGCTGGGAAAACTGTAAGATAGTATGGCAGAAACTAGGCATAGACCAACATTTTACACTGTATACCAAAATAAGGTCAAAATAGGTATGTGATTTAGACATAAAGGATGATACCATAAGTAAATTAGGAGAGGAAGGAGTAGTTTACCTCCCAGATCTATAGAGAGGAAAACAATTTATGTCCAAACAAGAGAAAGAGAATATTATGAAATGCAAAATGAATGATTTTGATTGCATTAAATTCAAAAGGTTTTGTACAAACAGAAGCAATGCATCCAAAATTAGAAGGGAAGCGGAAAGCTGGGAAACAATTTTTATAGCCAGTATTTCTGATAAATGCCTCATTTCTAAAATATATAGGGAACTAAATCAAATTTAAAAGAATGCAAGTCATTCCCCAATTGAGAAATGGTCAAAGGATATGAACAGGCAGTTTTCTGATGAAGAAATCAAAGCTATCTGTTGCCATATGAAAAAATGCTCTAAATCACTATTGATTAGAGAAATGCAAATTAAAACAACTCTGAGGTACCACCTCACACCTATCAGATTGGCTAATATGACAAAAAAGGGAAAATAATAAATGTTGGAGAAGCTGTGGAAAAATTGGAACACGAATGTGTTGTTAGTGGAGGTGTGAACCGATCCAACCATTCTGAAGAGCAATTTAGAACTATGCCCAAAGGGCTATGGGACTGTACATACCTTTTGACCCAGTAATACCACTACTAGGTCTGTATCCCAAAGAGATCTTGGAAGAAGGAAAAGGATTCACATGTATGAAAATATTTATAGCAGCTGTCTTTGTAGTGGCAAAGAATTGTAAATTGAGGGAATGTCCATCAATTGGAGAATGGCTAAACAAGTTGTGGCATATGAATGTAATGGAATACTATTGTGCTGTAAGAAATGATGAGCAGGAGATTTCAGAGAAACCTGTAAGGACTTGCATGAACTGATGCTGAGTGAGATGAGCAGAACCAGGAGAACATTGTACATAGTAACAGCAACATTGTGTGATGATCAATTGTGATAGACTCGGCTCTTCTCAGCAGTCCAATGATCCAAAACAATTTCAAAGAACTCATGATAGAAAATGCTCTCCACACCCAGAAAAAAGAACTGTGGATTCTGAATGCAGATTGAATCATACTGTTTCTACTTTTTGGCTTTTATTTTTTGAGGTTTTCCCCTTGTGTTCTGATTCTTCTTTCACAACATGACTAATGCAGAAATATGTTTAATGTATAACATATTATACCTATATCAGATTTCTTTCTGTCTTGGGGAGGGGGGAGGAAGGGAAGGTGGGAGAAAAATTTGGAACTAAAAATCCTATGAAAATTAATGTTGAAAACTATCTTTTCATGTAACTGGAAAATAATCAAATAATTTTATGTTTAAAATAAAAAGGATAGGAGCCCTGGATTTGATGTCAGAAGCCTTAAATTCAAATCCCCATTATTCAACCTGTGTGACTCTGGATGAATCAATTAATTTCCCTGGGTCTTAGTTTCCACATCTGTAGAGTAAGAGTTGGATTAGATGATCTCAAAAGTCTTTTCCAGTTCTAAGTCTATGAACTTATGATCAAAAAAGAGGGGAAAATAGTCATTATTTGGTATATACCCTAGATTTTGGAAGAGATGTTTTCAGAGTTCAGAGAAAGGATCATGTTAGAAACCACCAACTCTGTCATTCATACTCCATGCTCTAGGTTCCCTTGTGCTCTGCACACAGTAGTTCTACCACCCTTCTTTCCTTACAGAGACCATAGGGATGTAGGCAGGCTACATAAGACAAAATGTGGTAAGTTTCCTCTTGATGGCTTTAAAACTGGAAGTGCAGAACAGAGGGGATGCTAACTAGCACCAAGAACACAACTCCACTCCTACTGCATCTTCTTACTTGCACCACTCCACCAGGCTTCCCAAATCCTGGCTGCTTCTTTGCACTAAATCACATCATTTTCTCCTTTCAAACATCCTCTTTTGTTAATACTTAGCTTCAAAGTTTTGAGTTCATTTTAAAGTCAGTTCATTTAAAGTCATAGAGGCTATGTAATCTGCAGTAGGTAAAAGTCCTGGACTTTGACCCCCAAACACTTGCTTCTTGTGGGGCCTCCATTCCTTCATAGCAAATGTGCACAGAATAGATCCTCAACAATTGTTGATCCTCAATTGTTGATTGATTGACTAGTTTATTAGCTAGGTAAGGGTGAAGCTAGTATATGGAAGGCCTTGAAATCCAAGCAGGTTTAAATTGAGTGCATTAGGTAATGGGGAGCAATTGAAGTATTTTAAGAAGAGAAGAGATATAGTGAAAGCAATATTTAAGGAAAACTAGTTCTGACACTCATATCAGTCTTGACTTTTTTGGAAAGTACATCTTTTTGTTACCTTCCTGGAGCTCAGATAATTTCTCTTTAAGGGGTTTTGCAATCCAATTGAAAAGTCCTATAGGCCTCCTCCAGCCATCTTTCAAAGGCCTAAGATGAACCAGGCACAAATGTGGCAAATAAGAGGACTAAATGTGACACACAGTTGGGAGATCGTGATCAGTAATCTAGTTATATGGAGTTATCTGGTTCCAGCAGACTGACAGAGATGGAGGCCTTAGCCTTTGTGAATATTTCTCCCTGCCAGAGAAAGCTTGATCCTTCTCATCAAACCACAGGCCATTAACAATGACCTCCCATGAATCCTCATCAAAAAAGCTCCTATTATCTATGGCCTCCAGCTTCTACCTATCAGATTGCTGCTTCTATGATTTTCTTCTTTCAGCTCTTCCTTTTCCCACCCTCCCAGACCCCTGGTTACTTACACCTTACATCTTTGGAAGGCAGCTAGAGAAGGCGCATAGGATTTTTAAACTGACTTTCAAATCCTTTAGAAGAGAAAATGACTAATTTACAGGAAAAGGATCAAAAAGCATCTGGGGCCTCTAGTTTAAGTATTGCAGCCAGGATTGCTGTTATTTTCTAGGTTAGTGTTTGTAACAAAGCAGTGACATTCTAGATGTGGATTTCAATTTTTATATTACTTTGATGTCATTAGCTATAATTGTAAATTTATTTAGATTAATCGTAATGTTATTTAATGTTACTAGCTAAAGAAATTCTGACAGTTGAGTGACATCCTCTCTGTTTAATATACTCTTCAAGGTTTGTATCACTCCTAAGGAAGAGACTTTTCTTTTCAAGTGGACCAATAATATAATAGGACATTTGAATAAAATTTTAAGGTTTGCAATGTGCAATATACATTCCCCACATCAACCCTGTGAAGTACACACCAAAGTATTATCAGCCCCATTTTACAAAGGAGAAAATGTATTTCTGAGAGGTTTACATAATCACACAGTAAGCAGAACATCTGGGAAATTAAGTTAAGTTTTTGGGCACTGAATCCTGTACTATCCACTAGTTATAACTGGAACAAAGTGACTGGAGTTTTGTTCCATAGAAATACATTTAAAGAGTGCTGAGAGCACTTGTAGTTGTTCAGCAATGTTAAAATGAGGAAGTTGGACTCTTAGTTCCAAAAATAATTAGTTTAAGTAGGAAGCTACTATTACTGATGGTGGGCTGGGGTGAACTCCTCCTCTACCCTTATTGTTCCTACCTCTCCCTTTGCCAAGTTTAGGATCACCTCTTCACCAGTAGCCTTGTACTAGTGTCCTGGATCTTTATTTTCCCAGTATACTGTGTCCTCCCTTTACATCCAACTGAGGGGATTCTTTGTGCCATGCTGTATTACAGAATATACTAAAGTCATATCAGACATGCAGATATGAATGCAACAATTCAACAATGCATGGAAGGGAGGGAGGAGGGGAGAGAGACAGAGACAGAGACAGAGACACACACACACAGAGAGAGAGAGAGAGAGAGAGAGAGAGAGAGAGAGAGAGAGAGAGATTCCATCAGTCTTTCTACTTGCCTTCCCCATATTGAGGATGAGAAGGGATACATGAATCTTTTATTCCCCCAGTCAGTGCTTCTCAGTGTGAGAATCGGTCTCTGTCTCTCCCACTTCCTCCATAGCAGGTAGATGGAGTGCCAGGGGAGATCCAGGTAATTCTGACTATATGCATTTAGCATTTTACACTCTGACTTTAGAATCTCACTCTTGCATGTGATAAGACTTCACTACATCTGAGTAATAACAGCTTGTGTTCTTTTGCCTGTGTGGGTACTCTTATCTATCTGGAAGCATAATTAAAATAACACTTCCATTAATGAATGACCTGGTATCTCTGGTCCCCATTCCTATGCCTTCCCAAACCAAACCTTCCTTCTCTGGCCACCAGTCCCCTGTATGTGCCATCTCCTCCCATTAGAATACAAGCTTCTTGAGGTCAAGGACCTACCTCCTTTTTTTTTTTTTGTATTTGCATCACACAGTTAGATCAATGTGCTTGATACATAGGAAGCACTTTATATACATTCATTGATTCAGTCAGCTCCCAAGTACAGACTGCTGCCCCTCAACACTAGATCTCCATGAATTATTTGGCAAAATAAACATTTTATGACATGGTCAATGTTCTACTGATGAACTAAGCTGGTCCTAAGATGATGGACATACAGTTGGTATTTGGTCATATGCTAAATTGTTTGTTTATTCTTGATGGGTGCAAGTCACTGAGAATCCAGGTTCATTTCTATGCCATGGTGGAAGAGGGAGATGTTTTGCAGAATATTTGGAGGAAAATGCAGTTTTCTTAAAAGTAGTAGTACGGGGGCAGCTAGATGGCGCAGTGGATAAAGCACCGGCCCTGGATTCAGGAGTACCTGAGTTCAAATCCGGCCTCAGACACTTAACGCTTACTAGCTGTGTGACCCTGGGCAAGTCACTTAACCCCAATCACCTCACCAAAAAAAAAGTAGTAGTACAAAGTGCAGCATGGCATAATAAATAGAGAGCTTTCTTGAAGCCAGAAATACCTGGGTTTGAGTCTCATCTGTGAAACATACTGGCTTTTGACCTTGTCTAAGTTGCTTAATTTGTCAGTGTACTAGTCAGCTCTCAAAAACTGAGTTGAAGATGGCATCTTGCATTGGTAGAGTTTCTTCACCTTCATCTGTGGAATTCCCTCTAGAAATTAAATCACAAGTCAGTCCTAATCCCAAATCATAACACAAGCTACCAATCTGCATTGGCAAAGGGAGTTTATCCATCAGGATTTGCCTATACTAATGAAATCACAGCTCTCCTTCCATAGCTTTGCCCATTCCCATTCCTGCAAATAAAAAGTCAACTAAGTGATATCAAGCAAAGTTTATCTGGGCTCTGCTTTAATGAATAAGGTCAGTTGTGTTATGCCCAATGCATGTTAATTAGACTCCAAATGGCTTCTGCTGAAGTGATATAAAAATGCTAGAGCACAATTTGTTTTCTTCCAGTTTCACAGAATTGGAAAGAAGCTCTGAGATGACCTAACCCAACCCAAACCTGAATAAGATGTCCCTTTGCAGCATGTTGGACATAAGGTCTTCAAGTCATTCCTTGAAGACCTCTGGTGAGGCTTCCATTCCTTTCTAAGCAGCTCATTCTGCTTTTGGACAATTCAAACTGTGAGGAAGCTTTTCCCTATAGCCAACCTAAAGTTGTCTTCTTGTGACTTCCACCCGTCACTCCTAGTTTCCATCTTCTGCAGTCAAGCAGAGCAATTCAAATACCTCTTTCACACAATGGCCCTTGAAATCCCTGAATACAGCCACAGTGTTGTTTTCACTTCTCCAGACCAAGTATTCCCAGCCTCTTCATACCATCTTCAAGCTACAGGACTATGAGGCCCTTCAGCATTCTGGTCTTAATTTGAACATTCTTAGCTTATTGATGTAATTCCCCAAACATGGTGCCCAGGATTGAACATAACACGTTAGCAGTGATTTAACAAGAACAGAGTACAGTTGGAACATAACTTCCCTAGCTTTGGACCTTGGTTAATGCAGTAGTCTAAAATTTCTCCCAAATTTGTTCATGGTATTCATTTCTTTAGAAAAGACCATTTTTCAAAACTGTAAGGCCAATTTCCAGAATAGTTTATGTCTGAATTATCACAGATTACAAATAATTTCTGCAGAAATTAATAAGACTGGGGGCATCTAGGTGGCACAGTGGATTAGAGCACTGGCTCTGGAGTCAGGAGGACCTGAGTTCAAATCCGGCCTCAGACACTTGATACTAGCTGTGTGACCCTGGGCAAGTCACTTAATCCTCATTGCCCCACAGAAAAACAAACAAACAAAACAAAAACAAACCAAAAAAAAAAGAAATTAATAAGACTAAAGTAGTTCCTTGTCCTTGTTGTTGTTCATCTTTCATTTTCAAAAAGGATCAATGTTCCAGCTCCTTGATCTACTTTGCTACCAGCACATGACTTTTATGGACAAGGAAGCAATCTAGTATGCTTGGTGTCTCAAGGAATATTATACCAACTGATATTTATGCAGCGCTGTACATACATTATCTCGTTTGATCCTCACAAAACCATCTTAAGTAAGTGATATACTTATTTCCATTTTATAGTTGAAAAAACTGAGGCTTAGAGGTTAAGTATCCCAGAGGCATCTTAAACTCAGCATGTCCAGAACAGAACTAGTTATCTTTCTTCCAACCCTTCCCTCTTTTAAACTTTTCTATTTCCATTTAACACACTGTCACCCTTTAATTTTCCCAGGTTTAAAACTTCAGCATTATCCTTGACTTTTCATCATCCCTCATCCCACATATCTAATCAGTTGCCAAATTTGTCATTTCTATCTCCAGAACATCTCTCACCTCCAATCCCTTTCCTCCTCTCACATGGCCACTAATTCAGTTGCTCATAATCTTTTGTGTAGACTATTACTACCTCCTAATTGGTCTCCCTGACTCATCTCTCCCCATTCTGATACATCTTCTACACAGCTGCCAAAGATATTTTCCTTCAGTGCAGATACTGTTGTTCCCCTACTCAGCAAAGTCCAATGACTTCTTGTCTCCAGGATCAAATATGACATCCACTGTTTGACTTTTAAAACCTTTAACATTCTGGTTGCAATCTATCTTTTTTTAGTTGTTCAGTCATTTTAATTGTGTCCAACTCTCTGTGATTCCATTTTGGGGGTTTTCTTGGAAAAGATAATGGAATAGTTTGCCATTTCCTTTGCCCTCTCATTTTTATAGATGAGGAACTGAGGCAAAGAGGGGTAAGTGACTTACCCAAGGGTCACACAGCTAGTAAGTGTCTGAGGCCAGATTTGAATTCAGGAAGATAAGTTTTCCTGACTTCAGGCCCAGAATTCTATCCACTATGCCACCAGTCTGCCCTAATCTAGCTTTACAACTTCATAATGTATTTCTCCATTTTGTATACTCCATGATCTAGCCAAAGCTGCATTCTCTTGGTTCCTCACACATGCCACTCCATCATGTCTTGGCACTGGCCATCTTCTATGACTGGAGTGCATTTCATTCTCACCCCTGCCTTACAGACTCTTTCGCTGCCTTCAACACTCAGATCAAGTACCACCTTCTATACAAAGCCTTTCCTGCTGAGGCAGCTAGGTGGTGCAGTGGATAGGGCACTGACTTTGGATCCAAAAAGAACTGGGTTTCAATCAGGCCTCAGACACTTACAAGCTGTGTGACCCTGGGAAAATATTTAATCTATATATACCTCAGTTTTCTCCACTGTAAAATGGGGATAATTATAGTACTTACCTCACAGAGCTGTGTGAGGATCAAATTAAATAATATTTCTAAAGCATTCAGCATAGTGCTTGGCACATAATAGGAACTAAATAAATGTTTGTTTCCTTTCCTCTCTCCCTAATTACCTGGCATTTCTTTTTTATACATTTATTCCATTTTTCTTATAGCTATATGTGTTCTTCCCCCCAAGAAAGAAGGGTTTGCTTCACTTTTTTTTAATTCCCAGCACCTTGCTCTTAGTAAATAAATGCTTGTTGATTGAGTAAATTATTTACTCATGATCATATGGTTAACAAGTGTCAGACATAGGATTCAAACACAAATCTGCCCAACTCTAAGTCTGGCATTCTTCCCATCATGACATGCTGCTTCTCAACAAGAGAACAGGCTTTCTGGGCATCTATTTCCCCATGAGCAGTGTTGCTCAAGTCCTGAAAATATATTTTTCTGTCTGAGTTTCTACTTGGAAATTCAAGAGGTTGCTCCATAGCCCCTACAGACAAGTTTGACATTTCATCTGGAAATGCTGGTTCCCATTCTGCACTATGTTTGGGCCCATTGCAAATATTGTCAATTTGCTCAAGGTCTGAGCTCTAAGCCTTGCTCCAACCAAAGCCCAGTCAGGGAGTCTTTGTGTGTTTGCCCCTGTGTGACTTAGCTTATTAACCAAGTCTAAGGAAGACTCTGACCTGCCCTGTTCATGGAAGTTCATCAATCATTGACTGCCAATGTTCAGAGAGTCGAAAGTTAATGATGTGTTACTACTGAAGGTGTGTATCCAGGATAGGGAGAACAGCACAAGAGTCAATGAAGTGGACTATGGTTCCCAAATGTCAGGGCACACAGAAACCAGCTCAGGACAAAGACAATAAAAAAGGAAGGAGGAAGAGAAGAACATGCTCCAGAGGGCCTGTCTCATGTTGAGACCTTAAGGTTGCATTATCTTTGGATTCTGGTCTCTGGAAAACTCCTCTACCCACCCTTCCATGTTCTATGACTCCTGTTTCATGTTCATTCATCAGATAATACCCTGAAACTTCATTTCAAATATTCTGTTAGTATCAGAGATGGCGCACCAGTGGTCTTTGTATAGAAAGGTGATGCTCCTGACCTACTGCAAGGAAGGGATGAGGGCTGATGTGTTTCTAGACATGGGGAGGAGCTGCACTGAGCCATCCATACCCCCTCCCTCTGTTGACCCTCTGATCAAGGACGCAGATTTGTGAGATAGCTGGAATCGGTTTTGTCTGTATCTAGGGTTAGGAGTCAGTCTGGAGCTGGTATTACTGGTCAGTTTATGGCCAAGGCTGGGGACACAGTATGTATCCATGAACAGTTTAAAGATCAGGAACAGAAAAAGATACCCAAGCCCTGTATTTCAACCCCTGGACTGTGGCCTAACTGGCTCCATTCCCTGACCACTGATCTGTGGCTGTGCTAACCTGAAGTTTGGGTAAACCACAATTACATGAGGTTTGGGTTCAGACAAACATTTTCCCTGAACCTTAAATGAATCTTGACCTAAAAACTTCAAAGATACATTCCTTTCAATTTTTTGTCCATCATGTTCCTGGATCAGGTTCCTAGCTTCCCTAACTGTTCATTCAGGTCATGCTGACAAAGCCTAAAGCAATGGACCATTTTTAGTGATTACATTTCAGGCCAGAATAAGGTATCTCTTTGCACATAGGAATACTTTCTTCACAGTGCTTTTCAAACTTCAATTGAGTCTCCAAGCTCCCTGGGAAGATAACAGTCCCATAGATTCTAATTCTAGTGACACTGGGACAGAGAATATCCACATTACTTATCTAAGGACATTCACATGTTTGTGACAGAAGCAAGAAAGTCAGAGAATCATAAGATCATAGCCCTAGATATGGAAGAAGTCCAAGCACCTCATTTTACAAATTTGGGAATTGAGATCTAGACAGATTAAATGACTTACCCAGGGTAGCATATCAGGTAAGTCACCGAGGCAGGATTCAAGCCCAGATCTCCCTAACTCCAAGTCCAATAAGCTAGCCACTAAACCATAGTACAATAAGACCTTGGTTGTTTCATCACTGATCTGCCTTTCCATGGGACATACACAACACAAGTGAACAAAAACAGATACACTGGGCAAAGTCGTCCAAGTGACCAGACTCCATAAAGTTGCACAATTCTATTGCAAAGAGGTCTCACTAGGCTATCTGGATCTTTCTCTGGACAAGGAAATTCATTCTACAACCTTGATAAGAAACACAGTTTTGAAGCAATAGCTCAGGTTTCTGTGCCTCCCTGCTTTTATCTTCTACTTATAATTATGATTAAAGTGGGAGAGAGGCTGGTGACCTGGGTAGGAATATTGGCAGCAGTGACTGACTTTCTGTCTCACAAATCAGCTCACACATGATATACACACATGGTCTGATGAGGAGTATTTTCCTGATTTTTAATGAACTTGAATACTTGAAATTGGAATGATCCTAGGAAATCTGGGCCATGTGGTGACTCTACCTAGGACTACCCTAATAAGGTGAGGGAAGATGGTAGAAGAAAATGCAGAATAAGTAAACACAATGCGGAGGACAGAGGCTTGAGAAATGTATGAAAAGTGACTCTTAGAAGATGATGGTGACTTGCACATAGCAGGTGCTTAATAATCCTTGTTAAATTGATCCAAGGGAAAGAATTCTTTTATTGAATTAAGATAGGTATAGTGTTCAGAAAGAGAAAAGTATCAGTCCTGCTGCTTCCAACCCTGGTCAGACCACATCTGGAGTATTAAACTCAGTTCTGGACAATACTGCAGGAAGGATGTTAATAAGTAGAGAATATTAGAAATTGGATAAATTAGGTGCTTGGCTTGGGCAACTAAGGAAATAGGAAATTGTCAAAGACTGCAGACTACTCAAATTTTTGCTTCCAGTTTTAGTCTCCATGGTACAAAACTGAAAATTACCCTGGGGTATGTAGAGAGAAGGCAATGGCCACTTCTGTAAGTCCTATTTCTTGCCTTAAGCTCTAGGGCTTTGTCAGAAAAAGTTTTATGCCAGAGAAGAGATGCAAGGATATGAAGCACTGCATCTGTTGCTATCCCAAGTGCTGAAAATCTCAACTGGTTCTTCATTTCTTTTATCAGTTCAGTTCTTAACTCTGGCCAGACTCTGCTGCCAGTAGCAGCTTTGACTTCGGTAGACATTGGGAGTACCAAGTTTCCAGGCACCAGCTGCCATGGCCCATTCTTCAGAAGCAGCTACAGCTGCAGCATGATGAGACAGGTAGACACCATCAGATGTGGGTGTGTGTGTCTCTGTGTGTGTGTGTTTGTGTGACTACAAGTTTTTTTTTTTTCTCTCTCTCTCTCTCTGTAGACCCACTCAAACTGCACCACAGGACCATGGACATTTATAGAAAATAGTGTGAGAAATGTTGTTATTGCTTAAATTCCATCATTTTACACAAAAGCAAACCAGAAAAGTCAAGGAACTTGCCCAGGAAACCAGAGAGATCAGGAAACTTGCCCAGGGACACATGAGTCAGTAGCTAAGAATCGCAGAACCTTTGAATTGGAAGAAACATCAGAGGCTATGTAGTCCAATCCACAACCAAATTACAGACTTTTCTACAAGATAGTCCTAAAAATCAGTTACACTACCTATTACTCCTTGAAAACCTCAGCAAAGGGGGGAGCTAGGTGGCGCAGTGGATAAAGCACTTACTAGCTGTGTGACCCTGGGCAACTCACTTAACTCTCATTGCCCTGCAAAAAAAAAATGGAGTAAAGGGTTGATATTGTAGAAAAAACAATTTTTGGCTTAATGTAAAGAAAATTTTCCTGAGAACTAGAGCTGTCCATATGGGTATGGGCAGCCTTAGGAGGTGACGGGTTCCCCTTTACTGAGGTTTTCTTTTTTTCTTTTTTTGTGGTGCAATGAGGGTTAAGTGACTTGCCCAGTGTCACATAGCTAGTAAGTGTCAAGTGTCTGAGGTTGGATTTGAACTCAGGTGCTCCTGTATCCGGGGCTGGTGCTTTATCCACTGTGCCACCTGGCTGCACCCCTTCAATTGTTTTTTAGGGCCAAACAAAACCAGTTGAAACCCTCTTCACAATTGAAGCCTAAAAATACCCCTCATACCTCCACCACTCTTTTCCATCCTTAAAGGACAACATCTCTACTTTCAAGGTCATCTAGTCCAACCATCTCATTTTTTTTTTTTTTTAGTGAGGCAATTGGGGTTAAGTGACTTGCCCAGGGTCACACAGCTAGTAAGTGTTAAGTGTCTGAGGCCGGATTTGAACTCAGGTACTCCTGACTCTAGGGCCGGTGCTCTATCCACTGCGCCACCTAGCTGCCCCCAACCATCTCATTTTACAGAAGAGAAAACTGAAGCCGAGAGAAATGAAATGACTTCTTCAAGGTCACACAGGTGGTAGAGGTGGAATTCTAACTCAGGTCCTCTGACTGAGTTCAGTTCCGTTTTTATTATAGTCCACTGCCTCCCTCTAACCCAGCTGTATATGAGATGGTCTCTAGTCTTCCTATTCTCCTCCTCCTCTGGATGTGCTTCAGCTTGTCAATGCCCTTCCTAAAACGTAGTGGCCAGAAATGAATCCAATACTTCACATCTGACCAAGGTTGAAAACATCCATCAGGAGAGTCACTTCTTTCTTGCTGGACATTATTGCTTCTTAATGTCATCTAAGAACAGAGAGGTTTTTTCCCAGTAACTAGATGATAGCCTGGCTCTTCTTGCTACATGAGGCTGCACTACTCAGATTTCCCCACAGTTCATGGAAGATGCAAGATGGCTAATTCAGAGGGGCTTTCTCTCAGCTCATTGCCTCTCGTTTTACCACATGCTTTGCGTATTAGATGCAGGGTAAAATGCAGCATTTTTTTCTGTCTGGTTTCCCTGCTGTCTTTGTTGAAGCCTTATCTTTCCTTTTGCTTCATAAAATGTGAGCTGGAAGGAATTTGAGTAAACTTCCATTGTTAATTCAGTGGGGGTTGGTCCAGGGGCTGTGGGGAATGAATGAAGTCACAGGACTGGACTCAGAGCCAGGCCAGATGTACCCTGGGAAGACATGATTTAAAAAAAAAAGAGCAAAGTCAACACCTAATCAGGGAACCTGTGATGACAAACTTTCCCCAAATTAGGCACTGGGAAAGCTCTATCTCCTGAATTAGTGTAGGGAGGACAGATATCTTTAGCCTTTCTGTCATTTGGGGACTAAAGGGACAATTGGGTTCTTTGAAGAAGTGAAAATGGATTTTATTTTCTTCAGGCAGTCAGAAATGACCTGGTAAATATTTTATGCATTTTTTATTTGGTTTAGAAAAGACTGTAAATCAGAAAGCCCTGCCCACAACTGACAATGTGGGGGATGGAAATTCACTGCGCACTTTTAAAGGAGAGGCATGGGCTGAATACCAATTGCTGGCCCCAGCCTGGACCACAAAGCTTGCTGAGGAATGTTAAACAGGCTTTCCCCATCCTGTCCTCACTTTCTTGGGCTACAATTGACAGAGCCTGGGGCAACAGGGCAAGTATTAATAATAGCTGGCATTTATATAGTGCTTTACCTAGATTTGCATGGTGCTTTATCTCATTTGATCCTCCTGACAAACCTGAGAGGTAGGCACTATTATGACTTCTTTTTACAAATGTGGGAACCAAGGCTCAGAGACATTAAATAACTTGCCTGGGGTCACACAGCCAATAATTGTTTAATGTAGGATTTCAACTAGGTGTTCCTGAATCCAGGTCCACCCCTCTATCTACTATGCTGTACCTCCTCTATGAGTAGAGAAGGACTGTCCATTCTAATAGCTGATTTCAAATCAAGTAAACAATGTAAAGGCCTCCTTTGCTTGTCCTACCACTTACTCCTAACTATCATCTTTCTACTGCATCCAGCAAACAAAATGGTCACAAACTGAGGTTCAAAAGGAAATTCTGATACTTGTGACCAGTGTGACCTTGAGTCAGATTTTTAACCTCTTTGGTTCCTCAGTTTCTTTATCTATAAAATGACTCAATCTCTAAGGTTCCTTCTAGTTCTAAAACCTATGAGATATGAGCTTTATGCAAATATCTACATATTTGAACAAGTTGCCCAATTTCCTTTTTTCTAGGGCTATGCTGACCTCCCTGAAAAATAGAACAAGGTACCTGTTTGTACTCTTTAATAATGCCCAGTCAAATTCTAAACACATAACAACAAGATCCATTCATTTCTGAGAGGCAAGTTTTTTCCTCGTTAATGGGATAAAATTTATCCTTTGACCTTCAGAATTCATTCAGAAGTATAATTGCATCCCAGTGCCATTCATAAACTCACAAAAATAGTTGAATGCAATTCCCTCATTTTACATTTCAATATTCTCATGGATGTTTGAACCCTTTGGCAGCTGGGTTGTGTGTAGTGGATAGAAGACTGGACCTGGAATCAAGAAGACAAGTGAAAATGCAGCCTCAGACATTATTAGCTGAACAAGTCACTGAACCTCTGTCTGACTCAGTTTTCTCACCTGTAAAATGAAGATGATAATAGCATCCACCTCTCAGGTCTATTGTTTCTTTCTTTTTCTTCCTTCCTTCCTTCCTTCCTTCCTTCCTTCCTTCCTTCCTTCCTTCCTTCCTTCCTTCCTTCCTTCCTTCCTTCCTTCCTTTCATCCTTCCTTTCTTTCTTTCTTTTGGTGAGGCAATTGGGGTTAAGTGACTTGCCCAGGGTCACACAGCTAGTAAGTGTTAAGTGTCTGAGGCCGGATTTGAACTCAGGTCCTCCTGACTCCAGGGCCGGTACTCTATTCAATGTGCCACCTAGTTGCCCCTCTCAGGGCTACTGTGAGGATCAAATGAGATATTTGTTAAATGTTTAGTACAATGGCTTGCACATTGTAGGTGCTTAATGAATGCTTATTTCCTACCTCTCTTCCTTTGGCATGAACAATACTTCCACCAGTGTAGATTTTGACCCATGCACACTTTCTCTACTTTTGCGATGCTTGCCCATGTCCTTCCAGAAATAATATATAGAGGATGTACCTTATTTATTGAAAGCCTTCTTCTGATTCCTTTCATATTTCATAGATATGCTTGAATTGTACTTCTGTTAGTCTTTCTGGTGGAGATTTTTTCTTTAAAAATGGTACAGTGAACAGAAAATTGACTAGATTTGGAGTCAGAAAGACCTGAGTTCAAATATTACCTCAGACATTTACTAGCTGTGACTTTGTCAGATCACTTATCCTTGGTTTGCCTCTTTTTCCTCATATGTAAAGTGAGGATCATAACAGCACCTATCTCCCAGGGTTGTGCAGATAAAACAAGATATTTGTAAGGTACTTTACAAACCTAAAAGCATTATAAAAATGCTAGCTACTATTATTTTCTTGATGAGTATTTTTACATTTTTCACTTCCCAATGAATTTTCTCCCATGCTCCCCAAAGAATTAGTTAAGTAAAAGAATCCAACATATTGTTCATTTCTGAAAACACATGTTTAATTGCATACCTATAGTCTACCATCCTTCTTCTGAGGGAAGAGAGGCAGGTTTTCATCTTCAGTCCTTTGAAATAAGATTGTTTTTTATTTTTGCTGTGACTGATCCATCTCCTTTTCTGGTCATACATTTCCTCAAGGATGTCTTTTATATCACTTCTTATATTCAATTCATTGTTGGCAATATGTTGTAGCCTTCTTAGACTCATTCTAGATTTTTCCATTTCCCTTTAGGTCACTCTTGATTAATTTTTCTGAAATCTTGATGGCACCTGATTCAGAATTGTATAACATGGGGGCAGCTAGGTGGTGCAGTGGATAGAGCACCGGCCCTGGATTCAGGAGGACCCGAGTACAGGTCCAGCCTCAGGCACTTGACACTTACTAGCTGTGTGATCCTGGGCAAGTCACTTAACCCAATTGCCTCATCAAAAAACCAAACCAAACCAAAACAGAATTGTATAACATTTCTAGAAAAATGTCATAAAGATGAAATTTATAGTAGAGATTGGCCCAAGATCACAGATAGTCCTATTTACTTTCTTAAATGTGATCCTGCCTAATCTCCTCCTTTTGTTATATGTTGGACCAAACTCATCACCCATGTGGCTGATCTACCCAAAATGTATGTACTGATGGACTCATTCAATGGTCAGTTCATCCAAATTCATATCATAATCTGGCCACAAATATTTTTCATTCACTTGGTTTTTCCTATATAGATTTTTAGATCAATTTATTTTGAGCAATTATAGATCTCATAGTATTCTGGAGCTTGATGTAACAATCATATTATGCAATATAGTAGTATTGGGAGAGTGTCATAATTTTTAGATAACCCTCTTACATTTGGACTTTTCATAAGACAACTTTTGTGCCATCGACAAACATTTATGACGAACATATTTCTTCTTGTTTTATTATTTCTTTATTTGAATTCTTAGAGAACAACATAAAATTATTCTCAGCATGCATCTGCTATAGGATTTTTCATGACCTTAACATATGCATGTGAAATATCTTATTTTAGGAAGGCTTCCCAAGGCTGCATGTGACTCCATCTAGTCAAATACTTTTTCCTCATCAATTAATTATTTTAAATAGTAAGTTCTTATGTTCTGATCACAGCTCAGTCAACTGAGAAACACTGAATATGTGGCATACAGAATAAAATAATATATGAAGGCTTTTTCCCCCCTCTTATGAGTTCATCAAGGATTTCTTTGGTGAGTATATAGACTTCTCATTAAGATTTTGTAGAGTTAAGAAAATAGTCATATGGGTCAATAGGTATTTAGTTGTTTTTACAAAATAATAGTAGAGTCCATCATCTTTTTCATTCTCTTGAAATATTTTTTTGAGAAAACTTGAAAATCAATATTTGAGTACCTTTTAAAATTGTTCTACTCTGGGGCAGCTAGGTGGCGCAGTGGATAGAGCACCGGCCCTGGATTCAGGAGGAACTGAGTTCAAATTTGACCTCAGACCCTTGACACTTACTAGATGTGTGGCCCTGGGAAAGTCACTTAACCCCAATTGCCTCACCCCCCCCCCAAAAAAAATTGTTCAACTCCAAAATCACAAATTTCTTCTTTATGCATTGGGTTAGGTTTAAGCATTTTTTGTGATCTTGACTTTACCATCATATTTCTCTGGGGGACATGGAGCCCCCAGCCTACAAATCATTAGATACTCAATTTTGCCTTGTCTAAGAATCCAGGAAATTGGGTAACTATAAAATGGAACTGGAGAATGCCCTGCTAGATGGTAGGAAGTTGGAGAGAGCACTAGATGTGGAGACAGACGACCAGTATTCAAATCTTAGATCAGCTGCATCACACTGTTGTGTGATTTATATCACAACTTCTTAGAGCTTCAATTTCCTCATCAATAAAATGAGTGGGCTGATATCAATCAGAGGTTCTTTTTGTGTTTGGGGGGGGTGTTTTTTAAAGTTATTTTTTTTCTTCAGTTAACAAGCATCTGCCCTGCCTCTCTTTCCCACTCCCTCCCAACTTGAAAAAAAAGAAAAGAAAAACAAAATCCCTGAAACAAATAAGAATAGTTAAGCAAAACATATTCCTATATTGACCATGTCTAAAATGTGTGTCCTAGTCTACATATGTAGTCTGTCACCTCTCTGCCTGGAGGTAAACAGCATTCTAAATCATTAGTCCTCTGGGATCACTGTTGATCACTGGATTGACCAGAATTCTTAAGTCTTTCAAAATTGTTCATTTTAATAATGTTATTATGGCATAAATTGTTCTCCAGGCTTCGTTCACTTCATTCTGCATCCGTTCAATGAGATTCCAATGACACCCACTTCCCCCCTTTTCTCTTTTACTTGTTTGTATAGGCTTTTGCATTCATCCCACACCAATTATGTTAGATAAATTCCCCTCCTATTCTCTCTCTTTTCTTCCCTAGTATATCCTTCCTCCCTTGCATTTTCTTTTATTCTTTTAAGATAATAATAGTGTAACAAAAATCACTTCCAGGCCCTCATCTTGACTCCCTCTATGACTCCAACTCACAGCATAGTTCTTAGGGGGATACTTGTGCCAGCTTTACTCCCCTTTAGAATGCAAACACTTCATCCTTTTACAATCTTTTCCAACTGTTCATTTGTATTTACCTTCTTATGTTTCTTTTTACTACTGCATTTGTATTTAAAAGGTTTTACCACACTCTTTTCATCAGGAATGCTTGGAAATCCTATATTTCATTAAAAATCCCCCCCCCCAGAGTATTTTATTCAGCTTTTCTGGGTTATTTTTAGTTGTCAACCTATATTTTTACCTTTTGGTATATCATATTCCAAACTTTCCCATGATATATGATGATAACTGTCAATCTTGTGTGACCCTAAATGTGATTCCTTGGTACTTAAACTCTTTCTTCCTGTCCACTTGGAGAAGTTTTCCTTTGATTCATAAGCTCTGAATTTTGGCAATGAAATTGTTATGAGTTTTCACATTGAAATTTCTTTTAGGAAGTAGACAACGAATTATTCCTATTTTCACTTTGTTCTCTGGTTCTAAGAGATTGTATGATGAATGAATCAATAAAGTGAATGAAAAAGCATTTAAAAAATTATTACTATGTTCCAGGCACTGAACACTAAGGATATAAATACAAGCAAACAAGATAGTTCCTGCCCTAAAGGAGCTTACATTCTAATAGGGTAAGATAACACATAAAGGATGAAGAACAAACTTGGAGAAAGGGAAAGAGAGAATGATAAATGATTTTGATGATATAAAGAAATTTCAGAGTTCATGAACATGGAATTGGAACCCTTGTGAGTAATGGCAAGATCAAGGGTATGATTATCTTTATATGTAGCTCAGATGGAGGGGAGGAGTGGTTCATGGAAAATGAATAAATTAAGAGACTGAGTGTTTGAAGGAGTATTAATATATGCTGAAGTTCTCTTATGTGAGATAAGGAGTTGTGATTAATGTATTTTTATTGACTTACTTATTGACTGAGCTGGAGTGGAAAGACAATGATCCAGGAATTTAATTAATTAAGGAAGCAAGGGGAGTATATGGGGGGTTGATAGATAACAACTACCAGTATCTTGATGGGGTGATAAATAATGATTGAATGAACCTCAAAGGAGAAGAGGTTACAGAGTGTTAATGGTAAGGAGAGAATCTGGAAGTGGCAATAGGTAGGAAGTATTCCAACTTCCCTACCTTGATCTCCTTACTTATTATTTTTTTTGGTGGGGCAATGAGGGTTAAGTGACATGCCCAAGGTCACACAACTAGTTAAGTGTCAAGTTTCTGAGGTTGGATTTTAACTCAGGTCCCCCTGAATCCAGGGCTAGTGTCTTTTCCACTTCACCACCTAGCTGCCCCCACCTTGACCTCCTTATTCAGGGGATATGAATGAAATCATGACCAGCACTGGAAAGAGTGGCTATGGATGGATGTCATTAGGAGAGAGCCAATCTCATAGGATACTGGCAGATAGAAAGAATTAAAATGGGAGAAGTTTAAGCTGAAAGTAATCTTGTTAACTATGGAACAGATATTCCAGAGAGCAGAGTAGAAGGAGTGGATAGATCTAGAGTGGGACATTGTGGGGGATGAGAAAAAGGGAGTGGATGCTGGAGGATAGGGAATAAGGCTTGTACAATGATAGCTAGGGGTGGAGATTCACCAGGATGGCTGCAGAGAAGTTCAATGAGGAAGGCAGATGATTAGATTGTTCAAGGCCCTCAAAGTCCAACCTTGTGTCAGACGATTCTGTTCTGTGCTGTGTGGCTTAACATCCAGAAGGCAAGAGAAGGTAAGAACATAGGGTAGCGATATCTGGACAGGAGGAAGAAATTGTCAATTCAAGGTGGATCTAATTCAAGCTCAGCCTCCTGAGTCCTCAAAAAGGTTTTGGACAAAGACAGAGACTAAAGGTCTGAGGCCGGATTCTGGACTTATACAAGGCTCCCTGGGAATTTAGGAGTGGTAGGCCACAGGAGGATGAGTTGGGTTCATATGATGTAGTTAAGTAAGTAAATAAATAAATTATGACCTCAAATGAATCCATAAGGTCATTGATGGGGCTGTTCCCTGCAATGAGGCAGATGGTTACCTCTCTGTGCCTGCATTTCTCATATTACTGTCATCTATTTCCTCCCACAAATTTGCTTCAGGGGGTCCTCTTAATGTTTTGGGGGCAGGTTCCTTCCTTTCCTTGGAATTTTAAAGATAACAGTGGTCCTCTCTACTAGTTATTCCTTACTCTAACCATGTGACCTTTTCTGATCAAACATTTCTTTGATGAGAAGATGAGATCCTTTACTTTGCTTCTTCATAGCTCCTGATTTGTTGTGTTACAGCCTGTTGACATTGGCCATGTCTTTTCATTGTCCTCTGAGTGATCCTCATTTTCAATTTTTCAGACACTGCAGTTCTTTACAAGAACAATTAAAGGGGCAGCTAGGTGGTGCAGTGGATAAAGCACTGGCCCTGGATTCAGGAGGACCTGAGTTCAAATCCAGATTCAGACATGTGACACTAGCTGTGTGACCCTGGGCAAGTCGCTTAACCTTCATTGCCCCGCAAAAAACAAATATAAAAATTAAGGTAGAATTTTGATATTGAAAAATGTGCCTTTGTTTCTGGTGAAAATTTGGTGTTGGAAGTCAATATTTCTGTATTGCTGAGGACAAGGAAGAACGTAATATATTCAGAATAGAAAGGTAGGAAGAGGCTGGGTTGTGAAGGGCTTTAAAAGTCAAACAAAGGAGTTTCTATTTTATCCTGGAGGTAATAGGGAGCCCCTGGAGTTGATTGAAATGAGAGATGTCTCTTTATACTTAGCTAAATTGGGATTCAGAAAACAGACTTGTCTGTTACCAGGCCCATACTTGAAGGAAGTCTTTCTAGAATGGTTGAACCTGAAAGAACTTACATTCTTCTTATATAGCCTTAGAGCACCAAGGATTACCTCCATACCATAATGAGGTGTCGGGCCCAGACTTCCTGGACACAACACCTACAAAGTACAAAATAATTTCAAGATGGAAAGTGCATTAACAACTGAAGGAATCAGAAGATCCCTTGTGTAGGAGGTGGCATAGTGTAGTATCAAGCTTGGAGTCAGGAAGACTCATCTTCATAAGTTCAAATCTAGCCTCAGACATTTACTAGCTATATGACCCTGGGCAAGTCACTTAACCGGGTTTACCTCAGTTCCTCATCTGTAAAATGAGCTGGAGAAGGAAATGGCAAACTGCTCCAATATGTTTGTCATGAAAAGTCAGATGCAGGGGCAGCTAGGTGGTACAGTAGATAAAGCACCAGCCCTGGATTCAGGAGGATCTGAGTTCAAATCTGGCCAATGGCACTTGACATTTACTAGCTGTGTGACCCTGGGCAAGTCACTTAACCCTCATTTCCCTGCAAAAAAAAAATACCTACTATATAAATAGGTGGTTTAAAGGGGGAAGCTAGGTGGTGCAGTGGATAAAGCACCAGCCTTAGATTCAGGAGGACCTGAGTTCAAATCCAGCCTCAGACACTTTACATTTACCAGCTGTGTGACCCTAAGCAAGTCACTTAACCCTCATTTCCCTGGGAAAAAAAAGAAGAAAAAAGTCAGATGCAACTGAAACGACAACAACAACAGGAGTTGTTACCTGAGTTAAAGCTTAAGTTAAGCAAGAACTTCCAAGAAGTGGAGGTGATAAAGAGTGAAACTTCAAGATAGAAAGGAACCTGTGCAAAGGTAAGAGATGGAATGTTGTATATGGTGACTAACAAGAAGACCTATTTTGTTAGAACTTATAGTGAATGAGTAGGTGTCATGTAAAGTTTATTTGGAAAGACAGAGTGAAGTAATTTTGTGAAGATCCTTAACTACCAAGTAGAAGAATTTGTATTTTATTCTAGAGATAATGGGGAGCCACTGCAATTTCTTGATAAATAGAGTGACATAGTCAGTGCTTTAGAAATATCAGTTTAGCAACTGTGTAGAGGATGAATTGGAGAGGAAAGAGACTGGAGGAAGGGAAATCAATTAGGAGGTTATTGCAATTGGGTTGGCCATGTAAATAGGAAAAATGCGGAGGGCAGATGGAAGAGATGTTGTAATGTCAGAACTGACAAGACTTGGCAACTGAACTATCTTCCACGTGATGGCCTGAAATATATCTAAAGACAAAACACTTTGCCCATTAGGCAGCTGGGTGGAACAGTAACTGTAGAGAGGGTTAGGCTTGAATCCAGGAAGAGGTGAGTTCAAATCCTGTCTCACATACTAGCTGTGTGACCCTGGGCAAGTTGATTCCTCAGTTTCCTCACCTGTGGAATGATGATCATTATAGCATGTATTTCCCAGGGATGTTGTGAGGATCAGGTGAGATAGTATATGTAAAGTGCTTTGTAATCCTTAAGTGCTGCATCAGTGCTAGTGATTATAGCAATCGCCATCATATCTTCTTTAATGAAAGCTAAATATTCCCAATTGCTTCAACTGTTCTCAGGATGATATAGTTTATGTCCCAGCAGCAGGCTGTTATTTTATGTGGATATTCTCCTCCTTTTTAATGTCTTAAAAGGAGCATCCAGAAAAGAACACAATATTCCAGATGTATTCTTTCCAGGATAAATCAGCATTATTTTCTCCCTTGTTGTGCACACTCCACTTCTCTTCACACAACTCATAGAGAGGCAACCTGATGTACCTGATAATAGATTGGCCTTGGAATCAAGAAGACATAGGCCCAAGACCTGCCTCTGATATATAATAGCTGAGTGGTCACAGCAAAGCCTATAATTTCTCAATGCCCAGGACAACTCTCTAAATCTCTAAAGTTATGGATAAATTGATAATCTATACTGGTGGAAGGAATTTCTTCACTAGAAGTTCCCTACATTGATAAAATAACAGGTCCCAAAAAAACCAACCAAAAATTAATATTAGCTCCCTTTCCCCCTACCATGCCACACCATGAATGTATATTGAATGTTCATTCTACTAAAATTCTCCAGTATTTTTCATGTGAACTGCTGTCTCTTCTATCTTATATTTATGAGATTGAATTTACAACCTGAGTGCAGAACTTTATATTGTTCCTATTAAATTCCATCTTATTTTATTTGGACCATTTTCCATCCTGTCAAGCTCTTCTGGGTCCTTAACCTCTCCTCCAGAGTGATAACTATCCTGCCTAGCTTTGGTCATTTGCAAATCTAATCTGCAAATTTGCAAGTCTAATTGGCAAATCTAGTAAACATGTTACATATACTATAAGCTCCTCAAGGGTAAGAACTGAGTCTAAACTTTGTAAATGTCCTGTATAGTTTTCTAAATGGAGTTGTTATTGTTCGGTCATTTCAGTCATGACTCTTCGTGACCCTATTAGGGGTTTTCTTGGCAAAGATACTAGAGTGGTTTGCTATTCTTTCTCCAGATTATTCTAAAGAGGAGAAAACTGTGGCAAAGGGGTTGTGACTCACTCAAGATCACACAAACTAGTAAGTGTCTAAAGCCAGATTTGAACTTGGAAAGATGAGTCTTCCTGACTTTGGTCTCAGCACTCTATCCACTGTGCCACATCTCTAAATAGAATAGGAACTTAATAAATACTTGTTGAAGTTTTTAAAATGGTTTAAGTTATTCCTTTTTCTTTTGCAGGGCAATGAGGGTTAAGTGACTTGCCCAGGGTCACACAACTAGTAAGTGTCAAGTGTCTGAGGCCGAATTTGAACTCAAGTCTTCCTGAATCTAGGGCTGGTGTTTTATCCACTGTGTCACCTAGCTGCCCCCAAGTTATGCCTTTTTCCAAGTCACTTATAGAAGGGGGGTTGGAGTCAGAGTATTGAAAACCTTCTACTCCCAGTAGTATGTTCCTTCAAAATGAGTCATCAACAAGAATTTATTAAACTCTTACTAGTGTCAGCAACTGTCCTAAGATCCAGGGATACAAAGGCAAAGACAGTCACTGTATTCAAGATGCTCATATTGTATTGGAGAAGAAAATACAAACAATGATGCACTTTCCAAGCACATACTAAGTAAATTGGAGGTAATCTCAGAAGGAAATTAATTCAGTAGCATTGGGGGACCTCAAAAGGTTTCCTGTGTCTTCTGCACCAATCATTTTCAAAGGGCTACAAAGCAACTAGTATAAAGCCTTCATCAAGCAAGGGACTTGGTTTGTCTTAACTGGTATAGAATGGTGAGCCTTTTCCATAATGGAGCTGAGTGATTGCTCCAAAAGATCTGCCAGCAGGTGGCACTGTTATGGCACAAGGCTCAGACATTGCTTCCTCCACTATTTACGGAGCCCCCACTTCTCTGACACGGATGGGATAAACAGAACAGAAAGGGGATCAGCCAGAGAATGCACTGACATCCTTATTGGAGCTTTTCTGAATGTTAAATTGAGCCAACCTGATGGACTATGGTTCAATAACTACAGAGTAAGCACTGAGATGAGGATAAAAAGTGTGAAGTCCTCCTCCCTCTTTCCCCTACCCCACCCCAGCTCCCTTCCCCTCCTCTTCTTCTTGCAATCTCTGAGTTGTTGGCCAACAGCCTAGGCTTATAAAGCTCTCTGCAGGCAGAGGTTTTGTGAGGCTGGTTAAAAGTTAACTGTCTCTTTCTGAAATGACACAGAGCAAATGCATTTCTTCACAGATGAGCAACCAAGCAAAAAAATCTATTAGTGAAAATTCATCTCATAATATAAAGCTGAACAGAAGTTGCTTTTCAGTCCAAATCCTTAATTGTGGCTCTTATCTCATGATGATTTTTGGCTTAAATAGCCTTGAGCTTTAGGGCTCCTGAATAACTGAGGTAAGTAAGGACACCAAATTCTAGTCATCTCAGTGTTCTGAATTCTTATGGGAGAACCTTTCTTTTGGGGCCTCCTCTGCTCTTCTTATGTCCCCACTCTTTTCTATCTACCCTTTCCTCTCAAGAAAAGCATAAAGCAAGGACCTGCAGCTCTTAGAATATCCCCTCTCTGACTGCCTCTTTCAATGGGCTGTGTGGCTCCTGATGAATCTATCTGGCTCTAATGCATTCTCAGCAAAGCCTCTAAAGCCCCCTCACTCTGCCTCTTACCCCAGGAAAGGGAAATCTTGGGAGATGTCCACTGCACAGTACTGACTAATTGTTTGGCTGGAATAGCTTTCTCTCTTCTCCACCACCCCCACGCCCTCCCTCCCAGCAAAATATACCCAGGTAGGGACATTTTTTTTTTGGATTTCCTAAGATAAAACATTTGAGGGGACATATAATATAAATACAACAGAACATCAGATGGGATCGACAAAGAGAGTGAGAGGGAGTAAGTAGAGAAAAGGGGGAGGGTTGCTTAACCTGCAGGAGTCATTTAAAATAAGCAGAAAATGCAGGGCTAAAGGGGATGTGAAGGGAACTGCAAAAGCACTGTTTGGCATTGAGATCATGGTCCAGTGATTTCTCTGCATTGCACAAAAGAGACCCCAGCTGGGTCCTTCCCCACCCTCAGCTCCAAGATGGAGTCTCACTTAGCTTTCCCATAGTGGGTAGACTGGGGTGAAGATGGCCACTGGGGTGTCTTTACATTGAAATCCTTTGGTGTATGAAGGAATGAGTAAAAATTCTCATTAATTCTGGGTTTACCTCCCCAGATTAGCCTTTTTCTTTGTCTTTGGAAGATATCCATGACAAAAAGAAGGAAAGCATTTGGCCTCCATAGGGGGCAGTTGGGGGGGGGGGGTCACAATAATAAAAAGGCAGCCAGGTGGCACAGTGGATAGGGTGCTGGGATATGGCCACAGACACTAGCCAAGTAATTTAACCCTGTCTGCTTCAGTTTCTTCATCTATAAAATGAGCTAGAACCAAAAAACATCCAAATAATGCCATAGGACCATGCCAGGAGCAGCATAACCCTCAGAAGAATGTGCTGAAATAATTTTCTAACCAAGAATGGCTTGGAAGGTCAGAAGGAGGGAGCTGCTGTGCTGATACAGGAGTGGACCCCAACCCCACGGTCACCCTGACACAGATCCAGTCCCAGAAAGGCCTCACCAGAGAAGGAGACTCCTAGAGCCTCTGAATCAGCTGCAGCACCAGTGTCATCTGGAACTAAGCTCACAGTCTGGTGAGAGGGCTGAGCCCTTGGCAGGGGGGAGACTACAGGGGTCTGCTGGTGCTGAGGCATAACTTGGATTTTTCACCCCTTCTGGGAACCAGGAGTATCAGTTGCCCCGGTGGGGGAGGGGCACAGGCTCATTGCAGCTGATAACCACAACACACAAAGGTGGTTGATTAGCAAGTTGGTCTGGGGTCATCTACACACCAAGGAAGAGACCAGGTGAGTGAAGAACCTGATCCTCCTTAAATCATACCACCTGGGACTTCTTAAGCTTGGGATACTACAGCCTGGAAACAGTTCCCCACTTTAAGGAGCTAAAAGTCAAGTAAAAGAAAGGCAAGATGAGTAGACAGAGAAACGTGAGGACCATAGAAAGTTTCTTCAGTGACAAGGAAGATTGAGGTGCTCCCTCAGAGGAAGATGTCAACGTCAGGGCCACTATATCTAAAGCTTCCAAGAATAATATGAATTGATCTCAGGCCATAGAGGTGCTCAAAAAGGACTTCAAAGATAAAGGTTAGAGAGGTAGAAGAAAAGATGGAAAGAGAAATGAGGGTGATGCAGGAAAAACATGAAAAAAATATCAACAGCTTGAAAAGCCAAATGGAAAAGCTCTCTGGTGAAAATAATTGCCTAAGAATTAGGATTGAACAAATGGAAGCCAGTGACTTTATGAGAAACCAAGACACAATAAAGCAATTCCAAATCAATAAAAAATAGAGGGCAATGTGAAATATCTTCTGGGGAAAACTGATGACCTGGAAAATAGGTCCAGGAGAGATCATTTGAAAATTATTGGTCTACCTGAAAACCATGATCAAGGAAAGAGCTTAGACATCATCTTCCAAGATATTCTCAGGGAAAATTGCCCTGAAATTCTAGAAGCAGAAGCTAAAATAGAAATTGAAAGAATCCACTGATCACTTCCAGAAAGAGATCCCAAAAGGAAAACTCCTAGGAATATTATAGCCAAATTCCAGAGCTCTCAGGTCAAGGAGACAATATTGCAAGCTGCCAAAAAGATAGAATTCAAGTACTGTGGAGCCCCAGTCAGTATAGCACAAGATTTAGCAGCTTCTACATTAAAGGACTGGAGGGCATGGAATATGATATTCCAGAGGGCAAAGGAATTGGGATTCCAACCAAGAATCACCTACCAAGCAAAACTGATCGTAATCTTTCAGAGGAAAAAATGGGACCTTAATGAAAAAGAGTACTTTCAGGTATTTGTGGGGCAGCTAGGTGGCGCAGTGGATAGAGCACTGGCCCTGGATTCAGGAGTACCTGAGTTCAAATCCGGCCTCAGACACTTAACACTTACTAGCTGTGTGACCCTGGGCAAGTCACTTAACCCCAATTGCCTCACTAAAAAAAAAAAAAGAAAAGAAAAGAAAAGAAAGAAAAAGAAAAAGAATACTTTCAAGTATTTGTGATGAAAAGACCTGAACTGAATGGCAAATCTGAATTTCAAATACAAGACCCAGGGCAGCTAGGTGGCACAGTGAATAGAGCACCGGCCCTGGATTCAGGAGGATCTGAGTTCAAATTCAACCTCAGACACTTAACACTTACTAGCTGTGTGACCCTGGGCAAGTCACTTAACCCCAATTGCCTCACCAAAAAAAACAAACCAAAAAACAAAATCAAATACAAGACCCTAGAGAACCATAAAATTTGGAATTGGGGGACATACCTAGGGTCGTGCAGTGGGTGACTATCTTGTGTCTGAGGAATCGTTTGGGCTGGGATCCCCCTGGGTCCCGGTGGATGCTTTGTCCACTGTGTCACCTAGCTGCCCCATGATGACATCTTTAGGGTTCAATTGAGGGGTGAGGAGAATGCACTGGGGCAGGGGGAAGGGCAGAGGTGAAATCCTACATGAAAGAAACAGGAAAAAGCTTATGGAGTGGGTGAAGAGATGGGAGAGGAACAGGGCAGTAAATGAATTTTACACTCATCAGAAAAGGCTCAAAGACCTTAAACTCATCAGAGTTGCCTCAAGGAAGGACTAACACACACACACACACACACACACACACACAACTGGGTGGAGTAATCTATTTAATCTGGGCAGTAAATGAGCCTAACATTCATCAGAATTGGCTCAAAGACTTCAATCTCATTAGAATTTTCTCAAGGAGGGAATAATGTACACACTCAATTGGGTGGAGTAATCTCTCTAACTCTGCAGGAAAATAGGAGGGGAAGGGGCTAAAGAAGGAAGGGCAGATTCGGGGAGGGGATAGACAGAAGCAAATCCCTTTTGAAGAAGGATAGGATGAAAGAAGATGAATAATAGAATAAATATCATGGGGGAGGAAATAGGATGGAATGGAAACAGTTAAAAATAGTAATCATGAAAAAGAGAAGAGGGGGTAAAATTGTACAAAAAATACTTATAGCAACTCTTTGTGGTGGCTAAGAATTGAGAATCAAGGGAATGGCCTTCAATTGAGGAATGATGGAAGAAGCTGTGGTATATTATTGTAGTGGAATGATATTGTGCTATAGGAAATGACAAACAGGATGATCCCAGAAAAACCTGGAAAGACTCATGAACTGATGTATAGTGAAGTGAGCAGAGCTGGGAGGACATTGTACATAGTGATAGCAGTATTGTTCAATGAGCAATTGTGAATGACTTAACTACTCTCAGCAATGCAATGATCCAAGACAATCCCAAGGGTCTAATGAGGAAGCTTACTATGGACCCCCATAGAAAGAACTGATAAAAAGAACACTTGTGGATTGTACATATATAACCTGCTTGCAATCTTGTGGAGGGGGGAGAAAAGGGAAGGAGGGAAGGAGAAAAATTTGGAACTCTAAATCTTATGAAAATGAATGCTAAAAACTACTCTTACATGTAACTGGAAAAAATAAAATAAATGTTTGTTGCTAAAAAAAAAAGAATAACACCCCCCCAAAAAATGAGCTAGAGAAGTAACTGGCAAACCACTCTAGTATCTTTGCCATGAAAACCCCAAATGGTGTTATAAAGAGTCGGACATTAGCAAAAAATGACTGAACAACAAACAATAATGAAATAGAGGCAAAGTGAATATCAATATTTTTTATGCACTAAGGACATATGGAATCCCCCAAACAAGTGGGCAATGGACCTTCTGAGTTATATAGGTGGCCTTCCACCTTGCTTGGTCATCAGCTAAATCAAAGGAAACACTATCCTGAATTATAGGTAGTCATCCTCCCTCCCCCCTCCCCTCAAAAAATGGCTCCCTTCCTCTTCCCTGTCACTCACAGAAAACTAACTCAGGGTAGGATATGAGAAGCTCATCCTGGTTAATATTTTTGAAACTTCATCTTCCTCTTTCATAAAATGGGCCAATTGTACTTTGGTGAACTAGACAGATAAAATACGTGTCAGGCACTTGCTATTTGTCAGGCACTGTGCTAAGCATTAGGAATACAAATATAAACCAAAAAAAGAAGATCCCTGTCCTCAGTGATCTTAAAATTCTAATGGAAGAAGATGACCCATGAAAGGAAGGGGAAAAGGAAGGGGCATGGTCCAGAAGGAGTCTCTGGTGAACCACTTTAGAATGACCATGGATGGTGTGTGTGTTTCCTCAAATGAAGGCTCAGGGACAAACTCACCAATAAGAAGAGGAGATTGTAAATACTTTATTATTTCAGACTAACTCAACAAACATTTATTAAGCACCTTCTAAGTGCCAAGCTCTGAATTAAGCACTCGGGATGCAGAGAGACAAAAAACAGTTCTTGTCTTCAAGGAGCACACATTCAATTGAGAGAAACTATGCAAATAACTGTATATAAAATATATATGCCATATAAATGGAAGAAAATCTCACAGGGAGGTTCTAGGACAACTGGAAAGGCCTTCTCCTCTTGCAAAATGTGCAATTTGATTGTCTTTTAAAATTAATGAACATTCATTTTCTCTCCCTCCTGATCCTCTTTCCCAGAGGCAGGCAGGTCCTGAAGTCAGGAATAACTGAGTTCAAATCCTATTTAAGATACTTGCTAAAAAAAAAAAGACACTTGCTAGCTGTGTTACCCATGTCAAGTCATTAACTTTTCTGTGCCTCAGTTTTCTCATTTGTAAATGGAGGCAAGAATAGCACTATATTTTACATCATTTATATTCTGGAATCATAAATGTTCATTGTGTTAATCAGAGTGCTTGAAGGAAGACAAGGAAGGTAGGGGTCAAAGGTGAGTAGGGAAAGTACTCCAGGAATGGGATACAGTCTGTGCAAATATATGGAGTCCAGAGATGAGGTGGTTTGTTCTTGGAACAGCAGGTAGACCTGCATCACTGAATTGCTAATCATCTTGTTGTACAGTCATTTTTCAGTCCTGTCTGACTCTTTGTGACCCTAATTTGGGCTTTTCTTGGCAGAGATACTGGAGTGCTCTGTTATTCCTTCTCCAGCTAATTTTACATTGAGGAATCTGAGGCAAACAAAGTGAAGTGATTTGGCCAGGGTCACACAGTTGGTAAGTGTCTAAGGCCAGATTTGAACTCAGGAAGGTGAGTCTTCCTGACTGCAGGTCCTGCACTTTGTCCACTGTGCCACCTAGAGGGCAGCAAAGTATAAGAAAACTAGAAAAGTAGGAAGGGGGCAGGTTGTAAATGACTTTACTTACCAAAAAGATTAGTTAGAAACTTGATCTTGGAAGTAATAAGGAGCTACTGGAGTTTATTGAATAGGGTGTGACAAGACCAGATCTAGGACTTAGAAAAGTCATTTTGGAAGCTGAGTGGATGATGGATTGGAGTGGGGAGAGACTTGAGGCAGTGAGATAAAGTATAGCTACTACAACAATACATTTGAGAGATGATGATAATCTGCTTTAGTGTTATGGCTGTGTGATTGGACGTAAGTGGATATACATGTAAGATGTGAATGTAGAAACAAGAAGATTGGATAAGATTGGATATGTGGGATATGTGAGTGAGGAGTCAAAGATGATATCAAAGTTGCAAGGCTGGATGACTGAGGATGGTAGTGCTCTCAACAGTAACAGGAAAGTTTATCAAGGGGAAGTTGGGGGGAATATAATGATTTCTTTTTTGGATATTCATTTAAGATGCCTATGGGACATCCAGTTTGAGATGTTTTAAGTGCAATTGATAATGTGGGACTAGAGCTCAGGAGAGAGACATGGGTCAGATATGTTGGTCTGGGAATAATCTGCACAGAGATGAACACTGCATCCTTGAGGTTGATAAAATGACAACGTGAATTAGTATAGAATGAGAGAAGAAGGGAGTAGAGTGAGAAGAGACAGTATTAGTGGACACTCAAGCTTAAGGTATATGACCTGGATGAAGATCCAACAAAGGAAAATAAGAAAGGATGGTCAAATAGGTAGAAAACCATGAAAGACGAGGGTCACAAAAAACTAGAGGTCTGACTGAAAAGAGAGAGGATCCAGGGGAAGAGGGTCATCAACATTATAAAAGGCTGAAGAGAGGTCAGGAAGGATGAAGACTGATAAAAAGACCATTAAGATTTGACAATTGCTAAATGTGGAGGGAGTTTCAGTTGAATGATAAGGTCAGAAACAAAATTGCATAGAATTTAGGGCACAAGAGTAGAGAAAGTAGAGGCATCAAGTGTAAATTGATTTCTCAGAGTTTAGTCATGAAGAGACATATAATGATAGATATTGGGGATGGTGGGATCAAGTTAAGATAGTGAGACATGACACCATGTTTGTAGGCAGCAGAAAAGGAACCATCCAATGGGGAGAGACTGAAGATGAGAGACAGACAGACACAGAAAGAGAGAGAGAGAGAAAGAGAGAGAGAGAAAGAGAGAGAGAAAGAGAGACAGAGACAGAGACAGAGAGAGAGTCATAGTAGTGGGGGCAACCTGCTGGAGAAGACAGGTAGGGATGAGATTCAGGGTAGATATCAAGGGCTTTCCTTGGTAAATAGAAAGGCTATCTCTTCATATGAGGCAGGGGTGCAGGAGGAAGCAGCAGGAGAAGAAGTATAAGTGATGTGAGATGGAGGAAGAAAGAGCTCTTGGTAAACAGGCTTAATTATTTGGCAAGTTGTGAGACAAGATCTGTTCAGGTGAGAGGATAGGGATGTTCCCAATGAAAATTGAGGAGGGATGAAAAGGTTTGGAATAGTTACTGTGGTGAGTAGGATAGCAAATCAATTAGGGAGGTATGAGGGCTCAGTTGAGATTATGCAAAATTAATTTGTAGTGGGCTCAGCATGGATTCAGCACTTCCCCTCAAAACCTTCTTCTTGTTGAACTTTCCTATTAGTGTTGAGAACATGACCATTTCCCTAGTCATCTGGGCTTGTAACTTCATGAGGTGTCACCCTTGACTCCTCACTCATACTTACCCCACATATTCAATCTGTTATCAGATCTTGCTTTTTGTGATTTTCTTCAATTCTGTTCACCAGCAGGTGAATAGGAACAAAATGGACATATCTGGGGAATAATCCAGGCTTGGAGTTTGGCAAAATGTGGTCAGTGATAGAAGAGGGGTGAGGGAGACATTTGGGAGTAAGGGATAGTGTAGAGTTGAACTGATTTACTAAAAGGTCAAGATAGGAAAAAAAAGGAGGAAAAATATTTAGTGCAGCTGTGATATTCTGAGAAAGAAACGGGGGTGGAGGGATTGGAGGTCATCAGGGAGAGAACAAAGAACAGGTTTTGTTGTCATTAGGCATAAGAAATGATGCCATGATAACAGATTATGATCAGAGTTCACAAACATGGAAAAAGGGGCACTTGTGGGTGGTGGCAAAATCAAGGATATTACCTTCTCTGTGATTTTATTGGGATGCAGATGCAGATCTTGAGCCTTCCATACTTCAGCATCATGTACATGCTGCTGTGGCCAAAACAATTTGTTATCTAGTGGCCAACTTTTTGGTGAGAAGTTAAACTAAACACTTAGCTAAACTGGTCCTTTGATGACAATCCACATCCCACTGCCTGGTCCATACTTAAAGCTTTTCTAGAATGGCAGGACTCACCAGAGCTAGTATTCCACCTGCATGACTTCTGAAGTCAGGGTTGCCTCCATATTATTGTTCACCGAGAACTGTGAGAAGAGGAAGGGATACTTAGCACACTGTTACTACCAAAAGAATACTCTCTGGGGTAGGGAATCACCTGCTCCACTTTGTAGTTCACTAATTCTGACAAACTCCACAGTGACTTTCCTGGCTTGGAACACCTGCTGTGAATTCTGCTCCTGCTTCCCCATCACCTGTTAGATTTGATATCCTGCCCCATCAAGGTCTCTGCTTTGCTACCCTTCTCCCCCAGCAGGGTTCTTCCCTCCAGGCCTTGTTGATTACCCTTAATCATCAGCATGCTACAGCCTCCCAATGTTTCCCTGCCCCTCCTCTTAGTCGAAGAGGGAAACAAATATTAAGAATAAATGAATAAATAACAATCTGTTTACCTTCTGCCTGTGTATTTTAGGTGTTTTGATTCAGTAGAAAATGAATAAGATGCAAAACTATTCTTAAAAAAACTGCAACAATACATAGAACTCCTTCATTCCTTAATTCCTTGATGTATTCAACATATATGTAACAAACACCTACTAAGTCCTGAATATTGTTTTACTCTATACTGCTAAGAGCACATCAGTATAGAATCATGTAATTAGTGCTGGAAGAAGTCTTAGATATCACCTTGTTCAGCTTTTGATTTTATAGGTGAGGAAATAAGCCCAGGGATGTTAAATGGCTTGTCCAAAGTCACATGGGTGATCATTGGAAGAGGCAGGAATCAAATCTAGGTCCTTTGATTTAAGATTCAGTTTTCTTTTGATTGTGCCCCACTGAGTCTCTGTCCTCAGTGAATTAACAGACTTCTTGGTGAGATAAGACATATGTGCATAAAAGGTTAAATATTAATAAGAGAGCAAAGAAAATGGAGAACATGTCTAATATATAGAAAGATACAGATAAGTGGCAGAGAGTACAAAAATCATGAAATCCAAGGAGGGTGGACTCACTGTGGGCAGGAGTGATACAAGGAGATTTCATGGAAGAATTAAGACCTGAGCTGGACACTGAATGATTTGGATAGTTGGAGATCAGGAGGAGGATTTGGTGAGAGAAGACAGGTAACAGAAGGAGCAAAACTGTGCAAAACTAGAAATATGCTACTGAAGATGGCACAAAAAGAACTAAATGTTACAATGAAGAAAATAAGAAAACAGGATTGTTATTCATTAAATATATTCCAACATTACCAAGAGAGTATTCATAGGTCTTCAGAATTAGTACAATAGACCTCTCAAAATGCATTCTTCTGCATAATGCGACAACTTACAAAGGGTTTTAGTAGTGATAAAACTATTCAAGAGTCATTTCCTAGAAGTGGGAGTTGGTGGAGCTCTCAGCTCATTGAGAATGGTATAGATGGGGCAGCTAGGTGGCGCAGTGGATAAAACACCTTCCCTGGATTCAGGAGGACCTGAGTTCAAATCCGAACTCACTGACACTTACTAGCTGTGTGACCCTGGGCAAGTCACTTAACCCCAATTGGCTCACCAAAAAAAAAAAGAGAGATAATGGTATAGATCTATATTTAAATAAGTATAAAATAGCTGGGGTTGTTATGATTTGATCTGGTAACTTGGATAGACTCTAAGCCTAAAACCAGAGAAAATTAAAAACAGGACATACTATGGATAACACCCACTCCAGACTACAATTTCCCTTTATTTTGTGATGTTGAAATCCAATCTTCCTAGGCAGCATCATTGTTAAACAGCAAGCACAGTGGTGATATTGTAGCCCAGGAGGTTCAAATGAGGCATGATCACTTCTGTTAGTAGGTACTCAATAAAGAGTTGTTGAATTGAAATTGAAATGCATCTAGGATCAGAACCACAGATAGCTCCTTACTCTATGTCTGATAAAGCTCAGCCTGAACAGCTTCCCTTAATCTTGCTACACACAATTTTCTTGTTCTACAAAATCATAGTCACCTAGTGTTAGAGCTGGAAGGGCCCTTAGCAGTCAGCTAGTCATAGAATCATAGATCTTAAGTTGGCAAGGACATCAGAAGCCACTGAGTACAGTCCTCTAATTTTATAAATTAGGAAATGAAGGCCCTGAAAGATTAAGTGACTTATTCAAATGTACACACTTAATAAATGGCAAAGCCAACATTTGTACTCATATTCTCTGACTCCAGATCCATTACTTCTTCCAGCAAATCATGTATTACTATATTCAATCTCAGACCTATGAGTCTGAGTTCATGAGAACAGGGTGAAGACATCTTCAGGGCATTGTGATACCTGGATTTTCTTCACTGCCTTTTGTAACTTTTTATTAAAAGGTGTAGTGATGGGGGCAGCTAGTAGATAAAGCACTGGCCCTGGATTCAGGAGGACCTGAGTTCAAATCTGGCCTCAGACACTTGACACTTACTAGCTGTGTGACCCTGGGTAAGTCACTTAACCTTCATTGCCCTGCCCCCCCAAAAAAGTGTAGTGGAATAAGAATAGGACAGTTCTTGTGTGTGTGTGTGTGTGTGTGTGTGTGTGTGTGTGTGTGTATTTAGATATGCACATTCCCTGCATATGTGCATGCTTGGGGTCTAGAGTTATATATATATAGATGAGCAGCTGAATGGTGGGGTAAAGACCCCATTCCTCAAAAAAAAAAATTCCTATCCCTGTCTTTAAGAATGTGGCACAAGTTACATTGTTACTGTTGCTATAAATATCACAGATACTGTCAAGCATAATACTCACTTGAAATAAATAGTTGCCTGCAATAACTTTTATTCCATTATTTAAATGGACTAGCCTGGAAATATATTTTGGATTGTGTTCCTGCTATGGCTTTGTTCCTTTTCTTAAAAATGACTGATCTTCCCCCCCCACCCTCCCCATCCACACACATCCACACACACACACACACTTCTCTTTTAGTATCACTGAAAATGAATGACTTCACCATCCAAAATTAAGTTAGATTTTTAAAAATCAGATTTAAAGTGGTGCTTTTCTTGTTGTTTAGTCATGACTGACTCTTCATGATCCCATTTGGGTTTTCTTGTAAAAGATACTGAAGTGGTTTGCCATTTCCTTCCCCAACTCGTTTTACAGATGAGGAAATTGAGACAAACAGGGTTAAGTGTCTTGTCCAGAGTCACATAGCTAGTGTTTGAGGTGGAATTTGAACTCGTCTTCCTGATTCCAGGCCAGGAGATCTATTCACTATACCACTTAGCTTCCCATAAAAATGGCACTACTATTGTCTAAATACATATGGGGAAAGACTTCCACATTCAAACACAAAATCCTCTTTGTATTATATTTATTTTCATTTGTTACAATATTATGTGAATATTAAATTAGCTTTAGCATAAAAGAGACATTTCTATTTCTTCACATTGCACAACTATATTGACCTTTTCCTTCTTTTCCCTGCCTCCCATTTCTAGAGCTAAGCGTTATGATTGTTACTGTTTCTAAAGGACTGAACACCTCCTAGCTTCTCCAGATTTAATGCAGCTACTCTCTTAGAGGCTGAGCATTTGCAGGGTGTAGGCTTTAAAAAGTGAAGTAACTTCAATAACAAAAGAAAAAATAGAGGAAAAAAATCCAGAAGTTGCCAGAGTAAATTAGCTGCCTCAGAAATGACACAGGCACTGAAAGAAATCATAATGCTATTCCATGCCTGAGGTCAGGAATCCGACCCAATTCCCCTATCTAGTCTCAGCCACCCCCAGTTACAATTCCAGTACATGGGAGTGAGATAATAGCCCCCTGTTACCATGCTGTGTAATTAGGGAGCTGTCTCTTACAGCTGAACCTAATGGATACTGAAGGTGGGTGCGCGCGCGCGCGTGTGTGTGTGTGTGTGTGTGTGTGTGTGTGTGTGTGTGTGTGTGTGTGTGAGAGAGAGAGAGAGAGAGAGAGAGAGAGAGAGAGAGTTCTACAGGCACACTCTGCATTAGCCACAATGTAGCAGCTAAAGAAACTCCTATGCCTTCATTATGCAAAACAAAACAAAACAAAACAAAACAAACCTACACCCAACACAAATGTGCTTAACTTGGATTCTGTATCTTTGTTTCTCATTGTTACTTGGCTCACATTGGGAAGTGATTAGAGATATGACTTTATAAATGATCATTTGGGGAGCAACAGCTCCTATCATAGTCCCAACTCTGACCATCCACAGAGGAAGAGGAAAAAATCACAGTCCACAGGATCCTATTGTATTCACCCCCTCCCTTTGTTGCCATCTTATAGTCTGATGTTCTCCTGTGGCTCCTGTCTACTCTCTATTTCTCACCTCCTCTACCTCTGGACAAGGTAGTAATAATAACAATAAGGACAAGGTAGTAATAATAACAATAAAAACAATAACTCATATTTCTTTAGCACTTTGAGGCTTATAAAATATTTTCTTCACAACAACTCTGTGAGGTAAATAGTGCAAGGAAGGGTTCATTGATGATCAGAAGCCACCTAGAAACCCCTTCTTTATTTTCCAGATGAGGAAACTGAGGCTTAGAGAGGGATAATGGGTTGCCCTATGGTCCTTCAGTGAATTAGTGACTAAGCCAGAACTAACAAGCAGGTCTTCTGATTCCTTGCCCAGCATTACCTCTACTGCAACACCTCGCTTTGCTGAACAGAGCCACAAACCCACAAAACTAGAGGAACATGAGAGACATTTGGTGGTTTGGTTGCTAAGCATTGGCAGGGCCAACACATTCCCCTTGTGGTAGATAGAAGCCCATGACAAATGTAGAAGCATTAGGGAATGGTTTCTAGGTGCTGTTCATTTCTTAGAGTATTAGCACTTCAGTGGTTAACACACCCCAGGCTAAGTTCATCCTACTTTCACTGCATCAAGAAACACCAGGGTGCCTTAAAATCAATATTTGAAAGACAGGAAGGAGGCTACTGGCTTCATGCAACCAGTCACTTTAGACATTTAAAGCCCCTCACAATCTGGCTCCAATTTAATTTTTTTCAGACTAATTTCCCATACTTCTCCTCACAAATGCCAAGTCTCAGACAAGAAGGTCTATTTGTTTCCCAACACTCCATCTTCAGTCCCTGTGTTTTTTGTAGATTCCCCCTGCCTAGAATGTTCTCTGTTCTCACCTCCACCTCTTGGAATCTCTAGCATCATCGCAAGCTCAGTTGAAGAGCCCTTTCCTAGATTTTCAAATTCCTTGTTGTTAGTTAACACTCTGCCCACCCATCATTTTGTTTTTACTTTGTATTTGCTCATTTTAAAGTATCTAGGTAGTAAAGTGGATAAATAACTGGGCCTGGAATTGGGAAGAGCTGAATTTTAATCCAGCCTCACATGCATATGATCCTGGGTAAGTCACTTAATTGCTATATGCTTCAGTTTCCTTAAATGTAAAATTGTTATAACAAGGCACCTACCCCCCAGGGTTGTTGTGAGAATCAAATGGGATGATATTGGTAAAGCACTTAGCACAGGATCTGGCACATAGTAGACACTTAATAAATGCTTCCTTCCTTCCTTATTTGTGTAGACATTGCTTCCAAGGGTTGAGGCTGTTTCTATTTTTGTCTTTGCATCCCTAAGGTCTCAGATAGTCCCTTACCTACAGTAGGGACTTAGTAAATGCTTGATGAATTAAATTGAATGTTGAATCAGTGATCCACATCCCTTGCAAAGTAATAAGCACTAATTTCTGTGGTAAGATCCTTATTCTCATACCTGGTGTAGGGGTCAGGACAAAAAGGAAAAGCCAAATCAGCCCTATCATCCTTCTTTGATGTTTCTTATTCCTATTTAACAAATGAAGAAACAAGACTCAGGGAGGTTAATTAACTTGTCCACAGTCACATAGCTAGTAAAGTCCAAATGGGAAGTATTTTCCACCCCTATTTATGGGATGGTGGGTCTTTATGATGGAAGAAAATTTTGAAGACAATCACTAATTCTACCTGAGAGGTTCTAAGGAGATTGTGGAAGGTGCAGCCATTCTCAAGTTTAATAGGATGTTGCAAAAGGATTGGAATTGTCACCTTTGGGATCACTGCCCCCAGAGCCATGAACTTAGCTAGCCTGGGGACACATTTTCTCTCTCACAAAGAAATGCTACCTGTTAACAGATCAGGTCCATGAGGGACAGTGAATTAAAAGGTCATCTTGTTCCTTTTCCTCTGGGTGCTTTGGTTTTACATGTGATTCTTCTATACATGAGAAGAGAAAAAGGAGAATCAGGGCAGCCTAGTAAATAGTGAGTTTGTCTCAGAGCCAGGAAGACCTGGGTTCAAGTTCTGCCCCTGACATACTAGCTGTGTGACCCTGGGCAGATCTCTTAACCTACCAGACCTTCCTCATTCCCTCTCCTCCAATAATCTAAGACTAAATTGCAGAGAAGGTGCCCATATCTATAGGTACAGGAAGTTCCTCTTGGAGAGGTCCCCACACCAATGGAATCACAAGCCTGCTTACAAAAAAAAAAGGAAAAAAAATTGCAAATAAAATCAAATATGTTATGTTTATATACAAACCAATTGGGAAAAAGACAAGTTGAATATAATCAAGCCATTTATTTCAAAATATTTTGGCGTAACTGATTACTTGAATAAAACTGTTTCCCTTTCCCCCCCAGCTAGTTTCTTTGTGCAGTCAGTCATTGTTGCTGAGGCTATAGGCATACTCCTCCCTATGCCACTGTATTTAACTCTCCAGCTATTCAGCTGTAGCCTACAGGCTGGAGTGCTAAAGAAAATGGAATTCATGTTCTAGTGATAAGGAAAATGGGGACTAGCAAAGACTTTTTGATGTACAGAAGATCTCAGGATCTAAATAAGGGGCTTCCCCAGAAATTGTTACTGTCCTTTTTAGGGTCATTTTTGCTAGGTCCTTTTATGCTCTAAAATACAAGTAATTGAGCCCTATGGATTTGGAATTATATTTTATATTAGATATATTCTCTTTACCTGATTCCCATCCTCTTATTTCCTCCCTCTCTTCCCTACCCTCCCTCCAGTACTTTTCCTTTGTCCCTTACTCTCCTTCCTCTGTCCTTTCTTCAACTCCTCTCTGTCCATATCTTTACTTCCTTCCCCTCTTTCCCTCTTTTCTCTCCTTCCCTAATTCTCTCTCTCTATTCCCCCCCTCTTCCCCCCTCTCTTCTTATTTCCAGCGTCTTTGCTTCTTCCCTGCCCACTCTTTCCCTCTCTCTATTTATTTGCTCCCCTCCCTCCATATCTCTCTCTATTATTGTGACTTTTTGTTCTTCTCTCCCTTTGTGGATACATACCCTCTTCTTAGACCTTATCCTGGATATATTCCAATTAGAACAAACACTTATTTTCTCTTTCTGGTCTGTCCCACAAAGAAATACTGCCTTGATGCAAATTGAGGTTTCTGTAAATTAGAATGACCTCTAGATAATGCAAGAGCATGTGAATGCTTATCCAATTCTCTTTCAGGAATGATGTGCAATTACCGATCAATCAACAAGCATTCACTAAGTGTTTACTATGTGTCAGACACTGTTCTAGGCACTGATGACACAAAGGCCCCCAAATGAAACAATCACTGCTCCTGAGGTATTTACATTCTTTCAAGAAGGACAACTCATACATACATAAGTGTATACAGAATAAATACAAGTTAGTCAAATGCAGGATAGTTAGGAAGGTAGGACACCAGCAATTAGAGGAGTCCAGAAGATTTCTTGTAGAAAGTGATACTTGAACACATCTTGAAGGAAGTAAGGAATTTTTCTGAGGCTGAGTTGTGGAGGAAGTGCCATGATAGGCATAGGAGACAGCTTATTCAAAGACACAAAGATCAAAGATGCAGTATCCTGTGTCAGGAACAGATAAAAAGTTACTGGACCACAGAATGTAGAAAACAAGATAAAGTATATTGAGACTAGGAAGACTGGTTGGATATTATAGGGCACTAAAAGTCAAGCAGAAGAGTTTTTATTTAATCTTAGAGGCAAATGGGAGCCACAAGAGTTTACTGAGTAGGGAAGTTACATGGTTAATTCTGCACTGAAGGAAATTCATTTGAAACATTAGAGTAAGGAAAGGCATGAGGTAGGGGGATCAATTAGGAGGCCACTGCAATAGTCCATGATACAGGCGATGAAGTCTTGAACTAAGGTGGTTGCTGTGTAAGTAGAGGCAAGGGAAAAGAAGTAAGAGATGTAATTGAAGTATAAACTTAAAGGTTTGGCAAATTACTGGATAGGAGGTATGAGGAAGAATGAGTCATGGATAGTAATCTCAAGTTCATAAACTTGGAAGACAGCAAGAATGGTGGTGCTATTGACAAATTTAGAAAAAAAATTGGTAGAAGGATTGATTTGGGGAAAATGATAATGAGATCTATATTGGACATGTTGAATTTTAGCTGTGTCTGGGACACTCAATTTGCTGTGTCCAATAGACAGTTAGTAATGAAGAATCAGAGTTCAAGAAAGTCCAGGATTGGTTACAAAGAGAGAGAGAAGAGAGAAGAAGGAGAAGAGAAACCACCATAGAGCATCAGAAAATAATCCCAGTTAGAAGACATTGTATGGATGGTGAGACAGTTGATGAAAGCTGAGAAAGAGTGGTCAAACGAATAGGAGAACCAAGAGAGAGTAGTGTCACAAAAATGAAGAGGAGAGACAATATAGGTTATGTGGTCAATGGTATAATATACTCAGTATAAGTACTAAGATGAGAACTAAGAAAATATTTAGAAGTGGAGAAATTGCAGGTAACAAATGAGAATGGCAACTAGGTTTAGGATGGATGAAGCACAGGAAGAGATGGAATGATATTAGAGAATGATCACATAAAGAAATATCCAAATTTTCTTTTTTTGAAAATCATGGAAGTAGAACACTTATGAGTGATGATAAAATCCAGGGTATAGCCATTCCTGTGAATGCCTGGGGTGGAATGGAAGAGTGGGTAACAGGATAACAAAAAGACTGAGGAACTGGAAGGCTAAAACGTTTGACAGACTATTTACATGATTGTTGAAGTTCTCTGGTATAAGAGCAGGCATTGGAGAAGAGAGAAAGACAGTGATCAAGATGCTGAATTTCTTAAGAAAAGGAGAATCATCAGAGAACCAATATATAGCAGCCATCATAATTTATATTAACTAAAAAATGTTAATAGAGTGAACTTCAAAGGAACTTCAAAGGAAAAAAGGTTGCTGAGTGATGGAGGCAAAGAGAGGGTATTGAAGTAGAATTATGGAGTGAGGAATATTCTGACTCCCCTCCAGGACCAGTCTGACTGGGAAGTGGGGATATGATAAGAACAGTACTGAAGAGTATGGTCAGGTATACAGTGTCATATGGGGGAAGCCAGGTCTCTGTGAGTACAAATAGAAGGAAGGAGTGTGAAAAGATATACATATGTTCATTATGGAATGAAAATGTCAAAGGTCATAATGGAAGGGGAGGACAGAATTGGAGTAGAACATGGGAGGTAAAGTGTTAAGGAGGATGAAGATAAGAGAATATGAAGTAAGGATTGCAGGTAATTTACTCCTATGCATCTAGGAGTAAATGGCTAAGAAAAGCAAAAGTTAATAGCGATTGGTTAGCCACAGGGTAGCACAGGGTGGATGATAAATTAAAATTCCCAGTCTTGCTGCCTTCGCACCTAGCACGGCAGTGGTATGGGCAAGACCAGGGATTGTGGGGTGTTGGACTAGGGGCTAGGGGCTGTACTTTGCTCCTGAGAGAGAGAGAGAGAGAGAGAGAGAGAGAGAGAGAGAGAGAGAGAGAGAGAGAAGAGATAAGGAATTGGGCCCATTTCAAGGGTCAGAAAAACAAGAATCAGAGAAGTACCCCTAGTGTCCTAAAGGCTACCAAATCTAAATAAAGGACTCCATCAGAAGTTAGGGGGAAAGGTAAGAAATATCACCCTCTGAAATCGAAACTACAAAAGATCAAAGCAAAATGGTTATGATTAGATGTCTGTGGAGGTCTCTCCAGTCAACAGACTGTCCTAAACAATGAGCTACAAATTTAGCTACTGATCCCCCACGTGATGATTTGTAAATTTGCTTGATAAAACTAGGATGCCTCCCAAAGATCATTAAAAATTATAACTAAGGATAGATAAGCTGTGATTTAATTAATTTTAGGAGGTCTCATTATAATGTCAAATGTTCTTAGTGGCTGAGAAAGAATATTAAAAAAGAAAAGTTGGATATGAAAGAATAGTAATAATAACTAGAGAGGGAACATAGAATAGTGTACAGAGAGCTGACCTAGTTGTCAGGAAAACTCAGGGCAAAGTCCTGCCACTGACATCTTTGTGATGTGGGCAAATCACTTAACCTCTCAGTGGCCCAAGAAAACTCTTTAAGATCACAAGATGAGTGAGTTTCTACACAGTGACAAAATTCAAATGTCAAAGTGACAGATCCAAATGTCAAAGGGGAAAAATTACTTAGATATCCAAAATGTACTTTCTTCCCAACTTCTCTGTGAGGTAGGTAATACAAGTATTATCATTTCCATTTTATAGATGAGGCAACTGATGCTCAGGAAAGCTAAATGACTTGCATGTAGTCATAGGACTGAGATACATCAAAGCCCAGACCTGAACCTGGTCCTAACCCCCTTGACACTATATCATAGTTCCTTCCCTTCCTTGTCCAAGGGGGAGGTTCCCTGGGGCAGTGAACAAAAGAACTGGAAGTTTTATTTACTTGATCTAAAATATTCACTTGACAACAACCAGTGTACTTTTTCTGGTTCTATGCTCACTAAGAACCTTGATCTGTAATTTGGTCTTCTGAGTGGATTTGCCCATCAGAGGCCCATGCCCTATAAAAATGCCCATCCTGTTTCTCCTGACAAACATGTTTTTCATATAAAATTAATAAACTGGTGGGGGGGGCAGCAGCTAGGTGACATGGTGGATAAAGCACTGGCCCTGAATTCAGGAGGACCAGAGTTCAAATATGGCCTCAGATACTTGACACTTACTAACTGTGTGACCCTGGGCAAGTCACTTAACCCTCATTGCCCCAGAAAAAAAGAAAATTAATAAACTGACATCCTGGTTCCTAAGTCAGTCTCTAAAGAGTTTGCTTAGTGTGACTAGGTGGCTGAGAGTCTGATCTCCTCTATGTTATCTGATAAAATGGAGTGTCTGGTCTTGGGAAGACAAGGCTCTGCCCTTGGACCACTGAAGTAGGAATTTCCCATGTGGATCAACTTTTAGCAGCCAGAAAGTCTCAGGTTAATGATCTTAACTACAAGAAGTTGTTTTAAATAATGTGCTTGGTTCTTATCTTCCATTGTCAAGAAATGTTGAATTCTCATTGTCCACTTCAAAATGAAAAGTAGTTAGATTTATAGCTATTCCCTGTGGGAAGGCAGGATTAGGGGCCGTAGGAACCAACCTTCTGATAAATGGTTGCCAATTAGTTAATGAGTTAATGAATTAGTTCTGACAAATGGCTATTATCCCTCAAAGTAAACACTTCATATAAAGGGAGAATGAAAGATTATCAGAGATAATGGATATTGTTTCTTTCTTTGAAGGTATGATAAACCAATGTTACTCTTGTATCAGAGATTCTTCCATAATGCAAAGGGTACTGGAGTCATGCTTTAGGCAGTCATGCTCACCTCTATGTCTCTGTTTCTGTCACTGTCTTTCTGTCTATCTCTCTTTTATATCCCTCATCCAAATAGCCTGGGAATTTCGCTACCTGACACTACCTAATATTCTGTGACCAACATGTTTGGTAAATTGTACGGGGATTCTTCTTCAGATAAAGATTAGATTAGAGAGCCTCTAAGGTTTTCCCAGCTAGGAAATTCTGTGAATTTTCCTCATAAGTAGAAGGTTCACATGGCTCAAAGAATGAATATATTTGTGTAGTGAAGTGGATAGAATGCTGGGCCTGGAATCAGGAAGACTTATCTTCATGAATCCAAATCTGGCCTCAGACACTTACTAGCTGTGTGACCCTGGGCAAGTTACTTAACCCTGTTTGCCTCAGTTTCCTCACCTATAAAATCATCTGGAGAAGAAATTGGAAAACCACTCTAGTATCTTTGCCAAGAAAACCCCAAATGTGATCATAGAGAGTTGGATATGACTTAAAAACAACTGAATAATGAAAACAACAAGAACAAATGGAAGCCATATCAAGCCTCACAGGAAATACCAGCTCCCTTAACCATAATCAAATTTTGCCCTCAGAAACCTGAATAGTTTCAGTCACTTATAGCTATGTCCTGGGTAGGGTTCCACCAGATTCTAACTATAATGTGTCCCCTAATGAAATTGGGACTCTCTCAACCCATTGCTCTTCTAGTCTCCTTTGCAGCAAAGTTTGTCAATCTCCTCTAGTCCTCAGCAACTCCCAGAAGATAGTGCTGATTCCGAACAGAAGGAAAACAGAAATCCAGGAAACATTTTATAGCAAGGGTCTCTGATTAAGACTTCATTTCTCAAATATATGGAGAATTGATTAAAATTTATAAAAATACATGTCATTCCCCAATTGATAAATGGTCAAAGGATGTGAACAGGAAGTTTTCAGATGAAGAATTCAAAGCTATCTATAGCCATATGAAAAATACTCTAAATTACTACTGATTAGAGAAATGCAAATTAAAACAACTCTGAGATATCATCTCACACCAATCAAATTGACTAATATGACAGAAAAGGAAAAGGAAAATAATAATTATTGGAGTGGATATGGAAAAATTGGAACACAAATACACTGTTGGTGGAGTTGTGAACTGATATAACCATTCTAAAGAACAATTTGGAACTATGCCCAAAGGGCATAACTGCATACCCTTTGATACAGTGATACCACTACTAGGTATGTATCACAAAGAGATTTTTTAAAGGTGGTGGAGAAGGACCTATTTGTACAAAAATATTTACAGCAGCTCTTTTTGTCATGGCAAAGAACTGGAAACTGAGGTGATGCCCATCATTTGGGGAATGGATGAACAAGTTGTAGTATATGATCATAATGGAATATTACTGTGCTATATTAGGCAGATTTCAGAAAAACCTGGAAAGATTTATATGAACTGATTCAAAGTGGAGTGAGCAAAACCAGGAGAACATTATATACAGTACCAGAAATACTATATGATGATCAACTATGAAAAATGTCATCCACTTCCAGAGAAAGATCTGATGAAGTCTGAATGCAGATCAAAGCATATTATTTTTCACTTTCTGTATTTTTTCTTGTTTTTTTCCTTTGGATCTGTGTCTTCTTTCACAACATAACTAATGTGGTAATATGTTTTGCATGACTGAACATCTATAATTTATATCAAAATGCAAAGGTAGTGGAGGGAAAGAAAATTTGGAACTCACAATTTTTGAAAATGAGAGTTTAAATTATTTTACATGTAACTGGTGAAAATGGAGTAACATAACATAAAAGAGAAATCATTTTTCAAGATTTTGAGTTCCAAATTCTCTCTGTCCCTTCCTCCCTGCCCTCCAAGAAGGCAAGCCATTTAATAATGTTTACACATGTGCAGTCATGGAAGAAAATGCAGATAAAAAAAAGATCTCCAAGAATAATAAAGAAAAATGTAAAGTATGCTTAAATTTATATTCAGACCCATTAGTTCTTTCTCTGGAGGTGGGTAGCATTTTTCATCATATGTCCTTCTTTGTATTGTTGAGAAAAGCTAAGTCATTCACAGTTGATCATCTTACAATATTGGTGTTACTGTGTACAATGTTCTCCTGGTTCTGTTCATTTTACTTTGCCTCAGTTCATGTAAATCTTCCTAGGTTTTTCTGGAAGCATCCCATTTATCATTTCTTTTTTAATACTTGAGGGGATAGTATTTTTAAAGGGTTGGGAGACTTGGGAATGTTTGATGGCAGTAGGAAAGGAACCAGTTGATAGTTTGAAGATTCTTAAGAGAGGAAGGATGATAGAAGATGCAATCTTGTAGAGAGAGGATGGAATAAAATCAATCACGTGTGTAGAGAGGTTGGCCTTGGCAAAGAGAAGGGCCACCTCCTTTTCAGAGAAAGGGAGAAAGGAGGAACGAGTGAAAAGTTATGTCAAGGAGTTTTGAGATTAAAAGGATGGGAGGAGGTAGTTCATATCAAACAGCCTCTATTTTTTTCATTAAAGAGGTGAAGTCCTAAGCTAAGAGAGGGAGAAGGGAATATGGGGAGACTTTAGGAGGGAAGAGAAGGTTTGGAATAGCTTCTTTGGGGAGTGAGATAAAGAATCAGAGAGGAACAAAAGTACTGTCTTGCTGCAGTGAGGGACCAGTTGAGGTTAGATAACATGGATTTGTAATGTACCCATTTGTCATGGTTATGAGATTTCCTCCAGCTTCATTTAGTAGCTTATTGAGTATTATATTTATAGAACCCCAGTCACTCTTTGGTGATGTTTTGAATACTTGTGGACTACCTAGTATGTAGCAGGAATTTCATGAATGTTCAATTGAATGATTGATACTCCACTGAACTTCTTACCCAAATGTCACCATAAGTGTGTCAAGTCCTGTGGCATCATTTCTGGTGGCATTACATGCATTTCTTGAAGCATTTGTAGAACTATACATGTTGGTTCCCCTGTGATTTCTCCTTAAATCTGAGTGATCCCAGTATGTTTTCTATGGTATGGTCTGGTGATGTGAGGTAGGGGAATGAGAATCTGTGTCTTTAAGGGAAGAGTGGTCAGCTTACCAAGTGGAAGCATTCTGACTGTGGATCCTTGTGGGAATTGCAAGGTACATTTTTAGATTTATTCATTTCTGCCCATTAAGTATTTCTTCAAGAAATTTGTCCTTAAAATCTCAACCTTGATTGGAATTACGCTTGAGGAGGAATCCTTTATTTATTACCTCTAATAGGTGATAAATAGTTCTTATTTCCCATTGGGTTCTCCCAAGTTTGGCGAAAACACTAATTTTAGGACTTTGTCCTGAAAGGCTATTGCAGTCCTACTCTTTTGTTCCTGAAAACTGCCTCTTCTTGTAATGCAATGGTATAAAGATCTAAGAGAAGTTTGAGAATACTTGTATGATATGACCTGATGAAGAGTGAAGGAAACAATATGAGAAGAACAATTTTCATAAAAATGATAATGTATAAAGGAAAAGACCATTGAAATAATTCTGAATTTTAATTAATTCAATGTCTAGATATGACTTTAGAGAACTAGGTGGAGCATTACCACTGCCTCTCAGTAGAAGTGGTGTACTATGGGTGTGGAATTATATGTATATGTCTAATATATTCATTTGTTTTGCTGGCCCTTATTTATCACAAAGTAGGATTGCAGGGGAGGCAGTGAATCATTGGAAAGTGATAGTGATAGAGAAAAGGAAAAGAGCATCAATTAGACATTAAAAATAAATTTTCTCTTGAAAGATGACCTACTTTCACTTGCCTGTGCCTGCCCTCAGTGACTGTCCAGACTTGGTGGGAGCTTTTCTGTCCCTCCCTCCCTGCTTTCCATTCCCTTTGAACCCTTCTTTGGTCCTGTTGGCCAGTATCACCTGCAGAATTTATGAAGCATTGAGGTTGGAGGTCATTCTTGAATCGTTTTAGCTATTAATATTATGAACACAGTGGTATCTGCTCAGTCCTATTTTGGGAAACTCTGTTCTTCTGCCTTAGTGGGGATTGATTTTTTTAAAGGAGAGAAAATAAAGACCAAGAGAAAGTCCATTAATCTTAATTGAGTGTTTATTATTCCATCTTCCCACTGAAAGTGTGCTGGCAATCACTTTGACCTTCAACCAATTTTTTCCAGCCCTGAATTATCATTATTTTAAAAATAATGAAGACTGGTGAAAAGGGCCAGATAGAAAGTGAAGTTTCTCTGGAAATCCCCAAACCAGCAAATATAATGTCGAAGTCATTGAAACCATTAGCCCTGGTCAGTCCTGTGAGGTGGAGTAGAAGGATGCTCATCTAGTACGTTCCCTGTGTCCTTCCTTTGGCTGATGTTACTAATGATGGAGAGGATATTTTTCTGGGGCCTCTGGCTCAGGACAACCATTGCATTCATTTGATAAGCTGACTTCTCTCCCTTTGAAGATATGTGTGTTATCATTCCCCCACCTCATTGCAGATGAAATCTGGTTAAAACTCACCTCAAGGGCCACCTAGAAGGAGGAAAGAGGCCAAGACAAAACAGCCAGATACGGTTGGGTATGGAAGGAAGAGGGGGCAGTCAAAAGTTTAACCTGAGTGAAGGTGAGTGAGGCTGTGAGGAGAGATGAGGGTAAGAGGTGTGTGTGTGTGTTTGTGTGTATGAGTCCCCTCAACAGGCAGCAGAGGTATAATGGATCACTCACAGGTTGTCTTTGGAATCAGGAACACCTGGATTCAAGTATTGTTTCTGACATAAACTACCTGTGTTTTCATGAGCCAATCCCTTAACAGCTCAGTGTCCTAGGCAACTCTCTAAGACTAAGCTATCATTGAGTTGCTGATCTCCATTGTCAGAGGTAGTTTGCTCACCAGGAACTCCCAACACTGATGAAATTACAGAATTGGATCAAAAAATAACATAAGGTAGTCTGGATTTAGCACCACCACTACCCTTTTCTGCCCCCCATTCCCATCCTCACCATTGGGTGCCTCCCTAATTCACAGCAGCCTGGGTTACCTCAAAGCAGAAAATTCTGGTGAGTGTAGCACTTGTGATTTGAAAGGCCCTCAGGAAGATCTGTGAGACCCAAGTGAACTATTGAATGTAAAGCACTTGGCAGCTAGGTGGCTCCATAAATGGAGCTCTGGCCTTGGAATCAGGAAGACTTGAGTTCTCAAATCTGTCCTCAGACATTTAGTAACTATATGATCCTGGGCAACTCACTTAGGTATGGTTTGTCTCAGTTTCCATGTCTGTAAAATTGGAATGATAACAGCACCTATCCCACTAGGGTCATTGTAAGATATATGTAAAGTGTGTGGCATGGCACAGAACAGGTGCTTGATAAAAACTTATTTTAAAAAACTTTAAAGTGTTATATAAATGCAGTTATTATTACTTTTATTATTCTCCAGTCAAAAGTCCTCCAGTATTCTGTTGACTTCAGTTCCTTGTAGGGGCCAAATTTAATATGGGGAGAATTAATTGGGTGGCTCACTGTAATACTGGGGTTCAGAAAATAATGAGGGACCTCTAGATCCAAAGCTTCCTCCCCTCCAAACTGCCCTTTTTAATGATTTCTCCCAGGCCAATAAGAAAGGAGCTTAACAGTCTCTTTTCCACAAACAAATCAGGTTTTTATTAAAGGTCAAGGACAAGGGAATAGGGAAAGAGGAAAATGGACAATCTCCTTGGCTCTAGCAAAGGCTGTATCAAAACCCAAACTCGCTTTCAGCTCACCCTGAACCTCCTACTGCACTCCTGCTGAGTTCAAGCACTATTTATAGAACAATACTGAGGTATGCTGGTAAATGTTTAACCACCAGGCTCTTGGAATCTTTAGTATCCCAGAGTCCTCCACAAGTTGTGCTTTCCAGTAAATCTAAGAATGACTACAGCTTTCACTAGAAATACAAGAGGCAGTACTATTTGCATGTTCCCAAGAGGCCAGTGCCCTGATATTCTCTCTCTTTAATCTCAATCCTCCTCCCAGGAAATAGAAACCCTAATTATTCCTGATAGCTATTCCCATCATCATGTAAATATTCATCAAAAACCATATGCAGCTAATCATAGAGATGGAAGGGAACGGGGGACTGGGCTACCATTTAATAACAGGGCATCTAAGCAACTAATAAACCATGGGTACTGAAGGAAGCTAGGGAAACCAGGCTACTGGGTTATCAGGGGCTGGAGAACAGAAGCAGAAAAAGGAGTAATTAGTATCCAACTGTTTTCCCGTTTCCACAAATTTGATCTTCAGTGGAATTATTTCTTTTTTGACCCTAAGGTTGCCTTTTCCCCTTGGGAGGAGAAGGACATATGATAATAATGCTCTTCCTGGTATCAGTAGGTCCTGGATTCAACTCGATCTCTGACACTTGTTAGCAATATAACCATTGATATATCCCTTAGAGCCTCTTTGTCCTTTATTTTCCTCATCTGTAGAATGGGAATAAGAATATCTGTAGCACCTGCCTTACAAGGTTCTTGTAAAGTTTCAGTGATGACTATAAAGAACTTGGTGAACCTTAAAGCACCACAAAATTATCATTGTCATCATTATAATCACCAATGAAATTGAGGTTTTTGGAAAGGTCCTGATTTATAGATAATTTGGAGTTCAGGGGATACCCAGCAGTAACAGAAGAAACCTGGGTAGAGAAAGATAACTTCCATTATCTAGGACACTTACCTTTTTGTCTTGTGTTTTCTGAATACTTGAGAGTTTGTTTCTAAAATCCTCTAAAGAGGGGGATTTGAAACCAGGCATTGACCTTCTAGTGAGACTGCTACGTCCCAGCCTGGAAGTGAAGCCCAGAATGCTTCACACTAATGAGAAGTCATTGACAAATGTGAAAGATATGTATGCTGGAACTTCATTATTTTTTAGAATTTCTCTTTTTTGTTTTCATTTCAGATTTAGGAATGCAGCAATCATGGTCCTGCCTGTTTGGCCTGTTTCTAAGCATCAGCATTTCTGTCGCAGAAACTTAGGTGGCTTTGACAGGGTCTTCTTAGTTCAGTAATGTACCTTCTAAATAAGTATTTAACAATCACTTTCTGATGGTTTATAGATAGACAGTTTGCAAAGGAAGAATGTCAGAGCACTAGGTGTAACAGACTGAATACATATTGCAGAAAGATCTTTTAATGTAATCTTGTGAAGAGGAGAGGTAAATCTGGCATATATTTAAAAAGACCTGCAGTTCAGTAGTTCTCCTGTGGCAGAGGAGATGCTACTGGTAAGTCATTGCTAGAGCCCACTGAATAAGTATTAGGAAACCTAGAAGTCTAGTCTTTGAACTGCTGTGGACTGCAGAAACCTTCACAAGTAGGGGTTTTGGGGGGATGGACATTGAGGAGAGTGACAGATGGTTTCTGTGTTAGTGTTGGTAGACCAGAAAAGAGTTTCACTTCTGGGAAGAGGCAACACAATATGGTTTCCTTGAAAATAAACTGAAATTATGGAACCTAGTGTGTTCCCCTTTGGTCATGAAAGACTTAGAGCTAGGTATATCACCCGTCCTTCAAGTCTGCTTAATTCTGGTGCCTGATAGCATCTCCTCCTTCTGCTTCCTTTGCACATCATTAAATACACCACCTTGCAGTTTTTGTGTCAACTGCCTCAAAGACTCCATAAGGTGGCAGACTATGTATCTTAAGTAAAATAAAGGATGCTCATGTTAATGATGCTTTTCTCTTCTTTCTAACCTGTCAGCACCTGCTGACTTATGGATAAGACATGAACTTAAAGCATTACAAAAGCAGAAAGGGATGCTGGGAGATTGAACACAGGATGGCAGGATCAGTGAGAGCAGCTTACCTGAAAAGAAGAGATTCAAAGATATAATTCCTGATCTATTGCTACAAATGATTTCTGCCTTTGGCAAACTGATTGCTCAGTCTCTTCTGAAAGCACCAAGTCCCAGGAGAGAGACTTCATGCTGCCAGGTACTATTTTTATTTCTAATGGTCTTGATTATTAAATGAAGCCCAAGGACTGTTCAATTCAGTCCAGTTCAACTCAATAACCGTTTATTAAACTCCTACTCTGTGTAAGGCACTGGTGTTAAGGGATCTCTTTTCTTGTCCATACCTGTGATTTCATTAGTATTGGGAACTCCAAGAAAGCAATCAAGGAAACTCCCTCTAACAATGAAGATCAACAACTGTTTTCTAATTTATAGCTTTAGGGAGCGCTGCCTGGATACATGGATGTACATTCTTGTCCAAGGTCATGCAGCTAGCATACCTTAGAGATAGGTCTTGAACTTAGCTCTTCCTGACTGCTGTAAGTTCTCTATCTACCATCTCTCCCTGTGCATTGTTGGCTTGTGTTGCTGGGGATGGAAAAATTAAAAAAAAATGCCACAGTTCCTGTCCTTATGGAAGGAGCTCTCTTGACTACATGGAAGCGGTCTTCTTCTTCTTCTTCTTCTTCTTCTTCTTCTTCTTCTTCTTCTTCTTCCTCCTCCTCCTCCTCCTCCTCCTCCTCCTCTTCTTCCTCATCTTCTTCCTTCTTCTTTTTCAAGGCCTACTTCTTTATTCTCCACATGGCTGCACTCCTTTGGACTATTTCTCCATTGTGTCCTAGGAACCTCTGTATCCTGCAATATCATTTCAGTCCTGGAACTCACATCTTGTCAGTACCCTCTGTCCCTGGCGCCCCTCCTTCAAGAACCTCCAGTTAAAGAGACCCAGATCAGCCATTTCTCCATTTCAGGGTCCTTGAGGTCAGAGACTATCTTTTGTCTTTCTTTATATCCCAAGTGTTTAACACAGTGTCTGGCACATAGTAGTCACTCAAATCTGTTTTTGTCTGACTTACTGCTCTGGATTTTGGTGGATGAGCTGGCTTTGACTGTTTATCCAGTTGCCATCTTATCTTCCTCTCATACTGGTATGACCACTACCTCCAGCATAAGTGTGAGTAAAATAGAGAAATGAGTCCTCTAAAAGGTGAGAATTGAGTTTTCTCAATGGGATTTTTCTGTCATTTCCAGAGGTTAAAAAGATGAAATTCCCTAACATCATTTGCTTGGATACTGCTGTGCTTTCTTTCAGGGAGGGAGCTTTTTTAAAAATCTATTTCAGGGGCAGCTAGGTGGCACAGTGGATAGAGCACCGGCCCTGGAGTCAGGAGTACCTGAGTTCAAATCTGGCCTCAGACACTTAACACTTACTAGCTGTGTGACCCTGGGCAAGTCACTTAACCCCCATTGCCCTGAGCAAAAAAAAAAATCTATTTCAGAGGCCAGAAAGATAGCTTAAATATGTATGCCAGGACATTCTTTCCATTTTCCCAAAATCTCTATCCTGTGTTCATACCACCTTGAGTCAATGGAAACACTTTGCAGGTTCACCTTCCAAGGGGAGGCAGTGTAGTATAGAAAACATGGGCCTTAGAGCCAGGAAGACTCCAAGGTTCAAATCCCGCCTCAAAACTAAATGACCCTGCACAAGTCACTTAACCACTCTGGGCTTCAGTTTCTTCATCTGCGGGATGAATTTTGAGGATCTTTTCAACCTTAAATCTATGATCTAACGAGGTGAGACCAGTTAGAAGTTGCCCCAGGCTCTGGAATAATAGAAAAGAATGCATATCACCTAGAAATATGGATCTAGGAGTCAGTGAAAGGTGAATATACACATAGAAGAGCATGGTCTTATAGATAATATCATTTAGAAGCTAAGAAACCAATCAATCAATAAATACTTACCAGGAGCCCAACTATGTACCACATGCTAAGCACAGGGAATACAGACGATTATATAGTCCCTGCCCTCAAGAAATGTATATTCTAGGAGCAGCTAGGTGGCACAGTGGATAAAGCACTGACCCTTGATTCAGGAAGACCTCAGTTCAAACCTAGCCTCAGATACTTGACGCTTACTAGCTGTGTGACCCTGGGCAAGTCACTTAACCCTCATTGCCCTGAAGAAAAACAAGAAATGTATATTCTAACTCAGGTTTTTAGAGCACTCTGACTCTGAACTTCAGAGAAGAATGCTACTTCATATGGTCAAGCCTCAGAGTAGTCCTAGAAGGAAGGATGGGTAAGCATTATAATTTCCACCAATCCAAACCAACATGATAGACTGCCTGCAATGTTCAAGGTTCTATGCTGGGTATGGGAGATACAAAGACCAAATGAAAAATAGTTTTCGTCATTGAATAAATTATGTTCTATTGGTGGTTGGGGAGGGCAGAGGGAGTCCAACATTTGTTGATGAAGAAAAAGAAGTTAAGCAAAATGGCACAAGTGGGGAGCTAAGACTTGATCTCTTAGAGGTGTAAGATGAGTGATCTTTAGAAAGAACTTTAGTATGATCAGCCTTCTCAGAAGTGGCTAATGTATATCCTGAGCAAAAATAAAATCTCTCTCTCAGCCACTCAGACTAATAGTGAAGGAGATTGTGGTTTATGGAAGCTTAGCTTAGCTCAGCATCATTTATTTGATGACAATGGTTCCATCTGACAGTTCTGGAAGGAGGAGTCTCGCTGGATGCTCATGCCTTATATGAACCATTGTTGATCTTTCCTGATAGTAAATGAAATTCATCAGGGCATTTGGAGCCTAAAGGAATGAAGAACTGTGAGATAGACATATAGCCCACAGGCACACCCTCCCCCCCCCCATCCCTACCCTTCACAGGCACTAAGGCCATTTATAACTGAATGCACATTGATTTTCTGGATAGAATGTCTGTCTCTGCTCCACAAAGCTCAATCATGTTCCTATATTTTATAAAAGAGAGCAGAGAAATATATGGCCATTGTGTCAGAGGCCCTTATGATATGAAGGGCCAAAATACCCTGGGGATGGTGGTAGTCACAGTGTTGTTGGTTTTTTTCACCCTCTTGGTTTGTAGTCTCCATACAAGAAGCCTAGGGAAATATGTTTATTATATTCCCAGTATATTGAATCTGACTCTCTAGAATCTCCCTTTTCCTCTCTTCAACTCTGACCAAAGATAGATAACTTTTATGTCATCCGCTTTGCCACTACATTCTCTAAACTAGACACCAGGAAACACCAGAGAGTAATAGCCTTTCAATTCTACTGGCATCCCAGCTTTGTAGTATGGCTACCTGGTCCATTATGTTCTCTGGCAAGGTGAGAGTGATTCTCAATTGATGTCTTGATTTTTTTTCACTGTCCTATTGCCCATTCATAATGAATGAGACCAAAACATCCAGGGTCTTTCTCTTCACCTGGTTTGCCACCATTCACTTTCCTCTGGCTCTTAATCCCCTTCACCCCATTTCCCACTAGTTTCCATCACAGATCAGCCTCACCCATTACTTATTTATTCTCCCTTGTTACCTAGGTAAGAAAAGGTCCAAGTGAGACAGAAGAATGATAAAGGATTGGAGCATTCACTATACAACCAAATATTCTGTGTGTTTAGAACCTCAGGCAGAGCAGAATGCTTTTGCAGAAGCAATGCCTTTCAGGTATGCATTTTCTCTGCCCCATAAATTATCCCTCTCACTTTAATTTTTTTTAGAACATCATTTCTGTGGAATCTCAGAACCTTGAAGAAGAACCCAATGGCTTCCTTGAGCAGTCCTCTTTCCTGATCTATCTTCCCCAACCTCTCAGCTCAGAACCTTAGAGGGATTCTGTCCAGTTTCCAGACCACACTTATCTTTAGTCAGACATGTTAACCAGCAAGGTCTTAAGAGGAAAAATAGTCAGGATTTTCCTTCTTGGCTTCTAATACCAGCACTGGAGGGCATTTAGCCTTAGCACTCTCTCAGTGATTAGCAAAATCTTAAATGATGATAATAATTAGCTAGTTTAGGTTTTCTTTGTCTTTCTTTTTTCCATATGAAATTAAGGCCAATTCTATCCAGTGCCCTCCCAGACCTGGCAGTGACAGTGATGCTCTCACAAATACGCACATAAACCTTTGAAATCACCACCTGCTTTCTTTTCACAGGTCTCTTGAAAGGGCACTGCACCCAGAATGAATTCCCTTTTATTTATCACATTTTGAGCTACAATGAAAAGAAGTCCCGAGTAATTAGCTGTTGCCTGGTGCTTTGCTTTATTCCAGGATAAAAAAAAATTCTTCACTTTGCTTATTATTTTCTCCATAAGTTTCTAACTCATTGACCCTTCATCTCAGGAGAATGTTAAATGGAAAGTCTTCCACCCCAAAGTCCACATCTAGATTTTCAAATCTCTCATATTTTCCCCCTTTCAATAAGATATATTTGGTAGTGTGGCAGAGACTGCCCAACAGACTAAGTCCATAAGGCTGTTGAGAGAGAGAGAGACCAAAAAATATGGAGAGATACAGAGAGAGACACAAAGAGAGAGGGGCAGGAGAGAGGGAGAAGATCTCATTGACAACAGGAAGTAGCATCCTGGACCATTGGCAAGAGCAATGGGGTAGAATTCAGAAGACATGAGTTAGGGGGCAGCAAAGTGGTGCAGTGGATAAAGCACTGGCCCTGGATTCAGGAGGACATGAGTTCAAATCTGGACCCAGACATTTGACACTTACTAGCTGTGTGACCCTTCGGCAAGTCACTTAGTCTGCATTGCCCCGCCAAAAAAAAAAAACCCAAACAAACCCCAAAACCAACAAAAATTTAAAAATTTTTAAAAAAAGACCTGAGTTGAAGTCCCAGTTGTAACCCTTACTTACTTTATGACCTTGATCAAGTGATTTAGCTATCTGAACAGTAGTTTCTTATCTCCAAAATGGGGAAATAAAGTACCTACTATGCCTATTGCACATAGCAGTTCTAAGGATCAAATTAAATAATGAATCAATTGATATTTATTAAATGCTTACTATGTGTCAACCTTGGGCGAATACCAAGAAAGGCAGTAATACTGCCTTCAAGGAGCTTACATTCTAATGGGGGAGAAAACATATAAAATATATACATACAAGATATATACATTATAAATAGATAGAAATCTTACAATGAAGGCATTGGGTGCAAGAATGGGGGTGTAGAAAGATATCTTATAGAATGTGGGATTTCAGCTGCCTTGAAAGAAGTCAAGGAATCCAAGCACTTTAAAATTCTAAAGAACTCACAAATGTGGGCTATTTTTATCATTATGATAATTACTATTATCACTTTGACTTATGTGGTGTTGGATATATCTCAGCATTTACTACTTATGTGAACATGGACAAGTCATCTAATCTCTCTGGGTCTTAGTTCCCTTGTCTTTAAAATGATAGGATTGACTTAACACTTACTAGCTGTGTGACCCTGGGCAAGTCACTTAACCCCAGTTGCCACACCAAAAAAACACACAAAAACAAACAAACAAAAAATAAAATGATAGGATTGGATTCTAAAGTACTTTTTCAGCTCTAAGTTTATGTTCTGTCACCTTGTGGGATTCACTTGCAATCCCTGACATGTGTGTGTGTGTGTGTGTATACACATGTGTACTGTGTCCTGTTTTACTGGTTTGCCAATGAAGTCAAACAAGAACAAAAGCTAAATGAAGTGAGCAAATTCACTCTCTTGACCCATATTTCTGTATTTATCATGTGTACATACCAGGAACATAGCCCTTGACTTCTATGTATTCTAATGAGCTCAAAACCTCACTGTTTCCTTATGTTATTGTGATTCAACTGTCCAAAGACATTCCAGTGTAGATGAGCAAAGCTCTGGAGTCACAAAGCAAGGAAAGTCAGAACATCCCTCAGAGGCAATGGAGTGGATGCTCCTGTGTGCCTGGACATGGGTGTGTGCATGCATTTGTGGGGTGAGTACATTCATGTGTGTGTGTGCATAGGTGCATATATGTGTGTTTACATTTCAGAGGGCCTGGTAGAGCCCTTGGGAAGGATATTGGTGGAATGCTGGGAAAGATTCTGGGAAGGGGAACTATAAGGGGAAAACTTGGGGAAGGAAGATCCTTGTGAGGGAGATAACAAAAAGCTTAAAGAAATGTTTGAGAGTGACATTGCAGGGAATCCTTCTGAGACTGGCCCTTGTTAAATTCTACCTGAAGAATAGTACCTGGCCCTACCAACAAATGCCACTATTTTGCCATATACCTATTTTCCCACCTATGATATAAGAAAGATTATAGTTAGTTGTCCTTCATTCTCAAAGAGACCAAAATATCACTTTATTGGGGTCAACATACAATGTGTCCAACTGTGGCTGATGAGACCAATACAAACTCAGAATGCTCTGCCACAGGTCAGGCACAGATAATCCATATGAATATTTGCAGTAGAGATGGCTCTAAATTTGTTCATCTCACATTTCTTTTGAGCGACTGCAATTCTACTTTGTTCAGAGAGCATAGCACCTTCTTTGATTCTGGTATGCCATGCTAGGTAATTCTATGCCAGTGTCTCTCATGACTCACAATTGATTCCAAAGTTCTTTAGAAAGACCTTGAGAGTGTCATTGTATCACTTCTTCTGACCTCCATGTGAGCACTTGCCTTGTGTGAATTCTCCATAAAATAGTCTTTTAGGTAAATATTCATTTGGCATTTGGACAGCGTGGCCAGCCCATCAAAGTTGCACTCTCTGCAGTAGAATTTGAATGCTTGTTAGTTCAGCTTGAGAACAGATCTTACTGTCTGGTACCTTATCTTTTCAGATGATCTTCAGAATCTTCCTAAAACAAGTGATTCAGTTTCCTGGCTTGGTGCTGGTATACTGTCCAGGTTTCACAGGCATACAACAGTGAGGTCAGCACAACTCTGTAGACCTTCAGTTTGGTAAGCAGCCTTATAACTCTTCTCTCTCACACTTTCCTTCCAAACCTCCCAAACACTGAGCTAGCTTTGGCAATGCATGCATCAACCTCATAATCTATGTGTACATCCCTAGAAAATATACTACAAAGGTAAGTGAACTTATACACAGCATTCAGAATTGCTCCATTTGCTGTAACCAAGGGTTCCTCATATGGATGGCACAGTGCTGGCTGGTAGAGAATCTCTGTTTTGTTGGTGTTAATTGTCAGGCCAAAATTAGAGCAAGTGGCAGAGAATCAATTCATACTCTGTTGCATCTCATCCTCAGAGGCTTCACTGAATGCACAATCATCTGTGAAAAAAAGCTGAGCACCAACTGTCACTCCACTTTAATCTTGGTTTGTAGCCTTTTCAAGTTAAATAATTTACCATCAGTGTGGTAGCTGCCCTTAATGCCATTTTCGTGCTTGGTAAAGGCATCTGACATTACTAAAAGCATTATGCTAAAAAGCACGGGAGCAGGCACACAGCCCTGCTTCATTCCACTGGTGACCAGGAAAGCACAAGAGCATCATCCATTATATAGAACCTATTCGAGCATGCTGTCATGGAACTGATGGACAATATTGATGAACTTCTCCAGGAAACCAAATTTTGCCATGATTTTTCACAAGCTCTCATCCTGACAGCGTCAGAGGCTTTGGTCAGATTTATGAATATTGTGTACAGACCTCTGTTCTACTCCTTGCTTTTCTCCTGGAATTGTTGGGCAGCAAACACCATACCAATTTCAGCAAGTATAGCTAATAGAGTAGATGTAATAAAAAGAATAAGTATTTAAATGGTACTTGAGCAAATTCATATAATGACAACAACAAAAACAGTATTTTAGTTAAATAAGTCTTTAAATTTTAAGGTTTGCAGAGTACTTGAGAAATATGATCTCATTTTAGCCTGACAATAATCCTGGGGTTAAGTTCTATTATTATTTCTATTTTACAGATAAAGAAACAGCAGCAGACAGAAGTCAAGTGCCTTGCCCAGAGTCATACAACTTATAAATGTCTGAATCCAGACTTGAACTCAAATGTTCCTGGCTCTAGGTCCAGCACTTTATCCACTGAATCACCTAACTCATAATAATATAACATGGTACTAAATTGCCACCCTGGGAATTTTTTGCATAATCTCAAAGTGAGCTGAGAACAAAAGCAATCCATTTAAAATGGAAAGGATCAAAATATGAATAAGGCATCAGATTACATGATATAAAATGCATCCAATACAAATCATCTCAAGCCACATCCAACTGCCAGTCCTTCTCATTGACCTCATGGTTATGTGTCCTGAGTCTTCAGATGAGAGTTATTCAATCTGGGGAGACAGTGATATAAGGATGATTCTGTACCCCTCCTTCTAGCAGCCCCAGAATAGGATAGAGGCCAACGTCCTTTTTAGTAATCCAGACTACATCTGCTGTTTGTTACTCTCACAACTCAACCACCCATTCTCCACTAGAGTGATAACACTGACCTTGAAGTGATTGATGGATTAGATAGGAACAACATGAGGCCTGGAGACCACTGGGGAAGAGCATACATAGCTTCTTCACACCTTTCTGGAAATGGATGCCCCAAGACTACCAATTTTGAAATGAATCCTAGGTTAGTGAGTGTTTTTCTCCTTTGAGATTCCCAGGTATCCCATTCTCATGCAAAGTAGGATTCTGGTGGACAGTGGAAGCTGGCCCTGTGCGGTCCTAGCAGGCCACCTGTGAAATTGAGCTAGCCAAATACTCTGTTATTGGGGGCAGCTAGAAGGTGCAGTGGATAAAGCACTAACCCTGGATTCAGGAGGGCCTGAGTTCAAATCTGGCCTCAGACACTTGATACTTACTAGCTGAGTAACCCTGGACAAGTCACTTAATCCTCATTGCCCTGAAAAAACAAAAACAAAACAAAAAACCCTCTGCTACACTGGGTTCTGTTTGTTCTGCATCCAATTTTATAGATGAGGGATGGACATAATGCAACCACCAATTTGTTATTGTCATAACAGACTTATGCAACTTTTATTTGCTCAATGTCATTGACCCGAATTCTAATGATAAAAAGACTACAAATGAAGTTGTTTGCACAGATGTTGATTTGAACCCAGGAGTCCCTGGATGCCACAGTGGTCTTAGGACAAAGCCCTTGTGGGCACGTGGGCTTCCCTGTAACTACCTCTTTTTTGCAAGGCAATGAGGGTTAAGTGATTTGCCTAGAGTCACACAGCTAGTAAGTGTCAAGTGTCTGAAGTTAGATTTGAACTCAGGTCCTCCTGACTCCAGGGCTGGTGCTTTATCCACTGGGCCACCTAGCTGCCCCAATAGCAGAGTATTTGGCTAGTTCTCTCTCTCTCTCTCTCTCTCTCTCTCTCTCTCTCTCTCTCTCTCTCTCTCTCTCTCTCTCTCACACACACACACACACACACACACACACACACACACACCTTTTATAGCTTCCCTAGATTAAGGGCTATATTGATTTAGCAGTATGGACTGGAATGAGTTGAAATCAAAATCTTTTGTCTCCAGAGATTAGTAAAAGGTGGGGAGGTGTTTTGTTTTTGAAATGGGTGGTGAGTGTTTCCAATTTATTATAATTTTCTTGTTATTTATAAACAACAGACTGTAGACCTAAGCAGATCTTAGAAACCTATAGAAATTCATTTTTATAAACTAATCTTGGTCAAATGTCTACTGTCTTTCTCGATTAGCTATACCCTACCAAACATTTCTCAAAAGCTCACTTGATCTTTGGTGTTTCTATCACAATCTATCAAGCCCTAACTACCAGTTGCCAACTTCATAAAGATGCTCTAGTAACTCAGGGGTGTTTAGATTTCACAACTCAGTCCTTGATGGGTATATAAATGACTGAGAATAATCCCACTTTACCATCTTCATTGGATTGGGCAGTTTCTTTCTCTCCCGCCCCACCCCCCGGACTTTAGTCTTATGGAGGAAAAGAAAATGTGTGTTAAGTGGATTAGGATGAGAAAATGCAGGGAACAGTAACATAATGAAAAGGATAACAATTCATATTCGACAATATTCCTTATTATTTGATCCTGTTACTACACAGACCATTTGCCTACTCTCCTTAGCTCCCTCTGCTTAAAAGTGTTCTCTTCCATCTGAACCTTGCTAGTTATCAAGTTCTAGTTCCATGGAAATAGAATTAGATTTCCAAGGCTCCCTAATACTCACAATTCTGAAATATGCTTCTCAATATGGCATATGGAATAATTAACTCTAAGTAAGATTTTCACTCCTCCTGATGCCCTTGGGTGTTCATATTGGTATCTATTGACCGTAACCCATTGACCATGATTTGGAAAAGCCTCTATTCCATAAACTCTTAGTGAAAGATAATTCTGTCACATCTGGGCTCCAAAGCTATTTCTCTTGTTTAATTCAGCTGTTAATGGTGAAAAAAAATATTCCCTCTTCTAGCTATACCATATGGTCTTCAGGCCATAAGACTCAGGTCAACAGAGTGGGCCTGCCATACATCCTGCCTCCACTGCTCCTTGCTTTATTTTTATCAGTATGAATTATCAAGTAGACCTGACTTTAACACTTTACTATTGGATGAACTAAGCTGATAGATACCCCCATGGTCCAATTACACCTTTTCCTATTTTTTAGCTAGAAATCTAATAATTTCTTCATTTTAGGGTCATGAGTCATTTTCTCTCTTTGAACTTTTTCAAGTCCTTTCTAAGGGCTGGATCCTTGGAGCTACATATTATTATGATGATTATAAATAAGCATTCATAGATTTATCAAAATACCAACATATTTTCCTCTCCCTTCCCCACCTCCAATAAGTTCCTTATGAGGCTAAGACCAATGACATTTTAAATTAGTACTTCCATATAGAGGAGCATAGAGCTCAGTGGGAGGGAAAAATTGTTAACAAAAATGGTTTGGATTTGAAAAATGATAAGCCCAGCATCACCATCAAAAGAAATAAGAAAAAAGGCATCACTGGATTGTCAAGGTCACAGAAGGAAAAGGCCACCTATTTAAGGTGGGTGGAATTATGGTCAAGGATGATGGGAAAACCCAGAAATACTCTACTTTTATTTTGCCTCTGTTTTCTATTTCAAGGAGAAAAATTCAGACTGGGAAAAAAGACCAAGAATAGTAAGCATGGAGCTAGCACCCACAAGAAAGTGAAAAAATGATAAAGAGCCCATGGACCATAGCACAGCAATACTGTCCATGGGATTTTCTTGGCAAAGATATTAGAGTAGTTGGCCATTTCTTTTTCCAATGGATTAAGGCAAAAAGAGGTAAAGTGGCCTGCCCAGGGTCATATAGTAAGTGTCTAAGACTGAATTTGAACTCAGGTCTTCCTAACTCCAGGCCCAGTGCTCTTTCCACTGAACCATCTATCTGCCCCAAGAGTGCTAGCTCCTTTTAATGAGTTCAGGTCTCCAAGATCAAATGAACTACATCCCACCATTCTGAAAAATGGGATTGGAGAGAAATTAGCCTACTTTTATTTGATCCTAGAAGGCAGAATAGTATACTTACATTTTAACAATCAATTTCCAAGTACAGGATGGTGTAGATGTACCCACATGGAAAAAGGAGATAAGATTTGTAATGAAATGTAGTCTCAACATAAGCCCATGGTGTCACATGGGAGTCAAAGAAGCTTATTTGGCTTATGGCTGCATTGAAAAATATATCATACTGAATATGGGGCCTGGAATGTTGCATCCAATTTTCAATGCCAGATTTTGGTAAAAAACATTGACAGGTGAGAAGGCACCAGAGAAGTGTAATGAGGATGCTGAAGTTTGGTGATCATGTTATAGTAGGATGAGCTGAAGGACCTGAACATATTTAGCCTAAAGAAGAGGTGTAGAGGGGATGTGACAGCTTTGAAGAACTTTCATATGGAATAGGGATTGGACTCATTCTACTTGACTTAGAAAGCAGAAGTGTGAGAGGCAGATATCAGTTTGATGAGAGAAAAAGCTAACCATGAGAACTGTCCCAAAGTAGAAGAAACTGCCTAAGAAATTAGTGAGTTCTTCGCTGAAGGTCTTCCAGGAGAAAGTAGTGGGGATTATTGTGGATATTTTAGAGAGGATTCTTGTTCAAATATGGGTTGGACTAGTTAACTTCTAAGGTGACCTCCAGCTTGGAGACTCTTTGAATCTAATTTGAGCTGTTAGTTTCGCTGCTGGGATATTATCACAGAGGAAGGAGAACAACATTGAGGATGAGGACATGTTTGTCACTTGGACTTTCCACTCATTTCTTAAAACCCCAGAGGAAAAGCAAGATGCTCCTACAATTTGAAAACCCTCCAAGGCAGGAAGGAAACACAGAAACAGGTGATTGTGCCTATTGCCAAGTCCTGAATATTGCCAAGGAATAATGTTTAATGAGATTTCCCACTGTATGGCAATAGACCAATTTCTTTGCATATATAGTACAGCACTTAGAAATTAGAGTTCTCCTGTCCACTGGTGGCTTGCCACCCGATAGTCTTCCTGGAGTGTACAGGAGCCAGCGCCATAGGCATAAGAATTGTATTTAAGTCAGCATCGAGTTAAAAACAGAAGAAAACCCTAGTCTGCATGCCAGACGCAATCTTTCCCTCATAGCTATATTTTCAGGGCCTTAGAGGAGAGAAAGGATTTTACACACTCATAATTATATCTGAATGCAGCTCAGCTTCTGCAAACATCTCTATAGGAGATAGACAAGAGATAAACATGAGAAGAGGGAGCATTTCAACTAATGAAGCTCTGGGAAGGGGAAGTGAAGAAGCTTTAATTAACTGGTGTCCCCTCTGTCTCTGTCTTTCCTCATGGCTCTTTGCTGAGGTGTTTCATTTAGAAGCAAGTGTGATTTAGATGTGAATTTGAGTATGAAGGGTTTTGATGAGCTGACCAACCTGTCATTACTGCAGAGAAAGGACAAGTCTGTTCATGCAGAGGTCAAACCATCCAGGCATACTGGACTTCAGCCTCCTCTCCCCACCCCCCCACCCTGCTTTGTAGAGGTAGGCATCAGGAGACACTCTGATCAGATCAGAATTCCACCTTTGATATTGCCCAACATTGGTTGTGTGACCTTGGGCAATTTACTGAAGCTCAGTTTCTAATTTTGTGATTTTAGATATGACAATGTCTCTGAGCCCCAGTTTCTTCTCTTGTAAAGTGGAAAGAAAAACATTTGGTAAATGCTTACTTAATAAGGTTGTTTTGAGGATCAGATGACCTTAGAGAACTATAATATATAGGATTTCTCAAAAACCTTAGTGAAGTTTTAAGTTGTTAAAAATGTTTAGGACACCTTGTGTTATTGCTATTATTACTTCCATCTCCCCCTCTCTATCCTTTTCTACTCTCCCTCCTTTCTTATAGCCAGTGTTTGAAGGGACAGGGCAGTGGATCTTAGTTCAAATCCTCTGCCTACTCCTTATATGTACGATCTTAGGTGAGCCCCTGGGCCCCAACTCTTATCAATAAAATGAGGGTGGTAAACTAGATTGCTTGTAAGATCCCTTCTAGCTCCACATCAAGTAATTCTCTTCTTTCCTTTCTTTTATAGATTTTATTGCTTCTGGAAGACACAACACATCTCAGTTGAATTCTGCCAAAAGTTGTGAATCTGGAACATTTAGTTTTCCTTTGGTTTTTAAACCTGAACATTTAATTTGGAATATACTGATACAATTTCAAACATTTTGCTTAACAGAACTCTTTGATGTCAGAGATATCTTATTGCAGACAATTTTTCAAGTCCTCCACTTTTGCAAAGACTTTGGATTTATTCAATGAAGAATAATTTTGAGTGTTAAATGTACTTGTAATGAGTAAATTTTTCCATCATTTCACTAAACAACTCATAGGTACTTTGATAGTCATGTGTATCCAAATGTATCCAAAGGTTATTCAGCTTATAGCATAAGAAAAGTTCCTTCATTGCCTACTTGACAAATGAAGAAAGAAAGCAATACAAAACTAATCTATCAAAATCTATCAATCTATAAAAAAAACATTTACCAAAAAACTACTCTGTGCCCGGCACTATGCCAGGTACATGAGACACAAGCATAAAACTGAAATAGTTCCTTCTCTCAAGGAGCTTAAATTCATATGGTGGAAAGGGTATTATATCTATATCTATATCTGTATCTGTATCTGTATCTATTTCTGTGTCTGTGTCAGTGTCTATGTCTGTGTCAGTGTCTATGTCTGTGTCTGTTTCTGTGCTCATATCTATATCATATTGATATATCTGTATGTATATCTGCGTGTATATATATTCTCTATCTTTATCTACACAAATGTGTATATATTCCCTCTCATATACATATATACATAAATAACCTGTCATATATATTACATATACATACATGTGTAATTATATACAATACATACAAAATAAATACAAGATAGCTTTGGGAGGGAGGGCCCTAGCAGCTAGGGGAATCAAGGAAGGTTTTGTGTAGAAGATGGGGGTCTTTATGAAGGAAACAAGGGATTCTAAGATGAGGTGAGGAGGGTGAACACTAGGTATAGTGTTCTGGGCACAGGCACAGAGATAGAAATTGAGTGTTTCATGTGAAGAACAGCAAGTAGGTAGGAATGACTGAACTATAGAGTAGAGAAAAGAAAATCAGATTAGATTGGAAAGGCAAGACTTAATTTATGTTCCAGTGAATGACACATTTGTGCAAGTTTGTGCATTGATACAAATCCAATGAGTGGGACGCAAGTGGCAGGTGGTAGCTTGTCTGAGCAGCAGGCACCTGACTAAGTGTGTTTAGGATGGTTTCTCTGCATGGTGCTGGAAGCTTAGGAATTATTAAGCAATGAGACCAGATTGTGCAAAGGAGACTAGGCACTAGTAATCCTAATGGTGCCCAGGAGCAGTTGGATCCATATTGTGGGAATGATCCTATCTTAAGCCATTGGCCAGGATAATTTCTATTATCAGGAACAGTTCACCTGATAATAAGATATGATGAAAAAGGAAATGGCTTCATTTTAGGTAGGGTTTTAAAAATTGAAGTCTGTGGGGCAGCTAGGTGGTGCAGTGGATAGAGCCCCAGCCCTCTATTCAGGAGGACCTGAGTTCAAATCCGGCCTCAGCCACTTAACACTTACTAGCTGTGTGACCCTGAACAAGTCACTTATCCTCAATTTCCTCACCAAAAAATAAAAATAAAAAAATTGAAGTCTGTGACCTTTTTTGTTTTTGTTTTAAGCCAGTTATCTTTTACTTATTTGGGAGAAGACGGGCTAAGGAAAAAGTCAGGGAGGAGTATGAAAATGACATGCACATGGGAAGCTGGATGGATACCTTTTCCTTTCCCTGTCCTGTTTGATTTCAGGTCACTGGAAGAAGACTGACAATGTGCAAGCCCAGCAGAGATCACTCTGGGTGGCACAAGGTATTGGGCAAAGTTTGGGCATGGGTTTGAGTCTGGCCAAGTAAGGGTTTGGGGGATGCCTAATACAGAGGCTACTTGGCATGGGTCCTCAGGTGTCTCATAAGGTGAGAATTTCATCTTATACTTCCCTTCCCTTCCCTCTGTATACTCTATTATCCAGTGCCACTGACCTCCTTCCTGTTCTTAGAACACAACACTCTCTTTTCCTTCTCTGTGCATTTCATTGGTTCTCCCCCATCTCTGGAATTCTCCCCCTTCTTGTCTCTACCTCCTGGCTTTTCTGACTTCCTTCAAGTCTCAGATAAAGTCCCACTTTTTGCAAGAAGCTTTTCCCAATCTCCCCCTTAATGTTAGGGACTTTTCTCTACTTATTTTCCCCAATATATCCTGTATGTATCTTGTTCATATATAATTGTTTGCATGTTGTCTGTAGACCATGAGCTCCATGAGAGCAGGGATTATTTTTTTTTGCTTCTCCCTTTATTTCCAGTGATAAATGTCTAGCATATAATAGGTGCTTAATAAATACCTAGTGAATTAATTTTGTCTGTCTGACCTTGCCTAAAAAATCTTAAAGGTTTGCTCTTGCCTCTAAGATAAAATAAAAACTCCTTAGCCTGGCACTGAAGGATCTGCACACTATGGCTTCACCCTACCTTTCCAGGCTTCTCCCCATTATTCCTATTCATGCCTTCTATGCTCCAGCAAATTTAGGCTACTATGTGTTCTCTAAATTCAACCCAGGATCATAGAATTATAGGATCACAGCTCTAAAGGAGTAAGAGAACTTAGAGGCCATCTAGTATTCTTCTTCTAGCCCATTTTAAAGATCAGGAAACTGAGGTCCATGGACGTTAGATGGCTTGTCAAGGCCACATAGGTAGTCAGTGTTAGAGATAGGGTTTCCACACATACTATGTACTACCTTTGTAGACCATCCTCCATGCCTGGAATGCATTCTAGCCTCAATTCAGCTTCCTCATAAACCTTCCCTGATCTTCCTACTTCTTGGTGTTCTCTCCTTGTTAAAAATCTTATATTTACTTCCTTGTGTACATATTATATTACTAGTAGTCTATGACCTCCTTGAGGGCAGAGTGTTTCATTTGTGTCTTTCTATGCATAGCATTTAGCACAGGGTATTGTATCTACTAGGCATTTAATAGATATTTGTTGAACTGAATCAACTAGAAATCAGATCTCTGGACTGCCTGTCCAATCCTCTTTCTACTATCACAAATCATCCTCTTCATGGTCACTGTCCAGGGTTTAGCACATGGGGTTTACCTGTGTGAGGAATTCTGACCACTGTGCACCACCATGGCTCCAGGACTGTGTGCTAAGCTGGGTCAGAATGGAGAAATGTGGCCAATATCTGACTTATGGTACAAGAGCTTTTTCATTCTTACTGAAAAGCCTTCCCCTAAGGCTCATGTTCACCACTAATCTTAATCCTGCTCATTTCATTAAATCTCAAAATTGAGTGAAATAATCATTCACACTTTGCAATGAAAAAAAAAGATTTGAGTCAATTGAAGAAGCAGTATCAGGGAAGCAGGAAACATAGAGGATATAAGAAAATATCAGTTGCGATGTGCCTGTTTGATTCAATGGAATCTTCTTTCTGTCTAGGGGTTCTACAAAGGGAGGATTAAAGAAAGCAGTATCCCATTATCTCCAGAGAAACAACCAGAGACTTGTGTATAGTGGGTCAGAATCAGTGATGAAAGCCTTGTGGGGAGTAGCTTTGGGAGGCAAGGGCTGCAGACAACTGGGCTGAGGCTCACTGTTTTTGATGAAGATTTGTTCCCCCCATAGTTTTATTATTGCTTTTGCTTTTTATTTTACACCATAGTGATTTCTCATCATCTCTCCCCCATTGAGCCCTATTTTGCAACAATACTAAGCAAAACTAATGGACATGGCTACTGCATCTGCTGGCATTCCATATTCATTGTCCCCCACCTCTCTACTGAGATGAGAGAGAGGTGCTTGGTTATCAGGTCCCTGGGACTGGGAGTTCTTATTACAATTCATCAGTTTGGCTGCCTTGTAGCATTATTATCATTTATATTGTTGTATTCATTATGTATATTGTTCTATTGGTTCTGTTTTCCTTAATCTACATCATTTTATAGATCTCATGGTTCTCTGAAAGGGACTGAATTTTGCAGTAAGAGGACAGGGAATTTAGAGTGTTGAGAGCATTCTTTTGAGTTAGAAGACTTAGATTTGAATCCTATTACCTGGCAAGCCACTCTTCCTCTCTAGACCTCAGTTTCTCACCTGTAAAATGAGGAGATTGACCTGGGTGACTTCTATGATATTTTCTGCTTCTAAATCTATGGTCCTATGATTATACTGTTTGTCTCTTTTCCTCATTTGATCTTTTATAGCTAGTAATGTTTAACCATTTGTTCTATTCACTCATTCACCTGAATGTGCAGTACAGTGTCCTGAGTACCAAAGTTTAGTTGAGGTATAGTCTCAGATCTTATGTAATTTGCAATTTACTTGAGAGGCAAGAAACAAAACATGAATAGCTATCCAGGACTGGGCTGAAGCCAGCTTGGACGAGCTCAAAAAGAGCCAATTGTTCAGTTTTGTAAGCATATAAATCAAGTCTTTGATTGCACTCCCCCACCCCCATATTACAGCAGAAACCTAGGAAATATCCTTTCCCCCTGTGTCCTTTAGGGCATGTAACTGATGTCACAGAGCAAAGACCTATGAGGCACCTGGCAAATGCTATGAATCAGTGCTTGACTTATTGTTTTGTTAATTGACTAGACTTAAGAAGGTGATGGAGAAAATGTTAGTGATGCAGATTAAATTTTAAAGTGTTTTGGCATACTTTTTCCCCCAGAGTGACTTGTTAAACACTTACCAGTATACCAATATACTGCAGTAAGTACATTACACAGAGGTACAAAGAAGTGAGGTCTGAGGGGGGAAAGTATCATCCATTGTTTAGAATCCAGAAAGCCTTCCCAGAAGTGGAATTTGAATTATTTTGGGTAAGAATTTGACAAAAGGGGGGAATAGGATATAGGGCACAGCATGGGCAAAAGCAGAGGCAGGAAGATGAGCATGTGTTCAGAGGGGAAGAGTAAAATTGAACCAAATTATGAATTGTATGGAACGTGAGTGGCATAAGATATGTCTAAAAATATAGGGTGGCAAATTGTGGAAGACATTGAATACCAGGTAAAGGAATTTGAACTTTATAGGCTAGGTAATGGAGGACCAGTGAAGGTTTCCATTAGAGGAATGATGTAAGCAGTTCAAGTATAGTCTTCACCTACATACTGGTAAAATGGCTCAGGAATGTGTGTCCTGATACATACATACATACATATGTGTGTGTATATATATCTATATCTATCTATATACACATATTCATGCAATACTATATTAGGACTGTTTTCCATTTCAGTTTTTTTAACAAAGTGGAAGAAGTAAAGAGGAAGTTAAAATCAGGATTGATAAAAGGAAAAGAAAACATACAAATACAGATTTCGGTGGGGAACTTGGATAAACAGGGATGGCTTTGTTTTTACTTTCAGCTGTGTGACTTTGAAGAAATCATTTTTCTTCTCTTCAGGTTCTTTTAATAATAATAGTAAGGAACATTTACTAATACTTTAAGTGCTTTACAAATATCATCTCATTTTATTCTCATAACAACCCTAGCATGTAAGGGTTATTATTATCCCCATTTTATAACTGAGGAAACTGAGGAAGACAGAGATTTAAGTGACTTACCCAGAGTCACACAGCTGGTTAAGTGTCTGAGGCTGGATTTGGACCCTGATTTTCCTGACTTCAGACCTGATGCTCTATCTACTGCTCCATATACATTCTCTTCCATCTCTAAAGTTGTATACTTATAGCATATTCTTTGAAGCAAACCAAATAATGGTAGATATGTAAGTGTTTAGTGTATAAATATGTGCTTAAACAATTCTGTCTCTATCATCCATCTAGTATTTGTGTATCTCCAACTAAGTGATTTCAAGAGATTTCATTCTTCCTTCCTGTCTCCTGCCCCCTCCACATACATTGGTATAGAAAATTCTATACCAGTACAGATTGAAAACTTTTTGAATCCAGAGATATCATGGGTTATTTTATAGAGATCTGGTCAGTGAGTGGGAAAGACCTGGACAAAAGCCCTACCTCTGGCACATGTTGGTTGTCACTTTCCCTCTTGATGGCCTTGGACAAATGTCCAATGTTTCAAAGAAGGTGCTAAGCTGCACTGGTAGGGAAAAGTTCTTCACTGGAAGTGCTCTCTGTGCATCTATCTGTCTTTCTCTTTGTCAGTCTCTATCTGTCTCTTTTCACTGCTGCTGCTGCTGCTGCTGCTACTACTACTACTACTGCTGCTGCTACTACTACTACTACTGCTGCTGCTATTACTACTACTACTACTACTGCTACTGCTGCTGCTATTACTACTACTACTACTACTACAACTACTGGGGGCGGCTAGGTGGCGCAGTGGATACAGCAGTGGCCCTGGATTCAGGAGTACCTGAGTTCAAATCCGGCCTCAGACATTTGACACTTACTAGCTGTGTGACCCTGGGCAAGTCACTTAACCCCCATTGCCCTGCAAAAAAACCCAACAAAAAACAAAAACAAAAACAAAAACTACAACTCCTCCTCTCTGTCTGTCTGTCTGTCTGTCTCTCTCTCACACACACACAAACACAAACACACATACAGCCATTTAGTTGTAAGGTTATATCTGCTCTTAACAGCTTAGAGTGAAGTAGATCACTCCCTCCCAGACCATGAGGTTTTTTGGTTTTGGGGGGGTTTTGCTATAATTCCATGATTGCTTTTATTGTCTTAGGACTGCTTCTCTTCAAAATAAAGAAAATTGTTTTCCTTTTGCCAAGATCTCTAAACCAAAGCTACGCATTTAAATCGAGTCCTTGACTGCACCCTCCCTCCCCCAGATATTACAGCAGAAACCCAGGAAATGTCCTTGGTCCTTGTGTCCTCTAGGACATGTAATTGAAGTCACAGAGCAAAGAACCACCAGGGACCTTGAGTTGTCATCCAAAGCATTTAGGGCAGCACCTTGGACAGAGCACTGTATTGGAAGTTAAGAGATCTGGAATCCTAGTAGTCCCAGTTCTTCAACTAATTTGATGTGTGACCTAGGGCAAATCACTTACCTTCTCTAGGCCTCAGTTTCCTCATCCATAAAAATAAAGATGATGATATTTGATATCCCTTCCAGGTCAGTCATTCTGTGTGTGATCCTTGAAATTAAGATGAACTGAGAATACAAAGGTGGTAGTTTTGTGGATTGCTACTTTCTTTTCACCATACCTTTTGTCCTGGCTTTTTCTCTTCATAGTCTCCCTCTCTCACCTTCACTCCCGACTTCAGTGGGAGACACACAGAAAGTGAGTCTTCAAACAGGCTGCATTCTCATCTGTTACAGTGGATCACTGCTTAGTCTAGAAATGGCTCTGATGTTAGATCAAGGTTTATCCAGCTCATTAGCTAGGCCAGGCATGTCTAGGAAAGCATGGGACTCCATGTCAGATAGCAACAACCCAAAGTCCAAATGTTCCTCTAAGTTTTTGTAGGCACACTGAAACTTCTTAGGCCCAAAGATCAGTGACTTAAGCATGAAGGCAGATCTTCTGTGGCTGAGAACCATGTGATTACAGAATGTCAGAGCTATAAGGGAATTTAGAGATCTTAGGCATTTAACACATGATCTGACCAGCCAATTCCTATCCAAGTTACTCTCACTGAAGCTGCTTAAATTCTTCAGACTGAGAGCTGGGGTGAATTGGACTCAGAACCTGCTGTCACTGGCAGGGATAGGGAAAAAACAGTGAGGAAGAGAATTCAAGCTGCCATGCCACTCCAAGACAATGGACGCTTTCTACAGTCACACAAAGAAGAATGCAGTTTCTTCTATTTTGTGGAAACTTCATCTCTGCCTCTTTCTGTCGAGGCTTGCAGCTATCACTGAATTCCTTTGTGGTTTTAAGAAAATGCTTTCACAACTGTAAGGCCCATCTCATTCCTTAAATTGGGAAAACTTGCTGAGTGTTCCCCAAGTCACAGTGATCTGCAGTTACATAATTGTAGCCAGACTGGTTGGAACTAATGAGCTGTGCATGATGATCTGAGGATGGGGGTGTTTCTAGACAGAATCTGGACTTGGTTTTTTTTTAATAAAAAAGAATAGTTTGAAATAGGAAATAATAAAATAAAAATCAATACTGACAGTAGCAGGGATTGAACAAAAATGAATTAATTCAACATGTGGAGGACTTTATAACTCATGGGATAACAATTTGTGTTTTTAATACCTAAGAAATGTATTTAAATTTTGAAAACTGGTGTCAGAGTAATTATCTATACACTAGGTCTGGGAGAGCATCCAGGGCTGCCCTGGGAACTGGGCACAAGACATAGAGATGTGTCATGTGCTTCTGAGAAGGCTAATTATCAATCATACACTGAAATGGAATCTAAGATATACCCTTGCTTTTAAACAGGAATTAATCTTTATATCTGCCCTTGAAGGATAGAAAATGTTTGGGCATTCTTTATCCAGTTTTTTTTTTATACTGGGACAGGAATACTCTATGAATGAGATACAGCAAATTGGAGAGAGAGAGAGAGAGAGAGAGAGAGAGAGAGAGAGAGAGAGAGAGAGAGAGACTCTGAAAGTGTGAATTATTGAAGTCTGCAAAGGAAGCTTTGTTAGTCTAATTAGAGATAATTAGAAATACTCAAAGGCAATCCATCAAAGCCACACTGAATATTCATGAAGCTTCCTGGGCCCATTCCCAGGTAGCCTCTGAGAGGAATGGGCTTGGCATGATCTTTTATTGGCTCCCACTTCTTTTTAAAACTGACATTACTGCTTTTGAACTAGAGACATGATGGGCTATTTGTGGACATGTCTTTGTCAACAAGGAAACAGAATTGGATTTTCAAACGATCTCCTGTGCTAAGTGGGAAGACTATCTCTCCTCTAGTGTCTCCTAGTCCCTTTTCATGAAAAGGGGGGTTAGTTTCACAGTCTTCCTGTAGCAGGAAGAGAAATTGATAGTGGAATTATCTCCTTGGAACTTGATATATATCTGAAGCTGTGGAACACAACAACAAAAGAGATGATTAGAGACATTTGCCTTCTTGCTAATTCAAGGATAACTGTAAGACAAGAGGCAATGCAGTTCAATGAAAAGAGAGCTGGCTAGATTTGGGGTCAGAGGACCTATGTTTGAATCCTGGCTCTGTTGCTCTCTGTGTCACCTTGGGACAGTGAGTTCATTTCTCTGGGTCATAATTTATTACTCTTATCTGAAATGAACAAAGGAGGGCTGAACACATATTATCAGTTTAGTCAAGAAATACATCATTCTCAACAGAGAAATGGGCAGAGATTGGAGTGGAGGGTTAAGAGGGAGGATAGTACCAGGGTAAGACAGGAACAAATAAAGCAAAGGTGATCCTGAATGGAGGTGGGGGAAGGAGGAAGAAAAGAAAAGAAATAGAGTCTAAGGGTATAAGGGACACCTTAGATTACTTTAGAAAACTGGGAAATGACTGGACAAATTGTTGAACGTGAATGTAATAGAATATTATTCCGCTGGAAGAAATGTTCAAAGACATGATCTCAGGAAGTTATAGGTGGAACAAAGTGAGGAGAACTAGGAGAGGGGCAGCTAGGTGGCACAATTGATAAAGCACAGGCCCTGGATTTAGGAGGACCTGAGTTCAAATCTCACCTCCAGACACTAGCTGTGTGACCCTGGGCAAGTCACTTAACCCTCATTCCCCACCACCACCACCAAAAAAAAAAAAAGGAGGAGGAGGAAGAGGAGGAGGAGGAGGAGGAGGAGAAGGAGGAGAAGAACAATTTATTCAAGGACAATAAAATTGTAAAGAATATGCTTATTTTATGTAAGAGCTTTCTCCCTCTTATTCTTGGTTATTTGGAGGAAGAGAGTTATGAGAAGAGGGGGATTTAGCAATAGTGATGCCCCAAAGGGGATCATTAAGACATTTTCTTAATACACAGAAGAGTTTTCAGAAGTTCAGAAGGAAGCAGACAAGAAATATGGTTTTGAAAAATAAAGTATAGAATTTACTATATAATTTTTTAAAGCAAGTAGTGTGTGATGTAGATTCAGGGTTCAATATTGAATTCTCTTTTTTATGTTCTGCTTTTTCATGCTTTTTGATGGCACCTAGGTGGTACAGTAGATAGAGCAGTAAGCCTGGAGTCAGGAAGACCTGAGTTCAAATTTGTCCTCAAATCCTTTCTAGCTGTGTGACCCTAGGCATGTTATTGAATTTTTGTTTGCTTCAGTTTCCTTGACTGTAGAATGGGGATCATAATGGCACTTACCTTCCAGGATTGTTATTAGGATCAAATGAAATAGTATTCGTCCAGGGCTTAGCACAGTACCTGGAACATAGTAGGTGCTATATAAATGCTTATTCTCTTCCCTTTCCCATAGTATGGAGATGTTCTTTTTAATGTTTAAGTTCAGAATAAAAAGTAAAATGAAAATAATTTCAAAAATAAAATGGAGTTGGATTGTATGATCTCTAAGGTCCCTTCTAGCCCTAAATCTATAACCTGTAATGTTTAGTGTGGTAGAGTGGAGACGGCATAAAACTAGGAATCCAAATTCTTGGCTAATCCTGGACCTGCAACCTACTACGTAAAGTATCTCAAAGCACTCCAGAAATATTATTTATTGTTATTATTGCAATTTATGTTATTATGCAATTTATGGACAAATCATTTAACTTTTCTGATTCTCAAATTCTTCATTGGTGAAAGAGGAATAACAATAAGACTTTAGAATTGAAAGTTGGATGGAACCTTGGAAATCATAGTTCAACTCTTTTTTAAATAGAGGAGTAAAGTAAGGCCCGGGGAGTTATATGATTTGCTTGAGGTTATATAACTAGGACTCAAACCCAAGACTTTCCAAAAACAGCACTCTTTCCACTGGGCCTTGAGGCCTACACCTATCTGATCTACCTCACAGGGCTGTAACAAGGCTCAAATAAGAAGATGTTTATGAAGTGAGTGAGCTACATGTCTGTGGAGATCCCATTGATAAACCCCATTCCATAATTGTCTACTTGCAGGTTGTTTCTTGCATGTTTCTTTGTTAGCCAGGTTCTTTTCCCCTGGACAGCCTATCTGCTACTGAGAAGTCATCCGTCTTGGAGGAAAAGGGGTCACTGCCCTATTGATTGTTTCACTGAGAAAAACCTCTTTGTGTTAATAACAGAAAAGGCCAGTTCTCTAAGCTCATTATTACAGATGAATGAGATGAACTCTAAGGTTCCTTCAAGCTCTAAAGCTCTATGATTCTATGAAAGACATTGAGATTTGAATATTCAGTCTCAGAATTCTAGTCAAAGTCAGTTCTCCATGTTCCATGTTGATGGGGGTGGGGTAGGGAGAAGGGGTTCAGGTAATACCAAAGGGATAGATGAATAAAAAATGATTTTATTCCTATTTGTATTTGGAATTCAACCAGAGCCACATGGCTAAAAAATCCCAAGTAACCCATGACCTTATTTACTCAAATTATTTTAACTTAAATGTGAAATAATGTTTTGTACATTTCAAACTTTTGTGACAGAGGTGATGATTTGGAAAGAAAAATAAAAATGGAGGAAAGGAAGGGAAAGGAAAGGAAGGAGGAAAGGAGACATAAAAAAGAAATATGAAAAAATAAGACATAAGGATGGGGAAGGTGAGATGATGAAGAGAAAAGGAAGGGAGGGGCAGCTAGGTGGCATAGTGGATAGAGCACCGGCCCTGGAGTCAGGAGTACCTGAGTTCAAATTTGGTCTCAGACACTTAACACTTCCTAGCTGTGTGACCCTGGGCAAGTCACTTAACCCCAATTGCCTCACTAAAAAATTTTTTTTAAATTAAAAAAATAAAGAGAAAAGGAAGGGGGCAAAGGAGGAAGAAGGTAGATGTCTTCTATATAGGAGAGAGAGTAATGGAGGTAGAGAGGAGAAAGGAGGGGAGGTAAATGGATAATGGGAGAGAAGAAAGATAAAGCAGAGAAAAGAAAAGGAGGAGAGAATAGGAGAGAGGAAATAGAGAGTTAATGGAGATATAGAAAGAGCCAATAAGAGAAAGAAAGGAATGGGAAAGGAAAAAAATATATAGGGTTGAGAGAGAAGATATGAGATTAGGAGAAAGAAGAGAGCAGAGGAATGGAAAAAAGGAGAGAAAAGAAGACGAGAGGAAGATACAAGAGGGAAAGAAAGAAGGCAAGGAAATGAGTGAGAGGAGGGGAAAGATGAGTTCAAAATATTGAATAATGAATGCCCCATCCAACCATTGACTCTTTAATGGCCCCCCAGCTATCTAGCTGCTCTTGGTTCCTGTACTGTATCTGTGCTTGTATTTGAGATCCAGGCAGCCACGAAGTCCATTGAATCTGCACATGACTGTGTCCAAAATTGAAGTTGTAAGAAATTTTTTAAAAGACTTAATGCCTGAATATCCAAGGATGCTTCCCTCTCATACCTCTGGAGAATGAGGGTCATTCTTTTTGCTAAAGGCACTAGTTGTTAATGTACTAACCAGAATTGCTGTGAAGGCAGGAGCAACAAAGCTAATCATTTGGCTTCAGTTGTTTAAGTGGCCAGAGATGCCTAATGGACTGTGACCTATTATTCACACCGCATGGTGAGGGAGTCAGGAAATACTCATCTGAGAAAGAAGAGCCTTAGGTCTAGAGCTGCTGACTTAAACCAGTGGCCTTGCTAACAGTCGAACCATCATGGCTTCAGTGGTTTGCTCACTAGTAGTTGTTTTTCTACTTGTTCCAAGAGAACTAAAGTCTGTATTGCTTTGAATTGTTTTGAATAATCCTACTATCTCTCTTCCTCAAACCCACCTCTTTTCCTAACTTCTCTGCCTCTGTGGAGGTTACCATCATCTTTCTACCCACTCAGCTTCTAAACCTTGGGGTCAGCCTCTACTCTTCTCTTTCCTATACACTACATGTCAAATCAGTCACCATGTCTTATTAATTCTACATCCACAATGCGTCTCTTGTGTTCCCTTCTCTACATTCACACAACCACCATCCTAGTTCAGGCCTTCATCACATTTCACCCAGGCTACTATAAAAGTTTTCTAATTTTTTTTTTGGTGAGGCAATTGGGGTTAAGTGACTTGCCCAGGGTCACACAGCTAGTAATTGTTAAGTGTCTGAGGTCGTATTTGAACTCAGGTTCTCCTGACTCCAGGGCTGGTGCTCTATCCACTGCACCACCTAGCTGCCCCAAAGTTTTCTAATTTTTAATTTCTCCCCACACACCTGCCAAAGTGACATTAAAACATAGTTCTCAGGGGCAACCAGGTGGCTTAGTGGATAGAGCACTGTCCCTGGATTCAAAAGGACCTGAGTTCAAATCCAGCCTCAGACACTTAACACTTACTAGCTGTGTGACCCTGGGCAAGTCACTTAACCCCAATTGCCTCACTAAAAACAAAACAAAACATAGTTCTCTGGTCATGTCACTCCCCTGCTAAAGAAGCTTAAGTTATTCCTATTGACTAGGATAAAATACAAGTGCCTGTTTGTCATTTAAAGTCCTTCATAACGTGGCTTCAACCTATCTTTCTAGATTTTTTTTGGAGTACTCCCCCTCACAACTTCATGTTTTAGTCAAACAGGTCTATTTGGTGTTCACCACACAGCAGTCTATCTTCTACAGCCGCACCTTTGTGCAGGCTGTCTTCTATCCCTGGAAAGCCCTCCCTCCTTGCTTCTGCTACTTAAAATCCCTAGCTTCCCTTATAATAAACCTCAGCTCAAGTGCCACCTCCTGCAGCAGGTCTTCTCTGATGACCTCTGTTGTTAGTATCTTCCCCTGAAATTATTTTGTCACAAGGAAGAATGCTATAAGCTAGAGAGTATGAGGAAGTGACTCTGGTATACAGAAAGTATGAATAAATAAATGAAGTGAAAGGGCAGACAAGATGACCTCTAAAATCCTCTTGCTTCATAAATCCTTTGATCCTATTTATTGACGGACTATTATATCCCTGGCCAGCCCTGTGTTGTACTCAGGGCAGTGGGAAGACAGGAGGGGATGATGGGCAAAAATAATCTGATAGTGTAACTATCAGAGGAAGCAATTAGAGAACAACATATGAGATTATGATTCTGTGCCAAATGATGTAGTACAGATTAGAATTTTCTTTTGTCAAGGGCACCAGCATTTTACTAGTCTTCCAGGCTGGCAACCTAGTCATCCTTGGCTCCCCAATCCCTCTAACCCCCTATATCCAATCTTGCCAAGGCCCATCAATTTTACTTTTGTAGCATCTCTTGTATATGCCCCCTTCTCTTCTCTAACACTGCCACCACTTTGGTGCAGACCCTCATTACCTCATGCCAGGATGGAAATTCCAGTCCATTCTCCACAAAATTGTCAAACTGATATTCCTAAAGCATGGGTCTGACCCTATATCCCCTCTGCCCCACCTTCATAAACTCAAATGGCTCCCTATAATCTAGAGTATCTAAAATGGAATCCCCTGAATGACATTCTAAACTCTTCATAACCTTCCCCCTTCCTACCTTTCTTACCCCATATCCCCGATATTCTTTGATCCAGTGACGCTGGCCTCCTTGTTCTTCTCAAACACAACTCCACCTACTCTGGGCATTTTCTCTGGATGCCTCCTATGCCTGGAATGTTCTTCTTCTTCATCTAGACCTCATGGCTTCATTTATATCCCATCTAAAATCTTACCTTCTACAAGAAGTCTTTCCCAACTCCTTTTACCCTACTGTCTTGCCCGATGTTGATTTTTTCCAATTTATCCTGTTTATACATAGTTGTTTGCATGTTGTCTCCCTCATTAGACCATGAGTAGAAAATATATTTAACATTTCTTTGGATACCCAGTATATAACACAACACCTGGAACATAGTAGGTGCTTAATCAATGTTTACTGACTTTTACTTTTAAATTATTTATTGATATGTATATTGATTTATATTAGTTCACTTCCAAATATAGCCCTCCCTTTCCTCATTCAGAGAGCTATCACTTATAACAAAGAATTAAAGAGAAAGAGGAAAAAAAGCAGTTCAGGAGGATAATCCAACATATCAAGCAAGTCTGACAGCATATACAATGTTTCATATCAATAATCTAGCACCTCCATAAAAGAAGGGAGGAAAGTACCTTTTCTTACCTGTTTTCTGGAACTAGGCTTAGTCATTAGAATTACATGGTGTTCAGTTATTTTATTTTCAAATTTACACTGTTGTAGTCATTATATATGGTGTTCTGATTCTGCTCACCTCATTTTGCTTCACTTCATATAAGTTGTCCCAAGCTTCCCTACATTCTTCATGGTCATAATTTCTTATGGCACAGTAATATTCTGTTACATTCATATAACACAGTTTGCTCAGCCACTACTCATTCTACAGGCATCTATTTTATTTATAAATGCTGCTTAAATATTTTTGTGTGTATGGTATTTTTTCCTGATGTTAATATCCTTGAAGAATATGTCTAGTGATTGTATCTCTGGGTCAAAGAGTATGGACGTTTTACAGGTTTGTGTTTGTAACAATTGGAATGACGCCACTGCTGGAGAGCTACTGTAGGAAAGCTCCGCCATGAGGAGAAGGCGTCTGAGGGCAAGCCATGCAGCCTTTCTTTGGCGTCAGGAAATGACGTTTGCTTGTGGGAGGAAGAAGGGTCGAGGCTGGCACTCTCGTTCTTTTTCGTCAGGACTCTGGTGGAGAGTGGAGCAAGAAATGCTCTCTCACTTTAATAGATAGATGAATCTAGGCCTTTCTCTCTCCACCAAATTCTTATTCTCCTTAATAAATGCTTAAAAGTCTAAATTCTTGCTAAAGCTTATAATTTATCAGTGACCACTCATTAGATATTTTAGACAGACTAGCTAGAATTTTAGCCCTTACAGGTTTCAATGCTACTCAGTTGGTGTTTATTGAGCAGGAATAATAAACTCTGTTCCATGGAGATTGAAGAGGAAAAGGCATGGTCTCTGTTTACAATGAGTTTATAATCTATAGTAAGGAAATTCAACAAAGATGCAACCCATATAACCAATAAACACCAAATGATTGGTGGGGGCTTTAAGACTGTGGGTGCTAATTTCATAAGGGAGAGTTTACTGGGAGCTGTAGGATCATGTAAACAGGACTTGAGCTTGGTCTTGAAAGATAGTAAGATTCTAATAGGGAGGAAATAGGTAAGCTCGTATGGTAGAGTTGGGGTGGGGAGCTACAGGAAAGTAGAAAAGTTCAAAATAGGGGACTTCTAGAGAGGAAAAACATGGATGGAGTGAATGGAGGGAGCACTATTATAAGCCAGGAAATATGGAGCACTCAGGGTGCTTGGCTGAAATGGGTATGATGGATGCCCAGACAAACTCCACTGACTTTCCAATCATACCCACTAGGAGCATCTAGGCCAGCTAGGTGGCTCAGTGGATAGAGTGTCAGGCCTGGAGTCAGGAAGACTCATTTTCAAATCTGGCCTCAGACACTAATCATGTGACCTGGAGCAAATCACTTAACTCTGTTGACCTCAGTTTCCTCATCTATAAAATGAACTGGAGAAGGAATGGCAAATCACTCCATTATCTTTGCCAAGAAATCCCTAATCAGAGTCACAAAAACTAGGACATCATGGAAAATTACTGAACAATAACAACAGGGTAGCTGTTCTGGTCTGCATAGTAGATAGGTGGTAGTGGCAGGAATTAAAGAATCAATGCTGAAACAATCAGTGTACATCCATCCTGGGACCATAAATAATAGATCTAGAGTTGTAAGAGACTTCGGGGGGCAGCTAGGTGGCACAGTGCCGCTGGCTCTGGATTCAGGAGGACCTGAGTTCAAATCCTGCCTCAGACACTTGACATTAGCTGTGTGACCCTGGGCAAGTCACTTAACCTTCATTGCCCTGCAAAAAAAAAAAAAAAAAAAGGAAGAGACTTCAGAAGCCATCTAATCCACTATCATTTTGCAAATGAGAGAACTGAAGCCAGGTGACTTGCCTAAGGTCACATGGGAAGTAAATTTCAGAGAAAGTATTCTTTCCATTAGATTATATGGTTTCTGGTATATTGGGCAACTTGTCATCTCTCTCTCCCTGACTGCTTAAGGACAGAGAAATGGGATGGAGGTAAAATGAAATAGAGTCAATGCTGAGGACAAGATTTGTGCCTCTGCCTTCATAGTCTCTCATTGGCTAACTAACTGATTTAGAACTGGAAGGGGATCCTGAGGTCATCTAGTCCAACCCCCTCATTTTCATGATGAAGAAATCGAGAGATTAAGTGATTTTTCTTAAAGGCCACACACATAGTCTGTAGTAGAGGTGTACCATGAACTTTGTTCTCCTGACTGCGAATCCAGTGCTACCTTCTCCTGGACCACACTGACTACTCCATGGGACATTAAGGAAGAGAGGTTCAATTTGTGCTGAATGCAGAGGAATTCTTTTCTCTAGGCAGTGGAGGGACAGCTACTCTATATGTATGGTGAGGAGTGTGAGATTTAAAATTGGATATAAGAGCACTAAACTCCCCTTTAACCTTTCCCTTATATATCTCCCAGACCAGTAAGAGAAAGAAACCTCTGAGCTTTAATTAGAGATGGATTACTTAGCTTTTATTGTTTGGGAATTAATTAGCCAACAAACAGGTGATGTTGATTAGGGAAATAGGAAAGTAGAAATACAAATAAATAGTCTTAGATCTAAGCTTATTCTATATTCTTTTATAAAACTCACCGAATCCCAAAGCTACCTCTCAGGCTGAGAACAGCGTCAAGCACGTGCTGCCACCGAGGACCAGGGCCGATCACCCAAACACGCCGTCAAACCTGAGCCAGTGTGTGTGTGTCAAGAGCAAGAGACCACTTCTGTTCTCTCCTCCTTTTTAAGCTTGCACCCGGGAAGTGGAGTGCTTGGTCACGCTCTCCCGAGCATCAGCAGGCGCACGGCTGTTTGTCATGGTCTCCCCACCCCCCAAAGGTCGGTCCTTCAAAAACTGGTGGTCCTTCAGTTATTGTTAGCCAACTCTTAAATTTTAGTTAAAAACTTTCATTTTTTACCACAGGAGGAAAAGGAAAGGAGAGTTTAGGAGGGACCCTCAAAGCAAAGAAAGTCTCATTCAGAGATAGGTCATTACTTTTATATCTTTTAAATTTGCTAAGGAGGAATCAGATGTACCTCTTCTGTCCTATGAAGACTCCATGTCTTGATCTCTAAGGTTCCTTCAAACTCTAAAATTCTAGGATTTCTCATAAAATTCTGTGATTCCTAATGCTAAATAGTGAAGGTTTCTTTCATCCGGCTTATAAAAAAGCTCCTACTTCCCAGGTTCTCCCACTATGACCCTAACCCAAGTCTGTCCTCCCCAGTAATGTCCTGTGCTGGCTTCTTGAGTACTATTTTTAGAGAGTATATGCTGGGCCTGGTTTAAAACTGAGAGCAGGGGCAGCTAGATGGTGCAGTGGATAGAGCACTGGCCCTGGAGTCAGGAGTACCTGAGTTCCAATCTGGCCTCAGACACTTAACACTTACTAGCTGTGTGACCCTGGGCAAGTCACTTAACCGCAATTGCCTCACTAAAAAACAAAACAAAACAAAAAAACCTGAGAGCATCAGTCACCCCAGATCCTGAGAATTTTAGACTCTTTCTCTAGGCAATGTCTGCCTTCTCCCTGGGCTCTCCTTCCCTCTCCTATTAAGTCTACCCCATTATTAATTTCTGGAAATTCAGCTAATGATGAAAGTGGCATAATAGGAACAACTTCTAGAAACTGGTTTTGGAGCCTAAGGCAAAAGGGTCAGGGGCTTTGGTTCAAGTGGGATTTCCTTTTATTTCTCTTCCCCAATACCCTCCCTTAGGCAGGGTTTGTTTATTAGTTAAGGGCTGATGTTGCAAGAAAATTAAGTAAATAAAATTATTTGGACACTTTAGAGTCTTGGGACTTTTGGGGAACCTGAAAGGGGGCTTGCATGACAAATGCGAGTGAACAACTTTGGGGTTATGAACAAGTATTTCTTCCACCATGTGACCAAATGACTTCTGTTCAAGAAACTGGGCAAAGGCTAGAGTTAAGTGAGTTTGAGAGAAGAGTCAGATAATCCTCAGCACAGTACTGCTCTTCACTATCACATGTTACCTGGAAGACGTGGTTGGCAAAAGACAGGCAAATGACTCTTTGCATTGCCATCTGCTACAAGCTATGTCAGAGCCCATCCAAAAGAGTAGAACTGGGAAACATCGCTGTAAAGCCCAGGCTAAAGGTCTCTGTCCCTTGTGAAATAGCAAAGTCTTGCAGTAGCATGGTGACCTGGCCCAGCTGTGGAGTAGCTTTTTAGGGGAACTTCTCAGCTTAGCTGCAAAGAAGCTTAACTTAGCAGCAGGAACAACCCATTCCAAAAACCCTATGTCCATCAGCAAATTTAGGAAGGACAATTGTTTCATCATTTGTAGAATGAAGGATTGGGCTATATGGGCACCGAGGTCTCTTCTAGCTTTATATGTATGAGCCTATGATCCCTAAGAATAAGAGAACATTTAAACACATTGTCCCATAATTATCCTAATTGCATTGATTTGTAAATGGGAAGCATGCCAGTGAGGGCTCAAGAGCTACCAGAGTATAATCACTGGCAAAGGATACCCCTAGAATCCTGAAAGAAGTTAAAGCAGTCATTCTTCTGAGGATTCAGCCTTTCAACCTTGGTGCACACTGGTAGTATGAGAGTGCCTACAGAGAAAGAGAACCCAAGGTGGGGGCAGGGGGAAGTGCACATACCACTACACTGTGATCCTTTATCTGATGGGGAAACTGAGTCTCCATAAAATAAACAAAAGCACAACTTATCCCTCCCCACTCATACCAGGAAGATTTACAGGCAGGCTAAGTATAAGAAGTAGGGATCATATTTCTCTACTTAAGTCTCTCCTGAGAAGAGGCTGAGAGGAGTCTTCAGGGTCTTGGGATTATGGAGAGCCCTGGGGACATTTTTAAGCCCCATGGACACACTGTGCCTGTGGATAAACTCAGCAGGGCATCACTCACCCTTAACTCAGCCTCCAAATTATGGATCAAGGTGCAGAGACACACATCCCTCTAAGTAAGCACTACAGGTTGATGTGTCTGCAAACACTATGGCACACAAACTCAAGCTTCCCCAATCACAAGTTGCGCAAATGTAGAAATTGCTTGTGGCACCAGGGAATTTGAAGTTTATCCTGAGTTATCCATCTCCCTCTCCTAAGCTTTTCCCCCTCCCCCTCTCACTACTCCTTTTTCAATTGAAATGCTCTGAAATTCTGCAGGAAGATTCATTCTCTTTCCTTCCCGACCATCCCCCCAATTTCCCCCCCACAGACACACACACATCCAGCTGGAGCCTGCAGCTTCAGAAACAAGCCCAGTCACGTGGGCTTTCTAGCTTTAGGGAGAAGGTTTACAAAGATACCAGCTCTGGGGTGATTTCCAGCCACAGAGAGCCAGGGTTTAGGATTTGGGCCTCTGCCCACTGATGGTGTTGTTTTTTAATCACTTCTGGATGCTAACTCAGATGGTAGCCCTGGGATATGCACACAGCATCCTGAAAAGATTCTTAGCCATCTCCCTTCCCAGGCTTTACTTTGCAACCCTCACCATCCCACCCCACTCCACCCCCCTTCCTGTTCTTGTCAGGTGACAGCATGCCTCAGGGATCATTGCTTCATGGAAATGAGCAACTTGCATTGGTAAAATGATTGAGAAATTAAAATAATGTCTTCTTGGCATCTGGTCTGATTTGTTTTTTAATAAAGTGCCTCAGCCCTGGCCTTCCCTGAGAGTGAGTGAGCAGTCTAGGGCCTTTGGCAGCACATCAGCACTCATCTGCAGCAAGAGCCTCTGGGAGCACGGGTAAGCACTCCCGGCTAGGATGTCTATAGCAGCCTCCCATTACTTACCACGTTAAACTCTAATCCCTATTCCTAGTTTTCAAGTCTCTCTGAAGTATGGTCATCTCACCCCACGCAGCTTTATCCCTTATTCCTCCCTAATAAAGAATCATAGAGGTTGAACTGAAAGGGGCCATAGGGGCCATCCAGTCCACTTTCCCTCATTTTGCAAATTACTCACTGAAGCAAAGAGAGATTAAGCAATTTGCCCAGAGTCACATAGATAGTAAGCTTTTGTAGGGTGGGATTTGAATTTAGCCCTTCTTGACCCCCAGGCCATGTGTTATCTATCTGTTATTCATCTATTATACCACATTTATTCTAATCCCGTCAAACCACTCTCCTTGACACTAAATGTGCTAGATTCCACTCAATTTTCTCCAATAAGTCTTCGCTCCTTGTTCCTGTTCTCATGGATTGCCTTCTTGATAAGTTTTTATATTGTTTGTTGCTCATACCATGCATTTGTCCCTTCATTGCACCTTATCTTGTTTTGTTGTTTGCTAATTATTTCTATGTTCAATTCAACACATGTTTATTCTATTTCTTGAATGACCGGGTGCCAAGCACAAAAATGAAATGAGACTTTCTATCCTCAAGAACCTTAAAATCTTATAGAGGGGATGACATGCACCCACATAAATATGATATAAGGTAGAAGGTGATAAGGGCAGAATAGAAGTATAGAAATGATGCATTAAGAAATGGGGGGGGGGTCTGTGTGTAGGATATTTGCATTCTTATATCTCTTCCATAACTTTGGGCAAACAGTAGCCGTCCAATAAATTATTTAAGAGATTCTGGGATTCTGATAACCCTTCTTCACTAAAAGAAAAAACAAACAAACAAACCCCTCTGCAAAATGTCTTGGGTATTTGCTGGACCTTTCCCTCCAGGAAACAGGAGAAAGTAGGAGGAACTGAAGACTTTTGTCACTGTGCTGGAACTTGGTCTCCTGGGAAAAGCTCCCATGAGTTCAGGGATATTCTGCTCCAGAGAAAGAGGCTGTTTGTATAATATCCAGTCCAGATCACAAGAGGGAGAGGAAAATCATCCTTGTTTCAGTAACTTCATATTTAATTCTATATAATGACATTTGCTCACCCTGTTCCTACATGGAAGTAGAGAATCTCTTATAGTCAGAATTCAGCTCTATGTCCTTAGTCCTTGGCCTTCTGCTCCCAGATCTAAATGCTCTGAGTTCTGACATCAGCTATTGATAGGAGGGAGAGAAAGAGATAGGTCCTGGGCTGTCAGCCCTCATCTCTCCAAGTAAAGGGTAGCTAGGGTCAGGCTAGAAAGACAATGCCTTTGGGACAGGGATGGGGCTAGAGGGGAGGATAACAATCCCCACTTTTAAGATGACTTTTTACAAATGCACATATTTTAATACCTAAAAATTCTGCTCTGCGTGGTCCATAGATATTGAATTTTTTTGAAAGTCAAGTCATATATCAACCTTTATGGAACCTTAGTTTTCTCAACTTCGAAATGGCAGCAGGAGGAAAGTGGATAGGATACATGTTCTAAAGATCTCTACTAATACCCCAATCCTCCAATCCTATATGATTTTTTTGTGATACAGTGAAGACTTAAAGTCTCCCAGGGAGAGTGATACAGTGGACAGCAATCTGAAGGAGAAAAAATGCTGGAACCTTTACTCCCAAGTCAAAGTTGAACAACTGTGAACTTGACTTTCACCTTACAAGAGTTTACTATTTCCTTCACTTCTTGATTTGCACTATACTTAAATGTCTCTAGATTCCCTGAGCAAAATGTTCATTAGGAGCAGAGTTCTGAAAGTAGGTTGCAAATGGTTGTATTATGGAAGGTAAGACTTGCATTTTAGGAAAATTCCTTGAGCAGTTGGGTGTGGGGTTCACTGGGGAGGATAGAAACTTGAAGCATGGAAATCAATTAGGAAGCTATTGAAATAGTCCAAATGTGATCAATACTTGGACTAGGCTAGTGGCTGTGTGAAGAAAGACAAAGGGACACACGGGAGAGATGTTGTGGATGCAAAACAAATAAGATCTGGCAAATTATTGGCAGTGTGTTATGAAGGCAAGTGAGGAGTCAAGGATAGGGTCAAAATTGCAAACATGGTTGACTGGAAGGATGGTGGTATGATGGCCAGGAGTAGGGGAGTTTGGAAGATGAGTGGCTTGTGGGGAGGAGATAATAAGTGCAGTTTTGTATATATTAAATTCAAGATGCTTTGGGAGTATCAGGTTTGAAATATTCAATGGACCATTGGAGATATGCAGCTAAAGCTTAGGAGACAGACTAGGGTTAGATCTAGCCCTCTGCATGTTGGAGGCATCTGCACAGGGATCATAATTAAACTCATGGTCCCTGTTGAAGTCACTGAGTGAGATAGAGTAGAGAAAGAAAAGAAGAAGCTGGGAAAATAATCGCAGTTTAAGAGAATTATATCAATCATAAACCAGCAAAAGAAAGTGAGAAGTAGACATATGGGTGGGCAGAAAACCAAGAGAGAGTAATGCCATAAAAACACACAGAGGAAAAAGCATCGAAGAAAAGAGAGGGATCAGCAGTATCAAATACTGAAGAGAGGTCAAAGATAGGAACTGAGAAAAGAGCCTCTGATTTAGTGATTAAAAAATCACTGGAGGGGGCAGCTGGGTGGCACAATGGATAAAGCACTGGCCCTGGATTCAGGATGACCTGAGTTCAAATCCGACCTCAGACACTTCACACTTACTAGCTGTGTGACCTGGGTAAGTCACTTAATTCTCATTGCCCCACAAAACAAAACAAAACTCATTGGAAAAAAAACCCACAAAACCCCAAAGGGATTTTAATAGGTCTTAATAGGTCTGTGACCCTGGTCAAGTCACTTAACTCCTATTGCCTAACAAACAAGAAGTCATTGGCAGCTTTGAAGAGAACAGTTTTAATTCAGGTCAGAAGCCAGATAGTAAAGTGTTGAGGAGTGAGAGCAGAAGTGGAGGCAATGGAGATCCACAGCTTTTTATATAGTCTTATGATACTATGTTTTAGCGCTTTCCATCTGTTGATCCTAGTTCTACCCTCTGAAGACAAGTAAAATAGCCTTTTGCTCAGAGTCCTACCTCAGTTCACTGGAAGAAGAATTTGAAAAATTAATTCCCACTAATGATGGAAGTTAATTAACTCTCAATTAATAAGATGCCCCTCCCTGGAAAAGCTCATCACTTCTGAACTGTTCCCATACTTCTAATTCAAGTCTTGACTAACACCACCTCTTTCAGCTTCTCTCCCCTTTGATTGGATGGCTGAAAGGTGGAGTACCAAATTCCCCCCAATGCTTTCATTTCTAGAGGGCAGAAATGACTCTCAACTCATTCTGCTTTGCATTTGTTGCTCTGCCTGGTTTCAATTCCATGGAACAAGATACCCTCTGGTTTCTCTCCCCACCTCATTCCTGCCTTCTTTTGTGTCTTGTCTTTACCTTTAGATTTTAAGTTCTTTGAGGGCAAGAACTGTCTTTCATTTTGTTGATTGTATTCCCAGTGCTTAGCATGGTACCTAACACATAGTAGGTACTTAACAAATGTTTATTGCATTGGGTTGGGAGACAGTAGGATGTTAACAGAACCAACATAGGTAATCAAGAGTCTATCCAGAGGAGTGTTAACAGGATGATGATAGGGAAGGGACTTAAGCAGGAATACAATGGCTTGTTTCAAGTATTTGAAGACTGTAACTGGAGCAGTTGGGTGGTGTTGTAGTTAGAATACACACCTGGAGTCAGAAGACTCATCTTCCTGAGTTCAAATCTGGCCTCAGAAACTTACTAGCTGTGTGACTCTGGGCAAGAAACTTAACCCTGTTTGCCTCAGTTTTCTCATCTGTAAAATAAACTGGAGAAGGAAATGGCAAACCACTCTAGTATCTTTGCCAAGAGAACCCCAAATGGGGCCATGAAGAATTGGACATGACTGTAAAATGACTGAACAACAAATATGGAAGAGGTATAGACCTTCTTCTGCTTGTCCAAAGCACAATAGTTTGAAGTTGCCAAGAAATCAAAGCAAAATGTACTGCCAGAGTAGACAGTGAGTTCCCCATCACTGACGATATTAAAATATTTTTGAATAATTACTTGATTGACTGTTCCACTACAGGCATAGTTTTGATTAGATGAGCTCTGAGCATACTCTCAACCCTGAAATTCTATGATGTGGAGCCAGAACACAAGTGTTCAAATTCTAGTTCCACTTCTTAATAGTCATATGACCTTAAGCAAGTAACTTCCTTTCTTTGAACCACACAGTTTCCCAGCTATAAAATGGAGATAATCATATCTCCAGTTCCTACCTTGGATAATATCTTGTAAATTAGATACTATAGTGGCTTAATGTATTATTCCTCCAGGGGTAACTTCATTTTGAAAAAGATAATATCTGAGTCTCAAGGAATGAAACTCAAAGGGAAGATTTCACAAAATATGCCAGAACATGAGTGGGGGGGGGGGAGGGGGAGGAATCAATGAAAAGCATTCATCAGGTGTTTAGTATGGGTCAAGCACTCTGCTAGGAACTGGGAATACAAATCATTGCAGTATCCCTGCCAAAGAAAACAACCCCAAATGGGCTCCCAAAGAATCATACATGACTGAAATGACTGAACAACAACAAAAATGTTGGTTTGTAGAGTATAGGGATGGTGAGTTGAAGACACAAGGGAGGAGACAAACCTTTCTAGTAACAGAGGCAATGATGCTTTGATAATAGTTCTAGAAATGGAAGTAAGGGGAGGGGAGTGTTAGGGGAGAGCACATGCGAGGCAACAAAGCAGCTTGATGAGAAAATGGGTGGATAGTAGAGTGAAACATGACTGGAACAGCTGACCTGGCATGGTGGGCCACATTGGAGACATTCACCAATCAGGGCTCAAGGGAGAGAATTCAAAGAGATACTTTGGAGCATTAGGTACCTTTTCAGGATCCCTTCAAATAACACCAAAGATACAACTTAACTCTTGAAGTTAACTCTGCTCTAGGGTCCACTGGCCAAGTATCACCTTCATCCCATATGCTTAGAGTTAGAATGATGGACTCTGAGCCCCAAGGGTCCTCCTGAGCCAGGGAAGGCCAGTGCCTGGTGATGCTCCCTTGCATCCTTTTATTCTCTTATGGTGAGAGCTTCTGTTTTTCCTCCCCTTATCCACAGCACATATCAGCTAGCTTATAAGACCCTAACTAACTTACTTTTTGCCTTTCCCCACTATCTTGCCTGAATACATTTTACTTTCACTTTCCTTCCTGAGCCTATTAGTAAGAGAATTTGAATTAATATGAGAATGACATAACAGGAAGTCAGAAACAAAGCACATGGTTCTTACCTTCCCTGCATCCCCACCAAGACCAAGGACCCAGAATCCTAAGTAATTTTTCTCTGTAATCTCCCCCTGGAAACAGTCAGAGGATTGGATGACTCTCCCTTGGCAAACCACATCCCCACCCAGAGGCTGTTTTTCCCCAATTTATCTAGATTTGGATTCCAGACCCCTAAGCAAAATATAGCAAAGGATCCCTCCCCCTAGGATAGAGCTTCTCCACTTGTGGGGAGGAGTGGAAGAGGTATCCTTTAAAGAAGTCCCTTGAATGACAAAATTTTCCTAATTTTCCTGGTGGCCCAGATCATTAGTCTGTGAAGGTGGAACTAATATGGTCAGCATCTTCCATTAACAGACTTAGAGCTGGAAGGGACCTCAGAGGCCATCTAGTTCAACATTTCTCTTCTTACCAATGAGGAAACTGAGGCTCAGGGAGATTGGGAAACTTGCCCAAGGTCATGCAGAAGGCAAGTATCAGAGGTGAGATTTGAACCCAAGTCCTTTGACTGCAGAATTAATGAAGTTTTATTTCCATAAACATCCATTCAGCAATAAAGCAAGAAGACTTTATTAACTTCCTATTATATGCCAGACATTCTACTAGGTATTGGGGATACAAAGGCAAAAGTGGAATAGTTCCTGCCCTCAAGTAGTTTTTATTCTGCAGGGGAGAATAACATTTACCAGTAGAACTATGTAAAGTGGAAATACAAGGTAATTGGGAAAGCAAATCCAGAGCACAAAGATAAATCAGGGAGGGCTTTCTGTAGGAGGTGGTGCTTGATCTGAGCATTGACAGATCCTACACACCTACAATGGACAAGACACTGATCTGAGTCCCAGGGATACAAAAATAAAGACCAACCAGGTCTCCAATGAATGAATATTCAGCTTTTAAAATTGAATTATTGAATTGAAAAATATCCAGTTTATAAAATCAGGGCAATAGGCTCCACTGAACATTATTGATGACCCCTTCGCTTAGACCCTTTGCTGTTGTGTCTCCTCATTCCAGGCTAAAGCTAGGGCTCCAAGAGATTTCTTCTGTGACTAGGCATTGTGACTGGAGCATGGAAGGAGAATTCCATAAAATCAGCCTTTGCACTGGAGTGAGACTTAACACTGTCCAAAAGAAAAGCAATAAATCCACTGTGTTCTTCTTTGAGGTACAAGTGAGAGCCACAGTCTGAGCCTGGCTCAGTGTGTCAGTGAATAGAGAGTAAATGATTAAAATCAAACCAGGAAGGCATCCTTCAGGGGCAATTCCTAGGCCCAGAGAATTTACCCCCTCAGGCCCACATTATTACTGGGGAATGGTGATTCCCATTCCAGGGCAAACTGGTCAGGAGCTATATTGATCCAAAGAAGCCTTTGAGATAATCAGGAAATTCCCATTATTCAGGGGACCATCATTCCTGAGTCCCTGGCAGGAGGGATATGCTGTCATCCCCACTAGCCTTACATGAGAAATCATTAGAGGTCGGATAAAACGAGCTGGGGACAATGGTCTCTTCTGTACCTCTGGCTTGTTGGCATGTGGTTCTTCACAAAGGTCCCTGAGGACTGTCTTTTCTTCCCTGACACTCACTTGGCTCCTGCACCATGGGCACCTAGGAGGAGAGAGCCCGTTGCATCAGTTTCTGCCGACCATGTCAGCAAAAGGAATAGTGGGACCAGGCAGTGTTTACATCTGACTGCTGCTCCGGCTCAGCAGGGCCATTCTGCCTTGTGATAAAACAAAATAGAAGCTGCCTGGAGTCCGTGCCCTGAGGCCAAGAGGTGATGTTAGTGAAAGTAACAAAGCAACTTTCCTCTTAGGTTATTTTTTTTAAGCTCCTGTTCTCCTTTTTCACAATGCTTGCTATAAAAAGTTTGGAAATGAAAGTGTTTGTCCCAGAGAACAAATCTCTGCATGCAGCAGGAAACCAACAAGAAACCTCTCCAAAACCATGCTTTGGATAGGACTAGGGTGGATGGGGCTATTCATTCACTTTATCAAGCCCTAGGGATTAGGAAACTGCTTTTTAGCATCTTTGGATAGAATTGTTTCCCTTTGTCCTAACTGAGCAGGCTGGCCAGGGGTTACCTTAATCAGGAGGCCCTGGGGAGAAAATATATTTAAACCTTTAGGCATTCCCTGGTTCAAAGGTATTCCCAAACCTGCCTGTGCCACTTATTTAGTCAAGAATATTAATAATAAATGACAATTACCCATATTTAATATAAAATATTACTCACAAGTACTTTACTCATAATTAATCTGTGAGGTAATAGATATTATTACTCTCACTTTGGGGAATGGGAAAACAGAGGGACGTTGATGTTCAATTACTTTTTCAGGGTCACATAGTTACTAAGTCCCAGAGTTGGGACTCTAGGTCAAATCTCCTGGCTCCAACACAAATATTTTGGGTACTCTACCTTGCTATCTCTAATCCATTCTTTCCTTAGAAATTTAATAGGGTTTTATCCTATCCGGGACAGAGGTGAGCTTCTTGCCTCAGGCAAAATCAGTTTACTGAAATCTTAATTTAATGTGTCATGGTTGTCTGTTTCCAGAGGTTGCTTCACTTTATCCAGCGACATTTTCATGAACCTGATTCTGCAGAATGAGACTTTTTATTGCACTTTGTTGTTTGGATGCTGGTGTCTCTACTCAGTCCAGTTCAGTTAATGAGACAAGCTGGGAAAAGATGAGAGGATGAGGAAGAAAGAAAATGACAAGAATTCAAATAGTCCAGAATGGGAAAAGATGGGATCTGAGGTGTGTTGGGAAAGATGGCTGGATGGACAAATCATCAAATCTTTTAGGCCTTTTGACCCAGTAATCCCACAAATAACTATATACTGAACAACTAGCACTTACATAACAGTGCTTTACAAATAATATCTCATTTTAGCCCTATAATAACCTTGGGATTTGGAGTTCGTATTAGCCCCATTTCACAGATGAGGAAACTAAGGCAGACTGAAGTCAAGTGATTTGCCCAGGGTCACATGGTTAGTAAGTATCTGAGGACATCAAAGACAGAAAGAAAGATTCCATGTGTAGCAAAATATTTATAGCAGCATGTGTGTGTGTGTGTGTGTATTGGCAGAAAACTGGAAACAAAGTGGGCATACATCAACTGAGAATAGCTGAACAAATTTTGGTATGTGAATATAATAGAATACTATTGTGTCAAAAATAATATAAAGTACTCAAAGAAATGTGGAAAAACTTCTATGTACTGGTGTGGTATGAGGTAAACAACTAGAATAGGAATATACATAATGACTACAATCTCATAAACATGACATTAAAAGGCAGCTGAGGCGAGGCAGCTAGGTGGCGCAGTGGATAAAGCACAAGCCCTGGATTCAGGAGTACCTGAGTTCAAATTCGGCCTCAGACATTCGACACTAACTGTGTGACTCTGGGCAAGTCATTTAACCTCCATTGCACCGCCAAAAAAAAAAAAAAAAAAAAAGGCAGCTGAGCCTAGATTCCATGTCATGATCTATCTTGGTTAGAGAGAACATAAGATGAGACACATTTCCTTTGTTTTAGTAAAGAGATCGGAAACTATTAGTGTAAAGTGTTGCTTATGCATTGTGTCTATTGGTTTTATTTTTGTTTCTCTTTGTTACAAAGGAGAGTTAAGTGATGGTAGCATGAGGGAAGTAGGGCTGATTAGACTAGAAAATGACTGCAATAGAAAGAACAAAGGCATCTATAAAACTATTTTAAAAAGAAAATTAGCTGAGGAAGATGTGCCAGGAATTTGAGTACCACATAGCTCACGGAGTAAACTTGAGAGCAACTCAACTTCAGCAGCATCAAAATGGAAATGAGTGAATTTCCAGGAGGCGGCATACTGCAATGCAAATACTGGCCTGGGAGGCAAGAGATTTCCACTCAGTTTGGAAGACTCACCACATCCTGCAGAGGTCCCATGTTTCCTCGCCTAAGTGTCTTGGTTTAAGCTGTTGCCCGTGTTGGAAATGCAATCCTTCCCCTGTCTTTTAAACACCTCGTCCTTTCAATAAGTAAGCAGCTGACATTTATATAGGCTTTAATGTCTGCAAAGCCTGTTAAAGACCAATTCAAATACCATATCCTCTAAAATAACATCCTTCTCCAGATGCTCCTGTCAGTAATGACCTTTCTCTCCCTGACCCCCGACCTCATATAACACTTTGTTTTCACCTCAGCTATGCGTTGTTTTGTATTATGCTTATTTGTATATGAGAAATATTAAAGTAGTGATAACACATCTTAATGAATAGGTTGAACTAGAGACAATATATAATGTCCCCTCTAACCCTAAATCTATACCTTATTTCATTATATATTTCAGGAGGGCCAGGGCCATATCTAATCCAAACTAGGTATCTTCTTTTGCCCCAAGAACAGTGTTCAGCTTACAGTAGGAATTTTAAAGAGTTTATTAAATTGAATTGAGGTATAGGTTCTATGGAATAGTGGAAAGTGCTCTTTCCAAGAGCTCTTGAAGCCAAGAATATCCAGGTTTAAAGCCCGCCTCAATATTTGTGAGTTATGTGACCCTGGGCAAAACACTTAATGTCTCTTAACCTCAGCGGTCTTTTCTGTAAATTAGGAGTAAAAATAGCACTTGCTTCATAATGTTGTTGTGAGGATCAAATACAATAATGTAACGTGTTTTACAAATCTTAAAGCACCATATAAATGTCAGTTGTTATTTTTGTTAAATCACTTCTTTCTGGTCCTATGGTACTATATGCTCTGGAAGTCTTTGTGACATGCCAGGATGATATGATTGACTTGACATTCCTGAGGTAAAAGCAATAGCTGCCAGTTAGGCTAGACTAGTTTTTCTGTAGAAGGAATTGAAAGTGTCCTCATGATTTAATTAACTTAAGAAAGTACAGATTCAAAAAGCCAGTGCATTAAGAGGTAGGGTTTCCTCCTCAGGTATGACCAGCACACTAGCATAGCCACCTGAGAGTCAGGGATGCTGGGCTCAGATGTATCAATGCTCTGTCCTTGATGGATATCCTTTCATGGTATGGCTAAGGAATCCTCATTTTGTTAACCATTAGATGGCCCGTGGGGTCCTTGTTTCATTCTAATTCCAAACCTGAAGCACCAGGCTAGGTTGAATTAGGCCTGGCCTGAGTGCTATAACACTCTGAAGCTACAAGAACCTTCCACAGATGGCTGAACTAAGCCTCAGGTACCTTCGGCTATTTCACAGGGCAAGATCCTCCAAAGAATAGCTAAGTACAAAGAAATGAAAAACACCTCTTTGGGCTGCTTTCACTTTGGGCTGTTGAGTAGGATTTGGAGGCGTGTAGGAAGCCATGTTTAATGTGTATAGACAGTAAAAGCAATTACCTGATTCAAATGCTGTGTTCCATTCATGCAAATCAGTAAGAACTCCTCCTAGACTAATTGTTGAAGTCAAGCAGGATGCGGTGCAATGACTTTCAACCCAGAAAGGGCAGCAGGCAGAAGAACAACATCCCTCAATCCCATGCTTGGACTGCTGATAAGGGTATTGGGCAGCCCCCTGGCATGTAAAAGCAGAGAGATGTCAAGAGGTCCTCACTTGCAAGCAGTGATACATGCAGAGCCACAGACACCACCAGGAACAGCTTAGAGAGAGTCCTAAGAAAAAATATAAAGGAAGGGCCCCAGGTTAACACCTCCCTTGGTGAGGCTGGAGATCAAAATAGATGGGAGTTTCTATGACAGGTGATCCTGGCTGTCCAAGTTACTGGAGGTTGGGAGTGGTAGAGAAGGATGGTATATTGACTTGAGACATGGAGTCCCTGGCATAAGAACTTTGCTCAGGTGGAAACCCCACTTGGGTATGTTGTAGGGAGAAGCCCTCTAAAGAATAGATAAAAAGACTTCTCTTTTCTTTGTGTACCAAACACTTAACACAGAGAAATCTATTATAAAATATATTTTGATTGATTGCTCTTCTTGGAAGACCCCTCAGAGTGACCATGGCAATACTTTTACTCAGGGTTGGTGAGAAAGTAAGGGAGGAAGAGAAGAGGAGGGGACTCAATGTGTATTTCGATAAAAGTAGCAGTGGTGCTGCTGGCTTGCAGTCTCAGCTCCTGGGGAGGCTAAGGTTGGTGAATTGCTTGAGTCTGGATTTTTGAGCTTCCATAGGCCTAATGCAGATCAAATCTCTGTACTAAATCTCTATACCAATATGGTGAGCCTTGGGGAGCAGATGGCTACTGGGCTGCCTAAGGGCTGGGGTCAGAAATGTGGAACAGGTGAAAGCTTCCCTGCCAATTAGTTTTTGGAGCAGGCCATGAGTGTGCTGTCATTACAGCCTGGGTAAGAGGTAGGGAGACTCATTTTCAAAAAATAAAAATAAAAGCACCTGCACCTGCCTACTGAGAGTGGTTATGAGTGCTCCACTTGAGCCAGATAAAATCAACACTTTTCTAGGAAGGGATCAGCATTAATATTTGTTTTTTTTGGTGAGTAATGAAGGCAAAATGATTCTTGTATCTTCCACTTGCCACCTGTGAGACCTTTGACAAGTCCCTTAACCTCTCTGACCCTCAATTTTGAGGATCTCTGAAATGAGGGTGTTGGGTTAGGTGACCTCTGGCTCTAAATCTATTACATAATGATTACCTTGAAGAGTCTTAGATGTGCAAGGAAACTTAACTCTGTTGCCTATTTTGAAGTGGTTGTTCTCTACTGGAGTGGTGGGGGAATGGGGTGTTTATCAGCATTGGATCCTAGATGATCTTCTTTGGAGAAGGGGGGGTGTGGTGAGCCAAGATGGAGAACTGTCTTTTAGGTTCCAGAGGAGTGACGTGAAATGTTAGTATTTGAAGATGATGAATATAAAAAAAATCAATTGAATATCAGTATTAAATAGAATACAAACCCATCAGCTTGCCTCAACATCATTGGCATAAAGCTGCCTGGGGTTTTGTGAATCCTTTTCTGATGAATTTAGAGCCATTGCCTCTAAGCACATGCCCTATCTGACAGGCAGGTGGGGGCCAGTATTACTTTCCTCATAAGTGATCCAGGTTTCTACATAACAGAAGTCATGAAAGCTCAGCATCTTGGTCAGAAGCCAGGTTTAGCTTTCCAAATTCCCCATTCATCCAAGAAGCTGCACTTCCCATAAATGGCACTGATGGGCTAATACTACAGGTGATCTGATTGGCTGGTGCTTACACCATGACTGATATTGTCTACAGTCTTCATTTGACCCACTCATGATGAGAGATTGATATTCTCACACACTAGTTTTTCCTTATTTCTAAAATATTACTGATAGCTTTTATTTTTATATCACCTTCATTTCTGAATATGTCTTCCTCCTGTTTCCTATCCAGTTATCCCTTATAACAAACACCAGAAAAGAAAGAAAAAAAGATGGCTTGATCAAGCTAATAAATACATCCAACTGAGTCTGACAGTATATGGAATATTCTGTAGCCTTAATCTTCCACATTTGCAATGAAGGGAGACAGGTGAACTTTCTCAAGTCCTCTCTAAGATCAAGCTTCTTGGTCATTATATTTACATAGCAGTTTCTTTTGTTGTTATGGATGTCATTGCACATAGTGGTAGTGACACACCAATTCTTGCCAAACAAGAAGAGAAGAATCTCAGATGATTCACTTGGCTCAATGGGGCTATTCATGGAATGACATCCACTGGAAGTATATTGGGTGAGTTTTTGTTTTTAACCATAGAGTCAGGGATTCTATTCAGCTATCATAGACCATAATCCTTGGGACAGGCTGCATCTTTATAATCCTATTGTTATATAATGGAATATATCCATGAGAAGCATTTCACATCCAGCAGGACCATCTATCAGTAGGACTATATAGTATTGACCTGCCCCAACCCAAATAGGTGGAAATCACTAGATTCACTTTTATGTCACCTAACAAATGAGCAGAGAGAAATCAATGAGGTGAAAAGGGGCCATTTGAAACCCTCCTCTGGCCTACACTTCAATTTTAATGCCCTTCTCATCACTCCTCCTGCTCTGAACCATTCTCTAAAGAAAGCTTCCCATATAGATCTCACCAGCTATATGATCACCCCTCTGTGTGTGTATGCAGCCATCCCTAAGGGTAGGTGAATGATGAAAGATATGAGGTCACAGGACATATTAATCTCCACTGTTTGTTGGTGCCATAACTCTGGACCTGCAAACTAGAAGGCAGAGCTGCAATAGAGATAAATCTAATATAGGTAGGACTTCCAGGTGAGTTATCTGTGGCAGAAAAGAAGAGAAACTGGAGTCTGGGGAAAGGATGATCTGCAGGGATTTTTATTTTACCTGGCTGCACTAATTCCACAAGGAATCAATCCCAGGGGCAGGCCCTGTAGTTTGATTATCTGTCTGCTTTAGCTCATTGATTCTGGTCATTGATTGAATCAGGGGAGGCAACCCCACATTTTTTATATTCTATTTTATACTTGCTTAAATCACCTTTCACTCATTTTCTTGCCTTCCCAAACTGAACACTACCTGTAAGCATATTCTTTCATTTTCAGACTATTTGGTTCATAGCCGTTCTCTAGGTAGGTGCTTCTCTGTCCCCACCCCCCACTCTTCCCTGCTTCCTACTCTGGGCTCCCTCCTGAGTCCCCTTGCTGCAAAACTACTCCATTTTCATCTTGCCTGAGTTTTCCACTCTGGTTGCTGCTTATTTCATACTTTTAATAGAACCCTTTGTTTACACTAATAATCATTGTCAGAGAAATGTCCTTAGTGTTGGGGAGGGAAGGAGAAAGAGACAGAGACAGAGACAGAGACAGAAACATAGAGAGACAAAGAGAGACACACACAGAAAGTCACCTTTAGATAGACCTGTTCCTCTATAGAAATAGAAAATTATTTTTCCATTTACCTATTGGCTGGATTTGAGGTCAGCAGTAAAGCTATTCACCAGGGACTAGCTGTCAAGTGGGGAAATCTGTGAGACAAGCACTATATCTACTCAACCCCTCCCCTCCTTTTCCCTCCCCACAGACCCTGAAGGCTGAGGTAGACCCCGTGGAAATTATAAACCTAGAGTCATCACACACATATTTGCTTGCAGGCAGAGCAAGCATTGCTAAAGCAGCATGAAAGTGTCTTCCTTCTTGCCCACAGCCTGGTTTAATTATTTGGGTGAATCATGGGCATGCATTTTGCATTTCTTTGAAGCATCGGTTATTGGGAGCTGCTAGAGGGAGGGCTACAGTTAAAATGGAGTAATACATAGTCTAATTCAGGCTTATAAATATTATGTTTCCATGACTAGCCCTTTTCAGGCAGGGAACAGGTGGAGAGGGAGGGGATATGCCTGGTAAATAACTCAGGTTTTTTTAAATAAATTAATGAATCGTATCAAATTAATCTTGGTATATTAAAAGAATCCAGGAGAAAATCAAACATAGCTGGGTCAGGTGGGTATGAAATACAGCAATTTTCAGTTGTGAGGCTCCTGCAGATTGGGCTAACCCCAAGCTTGGATTTTAAATAAAAGAGAAATAGGCCTGTTGGCCAAGAGCACACCTTCCCCAGACTGTCTGGGGCAGAATTCAAACACTGAAAATTAGCTAATAACACAGGCAGCTCCATTCCAATTTTGCTCTAAATGAGAGAAATATTGGAACAAGGTCATTTTTGTTGTTCAGATAAATGAAAGGGAAAACACTGAAGACAGAGAGCTTGTTCAGAAACTCCTCAAGTGTTTTTACTGCTAGCCTCTGTGGTAAAATTGTACTTTCTTAAGAATATTTTGGCATCTTCCAGTTCATTCTCATGCCTCCAGACCTCTTTGAACCCTGAAGAGTCAGTCAAATAAATGTATGTTTACTTAATATATTTCAATCCAATTAGCTGTTCATACTTGCAAACGTGACCCCTTCTTTTTCTAGTTACCCTGGGCAAGTCACTTAAGCCAATTTGACTCAGTTTCCTCATCTGTAAAATGTCAAGAAAATCCAAAAAGGGGTCATGAAGAGTCAGATGTGACTGAAATGATTGAACAATAACATCTAGGAGAGGCAGTTTGATCTAGCAGAAAGAGTAATGGATTTGGAATTATGAGATCTCAGTTTATTTCTGGATTCTGCAATTCATTGCCTCTGTGACCTTTGGCAAATCACTTAACCTCAATTCACTTTGGTCTCTTAAGCTGTAAAATGGGGGAATTGGACTAGATGACCTTTAAGGTGTTTTCAAACTCTAAAGGTCATATACCTTATTAGTGACTGGTCCAGGACTAGAAATTAAATGGCGTGTGTGTGTGTGTTCTCTTTCTCTAATCATCAACTAGATTGAAATATTTTATTTAAAGAAAATATTTATTTGTTTAGGAGCCAATCAGGGTTAAGGAACTTTCCCAGGGTCAGATAACTAATAAGTGTGTTAGGCCAGATTTGAGATCCACTGCACCACCTAGCTGCCCCAAATGAAATCCTTTCTAAGACAATAACTAAAGTTTCCAATTCCTTTTATTAACCTTTAATGCAAAAACCAGGGATTCCTAGACAGTAAAACTCAAAGAGTATTTATAAATTTAGGGAATGAGAAGTCTGAGGAGAGGCAATATTTTGTAGCATGAACATTGGTCTTAGATTCTAAAGAGTTGAATTCAGGTTCTGACTCTGACTCTAACTATGCAACTCTGGTCAAGCCTCAGCTTCTTCCTCTGTAGAGATAAATTCTGTGGGACACCAAATATGAGACAGTTGAATAAACCTACAAGGAAGAATATGAAAAGTAATATGGTATAGTGGAATGAGCACTGGATCTAAAATCACAGGACTTGAATTTGAATCCTGAGTTTGCCCTTAATTACATTACACACTCATGGAACCTCTGTTTCCTCATTAGTCAAATGAGAGAGTTGAAATAAATGATCACTGAAGTCCTATCAAACTGTAACAATTTCTGATTCTTTGAGTACTAATTATGTTGTACCATACAAGACATTAAAACTTAAATGTTTGCTAGTATTCACTCGGAAATTCATCTTGCCCAGGGATTTTTTCCCTTTAGAAATTCATTTATGGGGTGCTCAATTTCTTTTTCTGAGATTAGAGTAAGACTTCTATTTCTTGTTTTATTAAAATGGATATTTTATGTATTTTAAAGATACACATACATTTTCTTTGAATTTTTCATTTTATGGACATTTAGTTGTATATAGGAGACATCCTGGTATCATAGAGAAAGAGAAAGCTGGCTTCAAGGAAACCTATCCCTGGGCCCTGAGCAAATGACTTCTCAGTCTCCAAGGGAACTCTCCAAGTCCTTAAGTTGCAGAAAAGGGTCTGATCTGCATTGATTGTAGGAATTCCCAATACCAGTAAAATCAGAGGTTCAGTCTAAGTTCATAGTCACCTATTGTATATTTTGATAAGACTCTTTTTCCAGTTCTATATGAATTTACCTTGATTATTTCTTATTTTGGTAACTGAATTTTTCTCTCTTTTCCTCATAAGGTCAGCTAATGGTTTATTGATTTTGTTAGTCTTTTTAAAAATGGCTTAGTTTTTTTTGGTAGGTTTTACAGTCTTTTTGTTTTCAAGTTTCTTTATTTCTCCTCTAATTTTGAAGATTTTTTGTGTTTGTTTTAGAGTTGTTAATTTGTTTTCTAATCTTTTAAATTACAAGATCAATTCTTCTCTTTTTCTATGTATCTGTGTGTATTCCTTTGAGGACTGTTAGGGCTGCAATCCATAGGTTTTAGTGTGTTATATCATCCTTAAGAATATCTTTTCAATATACTTACATACTGTTTCTATAATTTGTTCTTTGATCCACTCATTATTCAAGATACCACTAATTAGTCTTCATTTAATTATATGATGTTTTATTATATTTCCTTTATTAATTGCTATCTTAATACATTTTAGTCTATGAAGGGTGGGTTATTCGTTTTGCCTTTTCAAACTTTTTTATGATTCTTTTATGTCCTAGTACATGGTAAGTTTTTTAAAGGTGTTGAGAAATACTTTCTCTAATATTTCCATTTATAAATTTCCACAAATGAATCAAATCTATCCTCTACCTCAGAAAAAATCTGTTGAGTTATTTTCTTTCTTTTTCTATTGGATTTATACTGCTTTGAGGAATATTGCTTTCTGAGACATGGATAAATTTAACAGCAAGATAAGAAAAAGCTAAAAACATTTACATTTAGGGTTATAATTGTTAGGTCCTAGTTTACTTCCATTAAATTATTTGATAATTTTTCTCCTCTTTTAAATTTGCATTTATCCTCTAAAATGTGCTTTGCCTATTCTAATCTAATACCAGTCTTCTCCCACCAGTTCCTCAACCCCATAACCCTGTTTGATTCTAAGTTGCTTGAATATCATCATAATCACCACTACCACCACCATCAGTCTTTTTTGTTTTATTTATTCCTTTCCTTTACAATATCAAGTAAGAATGTAGTGCCAAACCTTTCCTACCCTTTAAAAATAGTGTTTTTATTCCCTCCTTTCTTTCTCCTTTACTTCCCTAGAATACTCTCAAATCTAATCTCTCCTTTGTGACCTTTATGCTTACATAGTTCTTGTTCTCTATATGGCCCAGCCACTGGGGCTTTTGGTCGACATGAGATTTGCTCTTGCTTCTAAGAAATCCATTAGTGTTATTAAAGCTCTCCCTCTTCAGCCTTCCTTTCCCCATTTTCTCTATTTTTGAAGGCTATCCTTCATAAGAAATTCATTTCTAGATGTATTAAGTTATGAAAGAGGCATCAGAATACAGTAATGATTACCCTATAACCTGAATCTGGGGGTCCCTGTACTGTTCTTGATCGTTTCTTTCAAGATTTGTTCTTTTAGATATACCACCCTCCTTTTTAACTTTTGTCACACTATTTAATCATCAACAAGTCATTCACTCCCAGGGTCTGAATCAGTTCCTCTTATCCTGGAGAGCCAATGTGGTACAATGGAAAGAACACTAGTTTTGGGATGAGAAAACCTGGGTTTAGTTAAATCCTACATCTGTCACTTTTCACATGACGTTGGGTAAGTCACTTAACCTCTCTGGGCCTCATTTTCCTTACCTGTAAAATTTAGGGTAGATGGACTTTAAGATGTCTTTCAGCTCTAAATCTGTGACCTTATAATCCTATGGCCTTCTGTTAGAACTTAGAGCATAATAGTAACCATAGTTTGTGGGTCTGAACCATATGGGACAAAGGCAATTGTTATCCAGAGTCCAAAAGTCCAACTGATAGGGGATCTTTGGATTTAACAGATGAGGAAATTAAGACTGAGACATCATACAAGTAGTAAATGGAACATTGGGAATTGAATTCATCCTCTCTGACTCCAAATCTAGTCTCTTTTTACTATCCCATGCTGTTTTTCATTGTGGGAATTTTGGCCCCCATCCCTACACACACACACACACACACACACACACACACACACACACACACACACACACACACACACACTGCACTCTAGTAGTTGTGGCCAATTCAGTGGAGTTGTAAGCCATGATCATTTGGCAAAGATGCTACAAAACATTCTCTATTGGTATTAAAATCATTGGATTGGTTTGTCCCTGGCCACTCTCTTGCTGCCCCTTGTTGTTATTGTTCAGTTGTGTCAACTCTTTATGACCCCACTTGGGGTATTTTTGGCAAAGATACTGGAGTTGTTTGCCATTTCCTTCTCCAATTCATTTGACATATGAGGAAACTGAGGCAAATAGGGTTAAGTGACTTGCCCAGGCTCACACTACTAACAGGTGTCTGAGGCCAGATTTGATCTGAGGAAGATGAGTCTTCCTGATTCCAGGCCTGGAACTTTATCTACTCTATCACCTAACTTCCCCTCTAGTCAGTATAGTAAGTAAGTAAGTTTGGAAATAGCCAGCATAAAGTAGGAAGTGAGGTTGCAGAGAGGGACCTAGAAGTAGTTATGGATGGTCCCAAAGATCAAATTTACAAATCATATCATATATTAACCCCAAGTCTCATTTTAGTAATACATGCTAAATCAGGAGACACCACCTAGGTTGCTGTCAGGCCTGTTTGGTCCTATGATATGTAAATCTCAGTTAAGTTCCAGTCCAACAGAACACCAAAAGGTATGGATAACTTTGAGATAATTTGGATATATTAATTAACTAACCCCAAGGTGGCACACATAAGAGTTAATCTGTTCCCCCCAAAAGCCCTATAAAAGGAGACTTCAAAATTCCCACTTTTCTATCTCCATCTGGTTTCAACCTGCTGAGTGCTCCCAACTCTATTCCATGGTTAAGTGAGTGATTATCTGTACCTCTCCCAGTCCACATCCTCTTCATCATACTGTCTGATTTCCTTCACCACTCTATTCCCCTATCCCCACACCGTCTGTCTCTGTACCCCCTTTTCACTGCTTATTTCTGTATTTTCTATACTGTTTGCCCCTATGCCCTCTGAGCCTTATTACAGTGTGATTTCAGCCTAACTTCCTGTTGCCATCAAGGATTTTCTCAGTGAGTACTCAAAGACTGGGCATGCTTCATAATTTCATAAATTATTAACTCAGGAATGTATTCCAAGAATGTAAGATAACCCAGGCAAATAAAAAGAGAAAGAATATGGTGCTTCAGATTTAAGTAAGAGCTAGTTGTCCAGTTTGGCTGGCATATGAAGAAATGAAATATGAAATAAAACTGAAAAAGAAAGATTGAAGCAATGTGATGAAGTCCTTACACACCATGTTGAGAGATCTGTATTTTGTTGTTTATGAAGTGAGCCGCTTAAAAGGTTTTTTTTTCCTTTAAGGCAGGGGAGTGACATGGTTAGATCAATATTTTGGAATGGTTATCTTTGCAATTGTAAAGAGGATGGACTGGAGAGGGTAAAAATCAAAAAGCAGGGAGAAAAAATTAGAAGCATTATAATAGTTCAGATGCTAAAGGCCTAAGCCATGGTGGTGGTCCTGTGGGTGGAGAGAAAAGGGGGTATTATGAAAGAAATATTTTGAAGATCTAGTGCTATTATTTTGTTGTTTTTGTTTTTATTTTTTGTTGGGCAATGAGGGTTAAGTGACTTGCCCAGGGTCACACAGCTAGTAAGTGTCAAGTGTCTGAGACTAGATTTGAACTCAGGTCCTCCTGAATCCAGGGCCAGTGCTTTATCCACTGCACCATCTAGCTGCCCCTCTAGTGCTATTATTATCCTCAATTTAGAGATGAAGAGAATGAGGCAAAAAATGTAATTTTCCCAGTACCACATAGTTTGTAAGTATAAGAGACAGGATTCAGACAAGTCACACTCTATTTAGCATGCCACTAGTCATATAACTACCTCAACCACTACCTCCTCTCAGATCCTGATGGAGATAGCCCAGGTGCCCCCAAGACAATTATTCCTGCTTCCATCCTATCCCTCCTAGCCATTGTTAAGGGGAATAACTATTTTTTTTAAATGTAATAAACATTTTATTTATACTTTATATAAATCATGGCAAGCAATCAGATATGGGTTATACATGTATGGTTATGGAAAGTATTACCACATTTGTCATTTTGTACAAGAAAACAATTAAAAAATGAAAGAAAGTGAAAAATAGTATGTTTCAGTCGGTTCCATCAATATCAGTTCTTTCTTTGGAGGTGGATAGTATGTTTCATTGATAGTCCTTTGGGATTGTCTTGGATCATTGTATTGTTGAGAAAAGACAAGTCATTCACAGTTTTTCATCAAACAATATTGCTGTCTTTGCACACAATGTTCTCTTGGTTCTGCTCACTTCACTATACATCATTTCATACATGTCTTTCCAGGCCTTTCTGGAGTCATCCTGCTTGTCATTTCTTATAGCATAATAATATTTCATCACCATCATATACCACAGTTTGTTGGGAATAAGTTATGAAAAAAGGACCCTCCATCTTTGCCACTAGGAACAACAATCAATGACCAACTGCCACCAATGTACAAAGCCTTGGGGTTTAACCACTCTTAAGGGGGAAGAGTGGGATGGAGGATAAAGCAACAAAGGAGACTGAAAAGGGGTGATCAGACAGGTAGGAAAAAAAAACAGGAAAAGTAGTATCACAAAGGAGGAAATAATATCCAGAAAAAGAGGGCGACTGACAATGTCACGATATGTAGATAGGTCAAGGATTATACAGACTAAGAAAAGGGTTGTGAATATAGCATTAAAATATGGCAACCTTGGACAAAGAAATTTCAGCATACTGGTGAGGTTAGAAGACTGATCATAAGGGTTTGGAAAATGAGTGGGCTGTAAGGAATTGTAGGAATTGCAAATAAACACTTTTTTTCCTAGGAACTGGACAGTGAAAGGGAAGAGAAATATAAGATAGGCAATAAGGTCAAATAAAGGTATTTGAAGGTGGAAGGAGAGCCTTCAGTATGTTTGTAGGCAGCAGAGAATAAGCCATTAAAAAGGAGAGAGTGAAGATAAGAGAAAGAGAGAGAATGATCACCAAGGCGGGTACATGAGGGGAGAGGATACGGCTTGGAACAGATGATGAAAAGCATATGACAAAGTGAAAAGTAGGGGAGGAGGTATTTAGGAGAAGTCCCATTCAGCAGTAAAAACCCAGTTGAGTTTAGATATCATGAATGTAGTGGATTTAGGTGGCATCGTTGCATACATTCAGCAGTAGGGATATTGTAGGAATGACCCAGGTTTGAGGATTATCAGGATATGAATGGTGGCGGGGCAAGGGTCAAAGCATTTAAAGAGAGAGGGCAGTATATAATAAACATTTTTGATTGGCTTGGCCACCTCTCAGTGATGTAGAAAGTGTTTTCTATACAATTCAATAAATATTAGGCATCTACTGAATGCAAGGCGCTGGTAATAGTACTTAAGTGGATCTGTGATCACAATGATTTGGGAATTGCCACCAGTCTAATTACAAGATTGTAAAGATAACAGACCCAGCCAGGATATATCCCATTTATGGATTAAGTACTCAACTCTCCATCTTTGAGTCCTTGGGAGCACAAATATTCTCACAACTTATGTTCCCTGAGGCTCAGGATCCCTAATGGATTTTAGTATCCTTTAGCACCAATTCTCTCCGAACTTTTTTCTTAGGGACTAAGAACTGAACAATCTCTGGGGAGACCTGTTTCCTTCTTCCTTTGTGTTGTGAATTCATGCATCCTGATATCATCCATGTCCTTGTCTCTACTGCAGAAGAGGTGATTTATGTCATCTGTTACTCGGGGGAAGGGGAGTTTTCTGCTGGGGAGGGCTGTTCAAAAGGGAATGTGTGTCTCTGTGGGGCTATGGATCTGGAAACAGTTCCTGAGTAGGTTAAATTATGGGAAAGTTGGAGGTAAGAAAGATGGAGATAGGATAGTGCAATGGGCACAAATTAGTCTATCATCAGGATTTTACATGAGTTTTGTGGTTCTGAGAGAGAAATCAGAAGAGAGGTGAGGAGCTCCCTCCCATATTATTCATTAAATCACATGACCAATTTGGAAGAAACTTAATAGGTCTAGTCTAACTCATGCCAAACTGAGAATCCCTTCTACAACATCCCTGACAAGATCTCTGGTTGAAGATCTTCAGTAAGGGTAAACCATAGCAAAACATATCTCTAATTATCTTGAAAACCTTCAGAGACAACCCATGCAAGCTTTAGATGACTGTCACTGTTAGAATGTCTTTCCTTACATAGAACCTGAATTTGTCTGTCTGTAGCTTCCACCTATTATTCCTAGTTCTGTCCTTGAGAGCTAAGAGGAACAAATAGAATTTGTCTTCCACATGACACGCCTTCAAAACCTTGAAGACAAGTTTATCTCCCCCTTCGGTCTTTTCTTCTTCAGACTAAACATTCCAAGTTCCTTCAGCTAACTCTTATACGACATGGTCTTAAGATCTTCATAATGTTAGTTGCCTTTATCTCAGTGCTCTCCAGGTTTCCAACACCCTTTCTAAAAAGAATTGAATTCCTAGTGAGGTCTGACCAGAGCAGGTAATAGCATGGCTACAGATGTCTTATTTTGGACACTTTGCTGTTGTTGTTTGGTCTTGTCCAACTCTTTGTGACTCCCTTTGGAGTTTTCTTGACAAAGATACTGGATTGGTTTACCATTTCCTTCTCTAACTCATTTTATAGATGAGGAAACTGAGACAAATAGCATTAAGTGACTCATCCAGGATCACACAGACTAGTAAGTATCTTAAGCCAGATTTGAACTCATGAATATGAGTCTTTCTGACTCCAGGCTCAGTGCTCTATCTACTGCACCACCTAGGTTATTTTGGACCCTATGTTTCTTCTAATAAGCCAGGCAGAAAATACTTCTCAGAGGAGGTATAACTTGACAGCTGTCTCTAAAGGCATTAAAGGATAGGTAAGATAAAGAGAAGTAAAGAGCAGGGGAAAAACATAAGCAAAAATTTGGAGGTGGTGATAAGCAATGCCACATTTGGAGAATAGTCAGGAGCCTGGATTTGATGGAATAAAAGATTTTGTTATGGAATTGTGGGAGATAAAGTTGGAACTAGATTTTGGTAGACCTTGGATGCCTAGGTAAAGAGTTTGGTCTGTATCCTATAGGCAATGTTTTTGAGCAAGGACGTGACAAAATGGAATTGAATCCCAGGATGATTAATTTGCACCAGGTATGCAAGAAGTTGAGCCTGGCAACAGTCAAACATACCAGAAACTTTCTGTAATAACCCAGGCTGTTCTTCTTCCCCATTCTAAAACTGCCACTTCTCTAGGGCTGATTCAAATTATTCATAAAACATGGTGTATTGGAAATTCTGCTGTGATCAGTGACAGAAGGTACCAAATACTAAAAGAAAATGTTTATTATTATCCCAGCCATTCTTCTCTTCCTGCCCCATGGAGAATCCTTCTAGTCTAGGGGACATTAATCTTATTTTAAAGTCAATGAAAGATGTGCAGGGAGACCAGGAAATGTGGGCCTCCTTGTTTTCTGTATAAGCAGTATCTAACTTTCCCTCTTCTGCAGACTGCTACATGCTGCCCTACATCTCAGGGTTGTTATGAGGATCCAATGAGACAATATTTGTATAGTGCTTACACAGTGTCTGGTATAGTAGGTCTTAATAAATCTTTTTGTCTTCCTTCTTTCCTTCCTTCCTTTTCCCATTGTAGTTTGATCCTTTATTCAAAACTGGGGTGAGGGACAAAACTCTCTGGAAATAGGTAGATTCATCTTTAAACATCATTTCCTAGAAACAAATAACAACAAAAACTCAACAGCAAATTTTCTTTACTGGATCCCTGACCATTATCCCACCATAGACATTCAACACTCTGGATGTAAGACAATTGGAAAGATCTATTTTAATGAGTACTCCAGAAGGTCCAACAAATCTTACAAGCAAACTACCCCTCAAGACTCTGTGACTTCCCAAAGGACCTTTGATTTACATATATGTGTATATATAAATGTATGTATTTAATGTGTATACACACAGAGATATTCAGAAAAGATTTGAAGAACTCCCAATTCTCAGAGTTCAGTATAAATGGGAAGGGGTTTGTATTATCAGGTGCCCATAACTGCATTGGAACAACACTGCTTGGTGTTCTTACTCCATCCACTCCTGTCGTTTCCTGTCTGAAGCTTTGGAGAATGGATCCAAGGAACTCAGATTTTGGATTGGAGCTCACACTGTCATTAGCAAAGGTGGCTCTCAGAAGCTTAGCTCCCTGGCCAGGTAGAGATGCTGCTGCCAAAGACCAGTGAGCTAGGTCCTGCACTAGATAGGACTATTGTTGAGAAAGACTGCAAATCTTCCACCTTAAACCAAGGGGAATGGGTCTCTTCTTTGTTCACTGGGCATTCCCCGCCCCCTTCTAAGGAGCTGTCAGTGGACAGACTGGCAACCAGCTTGGCCCTTTCCTATTTCTACCAATGGACCGTAAAAGGTTTGCTAAATCCGTCCTAGAAACGACAGAGGTTAACTGCAGTGACAGCACTGGACCTGGGATATTTGCTGAAAATGTAACAAATAAATTACCTTCCCCCACCCCTGTTCCGGTCCCCCTCTACCCCAATCCAAATGCCTTTAATTCCCCTTCTTTAGAAAACTGGTTAATCCCTTCTTCCCCCCAACTGAAAACCAAAGGTCCGACAGCAATGCCCTCCCCCCAAATGTAATAGTAGGGGACAATCTAAGGCTTCTTCTTTGGCTGATATTTTTGCGGACTGGGCGGGCCCCAGCGTTTATCCCAAAGGTCAGCCAGACCATTCCCCTGCCTTTCACCAGAGCCGTCAGTTCTCCAGCTCGACTGTGGCGTCAGGGACTGGGTAGGGAGTGTCTTCAGGGAAAGACACTTCCAGTCAGGCTTCCCCAAATTCTGTTCTAGTGCCTTGAGGATTTCGGGTCTGAAAAGCCAAGCTCTACTCGGAAACTCTCCCAATACCCCAGGAGGAGGAGAGGGAAACTTTCTCCCGCCGCCAGCCGGCAAAGCTAGGCCCGCTACTCTGCCCTCCTCCAGCTTTCCCTGCGGCCTCTCTCTCCCCCTCCTCCCTTCCCTCCCCCGCAGCTCCCCCCTCCTCTCCTGCAGGAGGCGGGCAGGTCCAGGCGGATTAAACACACAGAGCCACAGTCCCGGCCACCTCTTTTCCGCCCAGCCCTGGCGGGCCATTCCCTCTCCCTCTGTCCCGCTCTCTGTCAGCCTCCGCCTGCCTGCCTCTTTCCCTCCCTCCCTCCTTCCTGAGCTGCCGCTGCTCGACGGGAGCCAGCCAGCCCCTGGAAGAGGCGGCTGGCCAGAGGGAGGGACAGCTGGCTCCTGGCGGAGCTTTGCAGGGCGGTGGGGAGTTGGGCTGGGTGTTCGGAGACTGCCCCGTGGAGGGCGCCCTGGGATCGCGCCGAAGGGGCATGAAGTTGCTCTCAGGGGAGATCCAGACAACGGGAGGTGCGGGGGAGCCCAGAGACGCCCAGGTCTAGAGGCTCCTCAGCTCGGTGCGCCATGCGGCTCCAGGGGCCCCGAGGGTTGGCGCTGCTGCTGCTGCTGCTAAGGGGACTGATGCTCCTGGGAGTTCTTCTACTGCCCGGTAAGTTTCCGGGCCCTTAGATGTGCCCCCATCCCAAGACCTGACCCCAAGAAATAGCCGATGGAGTCTAGACTCTGGGAGCACCGTGGGACCATAGCGCTCCTGCAGTCTCAGGTTCCATCCCACCTTGGCTAGTCTTTGCAAAATAACAGAGAGGGAACCTTGCCCCCCCTCCTCCCCCCCCACCCCCGCCATCAGCTTTGGGGAGTGGGAGGAGAGAAGGAAATGCTGTTGGACCTTTGGTTTTGCACCTAGGGGAAAGGGAAGAAAAGGGGTTAAATCGTTTGCTAAAGTAGGGGGATTGAAGGCATTTGGAAGAGATTGGGGGGGGGTGGAGACAGGGGGAGAGGGAGGGAGGAGGAAAATGTTTTGTTTTTTTTTTTCATACCAGCTCTGGCTTTGTTGGATATTGACATAAGCTCCTCCCAAGCCTCCTACGCCTGATCCCCAATCTGTTGCCCCATTGTGACTCCCAAATACCCTCTTCTCAATACTCTCCCCATTCTGCTCAGAAAGAAGGGATGACTGTCAATGACTGCTCAAACCCTTCTCTCCCTTTTCCACATCCTCTGCCATCATCTCACCCTTGCTGTCACGGAGTTCCCCTCAATTCCCCTCCTTGTTGTTTCCCTTCCCCTGCCCCCCTCCAGCTTCCTTAGGCATGCCTGGAGTATGGACTTTCTTCCTGGCTCCAGGTCGACAACTCCCTTCCACCTATCCCTACCCTTTAGCTCCTGGTATCTCTTTTCTTCCCTTTGCCCATGTCTTGTATAGACTCTGAACTATGAGGAGAGGGGATCCTTCAGCACTGCCAGGAATATCTTTTTTTCTCATGTCCTCTGAAATGTGAATGGAGTATAGAGACTCTTCCGTCTTCCTTCTGGGTGGAGGGGCTCTAAAAGTGTTGGATGGTGTTAATGATGGTGGGGAAGATAAGTGCTGAAGTGGATATGAGGGACTTGGAGGTTTTAGTCATAGCTCTATCATTGCCTTGATGACCTTGGGCAAGACAATGTCTCTGTGAAATGGGAATAACAATGTGTGCCCTGATTTTTTTGGGGGGTAAGCATTGTGAGGATAAAATGAAGTTATGTGAAAGTACTTTACAAATACAAGGGATGATGATGATGTTGGAAGCTAAGCAGGTTCCTCTTGAAATTTACATCTTCTGTTCATCAGGGATCCTGAGTTTCCCCCTTTAGTTCTCATTGCCTTCCCCAACTAGCCTGGAATGAGTAAAGCAAATCTCTCTGTATTCTTCTCTTTTCCAGGGGCAGAGAGGAAATACTAACCTTAAAATGAGCCCATGAGGCTTCAATTAATTTCAATGGAATACACCTTTACTTTACTCCCACCAGCCACTCCTGTGCAATGGTGAGCCCACCACTTCATGTCAATGCCTGTGTTCAGAAAACAGTCCCTGAACATTTGAGGGGCTAATAGTCTAGTTGAACACACACACACACACACACACACACACACACACACACACACACACACACAACCACCCCTAAAGGAAAAAAGAGAACAAAATAGAACACATTTGGTATTTTATAATTTACAAATTGAAAAGCCATATAAAATAGGTTGTGCTAATGTGCTCTTGATCACACAGCTTGTAAATAGGCATTCCCCACTTCTCTCCATAGCAGAATAATTGTCTTTATCTGAAGCTGTCTTCCAATAGGCAGCCCCCTCTTGGTGTTTGTTCACCCCAGATTTGCTCTGTTTTACATGTCTCTGCAGCATCTGGCCATGTGGAGACTCGTGCCCATGCTGAGGAAAGACTGCTGAAGAAACTCTTCTCTGGCTACAACAAGTGGTCCCGGCCTGTGGCCAACATCTCTGATGTGGTCATTGTCCGGTTTGGACTGTCCATTGCTCAGCTCATTGATGTGGTAGGTTCTGTCACTGCTAAGAAAGATTGGGGTCTGGACAGCAAACATTTGGCAGTGTTGGGTTTATGGAACTAAAAATTCCTGTAATGGCTTTTTGTCCTATAGGGCCATTTCATCCCTCACAGATAAGTACCAGATTTAGAGGCTCTTCAAAATGTGGGCCCATTAATTGGATGGTGTCTTAAGAAAACAGAGTGGAAACATTTACTGAGGTGTGATTTTAAATGTGAGGTTCTGTTCAGTTTCATAGTGACTCACTCCTAGAACTGGTCACTAGTCACCTTTTCTCAGGGCAGGAGTAGGTGAAACCAGGGAACAATAATGGGTAATATCTATAAAGCACTTGAGAAATAACTCTCATTTGATCATCACAATAATCATGGGATGTAGGTATTGTAGGCATTGAAGAGTGGATAGAGAGCTACCTTTGAAATCTCTCCTCTGGGACAACCCGGCTATATTACTTTGAACCAATCACTTGAACTCTCAGTGCTCTAGGTCTAGGAAATTCTAACATTGTGAAGTCACAGAAAATGTGTTCACTTGCCTTAGGAAATTCCTCAACTAGGGGCTATCCATGGTGCTGAAACCACAGACTACCATACCTATCCTTTAAGTGGGAGGCAATCCTTCATCATCACATCACTAAGTATCATAAGTACTAAGTGGGATTCAAACCCAGATTTTGCATGACCCCAAGTGTAGTGCAGTTTCCACTATACTATGCCTCTTACAATGCAGGAGAAGGCCAATCTAGAAGTACCACTGTAGATAGTCATGTAAGGGCAATGCCACACTGCATTGATGCCACCTATGTCACCATTAGTTCAATGCTTGCCTGGGCCAATTAGGGTTTCTTTTTTACTCAGCCACAGACTGACCATTAACCCCCAGCCATCTCAAAAATCCATGCCACTGACCATAGGAGGCAGCAGGGGGGAGTGTGGTGCAACCCATCCCTTCTCCTGTCAGGGAGGGACAAGAATAGTTCCTTCGGATAATATGAATAGCAACCTAGGTCTGCCATAAATGAATGCAAGCCTGTGACAAGAATGTGTAACTGGCCTGTTGCGGGCTATTACTTTCAAGGCTTGCAGAGACTCCATTGCTCTGAGAACACACAACCCTCAGCAAATTCTGTGCCAGATTGTGACTGAGTAGTGACCTAAGCTCTATAGATACTGTAGTTGGTTCTCAATTATCCATGCTAATGGAATAGACCAGACACAAAGAAAAACTATTTGCAAGTCACGGAGAGATGACTAAGAGTTGTTACTGTCATGGGTGGCAGCTGTGTTCCTCATGGAACACCAAAGGGCTGAAATTGCATGGGCCAGGTCACAGATACTAAGAAGTTCCTAATTCTCAAGGTAGGTTTAATCAGCTCCATTTTGTGGGCCCACTTTTAGGGTTGACAATCTGAGTGGATGGTGAATGTATACAGCCTAGAACACAGAAATCTCTGTACTGAGATTTCTGAAATGCAGTGTGGCAGCAGCACCTGCCTCTACCACTGGATTGGGAGTCAGGAGACCTGCTTCTAGTTTTGGCTCTTTTCATTGCCTGTAACCTTGAGCACACGACACCTAGAACAGTGCTTAATGTGTTTATTGAATAGAAAACTTTGGGCTTCTGGGGGTTTTTTCATTTCTAAAACTATGGGGTTGTGCTGGATGATTTCTAAAGTCCCTAACAATGGCAAAACCTGTGACCTTTATGAGGAGACCATGTCTAATTTTTTTTCTACCTCTGACAGTCTATGTTCTAAGGTCCCTTTCAGTTCCAACAGTTTATGTTTAAAGGCCCCTTTCAGCTCTGACTTTCTCTAAGTCCATAATCATATAAATTGAGGCCAGGCTCCCTGGCCTACCTGTAGGTAGCTTTCAAATTAGTGCCCATTGTGGCAAATCTAAATAATTCAGAATGCTGGACCTAAGAGCAGCCCTGCTATTAGAATTTAGTCTATTAGCTGTATGGAAAGATCAATAATAGTGTTTTGATGGATTTTGATTTTCCAAAAAGATCTTCTTCTTGTGGAGCCTAGAGCTTTGTGTTTGAGCCCAGCTCAGGCTAGGGTGGGAACTAGAAAAGGGGTCTGGAAGGAAGCCATTGTAATGATGTTATTCATATTATGGGATCTTCATGGGTTGAGGAGCAGTCCCAGATATTACTTTCTCAATCATAGGTTGTCGGGGGGTATTCCCTTTTAGGTACCAGTCAGTCACTGAGGATTTGAAGATGAAGGTTATGTTTAGGCAGTGCCCAGGGGCAAAGGTCACATCTTTGAGAGATTAGAAAATATAACTTTTTCTTGATTGAGTTTTGCTGCAGCAGGCAGGAATCAAAAGGGCATAGCCTTGTATTGTCTCTTTGACACTTAGAGGACAGCAATTCAGTTTATTTAGTATTTATTGAGCACTTTCTGTAAGTTGGGCTTTATATGGGATTTAGGAAGAGATGACATGGCCTCTGCCCTCAAGGAATTTATATTCTAGTCAAGGAGACATGATTTGTACCCTGCCTAAAGAATAGACAATAAGTCTTAGATGAGTAGTAGGAACTTTTGAGTGGGATAGGAGTTAATTGGAGACAGACAGACATACAGAGGCATATGGACTAATGCCTAGCATCATATAGAAGATACCTTAGAGGTACCCACCTCTCAGTTTACAGATGAGGAAACTGAGGCTTAGAGAAAGTGAAATGACTTGTCCAAGGTCACACAAGTAGTATATGAACAAAGTAAATGAGGCTGATGTGTGTATGTACATGAATGTATGTGTGTGTGAGAGAGACAGAGACAGAGACACAGTGAGACACAGACAGAGAGAGACAGAGACATGGAGGCACAGAAAATGAAAGACTGGGACAGAGACAGATAGCCAGATAAACAGAGAGAGTGACAGACAGACAGAAAGAAAGAGAGAGAGAGAGAGAGAGAGAGAGAGAGAGAGAGAGAGAGAGAGAGAGAGAGAGGAGAGAGAGCAGCCAGGTTTAGGCAAAAAATGTTATGTGCTCTCTCATTTTCTGAGCTCACTACCTAGTCAGAGAAATGCTACCTAGATGTGTGAAAGAAAAATGAATTCCTGCTCAATGTCAGCATCAATCCCTTCCATTAGGCCAAGGTCACTTAGCCGCTCTCTGTGTTGTCCTCCCAGGGAATGATCAGAGAAGAGGGATCAAGCACAGAATCTCTAGGCCAGCTAGCTGCCTCTAGTGGCCTGGACAGGCTTGCATGAGGTCTTTGCCTTCCCAAGTTCCACCCAGCAAAATAGAGGATTGCACACTCAAGGGAGATGGGCCAGTTGTTAGCAGTATTCTCTTTATCACATGTTATCTCAAATTTCTACAGCTACTTCCCTTCTCTCTTCTTTTAACCTTCCCCTTCCTTGTCTTTCCTTTTCTTATCCCTTATCCTACTACATCTCTTTGTCCCTGTCTCTTCCCCTTTTCCATCTCCTCACATTCTCCTGCCCCCTTTGGTTGTCTGTCTCCTCCTCTGGGATCTGTCACTGGAAGAGGACTCCCCACCCCTCTCCACCATCTCACTCTTCCCATTTCTCCACCTCAGACCACCTAAGAACAAGGGACCTAGATTCTTTAGTTTCCTCATCTGTAAAAATAAAGGGATTGAACTAGAGGATCTCTAAGATTCCTTCATAAAATTCTGAGTCAAAGATTTACAATGACAAAAATATTGTTTTAAATAGGCGAAATTGTCTATTTAATATTCAGACAGCACAGAGAGTGGCAATCCCTCTTGCCACAGCTTCCCAGGGCTGTCAGTGTCTGCCAGAGGTCCAGCCCTGGCAGCTGGGGCCCCTCAGGTTTGGCCTGTTAAAAAAAAAAAAGTGGTGCAATATTGGTCATTAGTGGAAAATATGCAGCTAGGCTCCCTTTCCTCCCTGCCAAACCCTATGGCTCTTAGAAGATCCTTAGGGAAAACAGTAGTGTGGGAGCTGCTCTCTGATCTTTGTTCTCTTCCTACCCATATACCTTTTGGCAAATCACTTCATTTCTCTGGGTCTCAGTTATTTCTCTCAAGTGGAAATATTACTATGTGCCCTGACTATATCACCAGGCCATTTTATTGGCTATGGGGGTGGGGGCAAGTATGAGGGAAATCAGACTTGTGATGTCATTGGTGTCAGGAACTCAGGGTACAGAGACTCACTTGACCAATATAGATAGCAACTGCTTTACAATTTATAGTTGTAAAGAACTTCCTGGTGGCATTAAGAGATTAAGTAAATTGCTTAGGGTCACACTGCTAGTGTATATCAGAGGTGGGTCTTCCTGTCTCAGGCCAGCTCTCTATGCCTTATATTATCAGACTGTCTCCTCCCTGTGCTGTTGCCAGGGTCAAACAGGTTAATGTATGTGAATATGATTTGGGAAGTATATAACAATATGCAAACATGAAATATTATATGGTCACTCTGCACTGGCAAAAATGGAGAGCTGGCCATCTAGTACTATCAGAGCATCATGGAATTCAAAGTCTCCTTGAATTGTTTCTGTAAAATATTCCCCTGCTTGGATTACCCTGCTAGGAGATGGACCATGGGATTGCAGATCTGGTGTGGGAGGAAGTTTAGAGGCCAACTCATCCAATCTCTTCATTTTACATATGAGAAATCTGGGGCCCAGGGAGATTAGAAGCCCAACATTACTTGACAAATGTTACACCATGTTAGAGGCAACCTTTGAACCCAAATCCTCTGTGTCCAAAATTTGATCTCTTTCCACTGTACCACATCGGTGCCTGTGAACTTGGTGTCCTATTCATAAAGCCTGTTTTGATATGTGTAGACTCCACCTTGGGCTAGAAAGTGACTTCTGGCAAAGGGCAGCTGCCTCATTCTTGCTACCCAAGGCTCCCAATATGCTAACACTTTATGCAGATGCACTTTGCACTTTCCAAAGAACTTTCTCATTTAATTTTCACATCATTTCCAGGTTGGTATTTATTTCAGCATTTTTACAATCTATGGTTTCCCTACTATGTATGTTCCCTCCACTGATGCAGTCGATAGTTCCCTTAGTAAATTATCTTTGTGAATTGTCAGGGCCCCAACAGTTTATCACTCAGTGATCATCCTTCCAGTGAGGTGTTCCAAACTTAGTCAGGCTGGTCTTCAGATGACAACATCATAGGCCTGACATATCTAGGTAGGACCTTCCAAAACTTAAATTTTACTGGCATTGACTTTCAAAACTTGTAATGATGAGGCATCAGAGAAGGACTTTGATGGAAGGCCAAGTAGGTAGTGCAAATGTTACCATACCCATATTACAATGTGGAAATTGAGGCCCAGAGAGTTTGTGATTCACTTAATATCTCACCTCCACTTAGTCACAAGCTAGAACTTAGGCTCTCCATTCTAAATCTAGGGCTTTTCATGATACCCTATGATTTTGTTGTTTCCAAGAGCCTTTGAGGCTGGATTAACTCAGGGGTAAGATTAGGTAGGGGCAGAAAGGGCACAGAGAGGGGTGAGGAATTATCTCATTGTCAGTTATGAACATTACAGCCACTGTAATTCAGTAAAATTTGTGAAGGAGAAAAATGATACGGATAAGCATTCTACTCTAGTTGGAATCCCTGACATCAGAGCCCTCTGGGAGCTATGCCCTACTCACCAATCCTCGGGTCTGTTGCAGCATTTTCAGTTGGCAGAAACCACATTGTGTCCCCAGCATTTTCTGTCAGTCACACCCATGCCTGTTATGACAGAAAAGAGCCTGCAGGCAGTAAATAATTTAATTAAGTTGCATTAAAAATTCCCCAGCCTGACTTCACTTTATTTATATATGCAGTTATTTACTGCTAATTTTACCACCCCTTGATGTGACACAGTGGGCACAAAACCGGGGTGGGCAAACAGTATATCTGAGGATATGCTGGTGAGTGTGTGTAATATTATGTAAATGTATGCATGTATGTGAACATGAGTTAATATGGGAATGAACATTTGAGTGTTTGTGAATGAGTATGTGTGAGTATTAGCATGTGTTAACATGTGATTCTGTTTGTGGGTTAACATGTGAGCATTAGCATGAGTGTAAGTGAGCATTTAATTGTGAATGAGAAGTCAAATAGTATAGGGGATGAAATGATGAGCTTGAAGTAGGAAAGACCTAGTTTAAATCCTACCTCACAGATTTACTGTGTGATCATAGGCAATCCACCAAACCTTTCTGTTCCTTAGTTTCCTTATCTTGAAGACTATCATGACACCAGGACAATGTCATGACTTACAGTGAATTGGATTTAAATGAGGGAGGGCTGTACAAGGTTACCAACCTCACTCTCTCCTTCAGAGATGTCTGGGTCTGGTGGCAAGACATACAGCAGGATGTTTAAAAGTGGCCCCAGATGTTTCCCTCTCTGTAAAATGAGGGGGACAGACCTATGGTTCTATGTGTGTCTGTGTCAGCATGTGAATGTTATTATGAGTGTAAACAACTGTTGTATGTGCTAACATATGAATGTTAATATATGCATATGTAAATGTGAGCATGTTAGCATATGTTAGCGTATGAGTTTTGTGACTATAAATGAGTGACTGTATAAATGTGCATGTTCATTTGTGTGTTTGTCTGAGTCTGTGAATGTCTCAGTGTATGCTAAAAGACCCAGGTTTATGCTACGGGATCACCAATGTGTTTTTAGGCACTAGAATGAATTTGATTTTTTTGCCATCTGTGCCAGGGAATGCATTTTTACTAGAGCAAAGGAAATCTCCAGGAATGAGCAGCTGGAGGGTGAGGTCCAGAATGTGAAAGGATCTTGCATACAAGAAGTGGGCTCTGTGCATTCCCTCAAGCAATGTATCATGGATATTCATTCCTCACATGTAGCTTCCAGCACCATTTTAGTCTTCCATCAGTCTACCTATCTCCCTTTCTCTGAGTGATTTGAGGTATTCAAGCAGGATTGCGGGTATTTCAATGGAAAGTCAAACTCAGAGCAGTGACAGGAAACTGAACAAAGGAGGGGAGAGGAAATCATGACTTTTATGTGGAAGAGCATTGTTTACCGCAGATGAGACAAAGGGAACTGGAATTCAGATTTTTAGTAAAGATCCCAAATGTCCCAGTGAAGACATGAATGAAGATTTCTTTTGCTAGTAGAAACTAAGTGTATGTTGTTGTCCAAGTATTCCCCTAATGCCATAAGGGCACTGGAATGTTTACTCATATGAGTCCTTTCTTCTCCTAAGCTTTCCCCTGATAAATGGGGAGGCCCTTTGGTTATAGGAAAATTAGACCTTTCGCTGTTTTAGGGGAATAGAGATTTCTTCTGCCTTCCTTTTTTAACCTAATGTAATTGCGAGGGTCATTGAGTATCCAATCACCCTGACCTGATAAACTGAGGCCTGGGAAAGGCCTTAATTTAGGAAGGCCAAGGTCATCCACTGCATCCCGGGTCATCACCAATTGTCTTGACTTTTGTCTTGCCGCTAGAATTCGGTGACTCTGGAGGAGTGTCAAGCTAATGACTTGGTGCAGCTCTGCCTCACTTAAATCCAATTCACTCACAAGTCACCTTTGTGATGTCATTGGTCCTCCTTGAGAATAAAGGACAACCAAAAGTTTTGGAAGTTGATAAGTTTCTCAGCTTTGAGCTAAGTTAAGACTTGGCTTTATACAAACTGAGTTCGACTCTAATTCGATTCTAATGAATCATTCTGGTTCATGCCCCTACCCAGATTTACCTCTGGAAACCTAATAATTTTGTTCCCCCTAGAGACATCAAAATATGTCTCAGGCTCTACAGTTATGAGTACATAGAGTTCTCAGATCCTTTATAAGCACTTGTTAATTTTGTCAGATATAGGACAATCAATCAATTTTCTTCAATCCATAGAAAATGTAAGATACTGAAAGGACTTACAGAATTACATAAACAACCAAGATGACTCCCCTTCCCTTTAGGGGCCTATGTAGTCCTCCAAACTCAATACCACCCTTTGGCAAAAGAATTGCACAGATGGCCTCTCATCTTCTGCTGAGCCATCCCCCACTCCTGCCACCTCCTCTGGGTAACTATGAATCCTACCAGACCTATGAGATTACCCTAAGGTTTGGGACCTCCCCCAAAAAGGAATTTTGTGCTTGTAGTTGCTAGTCATTCACCCTTTGTAATTACCCCTGCATGGTCTGTATAACTGTAGGCTACGTTGGAGAAGAGATAACCCAAATGATTAGGCTTCCAGGAGCAAACAAGAGTAGAAGCATGAGGCAGAGTGTTTCGTTAGAATCACAAGGTTGAACCTAGATGACTGTAGTAGTGGAGGGCAAGATCCTTATTTGATCCTTCACATTGTGGCTCAGGCTCTTGTCACTTCTCTTGCTATGTCATTGCTCACTCTTCTCTCCTGGAGGCTCTATCCAGAAACTCTTGACACCCTGCCACCAACCCTGGATGCTGTTATTTCTCAGTCCCTGTGGTTTGTTTCTCTTGTGGGGCCATGTGGTTCCCCCTATGGGACCTCCTTCAGCACTCTGCCACTGCCTCTTCATGACTCAAATTTCTGGAATTAGAATTCCTACCACTGCATCTTTGTAGAAGGCATCCATTGGTGGCCAGTGGTAGTAACTCTCAGCCCCAGAGATTTCAGACACAAAGAGGGTCTTCCCAAGTACCATCTGGATTCCCAGGCTTCATCTCCTGCCTTTCCTCAGGATCCAAATTCATTCTCTGTATGTCCATGTCTCAGCGCTAATCTTAATATGGAAGATCAAATGAGAAAATGTACTTCCCTCTCTATGGATGTGGGGTACTGTGGGTGTGGAAGGTTGCATACAATGTCAGATTCAATTGATGTGTTGGTCAGTTTTGCTCAGTTGATTTTATTATCCTTCTAAATTTTGTTATGAGGGGGCAGCTAGATGGCCTAGTGGATAAAGCACCAGCCCTGGATTCAGAAGGACCTGAGTTCAAATCTGAGCTCAGACACTTGACACTAGCTGTGTGATCCTGGGCAAGTCACTTAACCCTCATTGCCCCACAAAAAAAAATTGTAATGAGGCATGAATGGCTAGGTAGGATAACAGGGGAGGAATATATTCAGAAAGGAAGGTGACATAAAAAGAGAAGATAGAATTTTTTTAAAAGGAACAACAATCAAAGGCAAGGGGAAGGAGTGGAAGAGGGAGGACAGATCTTTATCTGGAAGCATGAACAGACCATGGTCTGAAGGCTTGGAAAGAATCCTTTTTCCTCTGGTTTGAGTGGGAAGGTTCAGGAAGGTGACTCGATAATAGGGAAGGCCTGTAAGTTTAACACAGAGATTTCTCGACTAGACTTTAGGTTCATGATATAATATTTACCAAATAAAGGAGCAAAGTCCATGTTTACTGTAGGTTTGGCAAAGTCTGTCTCAGAGGCCTTTATTTGAAGGGTTTATAGAATCTCTTCTGGACAAAACACCTAAACTCACTCTCCTCTTCTCTGGTAGCCTGCTACCACCTAATGGATGTTTGCTTATGGGTCCTCTGGGGGCCTGTTGTGTGGCCACAGGTGGTAATATAGCCTCTCTTTACATCTGTCCCAGAGTAGGCTTGTGGCCCTTGTGTTGTTGAGTTTATGGGGGAAGAAGGGAGTAGAAAATCAAATGGTTCACTAAGGGTCTTCCACTGCTCTGTAGAAAAATAATGACCTTCTTTCTCATGTCCCCTTTCTTTTAATAGGATGAAAAGAATCAAATGATGACCACTAATGTGTGGGTGAAGCAGGTGAGTGTGTCAAAAGGGCTGAGCCTTGGTTCCCCCATGCATTGCCCTCTTTGCCTCCTTCCCCTATCCCCAGCCCTGCTTCTCCACTTCTAACCATCTTGTTCTTTTATTGTGTTTGATTCTGGGGCATATGGGTGCTTATAGGAATGGCAAGACTACAAGCTTCGCTGGGACCCAATGGACTATGAAAATGTGACCTCAATCCGCATCCCTTCAGAGCTCATTTGGAGGCCTGACATTGTTCTCTACAACAAGTGAGTTTCTACCCCATAATGCCTCCCCTCTACCCCTCCTCCCAGTGCTAGAAGAGGTATTTTTGTGGTTTCTGTATTTGCATTTGTCTTAGGGTGCTACATGTTGCTCTGGGAAGAGGCCTGGACTATGAGAGCTCTGGGTTATTTTCCCTGCTGTGTCTCTGTGTGGCATTGGGCAAGTAATCTTCCCTCTCTGGATCTCAGTTTTCTCATTAATATAATAAGGTATTGAGCTCTGACATCAGTTTCAGCTATGTCATTCTTTGAGTCTATAGGGAACAGAAAATAGTCTTGTGATTCCATTGGTAGAGGGAAATTTCACGTGAAGAAATTCCCTCAACAAAGGGCTGGCCCTTTCTCTGCAATTTGTAGTTGGAGCAAATTACTTAGAACATCGAGAAGTTAAATAACGAAGCCAATATATACCAGTGGCAGGACTTGAACCCAAGTCTTCCTAGTTTTGAGGCCAGTTCTCTAACCATTATGCCATAATGCCTCTTTGCATCTGTGGTTCTAGCAAATCAGTCTGTTGCAGCACATACACTTGTTGCTTGTATAACTGAAAAAGTCATTTAACTTCTCTGGATCTCAGTTTCTTCATCCATGAAATGACTTTATTGTTGTTGTTATTCAGTCATGTCTCATTCTTCCTGTGGACCAAATGTACATAAGACTTTCTTGGCAAAGACACTGGAGAGTGGTTCATCATTTTCTTCTCCAGTTTTATACAGGCAAGGGTTGAGTGACTCTCGCAGGGTCACACATCTAGTACATGTCTGAGGTCAGATTTGAACTCTGGTCTTTCAGACTATAGACACAGCACTCTATCCACTGAACCATCTAGGTATCCCATAAAATAACTAGATGACCTCTAAGGTTCCTTCAAGTTCTAAGTTTATAATCCTATGAAACTATCTAGAAAGATCTTGAATCCAAAAGACTTTTGTGGGACTTTTCCATCAGAAATAAAGACATCTGAGCTTCCGGGGGTCCTGCGCAGGCTCCGGCGGCCGGCGCTCGCAGCACGATTGCTCGCTCCTTCTCTGAGCCGAGTCTCTAATCCGCCGCCATGTCCTACCCGTCCGAGGATTATGACAACGAGGGTGCATACGATCCCTACGCTTACCCCGGCGACTATGACATGCACACAGGAGACCCAAAGCAGGACCTGGCCTATGAACGCCAGTATGAGCAGCAGACCTACCAAGTGATTCCTGAGGTGATCAAGAACTTTATCCAATATTTCCACAAAACTGTCTCCGACCTTATTGACCAGAAAGTCTATGAGCTTCAGGCCAGCCGGGTGTCCAGCGATGTCATTGATCAGAAGGTCTACGAGATCCAGGACATCTATGAGAACAGCTGGACCAAGCTCACTGAAAGGTTCTTCAAGAACACTCCCTGGCCAGAAGCGGAGGCCATCGCCCCACAAGTTGGCAATGATGCTGTCTTCCTGATCCTGTATAAGGAGCTGTATTACAGACACATCTATGCCAAAGTCAGTGGTGGGCCTTCCTTGGAGCAGAGGTTTGAGTCCTACTACAACTACTGCAACCTCTTCAACTACATCCTCAATGCTGATGGCCCTGCCCCCCTCGAGCTGCCCAACCAGTGGCTGTGGGATATCATCGATGAATTCATCTACCAGTTCCAGTCATTAAGCCAATACCGATGCAAGACAGCCAAAAAGTCAGAAGAGGAGATCGACTTCCTGCGTTCTAACCCCAAGATCTGGAACGTCCACAGCGTCCTGAATGTGCTTCACTCCCTGGTAGACAAATCCAACATCAACCGGCAGCTGGAGGTCTACACCAGCGGGGGTGACCCCGAGAGCGTGGCTGGCGAATATGGCCGGCACTCCCTCTACAAGATGCTCGGCTACTTCAGCCTGGTCGGGCTGCTCCGGCTGCACTCCCTCTTGGGGGATTACTACCAGGCCATCAAGGTGCTGGAGAACATTGAGCTCAACAAGAAGAGCATGTATTCCCGGGTGCCCGAGTGCCAGGTCACCACCTATTACTATGTGGGCTTTGCCTATTTGATGATGCGCCGGTATCAGGACGCCATCCGTGTCTTTGCCAACATCCTGCTCTACATCCAGAGGACCAAGAGCATGTTCCAGAGGACAACGTACAAGTATGAGATGATCAACAAGCAGAACGAGCAGATGCACGCGCTGCTGGCCATCGCCCTCACCATGTACCCCATGCGCATCGACGAGAGCATCCACCTGCAGCTGCGGGAGAAGTACGGCGACAAGATGCTGCGCATGCAGAAAGGGGACCCACAGGTGTACGAGGAGCTCTTCAGCTACGCCTGCCCCAAGTTCCTGTCCCCAGTGGTGCCCAACTACGACAACGTGCACCCCAACTACCACAAGGAGCCCTTCCTGCAGCAACTCAAGGTGTTTGCGGACGAGGTGCAGCAGCAGGCGCAGCTCTCCACCATCCGCAGCTTCCTGAAGCTCTACACCACCATGCCCGTGGCCAAGCTGGCCGGCTTCCTGGACCTCACTGAGCAGGAGTTCCGCATCCAGCTGCTGGTCTTCAAGCACAAGATGAAGAACCTGGTGTGGACGAGCGGCATCTCGGCCCTGGACGGGGAGTTCCAGTCAGCCTCGGAGGTGGACTTCTACATCGACAAGGACATGATCCACATTGCTGACACCAAGGTGGCCCGCCGCTACGGAGACTTCTTCATCCGACAGATCCATAAATTTGAGGAGCTCAACCGAACCCTAAAGAAGATGGGCCAGAGGCCCTGAGTGGACACCACCTCTAGCCACATTTGTCCAGAATTCCTGAGGTGCTGACATCCAGGTGGCAGAACACGTTTGCTGCTGTGTAGTGGCCTGACCTTTGGATCCTGACCAACAGGCCCTCCTTGCTGGGGTCTCTCTGAACCAAGGGCTTGAACGTTTAAATAAATCCCAGGAAGAGAAAAAAAAAAAAGAAATAAAGACATCTTCAGAATTTGGTTATGTGCGACATTTTGTCTGTTCCCCCACATACCCCCACCAAAAATAGTGTGATTTGTACCTACTAGTCTATCTTACCCCATTCAAGTTTATTGCTTAATAGAAGTAGACTTTACTTTGTGTAAAGAAGCATATGAGGGGGCAGCTAGATGGTGCAATGGATAAAGCATTGGCCTTGGATTCAGAAGGACCTGAGTTCAAATCCGACCTCAGACACTTAACACTTACTAGCCATGTGATCCTGGCCAAGTCACTTAACCTCATTGCCCTGCTAAACAAACAAACAAACAAACCAAATAAATAAATAAAGTAAGTAAATAAGTAAATAAACAAATAAATAAAATTTTTTTAAGAGAAACATACGAGAACCTACATTTATATCAAAGATAAATTAGCTAGTGTTGTTAACTAGTTCATTTTATTAAAGGCTTCATTCCTAGGTAAAATAGAGGAGGTTTCCCTAAAATGGGATTTAATTTATAGATAATTCTTGAAATGTGAAAATACACATAAACTGAAGCCTACTTGGATCACATATTTAGACATCTCAGTTCTCCACAGACAAATCTAAATGGCTTCAGTCTGGTTTGAAGCCCCTTCTGACAAGTTGGATGTGAAAGGCATATCCCAGACATGAAAGTATTTTAGAATCCTTAGCTCCCTTAAAGGGTCAGCTCAAGGGCCATCTCCTACATTAGGCCTTTTCTTATCCTCACAGTTTTTAGTGCCCTGTACCATCGAATTACTTTATATTTTCTTTGTATGTATTCTACGTTGATTTAACTGTGTTCAGGACTGCCTGAGACCACAGCAAAATGGAAGATCCTAGAGACTATTGCTTTTTGCCTTTTTATCCCCAGCCCCTACCCTTCCCTTACATACAGTTGGCACTTAATAAATGTTTGTTGGGTGCCTGAATGAATAGAAAAGATAATTTCAGGCTAACTAACTAGCAAATTGCATGACTTCCTCATCTTTTGCCTCATGTGCTCTTTCTGGCTTTTAAAAAATTTCTATCATTTCAATAATCAGCATGGGAATCATACTCAGAGCAGGTAGTGAGTCCCAATTTCATTTCATCGCACCAATTATGTTGGTCTGTTGCTGGGAAAGGAAAAGGTAGCCCCAAAGCTGTGCAGGAATATGCATGGGGAAAGGTGATAAGGAGCCCCTGATGTTGGGACTGAGCTATTGCTCTCTTCAGCAACCCTTCCTGCCTCCTTCCTGTTGGGTTTGAAGTCTCTCCTCCAGGGCAGAAGAAAGACACAGCTCAGCAGACGTCATCACAAACTCCTAGCTAACCAGGTTCCCAAAGGAAATAAATAAGTTGCTTCCTTTCTGCCCAGTTTGTTCAGGGCTCCTGGGAAGTTGAGAAAAAAAAATCTGATAATTTAGAGATCTGTTTTCCCCCTTTCAGTTGGAATCTGCCTAAATTCTCAAGAGATTGACTATTCCAAGACTCTCTTCTCCTCCCTCCCCTTCCCTCCAGGTAACTGAGGTTTGCCTTGTAAGCATCAGCCAATTTCTCTCCATCTTCTGTTCCTTTCACCTTAACCCTCAGTGATCATTTCCCAATATGTGTGAGGATGGGGAATAGTTCTTATGGGATAATCTGCAGTGCTTATTTTAATTTTTTCTTCTCCATATGGAAGGCACCGATTAGTCACTCCTTAGTGCCAGCTAAATCAAATGTAATGCATTCACCACCCAGATGTTAATACTCAAATTCCAGGACCCAGACCAGCTGTCTGGGCCCAGCAAAAGTTTTCCTGCAGTGCTTACAAATAAAAGCAATGGGTTTATTCCTTCCCTTCTGGTGTCTAACCATCTGTCCATAAAAGGTCCATAGAGTACAGTCGAATACAAGGTCTGGTCTCTGAAAAGTGTCCTAAGGGAATATGTTTTACCTAAAAATTATTCTATTTAATTAAGAAATATTGAGTTTATCTATAGATTGAATGAATTTTTATACTCCCCCCAGCTGAGAAAGAAATTCTATTAGTGTTGAATGTTATGTTGGTTTAATATTATTTTAGTTGAGATGTGGTAAGGGATCGCCCCAGTGGTGGGTATTATTATTGATGTTTTGGCCTCCAAACTGATTTAGGTTTTGTATTACCTGGATCTTGACTTTCCAAATCTACCATTTCCTACCAGGGATAGGACCGTTCCAGAGGGGAGGCAGTTTGGATCTGGAGAATATGTGTGATTGTCAATATTCAGTTGGAGATCAAAAGTAAATTAATATTCTAGGGGAGGAATTAGGATTCTATTGGGTTTGGCTGAGCTGGAGAGATAAGCAGCTTTGGGAATCTGTAAATAGTTCCTACCAGATCCGAGAGAACAAGGAAGTATGTGAAGAGCCTGGGCTTTTCCCAAACCCCCTTTGTCACTAAGGGAACCAGAAGTGTTTAGCTATGGACTTCTAGTCTCCTGGCTCCTCTCTAAAGCTACTTCCTATAGGGATTGGTGTCTCTGCCAGTGACCATTCTCTCAATTTTCATTCTGCAGCCTGGATGGAACACAGGCAGCTCAGCAGGCGTCTTGCCAATTAAAATGAATCCTTCAGAATTGGCAACAGAGGCTGGAATCTAGCCAAATCTAGGCAAGCTGAGGCTTGAGGGGAAAACGGCAGTTTGTAGTCCTAGACATTAATTTCCAAAGAAAATGGCAGGTGATCTGTGTGGGCTTGTGTGCCTCCAGCCATAAAACTGAATAGTCAACTTACAGTCATTAAACAAAAAACAGAGGGAGAAAGGTGTCATGGATAATAAAAAAGTCATTTCTATTTGGCTCTGAAATTCATTATACATTTGTGTGTATGTATGTATATATAGATATAGTCATTAAGTGATATGTAAATGAGAGAAAAATCATTCAAGACTTAAGGGCTGAGGGTGATACAGAGGGGAGAAGGGAAAAGAACAAACATTTATTAAGAGTCTTCTATGTACTAGGTACTTTGCTAACACTTTACAAATATTATCTTATTTGATCTTCACAACAACCCTGGGAGACAGGTCTTATTATGATCTCCATTTCATAGTTGCAGAAAACTGAGACAGACAGGAGTTAAGTGACTTGACCAGAATCACACAGCTAGTGAGTACTTGAGGCTAGACTTAAACTCAAGTGTTTCTGACTCCGGGCCCAGTTCTTTAAGCTCTGTAGCACCTAGCTGCAAAATGAGTAAGACTCAGTTCCTGTCCTTAACAAGCTTATAGTCTAGAAGGGAAGCTAAGATAGGCTACCATGTAACTGTAATATAAGGTAATATATCCCTTCAGGAGTACAAAGCATATTATTTGGAATGTCAAGTATTAGGAAAGAGATAATAGACGTGATAGTAATTTTGTAGATGGGAAAGATTTCTATGGCTATAGCAGTCAGAGAAAGCTTCGCCAAGAAGATAGCACTTGTAACAATACAAAAAAAAGAGGGAAGGTGTTTCTGGCAGGCAAACTCTTAACAAAGGCCTGGCAGTAGGAATATGCAATGTATATTCAGGGGAAAGTGAAGAAACCACTCTGGTAGGAGTATAGGGTTGTGTAGGGAAAAGGAGAAATAAGGCCAGAAAGAGAAGGTGGGGTCTGGTTTTGGAAGCTTTGAGGCTGTAACATTTCACATATGAAAAAAAACACAAATGAACAAACAACAAAGCTCTAAAACTAAGCAGTTTTTATAGGACTAAAAAGAGTAGTTTTTGTCCCCAATTTCTCTGTCTCTTGCTTTAAATAAATGGGAATTGAACTTTCCATAATACATGACCTCCTTATGCTCTAGGAGGAGGATAAGGCATGCACACCAATACCACATTACAAAACATTGTATGACAAGGGCACAAAAGAGGCATTAACTGAGTGCTAGGGGAGGCCTGGGAGGATGAAGGTTGGTGCTAAAAGGTTGGAATGAAACTTGAGCAGCTTTCATAGAGCAGGTTAAAGACTGGGAAAGGCTATAAGGGATGCAATTCCAGACACAGGGAATAACAAAAACATGGAGTTGGGAAAGTGAAAGTATAAGTAATCTAGTCTGACTGAATCTCAGAGTATTGGAAGGGAAATATAATGAGATTCAATTCAATTCAATGAATATTTATGGAGTGCCTACTATGTATAGGATGCTGGGGTTGAAAATGAAATAGTCTGACTTTCAAGGGCTTTTATTCTACCTTGGGTTACAAAGTATACACATATAAGTAAATACAGCATAATTTGCAGTAGGAAGGAAGCACTGATAATTGGGGAAAATCAAGAAAGTTTTCCAAAGGAGGCAACACCTGACCAGACCTTTGAAGGAAGCTAGGCATTCTAGGGCAAAACTTTTTAAACTATGGGTTGTGACCTGTCATGTAACTGAATGTGGGATCACAAAAAAAATTGGCAACAGCAAAAGGTTACGTATACCTATTTTATATACCTGGGGTCATGTAATTTTGGATAAAAAGGGGTTGTGAGTGGAAAAAGTTTAAGAAGTCCTGTTCTAGGAGGCAGAGGAGATGGGAGACAGAATGTGGATTTTAAGAAACAACTAATATAAGTCAAGGGAAGGTAGAATGGTACTAGTGATGAAAATAAGCCAGCCCAGTTATTGGTGGTTGTGGGAGGCAAGACAAAAATTTTCCACATCTGTGTAGTTCCTGTGGTTATAGTTATGTATATGACAGTGTAAAGAGCCCTGGAGAGGGCAATGGAATGTGAGTTCGATGTCTGCCACCAACAGGCAAGTGAATGAACCTCTCTAGGCCACCTTTGCCCAACTATAAAATAAATAGATTATAGTAGAGTAGGGATTATTTTTTAAAATAATTTTTTAAATGTCTTAAAGAAAAGAAAATTATGAATTTACTATATACAGAAATAATTTCAGTAGGCCATTCAGGACTCCTTTTGACAGTAAGTATTATATGATAGAAGTTAAATGCTAAATTCTGAAACACAAAAATGAAACAATATAAATTCTTTTGAAAACTATAAAATTGACTTGTCCATCAAGCTCAATTAATACTTTGAAAATGTCTCCTATAAAGTTTCATTATGATGTTGTTCTCTCAAACAAAACACTAATAATTAAAATTTATGCTTTAAAAATACTTTTATTGACATCTTTTCTTTCTTACATCATCATATTTATCCCAATTAACTCTCCCCCTCACACTTATAGAGAGCCATCCCATTTAACAAAGTATATTTTTAGAGAGGTGAAAAATCACTATAATTGATCAATACATTGAAAAAGTCTGAAAACATATGTAATCTGTGAACCTCTATCTTCCATGAAGGGGTAGGTTGGAGGTATCCTTTCACATCTTTTTTTTTTTTTCAGTGTGAGGCAATCAGGGTTAAATGACTTGCCCAGAGTCACACAGCTAGTAAGTGTTAAGTGTCTGAGGCCGGACCCGAACTCAGGTACTCCTGACTCCAGGGCTGGTGCTCTATCCACTGCACCACCTAACTGCCCCTTATCCTTTCCTATCTCATCAATTGAGACCTGCTTGATCTTTATAATTTTGTTACATTTACTTTTTTTTGGCGAGGCAATTGGGGTTAAGTGACTTGCCCAGGGTCACACAGCTAGTAAGTGTTAAGTGTCTGAGGCTGAATTTGAACTCAGGTCCTCCTGAATCCAGGGCCAGTGCTCTATCCACTGCGCCACCTAGCTGCCCCTACATTTACTTTTAATTGTTCAGTGTGTAGTTCTTACCATTTGCATTATTGTGGTTACTATGTGTATTGTTTTCTTCACTCTGCTTACTTCACTCTGCATTAGTTCATATAGTTCTTTCCATACATCTCTGTATTTGTCACACTTAAATTCTTACAACAGTAATATTCTATTATATTTGTGTACCACAATTTGCTTAGCTATTTCCTCTTGGATAAGAGTCAACTTTGCTTTCAATTCTTAACTATCACAAAAAGTGCTACCATCAGTATTTCAGTGTATATAGTTTACAAACTCAGTGATGGAGTGTCTGGTTCAAAAGGCATGAACATTTAATCACCAATTATTTTCCAGAATGGTTGTAGCATTTCACAGCTCTACCAATACTGTATTTGTGTACCTATCTTTCCAAAACCCCTTCACCATTGAATATTGTGATTTTGCAGGGGTGGGAGGATCATTTTTGCCATTTTACAGGGTGTGAAGTGAAATCTAAAGATTGTTTTGATTTGCATTTACATAATTTTTAGTGGTTTGGAGCATTCTTTAATAGGATTGTGAATATTTTGGAATTATTCTTTAGTTCAAATCCTTTGACCACTTATCTATTAGCAAAGATTATCTATCTGTATATTTAAATATAGATATGTAGAGATATAGATATATACAGACACACATATGTATGTATGTATTATTTACATATCTTCAATATGAAACCTTCATACAAAAATTTTTTCCCTATTCAACCACATCATTTCTTTTCATAGGTGAATTCATTTTGTCTGTGCAGAAGCTTTTCAGATTCAAGTAATCAGTTATCTATTTTATCTTTTGTAATTGCCTCCATCTCTCATTTGGTTATGAATACATCTCTTACCCATAGCAATAAGAGGTTATATGATCTATTTCTTTTTAATTTTTATAACATTATCTTTAATATTAAGGTCCTATATACATTTAGAATATATTATAGAATGTGGTATCTTAGGTCTAAGCCTTATTTCTGCTTTCAAGTTGTTCCAACAATTTTTATCAAATGAAGTTTTTTCCTAAGTGATTTGTACAGGGCAAACCAAAAGTCACAAAGGGGGTTCAATATTTAATAATTCCTTTATTTTTTGTTTTTAATTTACAACACAACAGCATCATATACAGCATATGTGGGAAATGAATTTATATTGCATATGAAAATCAAATCTCATAAATGGCAAAAAAGAAAAGATTATTTTCAAAAAGTTATCAAAACATCATAGCTTTTAGCTCACCGTGTATTTTCTACCCTGGATTATTGAGTTCTATTGTTTCTGACTCTCCCTTGTATTGTCTGTTCTATTAACATGTCTTTCTATTTTTAAACACATACCAGATTATTTTGATGATTGCTGTTTTATAATATAGTTTGAGGCCTGAAAGCACCATTCCCTTTTTGTCCCTATTTCTCATCATTTCCCTTGATATTCTGGTTCTTTTGTTTTCCAAATGAATTATGTTATTATTTGATCAAGTTCTACAAAATATCAATTTGGTTATTTGATTAGTATGACATTAAAAGTTTATATTAATATTGGTAATTTTTATTATATTGGCATGGCATGGCCATGAACTGAATATTCATCCAACTACTTAAAATGTTCTTTATTTGTTTAAGGAGCACATTGTAATTAAATCTATAAAAGTCTTTTGTGTCCTTTAGTAGGTTGATCTTCAGATATTTTATGCATTTTGTAGTTGTTTGGAATGGAATTTCTTTCCATTATTGCTTGTGATGTTTTGTTATGGTATAGAAATGCTTTTGATCTTTATGGATTTATTTTGTAGCTTGCAATTTAGCTGAAACTTTTGTCTCTATGTTTGCTAATTCTCTAGGATTTTCCAAATACATCATTATATCAGCAAAGATGGGTAGTTTTATCTTCTCTTTTCCTATCTTTATGCCTTTTAGTTCTTTTTCTTTTCTTAGTGCTGTTGCTAGCATTTCCAGACTATATCAAAGAATAGTAGAAAGAGCAGACATCCTTGTTTTGTTCTCATATTTATTGGTAAAGGTTCTAGCTTATGCCCACTGCATAATATGCTTGTTTTTGTTTTAGATATATACTGTTTGATATTTTTAAAGGTCCCTCTTTATCTATACATTGAAGGTTTTTAGCATAAGAGTATTGTACTTCGTCAAAACCTTTTTCTGCATCTACTGAGATAGTCGTGTGGTTTTAGACATTCTGGTTTTTAATATGATTAATTATGTTGATTTGGGCAGCTAGGTGGTGCAATGGATAGAGTGCCAGGCCTGGAGTCAGAAAGACTCCTCTTCCTGAGTTCAAATCCAGCCTCAGACACTTACTAGCTGTGTGACCCCAAGCAAATCACTTAGACCTGTTTGCCTCAGTTTCCTTGACTCTAAAATGATCTGGAGAAGGGAATAACAAACCACTTCTATATCCTTGCCAAGAAAGCCCCAGAAGGGTACATGAAGAGTTGGACTTGACTGAAAAATGACTAAATAACAACAATAAATTATGTTGATTGTTTTCCTAATGTTTAATCATTCTTGCATTTGTTATAAATTCTACTTGGTCATAATGAATTATTTCTTGGATAAATTGCTGTATTCTGTTTTTCCCCCCAAATGATGATTTTCCTCCTTTTCTGTTACACAGTATTATGTTCCTTCAGTTACTTTAATCTTTTTTTTTTGAGGTGTCCCTTTTCCTTTTAGCTTTCTTCTCATCCTCGATCCCCTCTTCTTGTTTGTTATACCTTTCCCTTTAAGGCTTTGTTTTAGTTCTTTTATTCCTCTCTTGATCTGGTTATATGTTTCTTCCTTCTCTTTTATCATCTGTTAGACAAGTAGATTCCCCTTTCCCCTTTCGTCTGCCCCAAGTGATTTTCTAATGCTCAGAACTGGCCCCAGATGACTGCTGTGTTCTTTCCTTCAGGCTTAGTGGAAGACTATAGAGGCCTTCCCCCACTACCCAACACACAAACAGAGTGTCCTGTTTCGTTCCTTCTGTTCCTCAGTTCTGTGGCTCAGCACCAGCTGTTCAGAGCTTTGAAGTACTGGTGCTATAGAGTTGTGGCCTCCAGCAAACTTTCTCCTGAAGATCTGTTGTCTGATACACTGGTTATCTGCCACTGCTCAAGCAAACTTCTGCAGTCTAGAGTTGGGGTCTCCTTGTCATTGGGGGTGGAGGGGAAGACTAGAGTGTAGGGATGATTTTTGTTGTGAGCCTGTGTCTTGGGTCATTGGGTCTGCTAATGCAGCTAGGATCACTGGAAACTATGTCCTGTGAAGATTGAAGGAAGAAAATGTGGCTAAAGTGGAGAAAATTTAGGGAAGTTGTGGTAGGGATCTTCAAAAATTTGAAGGGTTGTCATGTGGAAGAGTGAGTAAACTTGTTCTCCATGGCTCCAGAGGGCAGAACTAGGAACAATGTGTGAAAGTCACAGTGGCAAGATTTAAGACTCCATCTTTAAAAAAAAACAACAACTTCCTAACAGCTTGTTATTGGCAAAGTATTTTTTTTACATTGTATCAACCAACAAACATTTATTGTGTCTACTCTTGCATTGTGCTAGGCATCGCTAAGACAAAAATGAAACCCTGTGCCTTTAAGAATTTGCATTCTATCCAGAGACCCATATGGACTTCTATAAGTGTATATTTAATATATATAATTTAAATATAATGTAATTTCAAATGGTGTAACACTAGAAGCTAGAGGAAGATTGGAAAGGTTTCATGTAGAAATTGAATTGCTGTTCAAACCTTGCATGTACTTTTTCAGAGAACCATAGGTCTAGAGCTGGAGGGCCCCCTCCTGCATTTTGCTGATGAGGAACCTTGGGCCCTGAAAGGTTAAATGGCTTGCCAGGGTCATATAGGTAGTGAGAAAGGTAGGATTTGAAACCAGGTCTTTGGATCCTCAATCCATTGTTCTTGTCCTTGTTCCATGCTGCTCCACTACAAATCTACAAGCAGAGACAGAATGACTGGTTGGTTATGTTCCAGAGAATATTTCTGTTCAGATATTAGTTATGTTAAACTAATTGAGTTCCTCCCCAAATCTGAAATTCTGTGATTCTTAGACACAAGTTGAAGGAAGGGACCTGAGCACAGAGAGATCTCCTTGGGAGGCAAGGGAAATACCTTGATGTGAACCTTTGGGGGACTTAATTTTAGGGTTACAGATATGATTTTTTTCTTTACAGTAGACCTACTCATCTGGAGATGTGGGGGTTTCCTAGCATCTTGCTAGGCCCTCATCCCCATCTTTGGAAACAGTGTGTGGTTGTTGTCTCAAGTTCATCCATGTCCATTTTATCTGATACCTCTCTGGTAGTCCTTTCTCTTGTCTCATAAATGGGAATTTTGTGCAAGATCATAGTCCCATATCTTCTCTTTTCTACCACTCTCTCTCTTTTTCTTTCCCAGTTGCAGTCCCTAAATCTTCTAGCAATTTGCTCCAGCATCCAACATGGGTCTGGAGTCATTGAGAAAAGATTCTAAAGCAAAAATAGGCCAAGGTCACTCCAAAGGGAAGCCTCTTTTGATTTTCCATCTTCTTCAATGGTAACTTTTCCCTACTTCCTTCTTGGTGGTTCCTTGGGAGAGCATTGGCCTTGGAGTTTGGGGCCAAGATTTGTTCAGCCAGGAATCTAAGATCTTCAATCTTTTTTGGAGCATCTTGTTTGGACACAGGTCAAAGACAGCTGAAGCCATTGTCTTTACCACACTAAACTCCTCATCAGTTTCTCTATCCATGGCTATTTCCTTCAGTCACTCTTGCAGTGTGAATCTCAGATGGGAAAGTCATGAAGGACTGTTAGTTACTAAGGGTCATTGGTCACTGAAGAATTAATAGCTTAGCTGTGGCCAAACCATCTTCATCTTGAGGTCATGCAAGATGATAGTTACTTGGAGGAATTGGGAGTGTTTACCCTGAAGAAGAGAAGACTCAAAGAGGACATGAGAGCTATTTTCCAGTATTTGAAAGGTTTGAGGATATAGCAAATGTTAAGAAAGTAGAGGGGGCAGCTAGGTGGCACAGTGGATAAAGCACTGGCCTTGGATTCAGGAGGACCTGAGTTCAAATCCGACCTCAGACACTTGAAACTTACTAGCTGTGTGACCCTGGGCAAGTCACTTAACCCCCATTGCCCCAGAAAAAAAAAAGAAGAAAGTAGAGATGTTAGATAGAAACTATTAATTTGGGTATTTATTGTGAAGGATAAGAGAGAGATAGAATGATAATTGGGAAGGCAGAATGACAAGTCACATTCCTTCTCTAAGCTTCTCATCTAAAATACAGGGAGCTCGACTGTATATTCTCTATGATTTGTTCTTGCTCTTACTTTATGTGAATTCAGGATTCTATAAAACTAATCCCTCATTGGAATCTAATTATTCTAACACACTCAGACTGGGAGAAACTGGAGCATATTTTGAAAACAGACAGATTATAACTACAGGAGAAATAAGGTTCCAAATAAATAAGAGAAGAGGTATGATTCCTAGATTAAGGCCCTAGAGGAGGCAGAAAAGATAGGATCAGGGACATAGGTAGAGTGATTATCCTTGGCAAGGATCCCAAGAAGAGTCAATGAGTTGATATTAGAGTGTGCTCCTAGTATCTGCCTATGGTCCTGTATTCAGAAATTTATGTTCAATATTCTTAAGCAGTGACATGAAGGTAGATGTGACATATTTACTAAATATGTAAGTGACATAAAACAATAATGGAGAGCTAGCATGTCGAGTAACAAATGGAATTCAATAAAACCTTGAGAAACTGATGCACCAGAATCATAAAATGAATATACAAAATAGGCATATATATATACTATAACCTATACATGGATTTTAAGAACATGCATATACACACACGCAACTCTTCAAGACAGGCAAAGTTGTAGCTAGATAAACAATTAAAAAAAAGAAATCTGAGGTCTAATAAACTACAAGCTCAATATCAATCAACACTGTTGAATGGCAGCAAAAAAAAAGGAATGCGATTTAAGGCAGCATTAAGGGACACATAGTGTCAGAGTCAGTACACATTTATTTGTTGTTGTTGTTGTTCAGTTGTGTCTGACTCTTTGTGACCCTGTTTGGGGTTTTCTTGGCAAAGGTATTGGAGTGATTTGCCATTTCCTTCTCCAGTTCATTTTACAGATGAGAAACTGAGCCAGACAGAGTTAAATGAACTTGCCCAGGATCACACAGCTACTAAGTGTCTGAGGCCAGATTTGAATTCAGGTTTTCCAAACTCTGGGCCCAGCACTGTCCACTGAGCCACATGGCTACCCCATAAACATTTGTTAAGCATTTCTTGTGCTAAGAGATGAATAACAAAGACAAAAGACAGTACCTACTCTCAAGGAGCTTATAGTCTAATGGGATAGGCAATATACACAAGGAAGCAAGGATGTATGATAAGGTTCTGCAGCTGGGATATAAAATGATCTGAGGGGATGTGAGTTACACAGCTGATTTTATCTTACAGGATGAGAAGTTTTTGGTGATAATGAGCAGCTGAGTGGGAAATGATGAGGTGAATAGCCTGCATGTTCTTTTTAAATGGTGTCTGGAATGAGCAAGTCATAATCATATTGTACTTTGCCCTGGTCATATCATGCCTGGAGTATGTGCTTGGTTCCAGAAGCTGCATTTTAAAAACAACATTGACACAATGGAGAAAATCAAGAGGAAGGTGGTGAGGAAACTACAGACTATGTCGCACAAACATCAGTTGAAATACCTGAGGATGCTTAGCCTAGAGAAAAGAATGACAACAATTATGTACTAAAGGCTTATTATGTACAAAGAAAGCAATGTGCTATGTTGAGAATACATGAGGTGAGGGACAGGGGGCACATGATAGTTGTGTTCAAGTAATAATATAGTAAAAAGAATGTCGGATTTGAAGTCTGAGTTTGGATTTGAACCCTGGCTTTGCTGCTCATGACTTGTGTGACCTTCGGCAATTCAGTTCTTCTCTCTGTGCCTCAGTTTTCTCATCTGTAAAATGAGGGTCTTGGATGAGATTATCGTTAAAATTTCTTTGGATTATTCATCTAATATTTCTGTGGAATCTGTCATCCTACACACAGGTTCTTTTCCAGCCATTCCATCTTGCTTTACCTTTCACCTCTGACTAGGTCCTCAAGCTCCCATATGGGGGGCTCTGTTCTCCTGATTGATTAATTCATCTTATTTAACTGACCCAAGATCCCTTTACTACCTACTTGCCACCTTTCCCCTGGAAATAGTCATCAAATCTACATTGTTATTCCTGGAAAGGTCATGTCAATCAATTTCCCTGTGACTCCACTGACCATTCCAGTGACTTTCCAGAACAAAGCAACCTCTCTCTGGCAACCACTCACCTATATATGTAAAATGTAAGTTCCTGTGGAATATGGATGCTGATTGAACCATACTATTTCTTTTGTTTTTGGTGTTGTTGTTTTTCTTTTTTGAGGTTTTTCCTTTTTGCTCTGATTCTTCTCTTATAACATGACTAATGCAGAAATATGTTTAATGTTATTGTACATATATAACCTATATCAGATTACCTGTTGTCTTAGGGAGGGGGTGAGGAGGGGAGGGAGGGAGAAAAATTTGAAATTGGAAATCTTATAAAAACAAATGGTGAAAACTATCTCTACATGTAACTTGAAAATAATAGAATACATTTTTCCCCCTTTTTATGGGGCAATGAGGATTAAGTGACTTCCCCAGGGTCACACACCTAGTAAGTGTCAAGTGTCTGAGTCCAGATTTGAACTCAGGTCCTCCTGAATCCAGGGCCGGTTCTCTATACACTGTGCCACCTAGCTGCCCCAAAATACTTTTATTTAAAAAAAAAATAAAATGTAAGTTCCTTGAGGGCAGGGTTTGTCTTGGTTTTTGGTTTGGTATATCCCCATTACTTAGCTCAGTGTCTGACATATGATTAGCTCTTCAAAAATCCTTTCTCATTCATTCATTCATGAATGCATTCATTCAAAGAATCTGAATGGTTGTCACAAGAAAGAGGAACCATTCTGCTGAGTCAAAGAAAGCAGAATTGGGAGCAATGGGCAGAAGCTGCAGGGAAACAATTTTGGCTTTTTGTTTGTTTTTGTGGGGCAATGAGGGTTAAGTGACTTGCCCAGAATCACACAGCTATTAAGTGTCAAGTGTCTGAGGCCAGATTTGAACTCAGGTCCTCCTGAATCCAGGGCCAGTGCTTTATCCACTGTGCCACCTAGCTGCCCTGGATTTTGGCTTCTTATAAGAAAACTCTTAGATCTGTCTCAAAGTTTAATGGGAAACTTGAAGAGATAGTGAGTTCCTAATCCTCTCTCTGATTCTATCATCCCTGTCTATCTTCAGGAAGAGGCTGGATGATGACTTCTCATCAGTTTGTTCAGGGAGAATTCCTCTTTGTGTATGGAAGAGATGATCTGTGAGGTCCTTTTGAACTCTAACAACTGAATTAAGGCATCCTTCTTTCATCTTAGATTGGAGGGAAGATGTTTTGAGAAATGGAGAAGGCGAATTGAGGGAATGTCAGTTGGAGGGCTTCATACTTTTCTGTGAAGTAGGAGGCTGTCATGTGCACTGAGTATGAGGGTTGGTGGTGCTTTTAGGAGTCAGAAGAGAGAAGAAAATTATCTTCAACAAAAGTAGCAGGGAAGGTCCCATTAAAGAGCTGTACCTTTAGTTTAAAGTATATGAAATAATTTCATTCTGAGATTTCCTCCCATGATTTTCAACAGTCCAGAAGCAAGAGCAAAGAACTTGGGGGGATAGGTTGAAGATTGGGAGATAGAAAATTGTTTAATATTGGAGATGGGAAGAGAAAATAATCTAGGGTTTAGGCTAGTGAATAATTATAGTTGCAGATGATGGAATAAATCATGGCTGGGAATAGAGGTAATTTAAACTAATATGGGAGAAGGTAGATTAGGAGAATTAGGAAGGGTAAAAGGACCAGTAGCATATGCATGATGAAAACTTAAGAACCTTGCTTCCCTTAGAGACCAGTGGGTTTTTGTTTTGTTTTGTTTTGTTGTGGTTTGGCTTGGGGTTTTTTGGAGTCCAGAGTCAAGGCCAACCTAAACTGACATCAGTCTCAGTTTTCTCATCTGCCAAATGAGGATTATATTTAGTGTCCTACAAGCTACAGTGATGTTTTCTGCCAGTCAAGTGAAATAATTAAGCCAACAGAGTAAATCACCAAATATTTTATTAAGTTCCTACTGTGTTGAAAGCACAAAATTAAGTGCCAAGGAAGATGCAAAGTTTGGATAAGCTCTCTTGTGGAGCCTAAAGTCTAGTAGGAGTATGAGACTCTCACATGGATGGCTATAATACACAGTATTACATGTTAAGTATATAAGAAAGCTACAGAAAAGTGTTTTATGAGGTTTCAGATGGAAAGTGATTGTTATTGAAATGTGGGGTTGGGGAATGGGTGGAATGGGGTAGGATGGGAGTCCATAAAGATTTCCTGGAAGAAATGTATTTTGATTTGGCTTTTGGTTTCCACAACAAAGATGGGAAAGAAGGACACTACAGGAATTGAGAGTTGCCTGAACAGACAAGTAGACATGATAGCTCAATATATAATTAGGGGACAAAGAGCTATCTAGTTTGTCTGGAGTGTAGAGTTTGTGGAAGGGATTAATATGAAATAAATCTGGAAATAGGGTCATGAGAGTGTGTAGGAGGCTTTGAAGAGTTTAGACTTTACTTGGAAAGTAATAGAAAGTACTGAAGATTTCTAAACAAAAGGATAAGTAATATCATCAAATCTACATTTTAAAAAGAGTAAAGTATGATAGTAGTAGTATTAAGGATAAACTGTAGCAGTAGTGTGCTAGTAAATGTATTCCAAATGGCTCTCAAAAAATATGTGTGTGTGTGTGTGTGTATATATATATATATATATATATATACATACATACATACACCTGACACAATTAAGTTTTACCTACAGTATCAACATTTTCCCCATTATGTTCTTAAGTCTAGACAATCAATTAAACAACAAATCAAACCCTAATTTGTAAATTTTTAAAGTATAAATGCTCACTCTGGAAAATTAACCAATAGCTCTCTGTAGCCAATTTGAGCTGGCCCTAGCACACCCCTGACTATAAGGAAGAGAGTGAAAAGGGGAAGACCTATTGGAAGATGATTGTAAGAGTTCAGTTGGCTAGTAATGAGGAATAGTAATGGTGGCAGTGATAATACAGAGGGGGTGATGAATACAAAAGATGTTCTGGAAATGAAATTCCTAGAACCTGGTAATTTATTGAATGTGAAAGGTGAGAGGGATGAGTCACTGATAAATCCAGGGTTATCATGGAAGAATGGGTGAAAAGTGGTGCCACTGATAGAAATAGTAAAGACAGAAGTAGGACAGGCTCAGAGGGAGTCATAATGAGCTTAGTTTTAGAAACACTGAATTGGAGACACCAAGAGAACATCCTGGTGGAGATGTCCTATGGGCTGTAGATAGTCAGAAATGTGAGTCTAGAGCTTAGAACTGAGATCAGGAATGGGAATATAGATTTGGGGGTCATTTATATAGAAGTAGGAGTATGTGAGATTACCAAGGAAGTATAGAAAGAGAAGAGAAGAAAGCTAAAAGCAAATTCTAAGGGAACATCCTTCCTTAGATATATGAAAGTGCTTTGCAAAAGTTAAAACATGGGGCAGCTAGGTGGAGCAGTGGATAGAGCATTGGCCCTGGAGTCAGGAGTACCTGAGTTCAGGTCCGGCCTCAGACACTTAACACTAACTGTGTGACCCTGGGCAAGTCACTTAACCCCAATTGCCTCACTAAAAAAAAAAAAAAAGTTAAAACATGATATGGACCTACATTATTTTATTATGAGCATTATTTAGTCCTTCCCTATCACAGATGAGCATGTATAAGCTGATGAATATTATTCACTTCCTGGGAGCACAAGAGCTTGGTTTGGAGCTGAGGATTGCAGAACTAGATTTCAAAGCCAAAGTCTAACTCTTGACTGGGACGAAATCTTTGTTTCATGGACTCACTGCTTGAATTGATGTTGGATATCATCTAGCTCCTCATTTAACAGATGGATAAAGTCAAGTCAAGTCATCAAACATTTATGAAGCACATACTAAGTGTTGGAGATGCAAAGAAAGGCAAAAAAATTAGTCCTGGCCTCTGAGAACTCAAAACCTAATGGGGAGACAACTCACAAATGACTATGTACAAATAAGACAAATTGAGGATAATTTCAGAGAAAAGGTAATAGTCTAAATGAGGGAGGGAGGGGGAGAGAGAGAGAGAGAGAGAAGGGGGGAAGGGGGAGGGGGAGGGAGAGGGATATGCTCTAGTTTCTAGATTTCTAATTATATTGGGCTCCTGAGTTCAGAATTAGACTTGATATCAGGACCATAACCTATCTTACTTTGGAAATTATATTTTTATTAATGTAGTCAAACATTACATTGGTTCTTTTGGCTGATGCCAAATGAATGTATCTAACTATTAATTCATATTGAGCTTTCAGTCTATTAGAACTTTTAGGTTTAAATGTTTTTTCAGTTAATAAGCATTTATTTCTCTCCCTTCCAATACCCCTAATGAGAAAGGAAAAAGATGGAAAAACAAAACCTTTGTAACAAAAAGGCTTAGTCAAGTGAAACAAATTTCCACACTGGTCATATCCATGCATTGATCAGAGTTCTTAAGTCCTTCAAAATTGTTGTTGTTGTTTTACAATATTATTTTTACATATAGTATGAATAATTCTCCTGGTTCTATTCATTTCATTCTATATCACTTCATACAAGTCTTCCCATGATTCTCTGAAACCATCCATCTTGTCACTTCTTCTGGAACAATAGTATTCCATTATATTCATGTGCCATAATGTACCCAGTTCACAAAACTGCTTCTAACATGTCACCCTATGTTCCCTATTTGTGTAGTAGAGGGTTTTTTTTGGTTTTTGGTTTTTTTTGGGGGGGTGCAATGAATGACTTGCCCAAGGTCACACAGCTAGTAAGTGTCAAGTGTCTGAGGTCAGATTTGAACTCAGGTCCTCCTGAACTCAGGGCTGGTGCTTCATCCACTGCACCACCTAGCTGCCCCCTGTAGTAGAGTTTTAAAAACACCTAAATGCAAGATATATGCAAGATATTACATTTGCTTTTGTTAGCTTTAATCTTTAAAGAACTTTTTGAATCCCAATGATTTCATCCAATGTATTCAACATCCCACCCATCTTTGCATTATCCACCAATCTAAAAATGATACTACACCATCTATTCATCCAATTTAGGAAAATGTTTTACAGAATACATCCAAGCTCAAAGGTCCTTAGCACTCCATTAGAAAATTCCCTTCTAGGTGACATAGATCCATTAACTACCATTTTTAAAAAATGTTTGTTCATTCAGAATTCTGAAGCCACCCAATTATACTATTAGATGTAGTTTATATCTCTTCATTTTCTCCACAAGGACACTATGAGACATTCATCAAATGTCTTACAGAAACCCAGGCATATTATGTCTATGCTCTTACCTTGATCAGATAACTAGGTGGGGAAAGTCCCTGTAAAAAGGGAAAATAAAGTTAATCTGGTGTGACAGTTTATAATGATTGTTCCTTCTCTAAATGGTTATAAACCTTTTCTTTAACAATGTACTCCAGAGTTCTACTCTGTATATGTGTTTTCTCTCTTTTTATTTCTTTTTGCCTTCCTCTCTTCCTCCTTTCTTCTGTTTCATTATCTAATCCAGTCCAATAAGCATTTATTAATTATCTGTTCTGTGCAAGGCACTGTGCTAGGTTTTAGGGATACAAATAAAAGTAAATAATCCTTTCCTGCAAACAATATACATTCTACTCATCATTCTTGTGATACTTTGGATTAGAGCAGCTTTTCTGAGCTTCAGATACATGATGTCCATGGCATTACTTTGACTTACCATTTTAATAGTCCTATCCAAGAAAGGTAATGTCATTCATCTGGAAGGACAGGATAAGAAGATTAGAGATTTAGAAGTGGAATAAACCTTGCAAGGGGTTGGAGTGTTCAACCACCTCATATTACAGATGAGGAAACTGAGACCAAGATAGATTCAATTCAACATAGCAACAGACTTAGAATTTAATCCTGAATTCTCTGATTGCAAATACTTTTCTCTAACCCATACTGATGAACCTATGCTGGTTCTTAGTGATCCTCCTTTTCTTTCTTATAAGGAGGGTTCACAAACCATACCTTAGACAATCCATTCCAGAATATTAACACGAATCAATATCAAGCTTGGGAGCCTATAATTTGAAGAATCCACCTCCTTCCCCTTTTGGAAAACTGTAATATAGTTACCCTGTCTCCAGCTCTGTGGTACCATTCCCCTTCTCTAGATTTTTTCAGAAATCAGTGACAGTCGTTCATTTTCCAATTCTTTCAGTATCCTGGATATGGTTCATCAGGACTCCTTGGTTTTCAGTCTTTGAGGGAATTAAGTAATAATTAAGTGATCTCTTACTATCTTCTATTTTGCCTTGTTATTTGGTTCTTTATTGGCCATTTTTGTTCTTCCCTTCCCATTCCAAAGATAACTCTTATAAAGAGAAAGAGAAAATAAAGAAAACAGAAGGAAAGAAGGGGTTTAATTCCTTTTTTTCTAGCATCTGTTATCATTTTCCCATTAGGGGGCCATAGATTTAGATCTGGAAGGGACGTGAAGTCATTTTTTCAAATGTCCTCATTTTTACAGAAGAGGAAACTGTAAATTAGAAAAATAAAATTATTTGCTCAAGATCACACAAAAGTGGTTAAATAACTGAGTCAGGATTAGAACCCATGTCCCTGCCTCCACAACCACGGTTTTTTTCTACTGCATCAGACATCATCTCAAACTTCAGACCCCTACAAAGTGGGGGATCTTATCTCTTCCTTGATCTCCCCATGCCTCCATCTTCCTTCATCAGTGAATAGGGGGAGTGAGTTATTGGAGAGGTGCAAAAGAAAGGGTTGGGGAGGGAGAAGGCACATCTTTACAGACTTTCAGTCTTAATGCTCTCTGTGAATATATCTGCCTTGGACAACTTTCAGCAGCATCAGAAAGATGAATGCTGAATTTAGAGTTAGAAAGACTGGAATCTGTATCTCAGCTCAGACATTTTCAAACTGTGTGACCTTGGGTAAGTCTCTAGCATAGGCTAGTTCCCTATTCACTCCACAGATTGAGCTACCTGGGCCTGCATCCTATGCCCGTCTAAGAGTCAATTAATCAACCAACAGGCATTTTATTAAGTTCTTACTATGTGCAGTGTGGTGTTGTGGATACAGACCTGGGTTTGGATTCAGAAAGATCTGGGTTCAAGAGGCACATGCAAGCATATACTGACCCCAGGCAAGTCAATCTCTCAATGCTCTAGGCAAATCTCTAGGACAATTTATAAATTGTAGTTAAGGTGATCACTTGCATTTGTAGTTTCCTCACTTAAGAGTTCCCTATACCAGTGAAATCACAGGTCCAGTTCATATTCCTCTGAACTAAGGGAAGTGCTGGCACTGAGATAAGTGCTAGTGATACAAAGGAAAATAAACCTGCCTTTAAGGACTTTACATTGTAATAAGGGAGGTAACATTTGCATAAATAGGTAGCTACAGGATACATACAGAGTAGTACAAGGTTTCCATCCAGGCCAAGCTAATTAGGCAAAATTTGACCAAAATTAGGGTTCAGTCCAGAGGAATCCTAATTTCCAAGGCTCCTCTGATTGCTCTGATAGCCTTCCTCAGAGCCCTGAAGGCTCTCTTGTTCACATTCATTACTTTGGAAGGAATTAATTCATTTAATAAATATTTAATAAATTACTTACTGGATGCAGAGTATTTCATTAAATGCTGGGAGGAATACCAAGTTTTTAGCTATTATAAGATGAAGTCTTTACCCTTATGGAGCTTACAATTTGGTAGGTGGATAAAACACACACACATATGCATATTTATACCCAAATGCATATACACATATACATATATGTATATATCTATATATTTAATAGACACACTATATGTATACAGATACATGTGTGTGCTTATATATATATATATAGCATTAGAAGTATAATATAGATGGGTACAAGCTAAGTATGATATGAAAAGAGGGGGGAAGGGACTCATCACTGATTGGGGTAATTGTAAAGGAATATTGTCTACCAGACCCACCCACTGGGCAATATGCAGAAGGCTACTGATTCTTAATCATTTGCAATGCTGAATGCAGTTGTGAACATATTATTATGTGAATGAATGATGTTATTAGGCCTCTGAGAGTTCATAAAATAAAGTTCTTCAGTCCATCTTTTTTTTTTTTTTTGGTGGGGCAATGGGGGTTAAGTGACTTGCCCAGGGTCACACAGCTAGTAAGTGTCAAGTATCTGAGGCCGGATTTGAATTCTGGTATTCCTGAATCTAGGGCCGGTGCTTTAACCACTGTGCCATCTAGCTGCCCCAGTCCATCTTTTAAAGAAAGAGAAATCCCTATAAAGTGAGCAGATTGTACTAGACTTTCTCCAGTGTCCTTTCTGGGTCTATGGTCCTCAGAAGTCCTGGATTTCTTCTGGGGAGTTGACTGAGAGGACGGTCAATAGACTAGAGTGAAGGAGTGGGATATCTATGAATTTGGACAGGGCTCCATACATTCAGAACACTTCCAACCTCCAGCCACTCAGCATCCCCTATGGGCCCAAGCAACGATGACATTGTGCCATCTAGAGTGAGGAACTGGTACCTTTATTTGAGATTCCCTCTCAGGTTTGCTGAAAACCGAGCTGTAACTAGATTGTATCTACTGCATCTCTGATGTTTGCATAATAAAAGCCAGGTCATTACTAGGTAGTGGATGTTGGCCAAGAAAAGGCAGCATACATGCAAACAGGACCACATTTGTGATGCCAAAGGAGGTCACCTGCCAGGCATTGCTCCCTGGTAGGTTTGTGGAGCTGCTGGCATCCTCTGCTCAGCTGGTTTAGCAGTCGGTCATTGGTGGTTGGCACCAGGTATGCTCTGCTGGCCATGAGATTGTGGAGCCCCTCTCTGCATCTAGCTTCTGGCTTCAGGAACTGGACTTAGTTGAGGTGCTGCTTACCTGTGATTCACAGAAGTGATTTCTGCCATGGCTCTTTTAGTTTAAAATCCGAAGACCTTTTCTGTTATGTTTTGTTTTTTGTTTTTTAGCAGACAGAAACTTATTATATATGCAGTCAATGGACTGGGGGCAGGGGAAAAATTCCAACAATCTTCACTGATTTCCCTCCTCCCACAGGAAAGTCTATGAGAATGGGCATTTCCTCTCCAGAAGGAAACTCCTTATCTCAGGCCAAGTTCTTTAACCAATCAATCAATCAATCAATCAAGTGCTTGCTAGGCACTAGGAATACAAGTACAAGGAATTTACTTTCATGGGGCAGGCAAGTACATATATAAACATATACAGCATAAATATAAAATTGTTATTGTTCAGTCATTTTTCAGTTATGTCTGACTCTTTGTGACCCCATTTGGTATTTTCTTGGCAAAGATTCTGGAATGGTTTGCCATTCCCTTCTCCAGCTTATTTTGCAGATAAGGAAACAGAGGCAAACAGGGTTCAGTGACTTGCCCAGAGTCACACAGTCTTCCTGACTCCAGTTCTGGCACTTTATCCACTGGGCCACCCAGCTGCCCTAAATAAAAAGTGATTAAATACAAAGTAATTTGAGAGGGAAGGCATTAGCAGCTCGGGAGATCAGGAAAGAAGATGGTAGAAGATGATGTTGAAGTTGTATCTTAAACAGAGTTCAGGATGGGATATAATATCTGATTAGGCTTCCAGGTTAAGTTGGGGTCAGGTTGCATAGGGTTTTGTTTTGGTTTTTGGTTTTTTTACATATAAGGTATTTTATTTTTCCCGTTACATGTAAAGATAGTTCTCAACTTTTGTTTATACAAGCTTTACAATTTCAGATTTTTCTCCCTCCCTCCCCTCCCTTCCCCCTCCCCTAGACAGCAGGTAATTTGATATAGGTTATATCTATATATCTATATATCATATACATATACATATAGATATATATACACATATATATACACATAATAACATTAATCCTATTTCTGCATTAATCCTGTTACAAGAGAAAAAATCAGAGCAGTGATGCAAAACCTCAAAATAGAAAAAAAAACACAACAGCACCCAAAACAAAAGAAATAGTATGGTTCAATCAGCATCTATACTCCACAGTTCTTTTTTTTTTCTTGGATTTGGAGATCCTCTTCTATCATGAGTTCCCTGGAACTCTTCTGTACCATTGCATTGGTGAGAAGAATATAGTCCATCACAGTAGGTCAACACTCAATGTTGATGATACTGTGTACAATGTTCTTCTGGTTCTGCTCATCTCACTCATCATCAGCTCATGTAAGACCCTCCAGGTTTCTCTGACTCCTCCTGCTCATCATTTCTTACAGCACAATAGTATTCCATTGTATTCATATACCACAACTTGTCCAGCTATTCCCCAATGGATGGGCACCCCCTCAACTTCCAATTCCTTGCTACCACGTAAAGAGCAGCTATAAATATTTTTGTACATGTGGGTCCCTTTCCCCCTTCCATGATTTCTTTGGGAAAAAGCCCTAAAAGTGGAATTGCTGGGTCAAAGGGTATGCACAGCTTTATCGCCCTTTGGGCATAATTCCAAATTGCTCTCCAGAATGGTTGGATCAGTTCACAGCTCCACCAACAATGCATTAGTGTTCCAATTTTCCCACAGCTTCTCCAACATTTATTATCTTCCTTTTTTGTCATTTTAGCCAATCTGATAGGTGTCAGGTGGTACCTCAGAGTTTTAATTTGCATCTCTCTAATCATTAGAGATTTGGAGCATTTTTTCATATGGGAATAGATTGCTTTGGTTTCTTCATCAGAAAACTGCCTGTTCATATCTTTTGACCATTTCTCAATTGGGGAATGACTTGTATTCTTATAAATTTGATTTAATTCCCTATATATTTTAGAGATGAGGCCTTTATCAGAAGTACTGGCCTCAAAAATTGTTTCCCAGCTTTCTGTCTCCCTTCTAATTTTGGATGCATTGCTTCTGTTTGTACAAAAATTTTTAAATTTAATATAATCAAAATCATCCATTTTGCATTTTATAATATACTCTATCTCTTGTTTGGTCAAAAACTGTTTTCCTTTCCAAAGGTCTGATAGGGCATAGGGTTTTAAAAGCTAAAAGTTTATATTTTTCCTAGAAGCAATAGGAAGCCAATGGAATTGGTTGGGTGGGGGAGTCACATGGTTACCCTTGCACTTTAGGAAAAATACATTGGCATCAGGGTATAGGATGGAATGAAGTTGGTAGAGAAGGGAGGAAGGCCAGTTAGGAGAATGTTGCAGTAATCTAGAGGAATTCTTTGACAGAACCAGAGTGATTCTAGCTAAATACTGCCCCATCCCCAGACTTACATCCATCTTTTCATCAGCATTGTGCAGTAGAAATCATGCTACATTTGAAATCAGAGAACCTGAGTTTCAATCCCTACTCTGCCACTTGCTGTGTGATCTTAGGTAAGTCACTTGAACTTTCTAGGTCTAGAGATTTAGTCTGAGATAACCTCTATGACCCTATTCAAGCTTTAAATGTATTGTCCTTTTCCCTGAACCACATGGTCACCAAAGGCTGCCTCTTTCTCCTAGGTTTTACTCTATGTAACTCATGGCATAGTATCTACATGGTAAATGGTTTTCAGTTAACACTAGAGGCTTTCCCCCCCAGCAAACTTCCAAGGGCTCTTGGGTTTGAAGACCCTCAATTTCTCTATTCCAAAACTCTTTTGCTCTCTCATTCAAAAGAGTGCGAGGAGGAAAAGAGACATTAAAACAAAACTAGACCCAGGAGGCAAGGTCTTTGTTTTTCTCCAAGTAACTATATTCCTGGCCTTTCGTATGCCTATGTGGCCTGTAAACCTTTCTAGGCTTTCAGCCCAATCTCTATCTCTTAATGAAAAACCCAGCTGTTAGACACTTCATACTCTGGCAACACAGAAAGCTGGGGTATATAGATGGTCAGCTTGCCAAAGAAAGGCACTTTCTTATATTTAAGGCAGAGACCAACAGCTTGCTAGATTCAAATGGACTAGATCCTCAGAGTGCAGTGAGGACTAAAGCCTGAACAAAAATTGATGGAGCACTGTGGGAAGGCCTCTGAGAGAACACAGAAAGAATATGATTTGGTCCCTTCCCACAAGAGGCTCACAGTCTTCCTAAGGAGATGAGGCACACCTGAAATAATTAAAGAATAACACAAGATACCGTGTGATCCATTATCAGGCCCTGTGACTCCAAGCCACAGAATATCTGGCTGCAGGATGTTGCCTCGAGCAGTGCTTCTTAATTTTTTTCACTCATGACCCCTTTTCACCCAAGAAATTCTTACATGACCTCCTGTATATAGGTATATAAAATAGGTATACAAAACCTTTTACTGTTACCAAATTTTTCATGACTCCCACATTCAGTTAAGCCACCCCATGTGGGGCTGCAACCCACAGTTTAAGAAGCTGGAGCCTAGATAATCTTTACATCCACTATCAGCATCTACTGCTAGCTACACCACTTTTAATTACATCATAATCAATATCTCAACCTTCTGAGAAGCACACAGTTTAAAAGATATGTATAAAGCAGGTGTCAGTGGGAAAGGGGCAATCTACTGTCATATCAGGATTTTATCAAGTATAGCAATGTTGGGGCAGGTAGGTAGCACAGTGGATAAAGCACTAGCCCTGGATTCAGAAGGACCTGAGTTCAAATTCGGCCTCAGTCACTTGACACTTACTAGATGTATGACCCTGGGCAAGTCGCTTAAGCCTCGTTGCCCTGCAAAAAGCAAAAACAAACAAAAAGCCTTTAACTAGTGGGAAATTTAGCTGTGTGACCCTGGACAAGTCACTTAACCCTCATTGACCTGCAAAAAATACATACATACATACATACATATATAGTTACAATCTGAGCTGTCCAGGGGCCCACCCTTAATACCTAGGGTGCATAAACCTATTTTTAAAAATATATATTGAAAACTCTATTTCCGTATAATTATTTTCTTTTGCAACACTGTACTTTCTGTACTTCTATGCATTTTAAAACAGTATTCTTAGGAGGGATCAGTTGGTTCAAACAGACTACTGTGTATTTGACCATGATGCAAACTGTCTATGCAAAAATGGCCCCATAAATAAGACACAAGAACTTTGAATGGCCTCTTTTCTCTGCTGAGCCAGGTCCTGCTTCATTAGATTTCTGGTACACTGGATCACTGCAGTCTGGATTAGTTTATGCTGGAATATAACATGTTGGGTTGTCCTCAGTTGGATGACAACAGATATATTCCACACACAAGACAGGATCACGTCAGGTGATACTACATTAGATCGCATCACAGTGGATTATGTTTCACTGGCTCACCCCATACTTGGATCAATTTGTAGTGTACTTAACATTGCGAAAGGTCAGACATTTTTCCTTGATCCCTCATTAAAGTCCATTAAGTGGACCTGCCAAAGAAACAACTTAGTTTTAGTTTTGTCTGTCTGTCTGTCTGTTTGTTTGTTTAATTTGGTGACTGAATAGAAACAAAAACTCATCTGACTTTTTATAGTCAAGCAAGAAAAGGGGGTGGTAACAATGGACCAGATCCAATGGTATGCTGGTAAATGTTGAACTGGCTGGTTGAGGGAGGGGACCTTGTATAGATGACAGACTTTAAAATTTAATACTGATTACTAACATTTTCTCCATTGCTCTTTTAAATCTAAACAAACAACAAAACAATAAACCAAGTCAAATAAACTAAGTCTTGATTTTTAGCATTTGCTGATTTCTGAAGTATAGATAGATGCTCACAATGGAAATTTAACTCCCAGCTCAATTTGAGTTAGCTCCAGCACAACCATGACTATATCTCACTAGTGTATGTCTTCAGGTATCAGTTAGGCATTATAGGTTAAAGGGAGCTATCTTCTGGGAAGGATCTGGTTCCTTTTTGGGTGGGTCTCTACTTCTATGCTTGTCTCAAGTGGGGCCCCCTGGAGGCCAGGTGCATCTAATTCAGCCTCTATGCTTTATATACATACAGACTGGCCTCAGCACAATCTTCAATCAGGCTGATTGGGAGGCTAAGGGTAGAAACTAGAGGTTGCTGGAGACTCTAGTCCCATTATGCAGAGACCTGCCTTGTCTAACAGTAGTAGCACCTAATAACTGCTTTGTATTTCCTTCACTGTCCGGTGAATATAGATTAGATATAGAATCGACTTGGCAAGAGGAGCTGAGAATCCAGAACCTAGAGTGGGGATCCTGCTCTGAAGATGGCAAGTCCCAGAGCTAAAATTCTTTCTGGTCTCAAGGTTTAGACTATTGGTGTTCCTGAAAGTATCTAGCAGTACCATAGGTCTAGATGTCAGTAGAGCTGAGTTCAATGATAAATATAATCAGTGAAGGACCCTGGCATGACAGAAATTTATTACAGAATAGAGAAAGGGGATCAAAACTAGACTTGTGATTTTACCGGAATAGGGAATTCCTGGATAAGGAAATTCCTTTTACAGATGCAGGTCAGTACCTACTCTGAAACTTATGCTCAGAGATTTATTTGCTTAGACTGAGGTGTCAAACTCATAGGCCACAAGCAAAACTCTCAAGTGTTGTAGCAAGCACATTAAAATGTAAATGGGGGAGGGGGCAATTAAGTGGCATAATGGATAGAGGACTGTCCCTGGAATCAGAAGAACCTGAGTTCAAATCTGACCTCAGACACTTACTAGTTGTGTGACCCTGGGCAAATCAGTTAATCCCATTGCTTCCCAAAACAATACCTTCCCCAAATATAACTGGGAAATGTTATAAAATATTTTAGATACAATACATAATGTTAATTTGTAGTTTTCTAAGTCAATACGTGGTCCTCAGTGATTCGTTTTTATTTGAGTTTGACACCACTGGCCTGGATCACTGATCCCTTGGAGAGGGAAATGGCAAACCACTCCAGTATCTTTGCCAAGAAAACCCCATAGACAGAGGTCCATGGGGTCACAAAAAGTTGGACAGCCTGAACAACAATGGCTGACCTGGAACACTGAGAGAGAGGTTAATTGACTTGCATAAAGTCAGCATGGATAAGAGGTGGGGCTTGAATGCCAGTCTTCCTAGCTTCAAGGCCATCTCTCTATCCACTACAGTGTAAAAAGAGGTGTCAGACAAGAAGCCCATTGGCTGCAAGCCAGCAACACTCCCTTGTGCTGCCAGGACCAGATTAAAATATAATTGGGAAATATTTAACAAAATAAATAAACATAGACAACATTACATTTTCAGACTAAGTCCATATGCCACCCACAGGGACCCTTATGTATGGTTGATGAATTAGTGGCTCCAGTTCTATGTGAATCTGACACCACTATGTCATGTGGTCTGTCCCATTATAGAATAACAGAGACATTTTTCCATTGTGGGCCCTGGCTGGCTATAAAATGGCAACTGAATTTTATCTTTGCTGATGCTTCAGTTTTGAAATTAAGTTATCCATGAGAGGCATTCTGGTGTGTTGAGGTCAGAAGACCTAGGTTCAAATCCTGTCTCTTATTGGCTGCAGGACTTTGAACAAATCACCAAGCTCTGGAATCTCAGCTTCCTCATTTTAATAACATTTATAAAACTTGTGCACCAAGCTCACTGGGTTGATATAAGGAAAGTGTTTTTTTTTTTAGTTTTAATTCCTACATGAATGTCATGTTATCTATGTATCATAGCCAGTATCATGTTATCCAATTCTTATAATAACTGGGATATACTCTATTTGGAGAGATAGCTGTAGACTGGAAAGTTAGGGTGTTCTACAAGAAAGAGGATTGGAATCTTGAGACCTGGGTTCTACTTCCTAGTCATTGCTACAGGCTGATTTTGTGGCCTTGGGCAAGTAACCTAACCACCCTTAAGTCTCAGCTTTCCCATCTAAAAAATCAGGCTAGGGATAGCCTTGCTTCTCTCGCAGGGATACTGTGAAGTTCAAACTGGATAAAACGCTTTGAAAAGCACAAAGCTATGTCCCACTATCACACCAATGATAACAATAGTAATTCAGAAATTTGAAATGAAATGGAATAAATAATTTTCAAAACAGACCCAGTATACAAAATCAAAATAATCTGAGAACAGGCTGAGCTCCATATCATCCCCATCATCCTGTCTGCTATAGGAGTTGTACCATGGATTCCTTCAGTGTGCCTACAGAAGAGGAATTTATATCCTGATTCTTTTATTCGCCGACCCCAAAAAGCAGTTATTTTAGCTTTCTGTGCAGCTGTCCACAGAACATTAAATATGAAAGAATAATAATAGTATTGACTTTATCCAGGACTAGTTTTATTTGAATTACTTTGAACAAGGTGAGAATAATTTTTCTATAATAATAATAAAAACTGATATTTATGAAGTATTTAATGTTTGAAGAGTGCCTTATATACATTATACCATTTGAGCCTCACAATCTTGTAGGGCAAGTACTGTTGATATTATTGTTATTGTTGTTGTTGTTGTTGTTATTGCAAAGAATTACACTTGTGTAATTATGCCTATATTTATACTCATATAGGATGTGTTTTCTCTCTAACCTAGAACTGAGGAAGGAATTGCGATTTGACTGGCCAGAGGGTGCCAGTACTCATAGTGATACCAACAGTCCTAATGTTCTTATTGGCTTCTCATCTTTTTCTACCCTAGTGCAGATGGTGATTTTGCAGTGACTCACCTGACCAAAGCCCACCTCTTTTATGATGGGAGGATCAAATGGACACCCCCAGCCATCTATAAGAGCTCCTGCAGCATTGATGTCACCTTCTTCCCTTTTGACCAGCAAAATTGTACCATGAAGTTTGGTTCCTGGACCTATGACAAGGCAAAGATTGACTTGGTGAGCATGCACAGCCACGTGGACCAGTTGGACTATTGGGAGAGTGGCGAATGGGTGATCATCAATGCTGTCGGAAACTATAACATTAAGAAGTATGAGTGCTGTACAGAAATTTACCCAGACATTACCTACTCCTTCATCATCCGCAGGCTCCCCCTGTTTTACACCATCAACCTCATCATCCCCTGCCTTCTTATTTCCTGCTTGACTGTCTTGGTTTTCTACCTGCCATCAGATTGTGGAGAGAAGATCACATTGTGCATTTCTGTGCTGTTATCCTTGACTGTGTTCCTACTCCTCATCACTGAGATCATTCCATCCACATCCTTGGTCATCCCTCTGATTGGGGAGTACCTGCTTTTCACCATGATCTTTGTGACACTGTCCATCATCATCACTGTCTTCGTACTCAATGTCCACCATCGCTCACCTCGCACACACACCATGCCTGCATGGGTCCGAAGGGTGTTCCTGGATATCATCCCCCGCTTACTCTTCATGAAACGTCCTGGTGTGGTGAAGGACAACTGCCGGAAGCTGGTTGAGTCCATGCACAAACTTGCAGGAGGTCCAAGGTTCTGGCCACAGCCAGAGCCCAACTTTGTTACTTCATCTTCCATCAGCCCCCAGAGTCCAGACCGGTCACCCGCAGCTTCTTTCTGTGTCCACTTGGAGGATCCAGTCAAACCCCAGCCTGTCTGCAAGTCTCCCTCAGGTCAGTATACTGTGCTGCAGCATGCTGAACCTGGGAAGCCTAGTCCCTGCTCTTCACCCACTCCCCAACCTCCTCTGAATAATACCCATCCCTCTGGCTTCTCCAAAGTCAGATCTCTAAGCGTTCAGCAAATGTATAGCTCCAGCAAAGCTGAGGAAGGAGGCATCCGCTGCAGGTCAAGGAGCATTCAGTATTGCTCTCTCCAAGAAGACTCTTCCCAGGCAAACAATGGACAGTCTGCCAGCTCCCCAGCCTCTTTGAGGAGCCACAAAGATGAAGTCCAACCCGAGGAGAAGCCCTCCCCATGCAAGTGTAAATGCAAGAAGGCCAAGGCTGCACCTATTTCAGATCCAGTGACCAAACCCCACAGCACCAAAGAACAGCCTGCCCTGCCCATGTCACCAGCCTTGAAGCTTGCAGTAGAAGGAGTGCAGTACATTGCAGACCATTTGAAGGCGGAAGACACGGATTTTTCGGTAAGTCATTCAGTCAGTCGATCAACCAACAAGAGTTTATTAAGTCCAATCTATAGCGGGTATCAGAAATCAAAGTTCACACTGGGATAAGTTCCTAAGTAAATATGATATGCAGACTGCTTTTTATTTTCCTCTCTGATTACAGGTAAGGATAGCATGGATGAGTCAAAAAGACAGTAGCTAATCCCTAAATCATGTACACAAACTTTTGAAATGTAGGGGGCAGCTAGGTGGCGTAGTGGATAAAGCACCGAACCTGGATTCAGGAGGACCTGAGTTCAAATCCAGCCTCAGACATTTGACACTTACTAGCTGTGTGACCCTAGGCAAGTCACTTAACCCTCATTGCCCCACAAAAACAAAACAAACAAAAAAAGAAATGTATTGAATGATTTGTGTGTGTGTTTGCTATAGATTTAATTTCATCCCCACTTCCTTCCCATGTCCAATTAATTTTAAATGAGTCTGATTTTCTTCAGTTCACATGGTGGGAGGGAGAGGGTCCTGAAGAGGTCTGGGGTAGGCCTTCTGCACTTGTGTTGGGGTCAGAGAAAAGTCAGAGTAGGATTTAACTTGTATGACAGCTAACCTACCCACATACAGCCAAGAACCAGCTACATACAACTGCTCTTCATATTTGTGACTGATGTCAATCCCAGAACAATAATCAGAGTATGAAAGGGGGGTGACTGAAGGTCAAAGAATGAGAATGACCCTGGGTCTGTCATGTATTACCTATGAAAAATTGGGCAAGATAAAAAGGAAAATTGTCAGTCAGTTATCCAATCTGGGTTTGCAAATCCCTAAGAAGAATCTTCTGGACAAAACACTTTTCCCAGATCAAAGGAAGGGAGGAGGGAAAGAAACTGGCATTTATAAAGGACCTACTATGTACCAGGAACTATGCTCAATACTTTGTAAATATTATCTCATTTGAACCTCACAACAACACTGGGAGGTAGATACTATTCTGAACTCCATTTTACAGTTGAAGGAACTAAGGCAGACAAAGGTTAAGTGGCCTGCCCAAGGTTATACAGTTAGTATCTGAAATTGGATGTAAACTCAGGCCTTCCTGATTCCAGGCCCAGGGCTCTATCCATTGTACCACCTTGCTGTCTCAAGATCAAAGTCTTGAGCTGTGTTGATGAAGGCTACAGAATGGAAAGAAACTTAAAGGAGTGGAAGCTGACCTTTCACGCTCCCTCCTATTTATCTTGTATATAACTTGTTGTTGCTCAGTCATTTTCAGTTGTGTCTGACTCTTTGTGATTTCATTTGGAGTTTTCTTGGCAAAGGTACTGGACTGGTTTGCCATTTCCTTCCCCAGTTCATTTTACACGTGAGGAAACTGAAGCCAACAGGATTAAATGACTTGCCCAGGGTCACACAGCTAGTTACTGTCTGAGGCCAGACTTGAACTCAGGGACATGACTCTTCCAGACTCCAGGCACTGGCATTCTATCCATTGAGCCACTTAGGTTACTTTGTATATATTTGTTTGCGTGTTACCACCCCCATTGGAATGTAAATTCCTTGAGGGCAGGGACTTTCTTTTATCTTTTTGTATCTCCAGCATTTAACACAATTCCTGGCACACAATGTAGGCACTTAATAAATGTTGATTGATTAATTGATTGCAATAATAGAGAGAGCCAAAGTGAGTAGAGCTGTGTGAATTTCCAGAGCCATGGAAGATGATACCAATAATCATGACATGGGGAAAGGAAAGCATCATTTATGAGGTACTTTTAGGTTTACAAAACACTTTTGTTAAAACTACCCTATGACGTCAATAATATAAGTAGTATTTTCACTCCTGTTTTACAGATAGAGAAACTGGGGTTCTTAAAGGTCAAGGGACTTTCACAAGTTTATATTACTGCTGAGACTGAGCCAATATTAATATCCTGGTCTTCTGGCATTACATTCAGCACTCAGGCCTTCCTATTACCCTAGGCTAAAGTGAAGTCAAGGAATTTGATCTGTAAGGATTATTTCAAGACCCATCGGTGGTGCTATTCAAGAGAAGGATATAGCTGATGATGGGGACACCAGGGAAAATCAGTTGTTCCCACTGGACTTTCAACCTTGGATTCCAAGGATACTGACGGAACAAATCAAGTTAGGACATTTACAAAGCCAGCTCTAATAAGTTATTGGCTATACAGATAACCCTAGACAATCTGCAGCACAGTTTATGAAATTGTCCTATTGAGGCAAGGTACTTGTCTTCTTATAAAAGTCTTCAAAATATCCCTATGTGGTTGGAAATGGGAGAATATGGATGAGTTCCTGGAAGACATTCCTTCCTGATTGAGCATACATAGATGTTGTTGGTAATAATCAGTCTACTTAGCTGGTGAGAAATGGCATGGTGTAGTGCAAAGGTGTCAAACACTCCACCCATGGACTGCATTTGTCTCCCAAAACTCCCAAGTGCACGTCAACCCCAATTAAAATATAACTAGGAAATATTTAACAAAATAAAAATAATACAGTAAAACATAGATAATATTAAATTTCAAAATCAAGTCCATATGCAGCCAATAAGAAGCCTTATGTATGGTTGAGTGTTTCTATTTGAGTTGAACACTACTGGTATAGTGTATAGGGAGATGGCCTTGAAGCCAGGAAGACATAGGTTCCAATCCCGCCTCTGAGACATGCTGGTTGTTTGACCCTAAGCAAGTCACTTATCTTCTCAGTATACTTGGAAATACTCTAAGAATATAAGTTGCACAGCAGCTGCTGACCAGTATTGGTATAAGGAGTTCCCTCCCCGAGGAATTCCATATATCAATGAAATCAAAGATCTGGATCCTGGGGGCAGCTAGGTGGCACAGCGGATAGAGCACCGGCCCTGGTGTCAGGAGTATCTGAGTTCAAATCCGGCCTCAGACACTTAATAAGTACTAGTGTAATGATTGGAATGATGCCACCTGCTGGAGACTTACTGTAGGAAAGCTCCAACATGAGGAGAGGGCCTTTGAGGTCAGGACCATGCGTCTTTTCTTTGGCGTCAAGAAGTGATGTTTGCTTGTGGGAGGAAGAAGGGGGAGGCTGGTGCGCTGGCTCACTCTCTTTCCTAAGGACTCTGAGGAGAAGGCAGCTAAAAATGCACTCTCCCTTTAATAGATAAATGAATCTAGGCCTTTCTCTCTCTCTTTACCAAATTCTTATTCTCCTTAATAAATGCTTAAAAGTCTAACTCTTGCTAAAGCTTATAATTTATTGTTGACCACTCATTAGATATTTTAGACAGTATAGCTAGAATTTTAGCCCTTACACTAGCTGTGTGACCCTGGGCAAGTCACTTAACCCCAATTGCCTCACTAAAAACAAAACAAAACAAACAAACAAAAAAGATCCAGATCCTATTCCTTGACAGGTGGAAGTGGTGAATGAAACTGGAGGAGTAGGAGAAAGCATTCTAAGTAGCAGCAGATAGTAATCAGTGACAAACATTTATTAATCACTTATTATATGCCAGGTATTCGGGAATTGTGCTATATTCTGGGAATACATAGTCTTTGTCCTCAAAGAGCTCACCTTTAATTGGAGATAAAACATTCAAACAATTATGTATATAGAAGGTATGTACAATGTAAATGGAAAGGTGGGTAGAAAACAGGAGAGGCCTCCTCCATAAGTTAAGATTTGAACTAAGACTTGAAGGAAGAAGCCAGGGAGGCCAAGAGGCAGAGGTGAGGGGAGAGAGAGCATCTCATTCAAGGAACAGTAAGTTATCCAGTATCTCTGGAGCAGAGAGTCCTTGGAGAGGCATAAAGTGTTTAAGACTGGAAAGGTTAGAAGGGACTAGGTTGTATAAGGATTGTATACTTATTCCTAAAGGTAACAGGGAACTCTTGAATAGACAGGGGACACAGTCAGACCTGCACTTTATGAAGAATCATTTTGGCAGCTGAGTGAAGGATGAACTGGAATGGGGACATGCTTGCCGTGGGGAGACCAATCAGCAGGCAACTGCAATAGTTTAGGCATGAGATGATGGTGAGTGGCAGTGTCAAAGAGAAGGGGGCATATAGAGAGATGTAGTGAATGCAGAAATAACAAGAATTGACAACACTTTGAATATGTGGAGTGACTTTGAGAGAAGTCTTGAGGATAACACTGAGGTTGCAAGCCTAAGAGGATGATGGTACTCTTGACAGTAACTGGGAAGCTTAGAATAGTAGACGGTATTGGGGGTGGGGGTGGGGATAGGAATTATAACAAGTTTGGTTTTGGTATTTTGAGTTTGAGGTGACTAGGATAAATCCAGTTCAAGATGCCCAAGAGAGGCAGTTAGTGATACAAGACTGGAACTTGGGAGAAAGATTAGGGCTGGATATATAGATCTGGAAATTATTTCATAGAGCAGATAATTGAATTGATGGGAGCTGACTGGATCACTAAGGGAAATAATATGGAAGGAAAAGACAAGGACCCAGCACAGAGTCTACAGGGACATCCAGAGTTGGTGGTGTGACTTAGATGTAGAAGCAGCAAAGAAGGCTGAGGAGTTAGGGTTTTGGTTAGAGAAGAAGTGGTCAGATAGGTAAGGGGAAAAACAATAGAAAGCAGCATCAAAATTCCAGAGCAAAGAGAATATCTTGGAGAAGAAAGTGACTGACTATGTCAAAGGCTGCTGAATGATCAAGAAGAATGAGGATTGAGAAAAGGCCATTATCTGAAAATTTAAAAGTCATTGGTGACTTTGGAAAGAGAAGTTTCAGTCAAATCACAACAAGGTTCGAAGCCAGACTGTGGAGGGTTTAGGGATTCAGAGAACTAGATGCACCAAGTGTAGACCACTTTCTCACAGGGTTTAGCTATGAAGGAGAGGAGAGATATAGATTACTAGCTAATGAAGAAGAATGGATCAAGTGAGGGTTTTTTAAGGATGGGGGAGACACAGAAGTGTTTGTTGACTTAAGGAATGAACTAATAGATAGGGAGAAATTAAATAATATGTTGGAATGATGAGAGGGGACAATGTAAGGGAGAGGTCAGGAAGGAAAAGGAGTTAGGAGGCATGTAAGAGGGGTTTGACTTGGCAAGAAGATCCCCCTCTTCACGTGAGAGGGAAGTGAAGGAAGATATCTTGGGAAGTTTATGAATGACATGAGATAAGAGAGGGAGAAGGAACACTCATTGAATGGCCTCAAGTATTTTCAATATGAATTGATGTCCTCACTTTAGATAATGGGGAGAGCAGTGCTATGAAAGACTTAAGGAGGCAAGAAAAGGTTTGGAATAGTTGTGAATAGAAGAGAGAAGCTATTAGGAAGACATAGAAGATTTCCTAGTTGTAGTGAGGATCCAATTAAGATTATGTAACATAGATAGGTAGTGGACCATATCAGCTCAATTTCTTGACTTCCTGCAGTTCTATTCAGCAGCACCTGAATAGGATAGAAGGCTGTAGATGGTAGGAATGGTCAAAGGTTGGAATTTGGTAAGGGATTTGTCACACGTGGAACACTATCGGATAATATAATGATGTGTTAGATAATATAATTCAGACTATAAGGGCTTTGTAGTTCCAGGATCAATAAAGGCTGGAGCAGGCAGAAAAAGATTCATGGATTATGTGGAAGTTATGGTAGACCTTAAAGGATGAGTAGGATTTGAATAGGTGGATATGGAAAACACATTTTGGGTAAGAGATCAATCTACCCAAAGGCAGGGACAGAGGAACAAGAAAGACATTTCTAGAAGATAATGAGACCAACTTAATCTGAGTAGAGGTTACACATTGGGAAGGAGTTAGAACTGAGTGCAGATGGTTGAGGTGGTGTAGTCTGAAGAGGGTTTTGAATGCCAAGCTGAAGAATTATGATAGTTATATTGGGAGCTTTTCTACACCATTAGCTGGAAATTGATCCTAAAACAAACCCTTTAAATGAAGGGTGGGAAAATAAACAACTAAATAAACCCTAGGAAAATCAGATCAATCCAACCATAGGCTAATAAAGCAGAGAATAATGGGGAGGGAAGACTCAGGAACAAAGCTTGCCTTGAGGACCCCCAGAATATGTCTCATGTCAGTAAATGTCAAGGGTTGAAGCCCAAAGATGCCTTATGCAGTCAGTGAGAGAGATTTCCCTGGGAATTCTTGAAACAGAAGAAAGATTTCCTATCTCATGGCATAACACATATCTGAGAAAATGTGCCCCTTGGGAAATAACACATTTCTTTAGTAGTTTCATCAAAATCTTAATGAAAATCAAGAGATAAATGTGGCATTTATCAGTACATAAAGTACTGTCAGAATAAGTGCTCTGGAATGAGGCTGGAAACAAACAAACACATAAAAACACACACACACAAAAAAAAACATTTTTTCTCTTTTGACTCACTATGTCACTGCCATCCAAACAGCCCTTTATCTCCAGATCCCTTTCACAGGGCTGAGGTGACCTGCTTTTCATCTTTGATGAGTTACAAGTCCCTGAGGAGTACAGCAGACTTCACACAGATCAACATTCAGGGATGAAGCATAGAACACTTTGGTTGGCTCCAGTGTTTCATCTTCAGGAGAGAAATGGGGTGTTTGGAGGACAAAAGGAAAAGGCAATTAGAAGAAAATTGGAAAAATAATACCCTGGGGAATCAGGCTTTTTCTGGCTTTCCCTGGGAATAGAGGGATTATAAACAGCATCTTTACTAATAAATTACCTTGTTGCTTCTCTGGCCCTGATTAAATAAACACATTTGTTTCGATTTGTTTTAACACCATTGGGAATCCAGCAATTATATAAGAAAGTGGAGGGAGTAGAAAAGCGTATTGGAGGACTGTTTGGTACCTCAATACACTTACAAAGCCCCAAAACAGAAGTCTGGTTCTACTTTTCTTTCCTTTTCCATCAATTTTAAAGGGGTTCTATGTACACCATCAAATATTTTTATAGGAACAGGAATTAAACATTGGAGTGTGCTATTTTGAAAGTAACTAAGACCAGGGCAGCTAGGTGGTGCAGTGGATAAAGCACCTACCCTGTATTCAGAAGGACCTGAGTTCAAATTTGACCTCAGACACTTGACACTTACTAGTTGTGTGACCCTGGGCAAGTCACTTAACCCTCATTGCCCTATTCCCCCCCAAAAAACCCCACACAAACAAACAAGCAAACAAACAAAATAAAAAGAAAGTAGCTAAGACCACTATCTCCTATGCAGTCTCCGGATTTGTAAACATAAAGATGGAGATACGTGGAAAACATCCATTTGTGAATTATCTGTCCCTCCCCCCACCCCCAGTAAAATGTGTCCTGCTTTGGAAAATCCCTCGGGATCATCTAAAGTCAACTGAATTGTCAACAGTTTGAGAGAGAGAGAGACAGAGACAGAGACAGAGAGACAGAGTCAGAGAGACAGAGACAGAGAGAGAAGCTAGTGATAGAAGAGGAAAGTTACTAAGAAGAGACAGCAAAACAGTAAACTTCCAGAAGGTACTTTTGAGACATTCATATTTCCTCTTGACAGCTTATTTACTCTATTTAGGTCAAGTCAGAGATAATAGACCTGATAGTTTTGAATAGCCCTCAAAAAAAATCCAAGAATTTTTGTAGGTTCCCACATACAAGATAGACAGACATAGCCACCCATGCCCTCAGAATATATATAGGTATATCAGCAAACCTGTAGCCCACCCATACAAACCCTCACTCATCTTTACACAGGGTTTTAGACACAGACTAACAAGATCCTATTAGCTTTCTATAAGATCTCATGAAGTGTTACTAACCCTTCTTCGCCCCATCTATGAAATACAATGCTATCCTATGGACTTATACCTGTTATAGCCAATTCCAATATAACAGTTTTTACAGTTAGAAGGAAAAGAAAAATCTCTTTGTGTTTTGTCACAGACAGAGCAATAACCTATTCTCTGCTATGCCTAGGGGCAGAAAGACTGTGGGACTTTAAATGGTGAGGTGAAGGCCAGAGTGAAAACTTTTTGAAGCAGTTGGATTCAGAGCAGTATCACTTCTGTGTTTCACTATTGTCTCTCCCCCTCTCCAGAAATGCCTCACATGCTACCTGTATGGCATCTCAAGAATTAACCATGGCCACTTAAAACCCAGATTAGGAGGCACCTAGGTGGAACAATGGGTAGAGCACTGGGCCTAGAATCATGAAGAACTGAGTTCAAAGCTGGTCTCACACACTAGCTGTGTGATTCTGAGCAAGTCGCTTAACCCCTGTCTGCCTCAGTTTCTTCACCCATAAAATGTGGATCATAATAGTACTTACCTCTTGGGGTAGTGAGAATCAAATGAGATAATATTTATAAAACACAGAACAATGCCTGGCACACAGAAGGTATTTAATAAATTTGAATTCCCTCCCTCCCTCCCAGAAGCTTCATTAGCCAGGGCAAGATACAAACAGGAGAAAAAGAGTTGGCTGAGGAATTTGAACTCATCACAATTCCCCCACATTCCCAGCCTTTAAGGCTTTTGTGCACCTCCCTATTAATCAGAAATCTCTCTGCCTGTTCCTATCACAGTGAATTTAAATAAAAAAGTGGGAACTCCTACAATGCAGTGGAAAGTGCATTGAACTGGGATTTGGGAAATTTGGTTTCCAGTCTCAATTCTCCCAGGAGCTAACTGTGCAACCTTGAATCTGCCATGATCAAAGATTTGAAGCTGTTAGAGACCATAAAGGTCATCTAATTCAATGCCTTGTTTTACAGATGAGGATACTGAGGCCCACAGATACTGTGACTGCAGAGATCATACAAGAAGCCTCTCTTTGTATATGGATTTCTTTATCTGTAAAATGGAGGGACTAAGTGAGATGTTCTTTTAGGTTCCTTTCTGTGCCAATAGTCTGTGAAAAAAATTGACACTTTTTCAGGGATACCTTTTTGCTAACTACACAGAAAGTCATGGATGGGGGCAGCTAGGTGGTGCAGTGGATAAAGCACCAGCCCTGGATTCAGGAGGACCTGAGTTCAAATCTGGCCTCAGACACTTGACACTTACTAGCTGTGTGACTTTGGGCAAATCACTTAACCCTCATTGCCCCGCAAAAAAGAAAGAAATAAAGAAAGTCATGGATGGAGGCTGCTGTGGTTGTTATTGTTGTTGTTTGTCCTTCATTCTCTAAGAGGACCATGACAGATGCCATGACTTGCTGTGAATTAGGTTTAAGTGAGGAAGGGCTGTGCAAAGTGCCCAGCATTGCTCTCTCCCCCGGAGCCATCTGGGTCCAGTGGCACGATATACATCAGGATGACAGGAGATGGCCCCAGATGCAGTGGGAGAAACTGATGACATGTCCTTGATGCTTCCTCAGTCAAGACCACAGAATGCTTAACTAAGCAAGTGTACTGCATAGCTGTGGAGCTTAAAGAATGTGTGTATATGTGTGTCTGTATATGTACCTACAAGTGTCTTTGCAGGAGCTCCTAGATTCAAAGCCTTCTTATAGCCTGACAAACTGAGCATGTTCATGGTTGGCTCACTTGTATAAACTTTATTTAAGGATACACATTGTCTCAAGATGGCCCTGAGCAGTCACGGCTATTCTGCTTTATGTACAAAAGGGTTTTGACTCAAAGTCTACCACACAATATTTCTCTATTCTTTGTTCAAGTACTGGGCATGTTCCCAGGATTTAGTGATATATGCAGGCTAGGCATAAACTAACCTGGCTCCCAGACTGCACATTCCCCCACAAAAATGGGTTTGTGGTTATCTAGAGTTATCATGAGTCAAGGTTATCTATTACTTCTTACATATCCCTTCCATCTCTCATTAAATCCCAAAATAACTTCTCTCTACCCAAGCAGAATCTTACAGGAAATGCTTCTGAATGTTGGAGGGAATGGTTAGTAACTCACTGTTCTGTCCCATTTCTAGGTGAAAGAAGACTGGAAGTATGTTGCCATGGTCATAGACAGGATCTTTCTGTGGATGTTTGTCATTGTCTGCTTGCTGGGGACTGTGGGACTCTTTCTTCCACCCTGGCTGGCTGGAATGATCTAATAGAATGAAAAAAAAAACATTTAGAATATATGTGGAATTTTCATCTACCTGGAGAGACAGTGAGATGGAAAGTATCTCTATGAATAATTCATCACATATCTGCGCATGACTCATTGCTGAGAACTCTGGGAATCTTCAGAGATCACATCATCTCCCAAGTTATCCCCATTTTCTGTATCCATTCTGAAGCAGTCTTGGAAATAGTCAGTCACTAGCCTACTTATCTGGAGGAGAAGATTTTGGTTTGTACTGGTTCCATTTATACCCTAACCAGTCTTACTCCTTGGATAGTAAAAAAGTATGTGGGAGGGTGGATGCTTTTCTTTTCTTTTGATTTGCAAGACTATTTTAAGGGGACAAAAATCTTATTAAAGATCATCTTTGGCATGATGGTCATCATCGATATACCAGTATATGAATATATGTTGTTGCAACCTGTGGGCAAAGACATGACCCTTAAGTAGAACAGAAATATTATGGTATTCAACCTCTGGCACTGAAGTTCAGTGTACATTGAGGACCCCATTGGGGAATGATAACAGGATGATTTGGTTGTATATCTTTATCTAAGTCATTCTGTCAGTAAACAAATTCTCTACTTGTCTTTTGGGATGTGGTATGGGGCCAATTGTAAACTGAAGGGGAGGAGGAAAGCTTCAGCAGGAGCGGGGGCTGTTCAGTGACAGAGACTAAACTTCAGTGTGTTTAGCTTCCGATAGGAAGCTGCTGAAGTGGGTCAGGTGTCATGGGCCAGAAATCCTTGATTCCATCCCTCAGCCTATAAAGGACTCCATGGATCTACCTGTCTGATGAAGGGGAGACTGTTGTATAAATAACACCTCAATCTGAAAAAAAAAATATTAGAGGTTCCATATACAGGTAACTTAAACCTGGTCATTGTGGGGTGTATGAGGTCCTGAAAGGTGACATAGACCTCATATCCAGACTATTGAATTAGGAGGCTCCTATCCCTCCATCACAGCTCTACCTAACCCAGAGCTTCTGATGTCTGTTTCTTTTACATCCTGCGCCTTATTGGCGCTCATCTCCAAGAGGTCATGACTTATCTACTTTTAAAAATCTTCTCCAGCACTGCTGTGCATAGTGCTCCATACATGCAAATAGAATCTGTGATTTCTTCAGTGTAAGGAATTCTTCTACTAATGCAGATTGCAACCTATATGTGATAAGTCCTAGGGAGTCACCTGAAGCACATAGACATTAAATGACTTCCCCAGGCTTACAAAGCTAATAAGTGGCAAAGGGAGGATTTGAGCCCAGGTTTACTCCACGTTCTACATTCTACCTGCTACCCCATGATAGGCTCTTAATAAAGGTTATTGAAAGAATGGCTTTCCAAAGGTGTGGATACTTCGGCAGGGGTGTTCTGTCCTCTCATAAAAATAATAAACTAGATATTGCTTCACATTTATAGAAACTACTGAGGATTTGGCATCATTAGAAGACAGAAACTAACTCAATAAGGGAAATATCTGAAGCAGAGGCTTCAGACTTTGTCAAGAAGAAACTTCATCCATTTATAATGACACATCCCCTGGGACTGTCTTTCACAGTACCGTTGGAGTAAAATTAACACCACTGATATGGCTTCTCTTGGGTGCTCAGTAAAGTCTACAAAATGTCCCTTTTCTGAATAGGTTAACCAAAAGTCAATTGTGGTACTTGAGACACTTCAGGGAATTAAAGTTTTATAGACATGTCATCACTTAGGAAAAGACTTCTCCAGCATTCATGGAAAAAGTCCAAACTGATCTGTCGAGAGAAGGGAAGAGACCTTGGTTTTAGCTCCATATAAGGCCGTTTTGATGCTCTAACTACCAGGGCACCAAAACTGTCATGAGAACAGCAAGGAATTTATGGTTGCCACTCATACTGGCAATCCCTATTGTCTGAGGAATTAGGATTAGGGTTAATCATAACCTCCCCACTACATAAATTTCCAGCCTTCCCATGTCTATCCTCTAACCTCATAGAATGTCAGAGTTGGAAAGATCTTACCCATACCAGGATGAGAATCATCTCTACAATACACCTGATAATTAGTCATTCAGCATTTACTTGAGGACTCCAAAGAGAAGAAACCCACCATATCCTTAAGGAATCCATTCCACTTTTAGGTACCTGAATAGCTTTAATTGGGAAGAAGGATATTTTTCTTACATTAAAGCCTAAATTTGCCATTTCAAAAGACATATCCATTACTTGCAGTGCTGCCCTCCAAGACCATGAAAAATAAGCCTAATCACTCTTTCATGTGATCAATTTCAAATATTTGGCAACAACTGTCTGATTCCACCTTAGTCTTCTCTTCTCTAGTCTAAATATTCCATTCATTTCCTATAACTGATTCTCATATGGAATGAATTTCAGGCCAACTATCCTGGTTGTCTTCCTCTAGTGTTTTTCAGCTTGTTAATATTTCCTCTACAATGTGGTGACCAGAACAAAACACAATATGCTGGATATTGCTCCACCAGGGCAGAGGAATTCTTGCCTTCATAGGCCAGCACATTATTCCTCTCTTAATGCAGCATCAGATTAAAATATCTTTCTATATTGGAAGGCCTTAAATTAGATGAAAACCTCATTTACCTAAACTGGCTACAACTTTGGATTTTGTAGCTATGTAGCAGTTCATGTGAAAAATGGGGGTTTTAATCAACAAAAGCTCAATGTAAGCTCATTGGAAGCCAACAAAGTAAAAGTAATCTCTTTTTTGTTCAGTCATTTTTCAGTCATGTCCAACTCTTCAGGACCCCATTCTGTTTGTTTTTTGTTTGGGGTTTTTTGGCAAAGATACTAGAGAATAAAGCACCGGCCCTGGATTCAGGAGGATCTGAGTTAAAATCTGACCTTAGACACTTGACACATATTAGCTGTGTGACCCTGGGCAAGTCACTTAACCCTCATTGCCCTGCCAAAAAACCCCAAAAAACCAAACAAAAAGATACTAGAGTGGTTTGCCATTTCCTGTGGCACTTAACCGCCCTATTAATGAAGCTTAAAGATCACTTTTAATTAGATGGTGTGCCAGATAGTGTGACTCATCTTCCTGAGGTTAAATCCAGCCCCACCTGCATGACTCTGGGCAACTCACTTGACCCTGTTTGCCTCAGTTTCCTCATCTGTAAAATGAACTGTAGAAGGAAACAGAAAACCACTCTAATACCTTTGCCAAGAAAAACCTAAATAGGGTCACAAAGAATCAAACACAAATGAAAATGAACAACAACAACAAGCTTCATTAATAGAAGAATAGAATATAGAATGAAGAAAATTATGTATCCCTTTTGTCCTCTGCTCTAGCCAGACCACATCTGGAGTTCTGTGCTCAGTTCTGGGTACTATGTTTTAGAAATCACACCAATAAATTGGAGTCCATCCAAAGAAAAGAATTCTGGTTGATTGAAAAACTGGAAACCATGTCACATAAAAAAATGGTGGAAGGAGCTTGTGGTATTCATTCTTAGTCAGTGAATAAGCATTTATTAGGCACCCACTATGTACCATGCACAATACTAATGGTTGGGGATACTAAGAAGGGCAAAAAAAAGTCTTTGCCCTGAAGAAGCTCACAATTTGATCTCATACTGGAGATGGGAAAAGTTAACAGGTGTGTGTGTGTGTGTGTGTGTGTGTGTGTGTGTGTGTGTGTGTGTGTGGCTGGCTTCAAGTATTTAAAAACTTGTCATAAGAAACAGGGATTAGAATGATCTTGCTTGGCTCCAGAGAGCAGAACTAGGAGCAATGGGGCTTGTTACAGGAAAACAGATTTCAGCTCAATATAAAGTTTAATAATAATAAGTGGAATGGGCTGTTTTGGGAGGCAGTAAGTTCTCTGTTACTAGAGGGCTTCAGATAGAAGCTGGATGACATACCCCTTATGGGGATGTCAAAGACAGGATTGTTGTGCAGTTAGGAGTTATCCTAGATAACCTCTGAGGCCCCTTCTAACTTTGAGATTTTTACTTCTATGCCTATCTGTAGCTATAACAGTAAATTGAGAGACAGGAAGGAAATTGATATCAAAATAAATTAAAGGCAACTAAGTAAACATTTATAAAGCAAATAATATTTCCAAAGACCTATTTTCAGTGAATGCTGAGGATAAAAAAGAAGAAAAAACACATTACACAGTTCCGGCCTTCAAGGAGCCTATAATCTAATAGAATATATAAGACATATACATCACTAAATATGAATCGAGGCAAAATGTTGGTAGGAGAAAGAGAGAGACAGAGAGAGACAAAAAGATAGAAAGAAAGGCAGAGAGAAAAAGTATAATAGAGCAAAAGGAAAAGTGTCTAAAGGAAGAGAGTCCAAAGATAATGAAAACTGAGAAAAAGTCATTGGATTTAGTAATTAGGACACCACAGGTAATCTTGGAGAGATTGGTTTTAGTAGGGTGGTGAGTGTAGAAGAGGCAACTATGTGGTACACTGGATAGAATGCCAGACCCAGAGTTATGAAGATTCATCTTCCTGAGTTCAAATCTAGCCTCAGACACTTTCTAGCTGTGCGAGCCTGGTCAAGTAAGTGACTTAACCCTGTTTGCCTCAGTTTCCTCATCTTCAAAATGATCTGGAAAAGGAACTGACAAACCACTCTAGTATCTTTGCCAAGAAAAACCCCAAATGGGGTTATGAAAGGTTGGACACAACTGAACAATGACTTAACAACAACAAGAGTGTGGAAGACATACCGGAAGGGTTTGGAGGATTATGGAATGTTTATCATTATTAGATTTCTTATAACTTTTTATAATTCCTAGCTCCCTTTCATTTTCAGAGATATTAGTGCCAATATATTACTGAGAAGAAACAATATAGGCACTGGGTGGGAGAGTTGAGAGAGATCACAACTTCAAGGTGTTTCAGCTTCCTAAGGACTTCGATCCAAATCTTCCTTGTACAGGAAGCAAGTGATAACTATTTTAAAAGAGAATGAAATAAAGAATCTCCAATTTCCCTGTGTCTTGTCCTCCTTGGGATAGACAATGGGGCTAGAATCATGTAGGAAAGAGAGGAAAAATCCAAAGATCTTCCTACCCTTGGAGGCTAGCCCTCAAGTGCCACAAAAAATGTGAAAATTTATCCACACTGATTCCAAGGCATGTCTGTCTATTATTTCTTCTTACCTTATGAACTTCAAGAACTAACAGGGACATGGTAAAGATGTGAACAGAATGTACCTCAAGCACTCTCAGCACTCCCTATTCCTGTCAATTTAAGGGCCACACAAATCATCCTTACTGTACTATCCCTCCCAAATGACCTGACATAGTCCCATCATTGGAGCCTCTGAGGCATTAGAATAGGAGGGCAAGAGAATTATCTCCAGGTCACTGAATAAATGCCCAGATATTGCCTTGCTGAGGAGTAGTCTTCCATTAGCATTTAGGCTGACCTAATTAGCTAATATTTACCTTGGGAGGGGCTGAACTAGTTAGTGATGGGAGGAGAGAACATAATGGGAGTACTTGTGGCATAGACGTGAATAGGTAAGGTAGTTGGGCTGAGAGGTGGAAGAGATGTCACAAAAGGAAGGGTGTATGGAATACTTGTTGACTTTGGGCAAAGGGTTCTTCTCCATGGAATTGCCATATTCGATCACACATAAGACAGACAGAAAGGAGTCTGAATCAATATTCATGATCATTTCATTATTGTCATTAACATGAATTACTGAGTACCTTTTGTGAGTGATTCTCTCTAAAAGTAAACCTGATAGAAGAGAACTCAGATTCATAAATGAAGAAATAATGCCAGGGTTAGGGGTTTGGACAAATAGTTTGCTTTTCTTATCAAAGGTTCTTAACCAGGGGCAGCTAGGTGGTGCAGTGGATAAAGCACCGGCCCTGGATTCAGGGACCTTAGTTCAAATTCAGCCTCAGACACTTGACACTTACTAGCTGTGTGACTTTGGGCAAGTCACTTAACCGTCATTGCCCCACCAAAAAAAAAAAAAAAGTTCTTAACCTGAAGTCAGTGTCCTACTAACAGGTTTCATGGAAAGATTTCAGTGACTCTGTGAACTTAGATAGGAAAATATTACATCAGCATCTTCACTAACCTCTGACTGAAATCTACCATTTCCTTCAATTATGAATAAAGGCATCAAAACCTTACCATAGGCTTCACCACACTGCCAACAGCACTCATGAAACAAACAAACAAAAATTAATAACCTCTGCCGTGGATTCCACAAATGCATTTATAATAGTATTTTATTTGCTAAAAATCCATCTATACTCATCTTTTCAGGATCATATCTAGCTGTTAGTTGAGAGCAAAATGCTTATTCTTAGATTTTTAGGAAAGGGAGAAGAATCAGGGACCTCAAACACCTTCCAAGTCAAACTAGATGATAAGACATACCAGTGTATAATGATATGGGACAAGAGGCATGTGGATGAGTGGCTGGGATCCACTACACAGAGCCTGGAGGCACTTATGCAATCACAGAATGAGGGAAGATAAGAGGCTAGATTTCAGAGACTTAAGTCCCACAATCCTGTTTACATAATGCCATCCAACTTGCCAGATGTTTGCAGCAGCTGAGAGTCTCCTAAAGAGACCCCTGTACTCTACTGAGGTTGTTCCTTTGGGAATCAGAAAATAGGTTTTGGATTGTCTTGGTGTCTGTCATTGCCCCTAGCTGGCAGCTCCTGCTCACCTATCCATTGCCCTGTTTGCACTGGAAGCTGGAAGAAGGAGCAAAGAAGTGTCTAGTGTTCCTCATTTAATTGTCTTCTCCTGTTCCAGGAGCATTGAAATCCCATCCTGTGTTTAATAGCTAATATGTTCTTTGCAATAAGTTTTGTTTCCCAGGTTAATTGCTTCCAAGAATGGGAGAACAAAATTATTTCTTCACCATTTCCCTTGCCCTGGCTTCATTTCCAAGGGAAATCTTGAAAGATGGCCTTGGCACAGTGCTGTCATCCTCCATTAGGAGCTGGCTTGGAGCTTAGGCTGCTACACCCTGGATAGTCACTGCTAACATTAGTTTTGCCTTGGATCCTACAAGGTCAGATTTCTCCCTCAAACTAAGCCCAGAGCAGGCTCTTCTTGGATGGAAGGGAGTTAGAGTGCCATATTTATAAGAAGGACATAGGAAGGACATCAACAAACTAGAGAATTGCTTAGAAAGAGGGGGCTGTGATGGTGATAAGACTACAGATCATTCCATAAGAGTGGAGATGTTTATCCCAAAAAAAAGATTTTCCACAGGACATGAAAGCTTCCTCCAAATATTTGGATAGGTGTCATTTGAAAGACAGATTAGACTAATTTTACTTAACCCTGGAGGGAAGAACTAAAAGCAAAGGGTAAAAAGAAAGCAAAGGGTAGAAGCTGCAGAGAGGCAAAGTATCTAAAAGTAGAATGACCCGTCTTAGGAGATAATGAGTTGCCCTTTACCGGATGTCTTCAATTAGAGTCAGTCATCAATTAACAATTATTAAACTATCTACTATATGTATTTGCAGAAACTTTCAAAAGCTCTGGGGATACAAATACAAATGAAGGGGCAGCTAGGTGGCACAGTGGATAGAGCACTGGCCCTGGAGTCAGGAGGACCTGAGTTCGGGTCTGGCCTCAGACACTTAACACTTACTAGCTGTGTGACCCTGGGCAAGTCACTTAACCCCAATTGCCTCACCAAAAAAAAAAACAAAAACAAAAAACAAATGAATGGGGACAATCCCTGCCCTTAAAGAACTTAAAATCTAATGGGGAAAGACAATAATCAAAAAGAAGCTGAAAAGGGAGGGAGTGGGCAATCATGCAAGGGGTATGATGAAGATATCAAAAGAAGTGCAGTCTGTAGCTAGGTGAAAAATGAAGAGATGGTGTTCTGGGTCCCACCTTAAATGGAGGCTTTGGGAGGAACATCTTTGCTCTGCCGTCCAATCAGAGAGGCAGAGGATACTGAGGATGCTGATGAGGTCTGAGTGACAAAGCTGATGAAGTCTGGCAGTATGAAGAAGTTTAGTGATGAAGATGAGGTTTGGGGGTGGGGCATGATGAAGAAATCTAAAGAATGGCAGCTTGTAGTCAGGTGGAAAATGAATGGAGCCTAGATAGCCACTTGTTGGAGATTCAATTCAATTCATTTCCATAAATAAATATCTTCAAAGTACTATGTTAGGTCCTGGGAATCCAGAGGAAAAAAATCTCTGCTTTCAAGGAGTTTAATTCTACTTGTGTACAAATGTGTACACAAATCAACATGATACAAGGTAATTAGAGGAGAGAGCAAATATTCACATCTGGGAGCTTTATAGAAGACTTATGCTCAGGAGACATTTTAGCCTTGAACAAAGATAGAGATACTCTGACTCAGAACTGGGAAAATTCCTGCTCAGTGTGATTAGGATTAGACTAGACTAGATGACCCTTCCAATTCTGTGATTTATGTGATTTTGAGGGACAGATACTCCTTGAGAATTGAGTTTCAACTATAGAGAAAAACAACTAAGAATTCACAACTCTGATTAACATTAACACCATGACAAACTATGAATCTAAAAGAATGAAGATGAAACACCCCACTAACCTCCTGACAGAGATGAAGAACTTAAAATGCAGAAAGAGACATGGATTTTGGGGGGCAGCTAGGTGGCTCAGTGGATAAAGCATTGGCCCTGGATTCAGGAGTACCTGAGTTCAAATCCGGCCTCAGATACTTGACACTAGCTGTGTGACCCTGGGCAAGTCATTTAACCCCCATTGCCCCACCAGAGAGAGAGAGAGAGAGAGAGAGAGAGAGAGAGAGAGAGAGAGAGAGAGAGAGAGAAGCTAATGTGGGAATTTGTTTTGCTGGATTATACAACTATGTATTGAGGGCTTTTCTTTTCAGGGTTGTTTTGTTTAATTTGCACAATTGGAGAGAGGTAGTGGTGGGACATATTTATACAACAATTCTTACTTGAAAAATAAGAGGAAAAAATAGAAGTTAGAAAAGGATTCATATCTTTCTTGGGGATCAATGGAATTAACTTTGTTCAATAAGTGCCTTATGGAGTTAGGTGAAGGAAGATCCATAACAATTTTTCATTCATTCATCCATTCAACAAATATCTTTTAAGAACTATGCTGAGTAACAAACAAACAAACAAAACAAAACAAAACAAAACAAACAAACAAACGAAAAAGAAATATGCTGAGTGTTGGTGATATAAAAGTAGAAAATTGGACAGGCCCTGCCTTCAAGGAGCTTGGCCATGCCTTCAATAGACAAAGAAGTTTCCTTACAGAGAAGTGGTTGGGGGAGAGTCTAGGAGTGGGAGAAGTATTGGAGTGATGGTGTTGTGACCCACACATTGGTTTCTCCCTTAAGTTGTCCTGGAAGAGGAGGTCCCTAGTCTTACTCATATCTCTGAAAAGAAGTCTTTGTTTTAATTCCTACATTCATGAGTCTTCACTGGTCAACTCCAAATTTCTTTAAACTGACCCAGGAAATGCATATATTTCCTCCATCCAGAGAATTAGTGCCCTCTCTACCCAAGCCCAGATTTACCTATCTGATCATGTGTGGGTATGGGTAGGGAAAGTGTATGAGAAAAACAGGATTTATAAAATCAAGAGAAGATAGGTCTGGAATAGATCTTAGAAATCTGCTAGTATAACCCTCTCATTTGAGATTGGGGAGGGATAATTGAAGAGCAGAAAGGGAAACTACCTGAGCCAGGATCACACAGCAAGTTCATAAGAAAACCAGGACTAAAACCCAGTTGTTTTGACTATGTTACTCTCCAATTATCTGGAATATTTTATTCTAATCATGGATCTCTAACCCATCTGAACAGCTATAAGATTAACTAGCTGAAACAAACTACCTAGCATGAGATTTCTGTATAATCTGTCTGTTTTATTTTCTCATTGTTTCATGAGTGGGAATCTTGGCTTCAGATGTAGACTGTAAGATTGCCAAGAGAAGGGACTGTGTCTTATTCATCCTTCTCTCTCCCACAGTGTGTAGCACAAGGTCCTAGGTATTTGATAAATGCTCATTGATTGCCTCATCACTTACAACAGACAAATCCTCCAACATCAGTTGAACAGTCTAGACAGCATTAAAAAATGAATGGGGAGGAGAGGGATAAGTGAGAAGCAGGTTAAGCCAGAGGAAGATGGTCAGGTGGTGAGGGGCCTTGGAATTATTTCAAGATGAGAATTGGTAGACAGGACTTAGAATGTTTAGGTGAAGTCTATGGTATCATGTTCATTGACTGCAAGTATATGAAAGACTATCATGTACTAAAGGGAAGAAATTGGCCCTGCTTGGTTTCAGATAATGGAACTCTGAGCAATGGGTAGAACTCAGAGAGCACTGTATTTGGGTTTGAAAAATGCCCTAACAGGGGGTGGCTAGGTGGCGCAGTGGATAAAGCACCGGCCCTGGATTCAGGAGTACCTGAGTTCAAATCCGGCCTCAGACACTTGACACTTACTAGCTGTGTGACCCTGGGCAAGTCACTTAACCCCCATTGCCCTGCAGAAAAAAACAAAAAACAAACAAACAAAAAAAATGCCCTAACAATTAAGACTTTAAAAAGTGGAATAAGCTATTCTAGGAAGGAGGAAATTTCTACTATAGGAACTCTAATATAAGGGAAAGAATTCAGGGATTCCATTTTTGTCATATATTATCTTTATGGCCTTAGTCAAGTCACTTAAGCTCTGTAAGCTTCATTTTTTTTTTCAGCAAGACATTAGGTCTCTCCATCTCACATAGGCTAGAAGGATAGCAGCCACTCACAAGTCTGATCCCAATACTGAGTTTTTATCTGCTCCATTTTTCTGACTTAGACTGGTTGGACAATCTGGTGACCCTTTGCCCCATGGTTTCACCATATTGGTGCTGTACTTAGTGCAGACACCCGAGGCTTTAGCCCTACTTCATCTTAGAACTCCTAAACTCAAGCCATCCATCAGGTCAGCCTCCCCAGTAGCAGGGACTATTAGAGTACACACCTGCCTGGTAGGCTCCATTTTCTTGATTTGTAAAATGAGGAGATTGAACTAGATGTTGTCTTAGATCCTTTCTAGTTTTAATTTATTAAACTATGGAGTCTTCAAGGCGGGATTAGGACTTCTCAAGGATGTCTTAGGGAAGATTCCTGATAAGATATGCATTGTACTTCTGTAATTATGTAAAACTCACTTCATCTACAGAAATGCCCAGAAGTACAAGCCAATGGGAGTGTACATGAGCCTCTTGGTCATATATAGACTGATTAATATTAGTTCTGTGACAAATACTACAGGAGCATATAAAATTGGAATTGTTATTGTGTTTCTGCCAGCAGCTCATCAGCAAGCCCAGAATGCATTTCTGCCCCATCTCATCTGCATTTCAAATGAAGTAATGAAATATTCATAGCAGAGGGATGGGATTCCATTTTGTGGTGATGGTGATTGGAGGATAGGGTGCAGTATTCACTTGATATTTAAGGCAGCTGGATTCCTGAACCATAGTTACAGTTGACACTGTGTGAAGCTGTGCACAGCCTTGCTCTGAATACAGTTCAGCTCATTCTCCTTTCCTTTCCCTTCTCATCTTAAGCCTCATCCCTGATCACTCTTTCAACCCCCGCCAGTTCCTCCTTTACTCTGAGAAGTTTCTGGCTGTTCATTGGGCAACTTTGAGAAACCCTTAAATATTATAAGAAAAGCTTAAATTTCTACAACCTGGTGAGAGTTACAAAGCATTCTTTCCTTGTGAGGTCCAATATTATTATCCCCATTTAACAGATGAGAAATCTTAGGCTCAGAGATCTTATGAGATTTTCCCAAGGTCATATGAGTGTCTCACCAACAATGTAGTCCTCTTATGACAAGTCCTGTGGTCTTTCCATTATACTGTCAAATCACCATAGAGACTCATTTAGAGAAATTCTTGCTTCTCTACTAATATTAAAAACTAAGAACAGCTAATATTTATATAGTTCATTAAGGTTTACAAAGAACTTTACAAATATCCTCTCATTTTAGTCTCACAAGAACTCTGTAAGGTAGGTACTATTAGTATCCTCATTTTAGAGATAAGGAGACTAACTCATACAGAGGTTGTGAGTTGCCCAGAGCCACATAGCTGGCATGTGTCTGAGGCAGCATTTGCACTGAAGTCTTCCCGACTCAAGTCCAACACTCTATCCACTGCACTGCCTCCCCACCTGTCCCTTTGATATCAAAGCATGGGTTAGATTGGTACCCCAAGGCTACATTTATTTTGAAACCCTTCCAAAACAGAAAAAACAACATAGAAATTGGTAGAATATTCAGAAGTGAAGCTGAGGTGTCATGCTCTTGAAGTGACTAGAAATGGGGCAAGAATGAAATAAAGAGAGCGGAAGCGTGCCTTCTTCCTTTTGGCTGTAGGAGCATCCCATTTTGTGTGGAAATGGGCAAGTTCATGAAACCCAGGAAGGTGGTGCCAGTTCTGGCTGGGCAGTACTCTGAGCGTAAAGCCACCATCGTCAAGAACATTGTTGATGGGACATCCAACAGGCCCTACAGCCATGCCTTGGTGGCAGACATTGACCGCTACCCTCAAAAGGTGACTGCAACAATGGGCAAAAAGAAGATTGCCAAGACATAGAAAATCAAGTCCTTCATGAAAGTTTATAACTACAACCACCTCATGCCCACCAGATGCTCTGTGGATAGCCCACTGGACAAAACAGTAGTCAACAAGGATGTGTTCCATGACCCTGCACTAAAATGTAAAGCAAGAAGGGATGCCAAGGTCAAGTTTGAGGAGAGGTACAAGACAGGCAAAAACAAGTGGTTCTTCTAGAAGCTACGGTTTTAGAACTACTCTGTTGGTCAGTAAATAAAATATTTATTAAAAATGAAAAAAAAAGTATGAAATAAAGAACTGTTAAAGATAGGATTATAAACTTAGAGTCAAATGGGATCTTGGAGGACATCTTGGAGTCACCTCATTTTACAGACAAGAAAACTGTGGCCTGTTGACTTGTTTTATTTATTTATTTATTTAGGGTGTTGAGGCAATTGGAGTTAAGTGACTTGGCCAGGGTCACACAGCTAGTAAGTGTCAAGTGTCTGAGGCCAAATTTGAACGCAGGTCCTCCTGACTCCAGGGCCAGTGCTCTATCCACTGCGCCACCTAGCTGCCCCTATAATAATATTCTTGGAGACAATATATTTATATTTAGAATAGAAGTTCTAATAGAACTTATGCTTCATGTAAATGATAGGAATTTTTTTGTTTTGGGGTTTCTTCGGTTTTTTGTTGTTGGTTTGTTTGGTTTTTTTGCAGGGCAATGAGGGTTAAGTGACTTGCCCAGGGTCACACAGCTAGTAAGTGTTAAGTGTCTGAGTCTGGATTTGAACTCAGGTCCTCTTGAATCCAGGGCCAGTGCTTTATCCACTGCACCACCTAGCTGCCTGGCCCAGTGACTTTTAGAGACTTACCTAATGCCATAGGAATTTAAATTCAGATTCCTTAATCTTTGCAATGTAGAGAACTAGTTCCTGGGGCCAAGGACTTCAAACCCAGCTGGCTTTCATGGGAAGGTAGATATAAAGCTGGGAGAGGTTTAGGAAACCATTTAGTCCAACCTCCTTATTTTCCAGATGAGGAAACCAGGGCCCAGAGAGGGTGAGGGACTTGTCTGACTTTATACAGGTAACAAGTATCTGAGATGGAATTTGGACTCCTGACTTCTGACTCCACAGCTGTTGATCTTTATGCTATTCAAGGTTACAGTCATTCATTCATTCATTCATTCATTCATTCATTCATTCAATATATATTTATTAAATACTATGTGCCAGACCCTGTGCTAAGTGCTGGGGATACAAAAAGAGGCAAAAGAAAGTCCCTGACCTCAAGAACTTACAATCTAATGAGGGAGACAACATGCAAACAAATATACACAAAGCAAGCAATATCCAGGATAAATAGGAAATAATTAACAGACAGAAGGCACTATAATGAATAGGTGTTGGGGAAGGCTTTCTGTAGAAGGTGAGATTTTAAATGGGACTTAAACGAATCCAAGAGGGTCAGTAGTCAGAGAAGAGGAGGGAGAGCATTCCATATATGGGGGGTAGCCAGAGACAATACTTGGAACCCAGAGGTAGAGTATCTTGTTCATGGAACAGTGAAGAGGCCAGTGTCAACAGATCAAATAGCATTTGTCAGAGAGTAATGTGTAATATAGCACTTACTATGTGCTGGGTACTGTGCTAAGCACTACAGATTCTTATCTGAGCCTCACAACAATCCTGGGAGGTGGGCACTATTATGGTATGACTTATGATTGTGATGGAATTCTATGATATTGGAAAAATGATAATGTGAATAGCTTCAGAAAAACCTGGGAAAGCATATGTATTGGTGCAAAGTGAAATAAACAAAACTAGAACATTTACACCATAACAGCAATGTTGCAAAGACAGTCAACTGTGAAAGACTTAGCTATTCTGATCAATACAGTGATATGCAACAGTTCTAAAGGATTCATGGTGAAAAATGTTATCCACTCTAGAAAGAGAACTGATGATCTCAGTGCTGATTGAAATATCTTTTCTTTCATATTATTTTTCTTTCATAGCATTGCTAATGTGGAAATGTTTTGCATGATTTCATATACATAATGTGTATTATATTTCTTGCCTTCTTGATAGGTAGGGGATGGGTAGGAAGAAGAGAACTGGAACTGAAAATAATTTTTTTAAGTATCAGGCTGCAGAGAGGTCAAAGAGAATGAGAACCAAGAAATGGCCATTGGGTTTGGTAACTAAGAGATCAGTAGTAACTTTGGAGAGAATGGTTTTGAATGAATGGTAAGGTTAGAAGCCATATTGTAAAAGGTTAAGAGGAAGGAGAGGAGAAAGAGTGGAGATACCTATTGTAGAGAGCATTTTGAAGAGTTTAGTTACAAAATACAGAAGATATATAGGATGATAATGGGGTTGAAAGAACCAAGTGACGGTTTTATAGGCAGTAGGAAATGAGCTAGTAGACAGTGAGATATTGAAAATAAGCCAAAGAGTGGAGATGACAGAGCGGGCAATCTTGGAGGAGACAGGATGGAACAGGATTGCTTGAACAAGTAGAGGGGTTAGCCTTAGTAAAGAGTAAGGCTACTTCATCATGTGAGACAGAAGTGAAGGACAGGACAGTGGCAAAATGTATATGAGTGATAGGAGATGTGGAAGAGGGGAGAAAAGGGAACTCACAGTGAATGGATTAATTTTTTTCTGTAAAATATAGCAAGGTTCTCAGCTGAAAGAGTCAGGGGAGAGGAAGCCATAGGAGGTTTGAGGATGGATAAAAAGATTTGTAAGAGCCAATTCACTGTAGAATAGTGAGTTGATAAGGTAAAATAGATTAGCAGCAGTGAGGAACCAGTTGAGATTGTGTAACATCAATTTATAGTGAACCCTTGTAAGAATGGTTACACTATTTTCAACATCTTTGTTTAGTAGGACATGTATAAGGGCTTTTTAAAATAAAAGTATTTTATTATTTTCCAGTTACATGTATAAGGTTTTAGCAGTACATGAGTAAGAGCAATGGTGGCAAATGGTGGGAGTGAACCTCAAGGCTGATGCTTGGCTGATTGCAATCAGTGATGGTATAAAGGGATTAGAGATTCAAGAGGACAGGATTGTAGAGAGTTGAATTAGTTCATCAAAGGTTCACTATGGGGAAAAGAAGAGAGAGTGGTTAATGAAAGAGAGATGGCCTGGGAGAGAATTGTGGGATCAAGAGATGCAGATGAAGAGTAGAGCTTTATAAGGGAAGGCAGAGGGAGAAGAAAAAAGCTAATAAATTATGGTTGTGTCATGGGGAAAATGGGGTAAGGGGTTTGGGGTCCTTAGGAATTCCTCTTTAAAGAATTACACCCTCAAGGGGAAGCTAGGTGGCACAGTGGATAAAGCACTGGTCCTGGATCCAGGAGGACCTGAGTTCAAATCCAGCTTCAGACACTTGACACTTACTAGCTGTGTGACCCTGGGCAAGTCACTTAATCCTCATTGCCCTGCAAAAACAAACAAACAAACAAAAAACAAAAACAAAAAAAGAATTACACCCTCTTGCACACAAAGGCAATTAGAATAAGATAGTTTATTTAGGGGCTGGGGAAGGGAAGAGAAACCAAGAGAGAAATCCTTGGACTTCTTCTTATGGGGAGAAGGCATGGTACAGAGCATGGCTCTGAGATACCAATCTCCTCAAGCAGGAGACAGGCAGATACTTTTATAGAGGTCCGATGGTGGTCTGATGAAGCGGTCGTCTGACTGTGGAAAGTTCCCCTATTGAGGGAGGACCATCCCCCCTGGTGATGACTGGAGGAGTTGGGTGAGGGGTGGCTGCAGATCTCTCAAGCCATCTCCTCTGGACACAAAGGCAGCAGCCACACCTAATCTTATCTTCCCAGGGGTGGAGGAGACTGCAATGAAGGGTGAGGGTCCTGGAGCTTCCTCAGTCCGATCTGGTTTCACTTATCTCTTTAGGTGTGTCTGTCCTTTGGTTTAGTTTCTCAAGGAGAAGGTTCCTTGATGTACCCTAGAGAACTTCTGGAGTGCTCGGGGCCCATAACAGTTGGATAAGGAGATTTCAAAATTCTTGAATATAGAATTTGTATGTTTGTAAGTGATGGCAAGATCAAGGGTATGATCATCTCTGTATGTGACTAAGGTAAGCTGGAGGAGTAGCTCATGGGAAATGAGTAGATTGAGAGGCTTAGAGTATTTAAACATCATGCTTCCTCCATCAATTACTAATCCTGTTTTTTTTTTTAATTTATTTCAGTGGCCAGAGGTTGGAATACCCTAGACTAATGTATCACAGGTACACTGATACAACCTTAGGAATCTTTGTGGCTAGTATCAAAGAAGAAGATAGTCTTGAGATTCCTCCAAAGATCCTTAAAACTTAACTGCCTTTCAGAGACAAAACTAGTCATAGAGGGACCCAGGTGCTCTTTCACAAAAGGTCTTTCTTTGGATGGTTTTCATCTTTTACACTTCATTTTTTGTTCACTCTTCTGCTTGTGCTCATATCAGCTGCCTTCTTCCCCTAAGGATGACTTTACCTTGAGGGATCTTTGATGACTTCTTGATATTACTTGTTCCTGATATTACTTGTTGAACCTCAGGCATAATCACTCTCTGGTCTGCTTTAACATTTTGCTTTTCCCTATTAGAATGTAAGCACCTTGAGAACAGGGACTGTATTATCTTCCTGGTTTTGTATACTCATTGCTTAGAACAGTATCTGGCACATAGTAAGTAAGTGCTTAATAAATTCTCTATATTTGTATTCTATCTACTAAGATTGAGAGGAGGAGGGTGGGGAAAGGGAACAGGGAAGGACGCCTTTTCCTCACGGGGAAGATGAGAAAGGAAGAGGATGGCTGAAATGGACAGAATATTTGCCATCTCTGACCCTGACTTGGACTCCAGGGGAGACTTTCTCCTTCTTCCTTCTCCCCGCCCCAGTTGATCCTGAGATCCATTCCGTTCCCTAGCTCTCTCCTTCTGGAGCTGCAGGCCCCTGGAAAGGGAGCTCATTAGCACTAGGTGGCACACATCAGAGAAAACAGCTTCCCACACACCATCAGACATGTCAAGATGACTCGTTGGGGCCCAGCATCCTCAATTACTCCACTTGAGCACCGTTCCCTGAAGCATGGAGGAGCTCTGAGAAGTCAGCGTGTTATCTGGGAAGTGGAAGCCTTGGCATGTGCTCCTGGCTCCAGCCTCCTGTCCATTCTTTGTGAGGTGGCCCCCAAGCCACAGCATTCCTGCTGGATGCTTAGCTGGTTACTTAACCGGCTTGTGTGGAGCAGGGCACAGAGTCACAACTTCGGGTCAATCAGGAGGGGAACCACGCCACTCTGGTTAATCTGCTGCAGAGGGGTGTTCACACAAGGGAACTTGCAGCTGCAGTCAGAGCTATCCATGGCCTGGGCAGAGGGGATGGGCAGGAAACACAGCCAAGCAGGCAGAGTGGGTAAGGAGGGTTTGCTCTTGATCTAACAAGGCTCCCGAGAAGCAGCTGCACCAAGCTTCTCTGTAGATCCTGACTTGGGTTTGTCTAATCACCCAGGAGCAGTTAGTCTGCCTTCGCATCCTTTTGGTTTTTTTTTACTCCTCCTTGTCCTCATTTTGCCTGCTGAACCTCCCCTCACCTGGAACATCATTTATGTTTCAGGACATAAAGAGAATAACAATAGTTGGTTTTTTCGGTGAGGCAATTGGGGTTAAGTGACTTGCCCAGGGTCACACAGCTAGTAAGTGTTAAGTGTCAGGTTGGATTTGAACTCAGGTCCTCCTGAATCCAGGGCCGGTGCTCTGTCCATTGCGCCACCTGGCTGCCCCAACAATAGATTTTTTACATTGCTGGTTGTCCATCCACAATCAAAGACCCTCCCAGGTCACTCCAGCCTCTCCCTGCAGATACTACCCTGGGGAATGGAGGGAGAATGGAGGGAGACATCACTCTACTCCAAACATGAATTAAAATCCAGATTATTTGACCTTCTACAATATGAGGAATCAAGGGAGAGAAGGAATAAAATGTAAGATCCCTGAGGGTAGACTGTTTCTTTTTGTTTTTGTATCTCCAGCTCTTAATGCAGGGCCCGGAGTATAGGAGGTACCTAATAAATATTTGTTCATTGTAGGTTAAGAGAGGACAATAAGGACAAATGGACAGTCATTGCATTCTACTCTATAAACACCTTTGGAAAGTATGCGTAACTACAGATGGGAGGCCACTAGGTGGCCCAATGGATAGGGCACTATCAAGCCAAAAAGACCTGAGTACAAATCCAGCATCAGACATTTACTAGCTGTGTGACCCAGGGCAAGTCATCTGTCTGCCCCAGTCTTCTCGACTGTAAAAATGGGGATCATAATAAGTTATCTCCCCAGGGTTGTTGTGAGGATCAAAGAAAATAATATTTGTAAAACATTGAGCACAGTGCCTGGCACACTAGAGCTGTTTAAGAAATGTGTGCTCCTTTCCTTTCCCCCAATATCTAGAAATAGTTACTAAGCACCTACTAAGTGTGAGGCACTATGCACTTTGAGGTCATGTGACATTTATTCTGTCATCTCCTGGCACCTTAACAGAGATGTTAAATCAAATTAATCAAGGCTGGGGATTATGTCTTTCTCACAGTAAAGGGAGAATTGACTCTTAATGCTTATGGATAAGAAAGCTCATAGGACAATAAGTTTAAAACTAGAAGGGACCTTAGAAGTCATCTGGCGCAACCTCCTCGATTTACAGATGAGAAAACTGAGGCTCAGGGAGGTTGTGACTTGCTCAGAGTCACACAGCCAGAAGGAATAAGAGATAGGATTTGAACCTAGGTCTTCCAAACACCCAAGTCCAGCCCTTTATACACTATGCCACACTGACTCTAATGTTACTTATACACGTTATCACAGACATATAAACACACACATGTGTGCGTGCTCCATTCTTTCCAAACTCAGGCCTGACAACCAGCCTTGAAACTTCTGGTTGTGGGTTATAGAATCATGGGGTTTTAGAACTGGAAGTGCTTTTAATGATTATTTAGGGCAAAGTTGTCAAACTCACATCCACTGTCTGCAACACTCCTGAATGCTACCCGAACTATATTAAACTGTAATTGAAAAATATTTACCTAACTAAAAAAATACAATAGAACATAGATAATGCTAATATGTGCTTTTCTAAGTCCATATGTAGTCTGCAGGGATCTTTATGTGTGATATGGGGATCCTTATGTGGATATAAGGAATCCTTATATCCATTTTTACTTGAGTGTGATACCACTGATTTAGGGTATTTCTCCCTCATATTAGAGGTAAGGAAAATGACCCCCACTGCCCCCCCAGGGAGAGGGGTTTGCCTAAGGCCAGGCAGCTGATTAGTAGAAGAGCTAGTAATAAATTCTTACATCTCTTTGTTCCTAGGCCGATGCTCTCTCTATTAGGTCAGAGCTGCCTCTCTATTAAAATCAGTTAGATGAGGATTTGCCCCTAAAGTACCAGGTAGACCCAGCCCAGGCTGAAGGCCATCACAAGGGTTGACACCTTCCAAGAGGGAAGAGGGGAAAGGAGCTTGCAGATAAAAGTAGCTGTGGAAGAGAGATGGAACCATGGGTGGTCACATAGCACTCTAGCTGGCAGTCAAGTATCAAGGTATTTTCTTGATGACCTGAAATCACATAGTTTTTAATACATAATCCTTCACACATTGAGTGTTCCTTCAGTTCTTATAGCATTTAATCCAAATAAGCCAATTATACATGTCAAGATGCTTGCCCTGTCAGCCTAACCCTTATGCCGTGCTAACATACCATGAAAGTCTCCCACACTCCCATCACCAAAGTATCCTGACTCCTTCCATTTCCCTCTGCCCAGCCAGCCATGTCAATGGGCTCCCGGGAATGTTACCAACCATAAGATAGGTAGCACAAAGCAGTGAGGCCTTTCAACAAAAATAACTGAAACTAGACTCAACTGAGTGACAGGGGCTGGGTTTTTGCCCAGCCCAGAGCCAACAGAAGCTAAGAACAGACAATCTCTGAGAATAAGGGATGCTGATCCCAGGGCAGACAGAAACAGGCTACAACTGCAGGAATGTTGTAAGGTTGTCATAGAAAGTGAATCTGGAGCAGTGCTCTCTCCACTCAGATCCCTTCTCTTTTCCTATAACTAGCACCCAGGAACCTTACTAAAAACTCCAGGGCTGGGGCAGTTAGGTGGCACAGTGGATAAAGCACTGGCCTTGGATTCAGGAGGATCTCAGTTCAAATCCAGCCTCAGACACTTGACATTTAGCTAGCTGTGTGACCCTGGGCAAGTCACTTAACCCCCATTGCCCTGCCAAAAACAACAAAAAACAAACAAACTCCAGGGATAAAGAGAGGGGAAAAATCCTTGCTGTCTCTGTACCCTCCATTCCTATTTCCATCTTCAGGTTCCCTCATGACTTTTTCTCCCAACCTTTCCAGATTCCACCAGAATAGCTGTCATCAAACCATCAAAGACCCCTTACATGTAGATGCATCAGACAGCTGTGGGGGAAAATGTATAGTCTGGAATAGCCTACACAGTTGAGAAGGGCAAAGGTGAATGGAACAAGCAGGCCAAGCAGGAGCCAAACTGGGGGTCCCTGAGAACCTGCTTGGGGTCCAGCCTTGCCAGGATCAGGGGATCAAGTCAGCATCTGGAAACAAGAGGAAGCAGGGTTACCATAGGCAAATGTACTAAATCTCAGCATCATTCCAACTCCCTGCAATGTTTTTTCCTACTAATTCCTAAAAATTGTTTAATTTTTATTCTTCTATCAACTACACTTCCCAATACATTTCCCCCTTTCCACTCCCTATCCTTTTCCTAATGAGTCACAAAAAATATAAGAGGAAAAAAAGGTCAATTTAACTAACCAACATATGAACCAAGTGCAATATTATATGTGTCATAGTCCCTTGACTTAAAAAAGATGAAAACATTAGATAAGAGAACTAAATTATGTTGTTGTTCAATCGTTTTTCAGTCATGTCTGACTCTTCATGACTCTATTTGAGGTTTTCTTGGAAAGATACTGGAGTTGTTTGCCATTTCCTTTTCTGGCTCATTTCACAGATGAGGAAATGGAGGCAAACTAGGTTAAGTGACTTGCCCAAAGTCACGCAGCTAATATTGAATGAGGCCAGATTTGAATTCTAGAAGATGAGTTTCCCTGACTCTAGGCAAGGCATCACCTAGCTACCCAAACAACTAAATTATCATGAATGAATGAGCTGGGAAACTTTCTGCAGGAAGTAGCAATAATGATAATAATAATGATAATAACACCAGTAATAACTGACAGTTCTAAAGGAATCATGCATTTAGAGGTTGAAAGGACCTCAGGGGGCAGCTGGGTGGCACAGTGGATAAAGCACCAGTCCTGGATTCAGGAGGACCTGAGTTCAAATTCAGCCTCAGAAACTTGACACTAGCTGTGTGACCCTGGGCAAGTCACTTAACCCTCATTGCCCCACAAAAAGAAAGAAATGACTGGAAGCTATTCAATCCAACACCCTAATTTTCAGATGAGCCCAAGAAAGGTTGTTTTTTTTGTTTTTTTTAGTGAGGCAATTGGGGTTAAGTGACTTGCCCAGGGTCACACAGCTAGTAAGTGTCTGAGGCCAGATTGGAACTCAGGTACCCCTGACTCCAGAGCCCGTGCTCTATCCACTGCGCCACCTAGCTGCCCCTCCAAGAAAGGTTTAATAACCTACATAAAGTCACTCAGTAACAGAATCAGGATTTGAATCCAGGTCCTCTGGTTTCATTCCTTTCAGTATATCACCACATACAAAAGATTTTCTTTACAACAGACCTGAGAAGTAAGCAGTACACATTTTATCTCTCTTTTGCAGAAGAAGAAACCAAAGTTCAGAGAGGTAAAATAATTCGCTTGGGGTCACACAGCTAGATAGTGTTATAAGCTTAACCATAACCTAGGTCTTATGACTAAAGCAAGTTTATACAAACAGTGGTTAATGCCCCCATCAGACTTCTTTCCTACTATTCCTTTTCTTCAAGGTTGGTCACTCTTTGTAATTATAGGGGCTCTCTTTAATCTCCCCCAAGATGTTATTCCTTTTCTTCAAGATTCGTCACTCTTTGGAATTATAGGGGCTCTCTTTAATCTCCCCCAAGATGTTTTCTTCTTGGACAATCAGACACTGGCTTTCTCAGTAGGCTTTTTAGTGGAAGGGAAACTAGGTGGATTGAAGATGACCAAAGACTCCATGTATATTCAGCTAGATTCACCAACTGGGCACTCTCCCAGAATCATCGAGGAAGACAATCTGCTTCAGCCTGGATGAGGATTGCTAGATGATAGGCTGAGCTCGGGATGCCCTGGGAGAAAAATCAGAGGCTGAAAAGTTCAGTCCCCATACCTCCAAGCAGATGATTGAACTCACCTCTTAGATTCTCCAGGAGACATCCTGAGGGTTCACAATCCCCTGAGGGGGTAGACTTTCCAGCTTGACCCACAACCCCTGAAAATTTTGAGGGGTCACCTGGTCCTGGAGAACCCTGAGATCCCAGTTTTTCTAGCAGATCTTCCCCTGATGGGCCTAGAATAAAGCAGTATCAGAAAGCTCAGAAATTCATTGGTTTATTTATTCATCAATGAACCCAGCCCATTAATTTGGTAAGTGTCCATGACTTGTGTGGCACTCAACTGGTAGTCACTGAGAATCAGAGGAAAAAACCAGGAGATACAGCTTATAGTCCTGTATTGATGAATTGACTGCAGAAATGGTTAGACCTACCAGGCTGAATCCTGGTATATTATATATACATCTGAAGTAAGTAAGTTGGCCTTTTCTAGGCCATCCTAGAAAGGATTTCTATAGGAGGATGAGATCAGACAAAGCTTCAAGGGTGAGGTGAGGGCTGGTGAGTCTGAGGATGACTGCTAGATCAGGAGAAAGCAGAGGAAATGGAAAGTACAGCATGGATGTGAGCTAGTGGTAGCTGTACACTCCCCATAGCTTTTGAGGGAGTCTGCCATGCTAATGGCCCCAGGGGAGAAGAATTTTCACCTGTTCTTCCAAAGAGTCCAGGAGGCCCTTGCACTGATAGACCAGGACCCTTCTTCTGTCCTTTGACTTCCAGTTCACCTGTTAGGAAAGAATCAGTTGGAATAAAGTAGGAATTTGGTTCTTTGTGCATCGAGGAACCTCTGCTGGGGATTCTCTACCCACCCCAACCCCCAAACAGGGCATCTACATTAAGGATTTCATGTTCTGATGGGGGAGACTTGGCCCATATCCTCAATGAATTTGTAATCTGAAGTGAATCACAGCTTTGTCCTTGGGGGTCTCTTGGACTTAAGTGGGCTGAAGAGACATAGTCACTTTCCTCAGGGACCTTTAGGTCTAATAAGAGGAGTCATAGACTCTGGTGTTGGGGAACTGTTTAGTGAGATGAGGAGTCAGATACTGGGTATGACTGAGACAATAGAATAATAGGTGCCCTGGGATACCTATCTGCATTGAAACTGACTTTTATTAAAGCTACTGCATAGCAGAGGCTGGGGGCTCAAAAGTCTCTCTGTAGCTTATGCCCTGCCTGCATCTCAACAGAGAGAGAGGACCAGGCTGGAGCCTAATACCCAGTGCTGAGAACCAGCTATCAGAGACAGTTTGAGAAAATTAGACTTTGGACTCCTTGACCAGACATGCTATATATGGCCTTAAGCCCAGTCATACAAAGCTCTGGGTTTCAGTTATACAGGAAATCCTGAAAGGTATCAATCGTGGGGCTCTTGGGGAGAGATTCAGGTATAAAAATACTTGCCTGCCCCGAACACATAAGGTTGCCAATTCACCACTTAAAAGCTATGGAAATCTAATTTGTGTAATTAAATCCTATTTCGTATACACCAGGGGAATCCTGGAGTGAATAATTTTATAAATCTAAGTATTATCTTCTTGCTGAGCTGTTTTATTTCAGATTTGGGGCCACTGAGTTTGTTTAAAGTGAGGTACACCTTACCTTGATCTAGCTAGCCTCAGTCTCCTTTCAGTTCTTAATGGTACAAGCTAGTGACAGGGATGGAAGTCCCCTGGGGTCCACAGTCATTTCAGCTCTTGATCAAACACTCTTCACTGCATTGATCTCTATCTGACGCAGGGCCTCCTCTCCCCACCCCCAGATTCTGCTAGTAATAAGCACCAGGATTGAGGGGGTTGCTGCCTTCTCCCACTTTTGCTATAGGCAGCTGCCTAATGCCTGCCTCCTCTAGCTGTTTTCTTCAGGATCAGGGGAGAACAGCTGGAAGAAGGGGGAGGGGGTGCCACAAGAGAAAGAGGCCAAAGGTGATAGTGCAAGTAGAAAAAAGTCAGGAACAGTTTAACAGTGTCTTTCCCCAGGGGTGGTGACAGATCCTAGTTGCCCTGTGATGTCTAAGCTGAATCCTGCCAATTAAACTACAGACTTGGACTCCTGCACAAGACAGAGGGAGAGAAAAAAAAACAGCCTTCCCTGCAAATAGTCATACGGAAATACATTCAGGTTCAAAGTCTGTCCTTGGCTAGCTTTCTACCTTTTTTCTCATCTTCTTTGTTTTCTCTCTCCCCGCCCCCTGCAAGGTTTCCAGCCCTAATCTCATTGCTTGTGTCTCTTGGAATCCGCATCTCTATCCATCTCAGCATCTGATCTCCGACCCTCCGTCTGCATTGAAAACTGGCTGCTGTGGCCACCAGCCAATCAGGAGGACGGACACCTGCCAAGGTCATCTCTACCAAGCCTCCTTGATGGGGCCCCCCCTCTCTCCTCCCTCCTCCCAGAAACGCAGCTGCTTCCAAGGTCTGGCCCAGAGTAAGAGAGGGACGTGGCTCTCTGAAGGGCTACCATGCAACAAGCTTGCTGGGGAGGCAGCAGGCAGATGTGACAATTTCCTCATTGGTCCAAGGCAGGAACAGCTCTATATGTCAATGGTACTAGCTGGAGGGTTGGTGAAGACTTAGTGTGGGGGTCAGTGACAGGCAGATTCAGGCTCTTCTATAACCTGACTTTCCTCATCAACAACTCCCCCCCGCCCCAACACCACTCCCTCCCATTCCTAAGATAGGGCTGAATAAAAGGCAATATGGCATAGTATGGTAGAGAAAGGACACTGAACTGGGTGTTAGAAAAGGCTTAATCTCTGCTACCAATAAGCTGTGTGACCTTGGGTAAGCAAGTTCCTTCTCTGGGCTTCAGTTTCTTCAGCTGCAAAATGAGAGGTCTACATCTGATGGTCTCCGAGTTCCCTTCCTGCTCTAATATTATTTCCTCTGGCATGTTCCCGGGAAAAGCATCCCCACCATGTCCCATTCCAGTCCTGATTCCAGGTTGGATGGAAGCACACTGAAGACAAGAGTTGTATCCTGAAGATTCTGGCGCCCCATATAGTGCCTGTCACTCAATCACAGAATGTCAGAGTTGAAGGGACCTTAGGGATAATATAATCCAACTGGCACAATTAGTGGGCATCCAGTCTTTGCAGGGTGGGTAATCTACGATCTCCTAAAACAACACTTTACATTCAAGGACAGTTCTAATTGTTATGGAAACTTTTCCTTTCATAAGTAGATTTAACTTCCATAATTTTCACCCAAATCAAGTCCTTAATCCTCTAAACTCACAAATAACCCATAAATTCTCTGACCTCTTTCAAAAAGAATATGCAAGCCAAAATACCTGAGTATGGGGGCAGCTAGGTAGCACAATGGATAGAGCATTGGCCCTGGATTCAGGAGTACCTGAGTTCAAATCCGGCCTCAGACACTTGACACTTACTAGCTGTGTGACCCTGGGCAAGTCACTTAACCCTTATTGCCCCACAAAAACAAAAAAGAAAGGAAGGAAGGAAGGAAGGAAGGAAGGAAGGAAGGAAGGAAGGAAGGAAGGAAGGAAGAAAGGAAGGAAGGAAGGAAGGAAGGAAGGAAGGAAGGAAGGAAGGAAGGAAGGAAGGAAGGAAGGAAGGAAGGAAGGAAGGAAGGAAGAAAGAAAGAATGAATGAAAGAAAGAAAGAAAGAAAGAAAGAAAGAAAGAAAGAAAGAAGGAAGGAAGGAAGGAAGGAAGGAAGGAAGGAAGGAAGGAAGGAAGGAAGGAAGGAAGGAAGGAAGGAAGGAAGGAAGGAAGGAAGGAAGGAAGGAAGGAAGGAAGAAAGAAAGAAAGAAAGAAAGAAAGAAAGAAAGAAAGAAAGAAAGAAAGAAAGAAAGAAAGAAAGAAAGAAAGAAAGAAAGAAAGAAAGAAAGAATTACCTAGGTAGCCCTCTCTCCCAGGCTCTCCAGGGAATCCATCCTCTCCTCTGTCTCCTTTCTGGCCAGGAAGGCTAGGAAGACCAGGTAAGCCTGGCTCTCCTGACTTCAACTCCTCCTCCCAGACAGGCACTGGGGGCCTGGTGTTCTCATGAAGAAATGGATCAAATTTCAATACATGAGCTAGGGGAGGAGAAGAGAAAAACACTTGATCACCTGGAAGAAAGAGAGCCTATAGATTGGAATCCTAGGGAAAGATTCTGGGGAGGAATGGATCAGTATGATCATAGGAACAAGGCTACAGAGTAGGGATATTTAGTAATGAGGGAGGAGGGATGGGAATTTCGATCTCTGGGGTCATGTTCTAATTCTACCACTATAAAGAAATTACTCAAATCCCTCTGGGCCTCACTTTCTCCATCTGTAAGAGGAGAACAATTCTCTCTGAACCCTGTTGCCCTATGGGAAAGGCACAACAGATAGGAAAGGCTTTATATTCATTTTGGAGGGAGGTGCTATTTAAAGGCAAAATGTGTTGAGAACTGGGCAAAGGTATGGCTCTTTGGCTTGAGTAGCTATGGGGTAGGATGCTATGAGGCAAGAAGATCAGGGCATAGATGAGGAAGAAGAGTCTCATAGGGTTTAATTTCATGCTTTTTCCATCCTTCTATCCTGGGTAGGAGAAGGTTTCAGGCTCCCTTCATTCAAAGGGTGAGACTTCCCTAAGAAAAGTGTCATTGAGACCCAGTCAGACCCTAATCATTTGGAATTTTGAGAAGGTCCCCAAATGGGTGCAAGTTACTGAGAGTGTGACCCTGGGGAAAAATCATTTACCTGGTCTGTGTCTCAGTTTCCCAAACAATAAAATGTGGATAATAACAGCATATACCCCCATAGGGTTGTTGTAAGAATCAAATAAGATCACATAAGGGCTTTGCAGAACTTAAAGCAGGATATGAAAGTGATTTGTAGTCATTTTGCTATTGTTTGTTATTATTACTCACTCTGAATCAACTGCTCACAAGCCTGGCTGACCAACTGGTAAATGGTGGCAAGAGACTGAGGTTCTCCCTGAGAAGCAAACATTATTATTTTTGTATGGCAGAAGAGTATGATGAGAATTTATTCTGCAGAAAATTTGAAAGTTAGGCTAAGTTAGTGAGCCATGAAGTTTAAAATGGGCAGTGCCACAGGCCGTGTTAGGAATAGCAGAAATAACCAGATAATAACTGCCTTTCTATTGCGTGGTGTGCATTACACATAGAAGTCTGGGGTGAGCAGCAGCACTGCACATGAAGTCAAAAAGTCTAAGTTTTTATCCTTACTAATCATGTGACTCTTATAGGCATCTATTTTTGTTTTTGTTTTTGTTTGTTTGTTTTTTGAGGGGCAATGGGGGTTAAGTGACTTGCCCAGGGTTACACAGCTAGTAAGTGTCAAGTGTCCGAGGCCAGATTTGAACTCAGGTACTCCTGAATCCAGGGCCAGTGCTTTATCCACTGTGCCACCTAGCTGCCCCTAATCATGTGACTCTTGATAAAATCACTTTCCCTTTCTGGGCTTTAGTTTCTTCATCTATAAAATGGGCTTAAGGATATTAGTGCTGCCTATCTCATAGATCTCTGGTATCTGGTGTATCTGGTGGACATGAACAAGATGATGTATGTAAAGTGCTTTGTAAATTGTAAAGTGTTTTATAAACTTTACTGTAAGCTGTAGAATACTTTATTATTGTTGTTGTGATGATTACTACAAACAATACTAATGACTGACATTGAGTGATCCTGTTTCCCTGAGAACCGGCATGCAGCACAAAATCAGAATCACAAGGCAGGCAGAGCCTTCTGCAGGATTGCTGACCGGAAATGGAAAAATGACAATAAAAGGTCTCACCTTCTCTCCTCGTTCTCCTTTGGGCCCAGGGAGTCCCTGAATAGGAAGGAAGAGAGAAAGACACACGTCATCATCAGAATTCTCAGGAATCTGGAAAGAAAACTCAACCAAAAGGGTCTGGGATCCGAATCTCACTCAAGGTGACTGCAGCTATGATGCTGTGGCCCTGGCTAGCACAGGGGCATTCTGGACGTACCCTAAGTTCTTGCTCTTTGGAGGATATAAAAGCCCCCTATTGAGGGCCCCTTATGCCTGCCCCCTTTAGCCAGTGCCTGCTGTTCCCCTGTCTCTTTAGGTTCGGTCTAATGCTTCCTGGGTGGGAATGGGGAGAGACAGATGGACAGACAGACAGAGAGAATGAGAATGAGAACATAGGCAGACAGCAAAAGACAGAGAATATAAGCAATTCCTGTGTTTGCTCTTGTGAGTGTGTAAATACCCAGGGAGAAGCTGGGAATCTGCAGCCTGCTGTGCCTTATGTTTGGATGTGGGCTATGTAGATGTCCGTGAGGATGTGAGGAGAGGTTTTCAGCCTTCAGTAAGGGGCAGCTGTGTGCATACATATGCGAGCACAGATACACAGAGAGAGCCTTGGAGTCTGCAACACTACTCTCATCCTGGCTGCTGTCCCTGCCTTGGCTTGAGTAAGCCAACCTTCTGGCCTAATTCAAGATATCAGGAAATGCTTGATTGGCAGAAAATAGCTGACTTTTCTTTTTGGTCAGGAACAGGCAAAGAGCATGGGGGAAATCTTGAGAGATGACACCCTCTTCAAGGCGGAAGAACAGAGGCTGAGAGAGGATATGAAAAGGGGGTCACAGTCCTGTCCCTTTAGTTCCATAGAGCAGAATGAGGGGCCTTTCTTTGAATTTGAAAGAAATCAATTTAGAATAAATTAAAGGCTGTCCTACTTCATGCAGATGGGAATCAACTTAGGGATTCAGCGCTTCCACGTTGTACAGACTGGAAATACAAACAGCTTCAAATAAAATTTACAAACATTCACGTCAATCTTATCTTGATATCTCCCAGAGCCCTTGTGTTCACAAGGTCCTGGTAGGCACTTGAAATATGTGTTTTGAGTGAATGGGCTGGTTATGAAGGGTGGGCAGGGGTATCTATTGACATTTCTAACTTTCAGGAAGGACAACGGGAAGGATAACACAACCTCCTCAGGTCATCTGACCCCCCTTCCTTGGCTGACCCCCATCTCCCAGTTAGAATTCAAAGTTTTAGGGGGCTTAGGGGCACCGCTGACATTCTGGCATTTGCTTTTCCAACTGGGTACTCAATGTCAGAACTTTACCATGAGTGCGGGACACATGGGTTCTTGTAAAACCTAGGGCCAAGAGTTCATTTCTGTGCAAACTACCCTCTGCCTCCCCTAGGCACATCCAGAGAGAAGTCAGCCTTCAGAGGTCTTTTCTTTGTCATTCACACAGCACTTTGCCAGGGTTGGACAAGCTACTGACTAGGCAAAATCTCCCCTCCCTGCTGGGCATTTACTGCATGAGCTAGGGACCTCTGGTGCCTGCATAGCATGGGTAAGTGGGAATTGCTGCAGGGTAAGAGGATTTAGGAAGAGCCATCCAGCATTACAATCCAAGAGACAAAGCCAAGGTTTGCTTCCTCCCAGCCCCCTGTGTCCAATCATGAAATACAGAATAGCAGTGGGTCTTGCTGATGTATCATCATTGCTCTAAACCCAAAGACTGAGCCCAGCCTACCCAGGTCTTTAAATAAATTTGATATATACAGTTCCAAACTTTTGTTAATATTGGAGGTGTTTTTCTTTACCAAAAAAATCTTTTAAAAAGAAATAATCTAGGTCTTAAAAATAGGATTCTTTTCCCCCAAATTGCTTTATGTGTCTCTTTTCTACAACCCACAAGAAAGAGGTAAATCCATGGAATTTCAGCAACATCCACACAATTCTATTCTCCCCAGTCCCAGCCCTCTCCCTCAGAAGCCTGGTGGTTTATCAGCTCCATACTCACCGTGGGTCCCACATCTCCAGGGGGGCCCTTCTCCCCATTGATGCCTCTGGTGCCAGCTATTCCTTGAAAGCCCTGAAAAGGGGAGCACATGTCACAACATCTCAGTCCACACTTCCAGCAAACGCAGGAAGATTAAGTCTTGTCGACTTTAAGTCTAGCACTCTATGCTACTGTGCCTTTAGGGAGAGATTACTGTCCAAGGTAACTTCCCAGGGCTTCAATCTTTATGGGGTTCTCCTTCCTAGCTCAAGAACCTAGAAGAACCCCCCACTGCCTACAGCATGAAGCCTAGATTTTGTAGCAAGGGATTCAAGGTCCTCCACGATCTAACCATATTAATCTATGCATTTCTCTCTTACATGAACTTTTTCTTTCATCCAGGTCAGTCTCTTCACTGTCTGTGGGACATAAACCTCAGTTTCCTCACCTGTAATATGGGTAGGGAGATGTGGACTGGATGCTCTCTGGCTGATCCCTGCCAGCTCTATCATGTGAAGTCAGCATCATGTTTATTCCCATCTGTTAGCCTTTTACCATGCCACTTTCCCTATCTGTAATGCCTTTCCCCTATACTCCAAATTTTCCCATTATTCAAGGCCTGTCTCAATTGTGATCTCCTCCATGAAAGTTGAGTGATCTAGAGAACTCACTTTTTGTGCCACAGTGGCATGAAATCAAGGACATATACATTTGAAAAAAAGGATGTGGAGAGATTGTGTAGTGGGAATAGAGGATGGAGGATGGGCAACCCAACTATTAGGGGAAACTGGGTGCTACAGTGGCCAAAGCACAGGACCTGGAGTAACAAAGATCTGAGTTTATTTCTTGCCTCAAACGCTCATTAGCTTTGTGACCCTTGGCAAATTACTCAGTTCCTCATCTGTAAAATGGGTATAATCATAGCACCTACCTCCCAGGGAGGTTGTGAGAATCAAATGTGTTAACATACGTAAGTAAGTGCTTCACAAACTTTAAAGCACAATGTAAATGGTACCCTTCGGGTATTAAAAGAATAAGAGAAAACACTTCTGCTCAGTGGATTGATTCTCTACATGGGATTCATGGGAAACCTTGGACAAGAATTACACAGGATGAGAAAGTGTGGTTTTGTTGTTGTTGTTGTTTAGTTGTTTTTCAGTAGTGTCTGACTCTTTGTGACCCCATTTGAGGTTTTCTTGGCAAAGATACTGGAGTGTTTGCCATTTTCTCCTCCAGGTCATTTTTTTTAGTGAGGCAATTGGGGTTAAGTGACTTGCCCAGAGTCACACAGCTAGTAAGTGTTAAGTGTCTGAGGTCAGATTTGAACTCAGGTACTCCTGACTCCAGGTCTGGTGCTCTATCCACTGCGCCACCTAGCTGCCCTTTCTCCAGGTCATTTTACAGGTGAGGAAACTGAGGCAAATAGAGTTAAGTGAGTTGCCCAGGGTCACACAGCTAGCAAGTGTCTGAGGGCAGATTTGAACTCAGGACTCCAGGCCTGGCACTCTATCCACTGTGCCACCTACCTGCCCAAGAGGGGACTTCCTTTTTCACCAGCAGAGGAAGTACTCTGTGAGTACTGAGAGTTCACCAAAGCAATGAAATGGCTCGTTTGCTAATTACAGAAGCAGCATGGGGTAATGGAAAGAGTATTGGCTTTAGGACAATTGAGGCAGAAGCCCTGAGTTCAAATCCTACATCTGATGCTTACTACCTATGTAGCCTTGGGTGAATCACTTGACCTCACTGGGCCTCAGTTTCTTCATCTATGAAATAAGAGTGGTTGCACTAAATGGCCACAGTCCATCTCTGGGACTCTGATCCTTTTCCATGTTGGAGAATCTTATGTTCTCAGGCACACTGAGAGACCTGAAGGTAGGGTTTGTCTGGGTCTTCTCTTCCTTAGTACCCCCTTATGTTAGAGAGAGAGAGCTTATGAGCTCCCTAACAACAAGACCCATATTAGCTCCAACTCTCCCGCTGTATCGCCAAGCTTAAAACTGGTATGTGGTAGGCATCAGAAAATCCTGGTGGAAATTATTCTTGGGGCTTTATATGAAGGTTGCCCCCCCTCCTTATCCTCCTCTGCTCTTCCTCCCATCCCTTCCTTCCAACTCTTCCCTTCCCCCCATGGCCCCATGCACTGGTGAAATGTCTAATAATTACTTCAATGCTAGTAAATTGCCTAATAATGAACAGCAACAAAAATTCTGATTAGATTTTTAAAGGCCTCAAATTGCTTAGGTTGCTACAGGAAATTAAAAGTGAAGATGACATCATGGAAGACAGCTATCTCTCCTTCCCTGAAACCCTCTGCCACAGCCCCCTCCCCCTTAAGAAGGTTAGATCCTGGCCTGGAGGAGCTATGGGGATAACCCTGGGGGCATTGCTGATGTTCCGATGTTCTATTCTTCTGTTCTTGTTTCAAAGTTCTCTGCACAGTGCCCCCAGCATCCCGGAGGCAAGGAGCCAGAGAAATCCAATAGAGAAAGGAAATCACGGGAAGGTGTGGAGCTTGGGGGGCACAGACTGACAGCCCATCCACCAAAGTTCCCCAATCGAGGAGTGACAGGCTGCTACTCACTGAGCAGGGGTTTCATCTCCACCTTCCCCCCAGTGCTGTGATCCTTATGACAGAAGCATGAAAGGCATTTGGCTCAAGGACCCCAGGGAGTTTGACTCTCATCTTTATTCTTTTTCCTCTTCCTCCTCCCCACTATACTCTGCCTCCCACTCCAATTACATTATACATACAGGGAGGGGAGGGAGATGGAAAGATACAGAGGAAGAGGAAGTGAGAGGGAAAGAGGAAAAAGAGAGAAGGGGACCAGGAAGAGGATGGGAAAGGGAATGGAAAGGGAAAAGAGGAAGGGAGGGAAAATGAGGGATGACAATGGAGAGAAGGGGAAGAAGGGGAAAACAGGAAAGTCAAAAGAAGGGCAATGAGGAGGAGAAGGAGAAAGGAAAAGGGAAGAAGAAGGGAAGGGGAACAGGAGGAAAAAGGCAAAGAGAGGAAGAAGAGGAAGGGAAGGAAAAGAAAACAAGAAGCTGTCAGAGCTTTCCTCTTACCCTTGGGCCGGGAGGTCCTGGAAAGCCAGCTGTACCTTCAAATCCCCTCATCCCCTGGAAATGACAATCAGGGTTTGAGGATTAAGCCTGAAACTGAGTAGGGGCAACTGGTTGTTAAGGAGTGGAGAGGATCCTTGGACATAGATACACACACACATAATGCACATTCAGGCACACATGCACCTACATAAGACATGTTTTGACACTTCTGTTCCTGGTTTTGGGAGGACCTTTTGAGGGACCATTCTATGTATCAAAAACATTTTTACCTTTGGACCCTGGAGGCCATGTCTCCCAGGTGGTCCTTGGTGGCCAGGATGGCCCTGTGGGAGGAAACCCTCAGAATATGAGTGTAGAGGAAGGGTCAGGGCCCCTGGACTCCCTAAGGATCAAATGTCCCAGAAGTCCTGGAACTTCTGGGAAATATACTTCATGATAGTAAGAAAGGTTCCCATCTTCCCTATCCCAGCCCCTAGACAAAGCACCCATTCTGCACAAGGTACCTGTAAGCCTGGATGTCCAATGTCCCCCTTCTCACCTTTGACCCCTGGTGGGCCCTGTACAGGAACAAAACAATAGGACTCCTTCCTATGGCTTCCCTTGGCATTAATTTTGTATAAAGAAATAGTCAACAGGTTGGAAAATAGGAAGGGAACAAATAGATAATTTTTAGGAGGTTGAGGGAAGAGGAAGGAAGGGAGAAGGAAAGATTACTTACCACAGGGCCCTGAACAGTGAGACCCTGAGTGCCTGGTGACCCCTGCTGACCTCCAGGGCCCTCTGGTCCAGTCTGTCCGGGTGGACCTGGTTCTCCCTAAGGACAGAGAGGATATGAAAGGTGAAGCCCCATCCTTTCTCACTGATTCTGCAATAGACTCTCAAAAACCTTCACCCTGTGAGCCAATAAAAGCCAAACTCTTCAGTTAAGTGCTTCAAAATCCTTTTCAATCTAGTATGTCTATAATGTTATGATGCTATATTCTACTAGAATCCAAAGTGAACCTTTTCCTCCATCCAAAACACTGATCCACATGGAAGGGAAGTAAGTACAAATTTTTCACTCTTCACCAGAAGCAGCTAGGTGATGCAAAGTATAGAGTGCCAGGCCTGGAGTCAAGAAGACTTGAGTTCAGACCCCACTTTAGGTTGCTGAGGAAAAAGACTCTGGATTATAAAAGATGAGTCAGAATATTATTCTGACCAATTTCTGAAGGACTTATGCTGAAAAATGCTATCCACCTCCAGAGAAAGAACTAATGGAGTCTGAATGCATATTAAAATAGACTTTCTTTATCATCCTTGAGTTGTTTGGGTGGTTTTTTTTTTGGTCTGCATTTTCCTTTGCAACATGGCTAATATGGAAATGTATTACTTAACTTCCCATGTATAATTGCTTGACTTCTCAAGGAGAAGGAGAGGGAAGAGAAGGAATAAGAGAATTTGGAATTATAGAAGAATTTTTAAAACTCTTGTTTACATATGATTAAGAAAAAAACAAAATAAAAATTGTATTTTAAAAAAGAAAAGGACTCTGGGAAGCCACAGAGGAACCGGTGGTCTCATTGTGTCCTTATTCTCATCTTGCTACTCTAAAGACTTTGGGGAATTTCTCCTTGGGTGAGATCAAGGACACTTTCCCTTGGTTGAGCTGAGTTTTTTCACTTCTAATGGGAAAGCTCCCTCATGCTTTTTCTGGCATATGTTCTCCTATGCATAACTTTCCTGATTTTTGTTTTGCTATGATTTGGATAAGCGGGATTTGGGACAGGGGTTACATGAGGATGGCAATAATAGCACCTACCTTCCAGGATAATCCAGAACCTGCCTTGTGAGGATCAAATGAGATAATAATTGTAAAGCTCTCAGCATAGTGCCTGGCACATATTGAGTGCTATGTAAATCTTTTTTGTTTGCTTGATTTTGTGGAGCAATGAGAGTTAAGTGACTTGCCCAGGGCCGCATAGCTGGTAAATGTCAAGTGTCTGAGGTCAGATTTGAACTCAGGTCCTCCAGAATCCAGGGCCAGTGCTTTATCCACTGCACCACCTAGCTGCCCCATAAATCTTTTTTATCATCATCATTACCTCCTCACTAGAGGCAGCAATGGATAGAGTGCTGGGCTTGAATTCAGGAAAACCTAAATTTAAATTCTACCCATAGCTATTTACCTGCTGTGTGACCCCATATCAGCCATTTAAGCTGTCTGTCTCAGTTTCCCCAACTGTAAAATGAGGATAATAATAGTACCCATCTCTTATGGTTGTGGAAAAGGTCAAATGAGATAATAATCATAAAGTACTTGGCACAGTGCATGGCACACAGTGGGTGTTTAATAAATGCCTGTTTCCTCTTTCATAATTTTAACCGAAGAGACCAGAATCTGAGGTCCTGGATGACTTGGAGTTTCATTTGGTTTACCTATTTGGGGAGCAAGGGTTGGACTGACTTCTATGGCTTGATACCAGGAAGGTCTAAATTCATAGGAAAAGACAAGAGGCAGAGAAAGCACTAACTTTGCCATTCACCATCTGTGTGACCTTGAGCAAGTCACTAAACTTCTCTGTGCCTCAGTTTTCTCATCTATAAAATGAGGAGGTTGAACTAAACCATATAATCCTACTCCCTATGGTCTGCTGAGTTCCAGGGAGGTGGCCGAGGTGCTAAGGCTCCTTAGCCGTCCCTATCATTTTCCTACTTCTCTCTCAACAAGGAATTGACAGGAAATGGAATTGGTGCTGACTGGTACAACTCCTCCAGGAGGGAGGAGAAGAGCTGATATCTTGTGGCAAAAGCTTATTTTCTAAAGGGAGGAGCAGAACCTGATGAAAGACCAGAGCAGGGCAAATTTATTTCTTATTCACAGTGAAACTCACTGGACGCTTAGTAGGCATTTGCTAAATGTGCGTTGGATTGAAATCACAGAAGTTTCCAGGCTTTGGTTGGCCTGGGAAAACTGAATGGATATAAAATACTGGCTCATCCCCAGGCAGGGACTACTCCTGAAGAGGTCATAGGATTATAGTGGAAAGCCATCTTAGGGATCATTGTTCCAATAGAAGGAACACACATTTCACATTGGAAGGTTATTTAAAGGCTTACATCTTCATTTTATAAATGGGGACAGCTAGGTTGGCTCAGTGGATAAAGAACTGGCCCTGGATTCAGGAGGCCCTGAGTTCAAATCTGGCCTCAGACACTTGACACTTACTAGCTGTGTGACCCTGGGCAAATCACTTAACTCTCATTGCCCAACAAAAAAACTAAAACATTTTATAAATGAAGAAACCGAGAATAGGAGAAGGTAAATTGCCTGACATCCACAGGTAGAAGAGCCAGGATTTTAATTTAGGCTTTCTGACTCCAAAAATCTACCTCTTTTCCCACTGCACCATGAATCAGAAAGTATGTCTAAGGAATACAAGGCTGGGGCTATTCTCTAGGAAGATGCAGAGCCCTGCGGAAAATCAATCACACTTTGTCCCACCCTCTCCCCATTCCTGCCTTTATACACAGATATGAAGTCTGTGACAATAAACAAAGAGAAACCTTAGAGCAAAGGGTGCTTCATATTTTTTGGCATGTATCCCTTTTGCAGTCTAATAAAACCAACAGACCTCTTCTCAGAAAAATAAGATGGAATGGGGGACATTATTGCCAGAAACTAACCCCAGGATCCCTGATTTGGGGGATGTAGTGCTGAGAGTGTATGTTATCAGTGTATATATAGGAACCTCAGGTCCTTTTTAGACCCCACTGGTGGCTGACCCTTTTCCCCTCCCCTTCTTCCTCCCCTGAAGCTGCTATTCCTGGCATCCTTAGTCTCTCATATGTGAGCCATTCCCCTTCCAGTATACCAGGATGGGCGGATCCCCCCAGTTTATCATTATGAGGGGATCTGGGGAGAGAGGACTCTGCTTCCAACCTGTGTCTGTCCTAGTCATGATTAGTATTCATGGAAGCTCTGAAGTTTAGATTGGTTTTCTACAGACTTGCGAATTCACTAGAGGGGAGGGCATGATCATGAGGTGGGGAGCACAGAATTTCCCCAACAGAGAGATTGATCCTTCTTTAATTCTTTATCCCTTAAGCTCGGCTGCTTTGCATCCCTGGGTGTTGGGAGTAATGTTATCGTCAAAGTTAATTAGTGCAATGGAACTGGGTCTCCTTCCCCTTCCCTCCCTCCTTCTCCCAAGAGAGGCTTCCCCACCCCCACCCCAGCCCCTGCAGCAGCACGTTCTGCTGACTGGTGCTTCCCTGACAGTCTGGCACTGGATAGAACCTCTGCATAAAGATTCGGGGGATCCCACAAGCCAGAGTTTAATGGTTTACTTACTCTAGGTCCTGGAGTCCCTTGCTCCCCCTGGATGCCTCTCCTCCCTGGGGTGCCCTGGAGAAGTACAAAAAGCAGCCTTGCCAGCAAATCCAGAACCTATGTGTGTCACCCACCCTTCCTTGGGGAGTGAAATAAATCACAGCTCATCCTCATTCTTCCCTGTATAATCAGCCCCTCTAGGCATAAATCATCCCTTCTGATAAAAACCACCCAAGTCCCAACAGAGGCCAGTGAGAAGTCTTGTGGGAGCAGGCAGGCCAGGGCAGGGGAGTACAAAGAGGCTTCTCATTTCAGGGCTGAGGGGGAGGGAAGGTAATGTTTATTTACCATATTTTGTCTTGTCCCAGTAAGGCCATTAATTGGAGTGAAATTTTCCAGACAAGAGGAAGGATCAGGAAGGAGAAAGAGCCCTGCATTGAACTCAAGAGAGCTGAGTTCTAGTAATTCTGTCACTGTGTGACCTTGTACAAGTCCCCTCACTGATCCTGTTTCCTTCTCTGTAAAAGGAAGGAGGCTGGACTCGCTGATCTCCAAGGAAAGATCTGTCATTCTATGCTTTTAAAGATGTATGAGGGGGCAGCTAGGTGATGCAGTGGATAGAGCACTGGCCCTGGAGTCAGGAGGACTTGAGTTCAAATCTGGCCTCAGACACTTGACACTTACTAGCTGTATGATCCTGGGCAAGTCACTTAACCCCAATTGCCTCACCAAAAAAAAAAAGTATGAAGCTTTATGAACTATTTTGTATCATGAATCCTGGAAACAGGCATTTCAAGCAAAGAATTATCCCTAAAGGAACCTAGGGTTTAGAGGTTGTCTAGGTCACAGTAGAGTTGGATTTAGGATGAGAACAATCTATTCAGAACTTCTACCAAGAATCCCCCAGGGAAGCAGGATGGCAGTCCATTGATCCTAACTCTGCCTGGGAGAATCCAGTCTCAGATTGGAAGCTTACCCTTGTCCAGTCCAGGTGCTGCAGAAGTGCTTAGGGTTATTACAAAACAGTGGCTGGTCCTGAGCTTTTGGATTGAGGGAGTTTAATGAGGAGCTCTGCTCATTAGGCATCTAGCCAAAGAGCTGCCCTGATCACTAGGGTCACTACTGACTTTTTCCATCATTTCCTTTCATTCCATCATTTCCATCATTTCCTTTCTCTCCTAACCACCACCTCCTCTCTCTCTCTCTCTCTCTCTCTCTCTCTCTCTCTCTCTCTCTCTCTCTCTCTCTCTCTCTCTCTCTCTCTCTCTGTCTCTCTCTCTCCTTATTGAAGAAATAATCTCTGGAGACCTTTCACAGAGGGGTGAGGCCCACTGGGGCTGAATCTGGAGAAGTGTACTTGGCCATCATTATTAATTCATCCACTCCCCACCAGACATCTAGAATTTTCCTTACATTTTCTGTGTCACAGAATGGATAGAGATGGCCTCAAAGCCAGGATGACCTAGGTTTAGGTCCTGTCTCTGATATATACTGACTATGAAACCTTTGGCAAGTCACTTAACTTCTCAGTGCTTTAGGCAACTCTCAGGCAGCTAGATGGCACAGTGGATAGAGCACCGGCCCTGGAGTCAGGAGTACCTGAGTTCAAATCCAGCCTCAGACACTTAACACTTACTAGCTGTGTGACCCTGGGCAAGTCACTTAACCCCCATTGCCCTACCAAAAAAATAGAGTTTGTAGCTCCTATACTTAATTTAGGAGCTTTAAGCAACTCTCTAAAACTTAATGCCAGTACAGTTATCCCTTCCATACTTCAGGGGCTAGGGGTGCAGTGTACCATGATCTGGAAAATCCACAGAAATTTTTTTGACTTTCCCTTTGTACCAGAAAAAAAGGCTGGGTTTTTTTTTCTTTTATGGGGTCTTTATAGTACTTTATTTTAAAATTTGGGTAAAATATTTGATCATAGGCTCTGTGTCGTTTGCTGGCCTTCATGTGCTATCAAACTTCTGCAAAACTCCTCCCCAAATTCCCATCTAATTTCTTATATCAGCCAGTGATATATCAGAACCATGATGGGGAAAATCACAATGTGGAAGGGATAACTGTACAGATGCTAACCTTAATTGGTGGAGAAAGTTTACTTACCTTATAAGTAAGGTAATCCTTATGGAGAGTTCCCTATAACAATGAAATCACAGGCCCAGTCCCTCTCCCTCTGCCTTATCTGCATTCCAGTTATCCAGGGAGCAAGGCCCAGAAAGAGAATCCCAGCTAACAAGCCACAGATTCTGCACAAATAGAGAGGGAAGGAAAGCTAAGGAAGCACCTTAATTTCCCCCTAACATGAACCTTTATATGAAGGAAGATTGAAGAAAACAGTGCCTTGGAAAGGCTGCCTGGTCCCCAGGGCTCTAGGAAATAAGTAATACATTGCCAACCAGAACAACCTTCCACTTCCCTATCCCCATGCCCACCAAGTGTCCAGTCCTAAGGCTCTGATCTGTGCAAAGATAATCTTACAATACATTTCTTGGACATTGCTAATGTGGGAATTTGTTTTGCTTGGTTATACTTATGTGTTATAATGGTTTTGTTTTTCTTTTCTTTTTTTCCAATGTGGAGAGGGAGATGAGGGGGAAAGAAAACAAATATGTATTAATTTTTTAGAAATCTTCATACGGTTGTGATTACAAGGAATAATATTCTCAATGAAGTCAAGGTGGCCAAAACCTGGGCCTGCAGTAGATATTGTAATGGGGTCACTACACAGTCATCATGTAGCAAAACATGTGCTCAGAGATTGGGCTGTTTGGCCGAAGTAAATGTATTTCAATCTAGGAGATAGATTGGTCTTGTGCTAATACCTGACCTGAGCCCATTTTAAATGCTGAAAGATTGAAACTTTGGAATAAATGTGATTTTACACCTGATAGGAGGTCAAGGTAGCTCCACAGTCAAAATTCTTCCTGACCAAATCTCAGCATGATGAAGTGTCTAGCATTCTTTGTTGGATCAACATGCAATCTACTATGTCTCATATCATAGAATTGAAGGGCTGGGAAGGTGCCTCAGAGGCTTCATGTAACAGTTGGGTATATTGAGGTCCAGGAGGCTAACCTGACTTGTTTTCTGTCATACAGCTTGTCAGTGGCAGATTCTATTCCAGAACCCAGGTCTCTGATTCCCAGTTCTATGCTTTTTTTCTCTAGTGGGCCACTGGATCAGGTCTCGGAGAGTTCAAATTTCATCGGACTACCTTTGTTAACAATATTTACCATGACAGAATCTGACCCATATTTCCAAAGCAGCTTCATAGAAAGGACAGAAAGGCCTGACTCACCTTTCTGCCCTGTAATGTAAAATCCTCAGTGATCTCAGGCCCACCTGGCCCTGAGAAGGTAAAAAGAGTGAGAGCAGGGGCAGGGAACAGGGCCTAATGACTACAAGGTGGTCAGACCCATCCCCGAGAATGGGGTCAAGTTCTGGGGAACCAGCCAGGTGCTTTTATAGAATTGAGGGGGACCATTTCTGGATGTTCCCACTGCTTGGCAACAGCATAATTTCCCCTACGATTGTCCTTCTAGGTCAGACAGGTGTCTTTGGTCATATAATAAGGAAAAGAAAGGTGAGCTTACAGGGGGCCCTGGAGGCCCTGGAGGGCCAGGCTGATCTGAAGAGCAAGTGCAGGCAGAAGTCAGTGCAGGACAGGTTTCTGCGTCTCTCTGAAAAGAAAGGAAACATAATTGCCCACTTACACACATTTGTCTAGAACCTAGTGAATGAAGACCGCCATATATGCAGGCGGTAAATTGAGGGGCCCAGAAGAACCTTTTCTAGCCCAGGACATCCCACTCCAGCAGTGGTAGCGGGTACCTGCTTGTCTGGAGTAATTGTCCTGACTAATAAGTGTCACCAAGTCCTACCAGCCAGAACACAATGGTACTCATTCCTTAGTTCAAAGGCAACCTCACTTGTGAAGCTTTCCCTGATTCCCACTGCTCTTCTCAATTGGACGTGAATTTTCTAGTCTCTGAGTCCCTATAGCACTTTATTTGGTTTTTTTTGGGGGGGTGGGGGGTTGTTTTGGATTTTTTTTTCTGAGGAGGGAGGTTGTTTTGTTTTTTAACATTTTAAGTATGTCTTTTTTTTTTTAGTTTTCAACATTTATTTTTATAAGATTTCTAGTTTCAAATTTTTCTCCCTCCCTCTCTTCCCTCCCCCTCCCCAAGAAAGCAAGCAATCTGATATAGGTTATATATGTACAATCACATTAAACATTTCTGCATTAGTCATGCTGTATAGCACTTTATTTGTACCCTTCTTATGATCTTTACCACACTTTGTTATTTATGCATTTGATTTTTTTTTCTAGTAGACTATGGACTCCTTGAGGACAGGGTCCATGACTTATTTATTGTTCATATACTGTACTGAGCTTTGCACAAAGTGGGTTCTTATTAATTGTTTATTAAATTACTAAACAAATGGGGAGATGAATGAATGAGTCAATGAATGGGTCACTGAATGAAGGCATGTTATCATCATACCAGTGCAGGGACGTCACAGCATCTGTCCTCCTCAGCCCAGGTATCACTGCAAACAATCTGCAGGGTCTGGAGCTGAAACTGGAAACGCAGCAAAGGTAACAGTGTGATCAGGACAGCATTGGACAAAATGGCCAACCTAGACTCAACCAGGCTGAGTTCTGGCAAAGCCATGAAGTTAGTCAAGTTTGTCTATCCACTGACCACAACCCCAACAAGGAAGGAAATGATTCTGAGCTTACAGTTGCCGAACCACTACGGGGACCTCTGGTCTTGGTTAGTTTCCCCAACATGACAAATCCTGCAGTTGATGGGCTCCCTGCCTCATTGATCAGCCTCTCTGTGACTTTCCGACAATCAACATAGAGCTTGACCTTGGTGCGACTGACTGCCACATGTACCTGCCAAGAAAAGATCCAAGCAACATTGGCCCTAGTGTTTTATAGAGGGCAGAGGAATTGAATATATAAATGGAAATTCTGATGGGCGAAACCCACCCACCAGATCCAAAGGATGAAGTCCTTTACCTTGAAACATAAGAGAACCTGAGAAGCAACCAAAGCTAGAGACAACTCCAGACTGGCAATAATACTCATAAAGCCATCCCCTCAACACCTTCTCTTTACTGATAAACTCATAGAAAGAAGTATCTACCCCGGATGTCTCCACTTCTTCCCAACCCACTCACTTCTCAATCCTTTACAATCTGTCTTTTCAAGTCATCATTCTATTGAAATTGCTCTCTCCAAGGTTACCAGCTGTCTTGACTGTGAAATTAGGTACCCACGGATTGGGGAATGGCTGAAAAAAAACTTTTACCGTAGCATGAATGTAATGTGGAAATTTTTGTGGAGAAAGAAGTGACAAATAGAAGGAATTCAGAGAAACAAGGGAAGATTTGTATGAACTGATATAGAGCAAAATACCTGTCTTCAGAAGGGTCTCTAGACCACTAGGGCTGAATACTGAATATACTGTCAGACAGTATGTTTTAAGATGTATTTCCTTAATTGTTTTTCTTGCAAGGCAGGGTTCAATATGAAGTGGGGTGGGCTGCATCACTTCTGCCTCCTGGATTTCTTTTTGAATAATCTGCAGGCATCTCAAATGTGGCATGTCTAAATGACACCTGCCAAACTTCCCTTTTTCTGCCAATGGCACCATCTTCCTCCTAGTCATCCTGATTCATAACCTTGGAGTCACCCTCAGTTCATCCCTCTCTCTCACTGCACCCTCCCAGCCTGTATCCAATCAGTTGTCAAGTCTTGTCAATCCATTCTCTTGCACTCGTCCCCTCTTCTCTCCACTCATGAAGCAACAACCTTCTTTCAGATTTTCTCCTTATGATCTCTCTTCTGTACTACTGTATTAATCTTGGAATAGGTCACTTTGATGCCACTCTCCTCTCCAGAATTCATCCTTTGTACAATAGCCAAAACAATCTTCCAAAAGCACAGGACTGACTATGTCACTCCTCAGCTCACAAATCTCCAATTGTTTCTCCTAGAGAGAACTCTAGGATAAAATGCCAGCTCCTTATTTTGACTTTTCAGACCCTTCACAATCTGGCTTCCACTACCTTTCATTTCATGAACTCTCTTCTCTTGCCCAGCCTAACTATTAGCTGCTACACAGACTTATTACTCCATTTCCAGCCACTGCTCATTTGCAAAGCTGTTCCCCATACCCATCACCTCATTTTGACCTCACAACTCCCAGAATGCATAGCTTTGTTCAAGGCTCAGTTCAAGTGCCATCTTCTCTTGAAGCCTTCTCTCTGATCTGAGTTAGTGCTTTCTCTGTCCTCAGTTTTCTTCATGCTATATTTATTTATTTATGTATTATATCCTGCAGTAGACTATAAGCTCTTTAAGGGAAGAGACTATTTTAATTTGCATCATTTTGTTTAATTTTGTGTTATTTTGTATCTCCAATACCCAGAAAAATGCTTTACACATAGTTAAATTGAATTTAATTGAATCAAAGAATGGAACTTTGAGATCATTTAACCCAGAGGTTCTTAACCTGGGTTCTACATATCCAGGGCCACAAATGGATTTCAGGGTGTCTTTGAACTTGGATGGGGAAAAAAATTACATCTGTTTTTTAATATCCTCTAATTGAAACAGCATGTCTTTCCATTTAAAAAAAATATTCTTAGAAGGGGTCCAGAGGCTTCATCAGACTGACCCAAGAGGCCATGACACAAAAAATGATTAAGAACCCCTGATCGAATCTAAACTGCTTATTGTACAAAAGGAGAACAGACCCAGCCTGGGAAGCAGCTTGGTGCAGATCCCAGAGCTGATGGATGACAGAGCCAGGACAAGAGCCCAGTTCTTTCTTCTCTGGAGTTCACAATCCTAGCCCTGGCTTCACCACTTACAATTATTATCATAGGTAAGTCATCCTCCCTTCCGCACCATGCCCCACTTAGTAAAGCATTTAGCTAATGAAGACAGAAGATTTGCATAAAATGTAAAGAGATATGAACAAAAAGTAAAAAGCTCTCTAGAAATGCAGTATAGGAAATGTTTCAGGCAAGGCAGAGTCAGAGACAATTGGGCCCATAACAAGGAAACAGGATGGGAGAGGACCAAGAAGCAAGTGGCCTGTGCTAAAAACCCAGGTCAGCGACCAAGCTGTGACCCTCTTCAAAGTTAGGACCTTGTGGAAGCTCCCATAAAATATCTTCTTCACTTCCTGCAAATCAAATGTGACTTCTTGCAACTCAGCCTTGTGGTCACGATTGAAATAGGTCAGGGACTTTCTCCCAGCTGTAGGGGGAAAAAAAACAAATGATGACAGAGCAGATGACCCAAATTGGACACACCTTTCACCCTTAGTCTATAACCGGGTATGGAATTAAGGAGCTATGAGCCACTCCCAAACTAGTTCCTCAAAATGAACTTTCATTGTGGAGAAGGTGCTCACAATTGTTACACTATGTAAAGGATGGAGCAAGAGGGCTGGGAAGCAATCTGGGGAGAGAAGCAAACAGTAGGTTTGCAGGCAATTCTTTTATTCATTCAAGTGGGTAATATTGCAAAACAATGACCGATTCAAAAGTAACAAATATTTGTTGCACAGTGCACAACACATTAAAAAATAATGGTGTCACCTCCCTAATTATGTTTGACATGGAGGCAAAGTTTCAACTGATCTATTTGACTTTTAACTGAAGCTAGATGGATAGTAGTGTAAAGAGGTGGGATTGGGGGAGGGAGGTTGGAGTTAAGGAAGAGATTGCTCAGATGTCTGCCTTGGGTGATGGGGTGGGGAAGGATAGGGAGAGACTGGCCTGGAATCAAAAACCTTCAGTGGATAATGCATATTGACACAATTTAAGAGCTGGCTGTACATATTATTTGGCAGACCCTTAAAATGGGAAATTATTACCTGCCCCAGCTTTCCACAGCCATGCAAGTAGCTCCATTCTCATGAGTTTCAATTCACAGATTAATTGCTTAGAGTGACTGAGGGAACAATATTTAGGTGGAGGGTTGTCTACAGGCTTGGGCCCCCGCCCCTCCAGGAATCCCAAAATAATACCATCAAGGGTGACTCCAAGAAGGGGCTCAAAGGTCTCATCAGTGATCTGCCACAGCGCAAAGGGCTCCCTGGGTGTCTCTGGAAGCACACGCAGGAGAAAGCTGATGGTGTGCTCTGGGGGGAGGGCAGCCGGATGGATTTCACTAGATTAACACAAAGACAGATACACCCACCCCAGGAAGGGTGTTAGGGACAGCTCCTAGCAGGGAACTGGCAACCCAGGAGTGGGGAGGGCAGAATATCTAGACTATTTGAAGGCAAATGGGGGGGGGGGGACTAGTAGGGAGACAAAGGTCTTTCTGAAGCTCAGGAGTCACTGCAGGAAATATACTGACCCGAACCTTCCACATTTGGGTTCTTCTCAGTGGGAAAAGGGGAAAGGCCCAGCCCTTCCAGGTAGGGGCCTTTCTTGGCCTCTGGCATTGCCCATACAGAAGCCCCTTCAAGCAGACTTATGGTATCTTAGAATCATATATAGAGCAGCAAACAACCTCAGAAGGTCCTCTTGTTCAATCCCCTCACTTCACAGATGAGAAGATTGAAGCTTATTGAGATTAAGTAACTTGCCCAGGATCACAAAGGCAGTAAATGGCAGAATCAGGTTCAAACACAGATCCTCTTAACGAGCTCCAAATCCAGCCCCCTCTCCACCATCTTACCTTGCCTGCCCTGCTCCTACCTGGCTCGACGCATCAGCTGCACATCCCTGAAGAGCATATAGGTCCGAGTTCCACTGAAGACAGAGGGCTCCATTGAGACCCCTTTGATGGATGCATACTCCTTCTCCACCAGGCCAAAAGCTTCCATCATGTCAAAGCCTGGAACATTTGGGAAATGATCAGGGAGAAGGGAAAAAATAAAGATTAAGAGAGACCATGAAGGGCAAAAGAAATGGGGAGAGAGATGGGGGCATGGGCAATAGAGCAAAGAACAAGGTGTAGAAGAGGGAGAGAGAAAAGGAGGATGGAGGGGAAAAAGACATACATATAATCATACATGCATGCATTCATACATACACACACAAAGAGGGAGGAGAAGAAGGAGAAGGAAAAGAAGATGAGGAGGAGGAGGAAGAGGAGGAGAAAGAGGACAGAAAAAAAGTGAGTGATAGGGAGAAATGAGAGATAAATTGAGAATCCCCTAGGTGGCAGGGTTTGAAATTTCCCATTATCAGGTTCATTCTTTTCCTTTAGTTTTTTGTGATTTTTTTTCCCTTGACCCAAGTGGTGTTAACATGCATAGTATTAATATGCATGATCTTAGCATGTACCAGATCTGTCTAGGTGCAGACCTACCCTGGAGGCCTCCCTGTTCTCTTCTATTTGTCTTCTTGCTTACTACAAGCTGCCCCTCTCCAAGTGTTTTGCTAAGTAAGATGCCAACTTCAAGGCCCTGTGAATGTGAGCCAAGCCCTATCCAGAGCATAGGGCCACTCAGCACCTGTTGCCAAGTCCTTGGCCTACCCTGACATCATTACTCAGTGCCATAGGCCCTAAGCATTGAAAGGGCCTAGAGTCACTTCAGAGAGAGTCATCTTAGTGCCTTCCTCTCCTCATCCAGGCAGTCCGAAGAGAAAGAATTACTAGTATGAGATTCCTACAGTGCAAAAAACACATTATCTGTTTCTGTGCCCTAGCAGAAGTTTAATAAGCTGGTGTGTGTGTGTGTGTGTGTGTGTGTGTGTGTGTGTGTGTGTGTGTGTGTTAAAAAGAGATCCATAACGAGTTTTTCCTTCCTAACATGGTACCAAATGCAGTCAAAGAGGTGAAATATCTGTAGACTCTGTAAGGCTTGGAAGGAAAGTCAATTTTACCCCTGCCTGTCCCACCTTATGTTTCATATATTATAGAAGTTTCTGATCCATCAAAATTGTGTTTCCATTCCTGGCTCTTTATGTCACTTATTTTCTCACTCAGTAGAGTCCTATCAGGACTTTCAGAAGTTTCTTCTTTTCACTATGAGCCAATCACACCAACCTGGCTGATTTCCCTCTGTCTTAGCCAGTCATCAAAGCATTCTGACTCACTCCTCATTTCAAATATTAATTGGTATAAAGCAGAGGGTGAAATCTGAATTCATGTTTCTGGCTTATCAGAGCTTCCAGAAGGCAAAGAGGTAATAGCCAGTCATCTCCAAACCTAGAAGAGGAGTAAATTTGTTTTAAAAGATCCTCTTCCAAATACTCTTTCCTCCTACTCCTACCCCCACCATTCTATTGATTTGTAGTAGCCCTTATATATGCAACATCTTTAGCAAGAGTAAGATTGGAAAGAAAATTCCACACAGGGTGGGGTGTGTATGTGTGTATGTGTGTGTGAGTGCATTTGTGTGTGTGTGTGTGTGTGTGTGTGTGTGTGTGTGTGTGTAAGAGAGAGAAAGAGACAGAGAGTCAGAAACAGACAGAGGAGAGGGGAGGAGAGGAGGGAGGAAATGAGAGAGGAAGAAGAGGAGGAGATAGAGATTCTTTAGCATAGAAGAGACAGATAGAGGGAGAGAGACAGAGACAGAAGAGGAGGAAAAGGAGATAGAGATTCTGGGATTGCATTGTGCATACGGGAACAAGAACAGGAGGGAAGATGAGTCTGAGAGATCAGAGCTTGGTACACATTCCAAGGAAACAGGACATAAACAGGTTCCATACCTGGTAGAGAGCTGTTGGCACGGAGAGCTGGACAAGCCGCTAAGAGAAAAACAGAAAAAGGACTGAAGGAAGCAAGTTTAGCCAATCAGATAACCAGGTATTTCAGCCCAAGAATTGTTATGAGGAGGTACTGAGACAGTATTTTAGAGCTCATGTTCCTAGAGTTTAGGAATTACCAACCTTATATGCCCTCGTATGCAAATGTAACTGTTATCATTATTTTATAGAGGAAACTGAGGATCAGAGAGATTTAATTGTTTTCCTGTAGTCACACAGCAAATATTAGAGCCAGAATATATGAATACACACACACACATACACACACACACACACACACACACACACACACACACACATATATACTATCATACACAGGTATGACTAGCAGTCCTTTAAAGAGTCCAGGATGTTTTCTGAAATAAAACTCATTCACTATATAGACCACTCTCAGTTATCCATAAATGGGAGATTGTCTACAAGTTTTTCCTCCTCTACTAACCAGTTGGTCCTAGGCTGCTGACCTCATTGCTGATCTGGTCATTAAGAGCCTGAGTATATCTGCCCAGAAGAGTGTTTTTTTCCTAAGCCTGTTTCTAAATTCTAAAACTAAATATTAGTCATTAGTCATCTTTCCTCCACACAAATGAGAACTGTCAACTTTTTTAGACTTCATCCAATGAATGAGTCTTCCAAGTCCATTCATCCTGGAATAGCCAAAATCCATTCTTCTGGAAACAGAGAGGGAGACCTGGGGTGGTATTGCAGAGAGACAGCGAAAAGACCACTTTGGGGGAAATAAAAGTCATCTACCTGTTTAGAAAAAGACAGGAAGCAATATTCATACCTAATTAAAACTTAGTCTCAGGGGCAGCTAGGTGGTGAAGTGGATAACGCACAAGCCCTTAATTCAGGAGGACCTGAGTTCAAATCTGACCTCAGACCCTTGACACTTACTAGCTGTGTGACCTTGGGCAAGTCACTTAACCCTCATTACCCCACAAAAACACAAAAACCAAAAACTCAAATCTAAAGATAGGACTAGAGATTACAGAATGATAGAAGGAACCTGAGATTTAATCTAATCTAGCTAGAAGGAACCTTAGAGAGAACCTGGTCCAACCCCCTCACTTCAATGATGGGGAAGCATACCAAAGCCAAGGTCACTCAGATATTAATTAAATACCTTCTCCACACTCCTTTCACTCACTTCCACAACTTCCTCCTTATATGCATATCCAGCCTCTGTTCAAACACTCTGAGTGATGGCCAGATGACTATCTCATAAGACAGACCAATTAATGATCAGACACGTCTGGAATTTAAAACCCACTCTTGAATCTGCTGTTAATCTCAGTCACATGTATGAATGAGCTAGAGTCAGTCTACTCCCGATCCACATTCTGAGCCTCCTCTCTCATTGTGGAAAGTAAGGTCTGTTAAAGAAATTTCATGTGGGATAGAATTTCTCTGCAAGGGCGAAAGCATACTAACCCTGGGCTGGGCTATGTGTAAGGCTACCCCTATCTATACCATGTTGCTTGGTAGAAATATAGCATTTAGAATAAGATGAGCAAAAACTAGTTCCCCTGTCTTCCTAGTCAGACCAAATCTGGCATATTGGTCTCAGTTCCGGGAACTACATTTTAAGGGGATCACTGACAAACTGGAAACTGGCTAAAAAATGGCAACCAGCATGGAGAGGGTACTGGATGTCTTATAAGAAATGGGTAAAGGAACTAGAGGGATTTAACCTGAAGAAGAGAAGATGCAGGAGAGACTTGGTCACTATCTTAAATATGTAAACGACTGGAAAATATGGGAATGACTGGCAAGTGAAAGAGGAATTAGATTTGATCTGCTTGGCTCCAGAGGGTAGAGTGAAAGTTATAGGGAGATAGGATTTTGCTCAATATAAGGAAGAACTTCCTACCAGGCAGAGCTGGGCCACCCTGCCATGGGCTGTATTATTAAGCAATACATTTGCTATCTCTATGGGTGTTCGAGCTGAGTCTGAATGTCCAATCTTCAGAAATACTATTGAGGCAATACTTGTATGTGATGGGAAGGGAGACTAGATGGACATCTGAGGATTCTTTCAACTCTGAAACTATAGAAGCATATTAAGAAGGTCAAAAGGGGCCAATCAGTCCCACTTCAAGTGAAAGCTATTCTTTGCTTTTTAATTATCAAGAAACCAAACTTGGCAAAATTGGGGACCAGGGAAGCTGTAGATAAAACCTCAGGTGTGCCTGAAAAGTTAAGGGTGATTTGTAGATTTGATTTCCTCAATTATTTTCACAGACATCCATATAATCTATCCCCAAGACCTTAAGTTTTCCTCATGAACTGTGGTTGTGATCTGCAGCATCTGGTAATTTGGACACAACAAACAGCTACTTCTGCGGAATGGGGCTTCTGTCTGTCAGTATCTGGCTTCTGGAAAATGTTTTTTGAACAAAATAAGTGCCCATTGACTTGGAAATGGCTAAAAAAATCTATAGTACATGAATGTAATGAAATATTTTTGTACAGTAAGAAGTGGAAAATCTAAGAAATTCAGAGAAACATGGGAATAGTTGCATGATCTGATGCAGAGTAAAATAAAGAGAACTAAGAGAACAATCTATATAATGATAACAATGTAAATTAAAAGATCACTAGAAGAAAGTTGGACTGCATGATCAGGAAAATCAATGGAGGTACTACAGAACAGATAATAAAATGTACCTATCTACTCATGTCAGGGGACTTCTAGCACTGACTATTGTACACACTGAGTTTACAATCACTACATCATAATTTTTTTTGCCTAACTCTTGTATTTTGACATAAGGAGACTGGGCAAGTCACTTAACCTCTTTTTTCCTTGAAGGCAGCTAGATGACTCAGTGGATAGAGCACTGGACTTGGAGTCAGGAAGAGCTGAGTTCAAATCCACCCTCAGACACTTACTAGCTGTGCGACCCTGAGCAAGTCACTTACCCTCGTTTTGCCTTAATTCAACAGAGAGGGAAATGACAAACCACTCCAGAATCTTTGCCAAGAAAACCCTGCACTGACCTGCTATGAGCCATGGGGTCACAAAGAGTCCAACATGACTGAATTACTGAACAATAACAATTTAAACAAAGTTGAAATAATTTTCATGAAAAGAGAAGAGACATCAATAAAATGTTTTGGGGTTTTTGTTTTTTTGTTTTAAAGGAAAATGGTATTTAGATGAGAGAGCCAGGGTAAGGAAATGAAGAGATCAGTTTCCAGGTGATGTTAGCATTTACAATGCCACCTCAGTTATCCAGACTGACACATTATTCCTGCCGCTATAGTTCAGAATGAAGGTCCTTTCATTCCTTTCCCTGGTCATTGTGTTTATTTTTTAAAATATTTGTACTGATAGCTTTTGTGTTTATGCTTTCATTTCTAAATGTAACCCTTCCCTCACCTTTATCCATCAAGCCATCCCTAGTAACAAAAGTTTAAAAAAAAAGCTTTTTTTAAAAAAAGCAATTTAGCAAAACTATCCAATACATCACCCAATCAGGCAGTATATGCAATGATGCTCATATATAGTTCTCCACTTCTGAAAAGAGGTATGCTTTTCTCATCTCCTCTTTGGGACTAAAATTGGTCAATATAATTACATGGGTCTTCACACTTAAACAGGACATTGACAAGCTAGAGTTCATCCAAAATGGATTATCAGATGGAGGTAGGATATAGTCAGATAACACAGAGAGCTGGCCCATGTAAAGATGAGAGGCTGGGTAGTTTGACTAGGTGATTGCCTACATATAGTAATATAGCCTCTTTTCTCCTCCACCACCCTGGTCTGGGCTCTCAGCTCTCAGTCTTAGACTATCCAGTAGCCTGCTGTTTGGTCTTCTGGCCTCAAGTCTCTCTCCACTTTAGTCTATCCTCCACTCAGCTATCAAAGTGATGTTTCTAAAGTGCAGGTCTGATCATGTCGCCCCTCTGTTCAGTAAACTCCAGGGACTCTTTATTATACCCAGGATCAAATATGGAATCCTCTGTTTGACTTTTAAAACCCTTCATAACCTGGTCCCTTTTTACCTAGTATTCTTATAAAAGTAATCTGCTATCAAGTGACACTGGTGTCCTTCCTGTTCCTCCCTCCCACAAGACACTCAATTTCCAGGCTCTGTGCATTTTCACTGACTGTCCTCCATGCTGCCTGAAATACTCTCCCTTCTTGCTTCTGTCTCCTGAATTCCCTGGCTTTCTTCGATTCGCTGCTAAAATCTCAGCTTCTGAAAGATTTGTCTACACCCCGCCATGCTAGTGCCTTTACTCTGAGATTATCTCCAGTTTATCCTGTCTATATTTTATTTGGACATAGTTTACATTTTACCTCTTCCATTAGATTGTCAGCTTCTTAAAAGAGAACAATTTTTTTCTTTTCTTTGTTAGAACAGTGATTGGCAGGGGCAGCCAGGTGGTGCAGTGGATAAAGCACTGGCCCTGGATTCAGGAGGACCTGAGTTCAAATCTGACCTCAGACACTTGACATGTATTAGCTATGTGACTCTGGGCAAGTCACTTAACCCTCATTGCCTCACAAAATAAATATTTTTTTTTCTTTTTCTTTTCTTTTGGTGAGGCAATTGGGGTCAAGTGACTTGCCCAGAGTCACACAGCTAGTGTCAAGTGTCTGAGGCCGGATTTGAACTCAGGTACTCCTGAATCCAGGGCCAGTGCTTTATCCACTGCACCACCTAGCTGCCCCAGAAAATAAATAGATAGATAGATAGATAGATAGATAAACAAATAAATAAATGACTAAATAAATAAATAGAAGAACAGTAATTGGCAAATAAGAGGGTGCTTAATGAAGTTGGCTTGAATTAATATTGGGGCACTAGTAAGAACAGCTAGGTGGCTCAGTGGATAGAACACTAGGCCTGGAGTCAGGAACCTGAGTTCAAAATCTAGCCTCTGACATTTAATTAGCTGTGTGACCCTGGGCAAGTCACTTAACCATTTCTGGCATCAGTTTCCTCAACTTTAAAAAGAGCTGAAGAAAGAAATGACAAACCACTCCAGTATCTTTTTCAAGTAAACCCCAAATGGGGTCATGAAAAGTTGGACATGACTGAAAAGACTGAAAAAACAACAGTAAGGGCCCTCCCCCTTATATACATACCTAATGATCTCTCCCCCTTGGCCTTTTCATAATTGCTAAATGTCCAGGATTTATTCCTTATGGTAAAGATCTTCTAGTTTCCCTCTTAAAATGAAAACACCCTTGGAAGGAAACAGTATTTAGTCCTCCACACCATGAGATTATCAAAGTCTTTCCTCCCTCACTGAAAGGACTCTGGCAGGATTAGGGCATTGGGAGTCCAGAAGGAGACAGGAAAAGGGCAAGAAATGGTTCAGCAAGAGGAAATAGAGTATGCTAAAGGCAAACTCAAGTCTGGCATAATAGAGAGGGCCCTAGGCTCCAAAGTCAAGAGATCAGTCTGCATCCACCACTTAACAGCTAGGGGACCAAAAGAAAGTCATTTAATATTTTGAAGCCTTGATTTCCTCATCTCTAACATGGGGATAATAATTCCTGGCCTGCCCTACTTCGCAGGACTGTTGGGAAGATCAAATGAGACCTGACACATGATTAGGTTTGGAAAGAAGTTAAAAGTACTGTACCAGTGTAATGCCAAGATCAATTACTGCTCATCAGCCATTGATAGCTGTGCCTGGAAATGGGGGGGGGGGTAAGGTTGATGCACTCACCAGTCCTTCCTATGGCAGACACAACATTACTCTCCCCCAGGCTGTAGACAGCTGAAACCATAACCTTGTACTTGGTCCCAGGGAGCAGGAGAGGAAGTGTCACGTGGTTCTCAGGGCCAGGAACTATGATCTACCGGGACCAGCAGAAAGAATTTTTGTCATGCAAGCAAGGACATGTCTGTCTCCATTCTGTTCATCATTACTAATTGAAAAGTGTTCTCTTTGTTCAGTTATGCACTTTTTCCTTCAGATTAAGGACTCCCTAAAGGTAGAGCTACGTTTTCTTTCATAGACTAACCCCTGTGCCCACCCCCTAGGGCAGGACTGTGTCTCTTTCCACAGACTAGCTCCACCTATCCTTGAGGGCAGTGCCCTATCTCCACTTCTCACCACATCCCTTCCCCAGCCCACACCTCTCTTGCCCAGCCCATACTAGATCCCATCTACCTCCTATCATAGGACTCAATATACAAGATAGCCTCTATAAAGTGGAATGTACTGGCCACCTTACTAGAATCTCAGTTGAATGATTCTTCCCCAATTCTGCCCTGAACTTACTGTTTTCTCAGGGCCAGAGCCAGAGGCCAGGGCATAGGTGAGTCTATAGTGCAGAACGTTGTCGTTAGGGGGTGTCCAGAGGATCCGAAGGCTGCTGGGAGTCTCTGAGGCTAACACAAGGTTCAGGGGTGGATTCCTGCTCACTGCAGCAGAGAACACAGTACTTTGGGAAAGGAAGACGGGACTGCCTAGAGGTGGCAAGAGTCACTAAGACACATGGGGTCATCTCACCAATCTTATGAAAAGGACAAGGGACAGTGACATGTGAACTACACTGGAAGTAGAATAGTGGGGGGTCCCAGGGGAGAGGTAGAAAACTGGTGTACCTTGATTTAAGGAAATCTATTAGGCAACCCTTTGAGCAGCTTCTTTCTTTTTCTTTCTTTCCTTCTTTCTTTTTTTTTTTTTTTTTTGGTGAGACAATTGGGATTAAGTGACTTTCCCAGAGTCACACAGCTAGTAAGTGTCAAGTGTCTGAGGCCAAATTTGAACTCAGGTCCTCCTGACTCCAGGGTTGGTGCTCTATCCACTGCGCCACCTAGCTGCCCTGAGCAGCTTATTTCTTTCTCTGTACCTTCTTGTTCATGCAGTTCCTTCCACCTAGAATGCTGTCCTACTTACCTATTTCCATCCCACAAACTAGAGCTTAACTTCAGTCACTTCTCAATGAGTGCTTCCCTGATTACTCCCACCCATTGCGATCCCCCTTTCATTTAAGCATATATTGTTGTGACGTTCTGATTTAGTCAAATCCCACAAACACTTATTGAACACCACAAGGAGGGCATGTGCTAAACACTTGGGAATCAGACAAAAATAAAACAGTCCTTGCCCTCAAAGAGCTTACATTTTATTTAGAGAAGGAAGAAGACAAAAATGGGACAGAGACTGAATTCATTATTTCTTTGGTACATTAACTCCCAGATGATAGCATTGCCTTTTCAGGTCTGCATTTCCTATGCAATTTACATTCTACTTACAGAGTTGCCCAGAGCACAGAGGTTGTCTTTTCCAGAGTCAAAGCCAGTATGTGCCAGAGGCAGACCTGGAACCCTAGTCTTCCCAGTTTGAGGCCAGTTTTTTAATAATTACATTATATTGCCTGATGAATATATTCAAGATAAATTGAGGGAGAGGGAGAGGAGTATTAAAAATTATGGGGATCAAAGAAGGTTTCCCATAGAAACAGCCCATGAGCTGAGCATTGAAGGCAGCTAAGGATTCCCAAAGTGAAGGTAAGAAAGAAGGGAGTAGGGGGCAGTGAGGTGGCGCAGTAGACAGAGCACCAGCCCTGGAGTCAGGAGGGCCTGAGTTCAAATCCGGCCTCAGACACTTGACACTTACAAGCTGTGTGACCTTGGGCAAGTCACTTAACCCCAATTGCCTCACTTTTAAAAAGTTAAAAAAAAAAAAAAGAAAGAAGGGAGTCCATTCCAGACATGGAAGTCAGAGACAGAATGTTGAGTTGAGGAAACAGCAAGTAAGGAGGTGAGCTGGTCTGGCTGGAGTGCAGAGTGCATGAATAATTTTTTTTGGTTTTTTGGTTTTTTTTTGGTGGGGCAATGAGGATTAAGTGACTTGCCCAGGGTCACACAGCTAGTAAATGTCAAGTGGCTGAGGCCGAATTTGAACTCAGGTCCTCCTGAATCCAGGGCCAGTACTTTATCCACTGTACCATCTAGCTGCCCCCATGAATAATTTTTAATAAGACCTAGATTGCCATTATTCACTCATTTTCATTAAGCATTTCCCTCTTCCACCTCCTGTTTTTTCAATGGAAACACCCCTGAGAAAGATCTCACCCTTAATCCATACTGTTGAGTAAATGAGTTTATCTAAGACATTTTAAAGGAAGGGCTGGGCAGCATTGAGCAATAATTTTGCCTAGGTCTAACTCTAACCCCAACCCTGATTCTAACTGTGAAGAGGCAAACAAAGGAGCATGTATTTGATCCTAGAAATGACTGGGAGGCACCAGAGCTTCTTGAGCAGAGTGATATGGTCAGACTTGTGCTTTAGGAAGATGACTTCAATAACACAGTGAAGAATGGATAGGAAAGGAGGAAATTAGGAATTTCATGGGGTGGTTAATGTCTTTTGTCATAGAAGAGGACCAGTTATGCTGACTGACTCATCAGACCAAATGTGAGCTTAGAAGGTTCTACCACAGGTCAGATACAAATAGTCCAAATGAACATTTGGAGTGGAGATGGCTCTAAATTTGTGCCTCATGTTTCTTTTGAGCTACTGCTCACAGAGCACAGCACCTTCTTTCTTTGATGAGGGCATGTGATGCTGGGCAGTCCCGTGTCAGTGTCTCCCATGTTTCACATTTGATTCCAAAGCTCTTCAGAAATACCTTGAGAATGTTTTTGCGTCACTTCTGACCTCCATCTAAGCACTCGCCTTTTGTTAGTTCTCCATTAAAAAAAGTCTTTTAGGCAAGCGTGTGTTTGCATTTGAACAACATGGCCAGCCCATCAGAGTTGCATTCTTTGCAGTAGAGTTTGAATGCTTGTCAGTTCACCTTGAGAACAGACCTTACTATCCAGTACCTTATCTTTTCCAGGTGATCTTCAGAATCTTCCTAAGACAATTCAAATGGAAGTGATTCAGTTTCCTGGCATGGTGTTAGTATGCTGTCCAGGCTTCACAGGTATACAACAATGAGGTCAGCACAACAGTTCTATATACCTTCAGCTTGGTAGACAGCCTAACAACTCTTCTCTCCCCTATTTTCTTTCAGAGCTTCCCAAACACTGAGCTAGCTCTGGCAGTGTGTGTATCAACGTCATCATCTATGTGTACATCCTTGGAAAGTAAAATGCCAAGGTAAGTGAACTTATCCATGGTATTCAAAATTTCTCCATTTCCTATAACTGATAGTTCTGCATATGGATGGTGTGGTACTGCATGGTGGAGAACCTCTTGCGGGGGCGGGGGGGCATTAATTGTCAAATCTAAGTTAGCACAAGCAGCAAAGAACCGATCCATACTCTGTTGCATCTCAGGAGTTTAATTAGGGAATTAATTAATTTAATGTACAAGCAGGAGGTGATGAGGGACTGAAGTAGGGTGATGGTCATAAGAGTGGGGAACAGATATTGTGGAGGTAGAATCAACAATATTTGCAATATTGTATTAGACATGAGAGTAAGGGACAGGGAAGAGTCAAGAGTGGCTGTGAGATTTTGAAACTGAGTGATCAAAAGCATATTACTTGGGGCAGCTAGGTGGCACCGTGAATAAAGCACCGGCCCTGTAGTCAGGAGTACCTGAGTTCAAATCTGGCCTCAGACACTTAACACTTACTAGCTGTGTGACCCTGGGCAAGTCACTTAACCCCCATTGCCTCACTAAAAACAAACAAACAAACAAAACAAGACAAAAAAGCATATTACTTTAACTCTCGTGTGTGTGTGTGTGTGTGTGTGTGTGTGTGTGTGTATCTTGTTTCGCCCAACCAGACATATAGACTCATAGAATGTCAGATCTGGGAGGGACCTTAGAGATAATCATTTTGCAAATAGGGGAATTGAGGTTCAGAAATAACTTATTTAAAGTCACACATAAAAGTAGTAGCAGAGTCTAGACCTAGGTGCTAATTCTAGCTCTGCAACAAGCTCTCTATGTGACTTTTGGTAAGCAACATATTAATATAGATTACAAGTTTCCAGAAGGCTAGGATTGTGTCTTTTCCCTCTCTGTAACTCTCCTGGTCCTTAGCCCAGAGCTTTGTATATAGTAGGTGCTAGTTGAATGAGTACATCAACCTGGTCCTTTGAGGGTCCCGTGACATCACAAGACACTAAATTCTCAGCGGTAGATATAGAAATCTCCAACCATCTCCAACCACCCTAGGACAACCTCTTCAGAGACTCTTCTGCCATTATTTCCTTCCTGGGCCACCCACCTGAGCTTATACAATATGATACGTCTTAGCCCCTGTAATCTATAGACAACCGTGTGTCATGGGCTTGAAATCAGGGCTATTTTCCCAATACCAGCAGTACCTTTAGGCTCCCACTCATAGGAATCTTCCTGAAAAGCCAGTGCAATTTTTTCTTCCAGGGACCAAGGGAGAAAGGGTACAGAGGATGCAAGATTACAAACATGCTACATCCATTCTATGGCCGTGAAACCATTAGGCAGAAAATATTAATTAAGAGAACCTTTGGGGGGATAAGGTCTTTAAACATCATCTGCCATCTCCAGCATAAGAACCAGTCTTCAGACAGAGTGATTCCTCTTATTTTCCTAAGTGCCCTGTGTGAGTAAGCACTTATATGCTCAGAAAAAGCTTCGCCTACTGTTCAGGTTAAGTGGAAAATCTGACCATAGACCAGTCATATTCATTAGACAAAGTCCATGCTATAAATTAAGTGCCCTGGAGCCAATTAGCCTATTGGCCTCCTGAACTATACAAGATCCTTTTGGAAAACATTGAACTTCAGAGATGGAAGAGACCCTAGAGATCATCTAAATGAACCCCCTCATTTCACAGAAGAAATGGAAGCCCAGAGAAGGGAAAGGACTTTCTCAAGGTCAAGCAGTGAGTAAATGAGAAAACTTTTGGCCAAGATGCAATGAAAGCTTTATTATTTGTGCATAGTATTTCATTAGTGGATGAGCTAGGGCATAATTTTAACCTTAGACTGACCTTGCCACCAAATCTAGAAAACTCCAGAGCCTTCTTTTCCAAATGTCTGCCTGTGTGGGGAATAACCTCAATTTGGTATCCATCTGAGTCATTGGGGATTAAGGCAGTGTTGGAGTAGGATGGGGGGAGGGGAAGTCAGGGTTGGGGAAGAGAATCATATAGGATATCAAAAAGTCCAACAGACATAATTGAAGGGTGTTCTGGAGCCAGCTCAAGTCAGTCTGTTGTTTCTTTTTCAGCATGAGCATCTACACCTCAAAAGTTATATAAATTGGGGCAGCTAGGTGATGCAATGGATAAAACACCAGCCCTGGATTTGGGAGGACCTGAGTTCATATCCAGCCTCAGACACTTAACAATTACTAGCTGTGTGACCCCGGATAAGTCACTTAACCCTCATTGCCCTGCCCCCTCCAAAAGTTATATAAATCAGGGATAAATTTATTGTCCTAATGATTATTAATAATGCAGACGAAACTTTAAAATGTGTCAGGAATAGGCTTTTTTCCCTCCGAGAGCTAATTGTTAAATATTTACCAGCATACCTTGGTTTATTATAGTATTACACAACCATCAAAAGAGAGTGTGTGATGGAGATTACATTCTCCTAGATATTGTGTTATCCATGACCCTACTCTCTTTCCACTAGTGTATAATGGAATATATAATGGTGATCAACACACCATAATCATAATGTAGGTGGTATATTCTGGGGTGCACTGGTAAATGTTTAACAACCAGCTCTCTGAAAAAAAATGCATTCATGATGACTTTTAAGTGTAATCTCCATTATTAACATTTTCTCCATCACTTTGTTAAATCTGGATAATTAATAAAACAATCAAGCCCTGATTTGTAGCATTTGCTAATTCTGGCTTCAATATGCCTCTGGTTATATTTTATATATAAGTAGGTATACACCATAGACTCTGAGCTGTGGCTCTAGTTTTATTTGGGCAGTCTCTCCTCAATGATCAAAAAGGGGAATTTATCACTTACTTGGAGTATATCGGAGGGACACTGTGTCACTGCGGGCCCCATCTCTGTAATAGGCTAAGATGGAGATCTCATATTCTGCATGCTTCCCTAGACCAGGCAAAGTAGCAGTGCCTAGGTTCCCTGGGACAGAAATCTGGGTTGGGAGGAAAAAAAAGAGGGAATAAGAAATAAAGATTACATTCTCCCAGATACTGGGACTGATTAATTTCATCTGTGTGTTATCTACTGAGGAGATTGATTCAATTAAGAGATGTTGGTTCTGGGGGTTTCTAATTTTTAAGGCTGAATTCCTCCCGTGCAGGGCAGGAAGACGTGTACTGAAAGAATCTGGTGAAATTTGGTCCAGGCCGGGGAAAGATGGTGACTCCACTCTATTGACTCTTTCTCCAGGGAAGGAGCAGCAGTTGTCTAACTCAAGGATACTTGGTCCTTGGGCTTGGCCTTTAGGGAGGGCTCTGGCCAGCTCCAGAGAGTTCCCAGCTTTGTCAATGGGTCTTCCCATCATGGGATAATTAGTGGCGGGGGGGGGGGGTCTCTTGTGTCTCCTTTGTAAGACAGAGATCTATCAGACTCTACTCCTTGAAATGCTCCCCACCTGGACCCCACTTCTTATACTTGTACCTCATAGGCTTTTCCTTCACCTAAGGGCATCCATTTGATCTGATAAACCACCACACCAGAGGCTGCTGCAGCAGCCCACTCCAGCCGGACATCATCCCCTGGCAGTTCAGTTACTTTTAAGTGGCTTGGGGCTGGAACTTTTCCTAAAGGGCAGAAAAAGGAGGAAAACTCTTGACCTTGAGTATTGTGATTAAGATGCCCACTAGTCCTGCCCCCTCTTTGCTGATTCCAGCTGCCTGTGAGTAGGGGCACAACAGATGGCTGGGGAGCTCAACAGTATCCTAACATCTGGCCCCGACTCATGCTACAGCTCTCAAACAGACAGCAGCCTGGGAATCCAGGGCCTGGCAGCAATCTTCATAATTCACTGATTTCATGATCATTATTAGATTCCTTGAATAGGAGTCAGCATAGGGATAGGAGACAAAAAGAGGCTTCTGTCTCTGCAGGGGTTAAGTAGATCTGTGAGATGACAACTTTTCCATATACCCTTTCATGTCATCCCTTTCTTCTGTCTTTCCCAAAATTTCAGGAGAATCCATCATGCAGACTGGGATAAAGACAGCTTATTTTCCAAGGAATTACCCTTGTTTTTCTAGAATCTTGTTCCATAATCTTATGTTCTGTTTCTGACTTTCCAAATTTTGGTTTCATTCAACAAATATTTATTAAGCATCTCTGAATCTAGATTCCTGAAATTCTGTGATTATATCCTCAGAAAGGAGTTCTCTCCCCAAGGCCAGCAGGGAACTTGTAATAATTGCTTATATTTATATAGGGATTTAAGGGTAAACATTTATTATCCCAATTTTAAAGACAAGGAACCTGAGGTTCAGAGAGATTAAATGACTTACCTGTGATCACTCAACTGTTTAATGACAGATAAATCCAGTTCACCCCATACCAAGTTCAACATTCTTTTCCTCGCTCTATTGTATCTATTTATGGAGATGTATCAGAGACATGCTTTGTCCTTTGTCTTGGAGAGATCTCACTACCTCACTACTTTCTGTTCACTCACGTGTGGTCACTCGTCCAGTGAGTGTGGAGGAATCACCCTCTTTGTGGATTGATGTGACACTGACAATATATGAGGTGGAGGAGGATAATGCAGTCAGTTTGACAGAAGAGGCATTCCTGGAGACATCTATCTGCAAGGTAAAGGTAAGCTCTAGGCTTCTACAGCAGTCTAGGCTATAGACAGTCACTCCCACCCCCAGAGAGGATGGGGCATCCACCTCACCTGATGACCATGAAATTTACTACCCCTCCCAAAATCAGTCAGCCCATTCCCAGGAGACCAGGCAAAAGGATGTATTTTGAAGTTCACAGACATCCTTCAGCAGAAAAGAGCTCACAAAATACAGTTTATAATGGATGAGGGTACATCTCCATAACTGTGGAGTTGTATTATTCCTCTGTGGAAAAAACCTGCAGCGCAGAGTCTCTAGTTGTCTTGGTATGTTTCCATTGATATTTGGAGTATTTTTTTTCTTTTTTAGGTCAACTGAAGCCCCTTGTGATTATACCTGCATATATGATGACTCACCTCTTTTCCCCTTTCCCAGTGGCTGTAACTAGTTAGTTAGGGTGTACATGGAACTATACTGACCAAGATTATGGATTAGTCAAGCACAGGTGGTAATTCCTGATTGGTTGAGTGCTTGGCATGGATTGTAAAACTCTACAATAGGATTAACAAAGAAAGTCAAAAGTTGAGTGGAGTCAGGCCACAGCAAAGACAGTCCTAGAAATAGAGCAGAGTAGTTGAAATGCATGAGTCATGTGAAGGTGTCTTCCTTAGAAGACAGTCCACAGGGACTGAACCCCAGACAAACTTGAAAGAACCCAGACATTATATAGCACTCATAAGCTTAGGAGCTATCTGTATTTCTAAGTAGATTTCCTTCATGCACTTTGATCACACATAACCTCATGGTGATACTTCTGAATTTATTCCATTTCCTTGTAAATAAACACTAGAAATAGCACAGAATCTCCTGTGAGAGTGTGTGACAGAGGGAAGAAGGGAAGGAAGGCTGGAAGCTTTGAATGATTTAAAAAATTATCATAAGAGGAACTGGAAACCAGGGAGCTTAGAACTAGTAAGTCACATTTCTAAGGCACAACTACATTTAAGCTAAAAACTTTTCTAGTTTCTAAGGTATCTATCAGCAGCATCTTGGCCCTTCCCTTCTCTGTACTGTTTCCTACTGCTTCCCTTCCCATCCCCCTACTCCAGGCTTCTCATTCCATCATCCCAAGGTGACCACTAAGTTGTCATTCTATGTCACTCACCTAGATTAAAAAATGAGTGTCACTCATCTCAGAGGAAATGAGGAAAGAAATCCAAGCCTTCAGGTTGTACTATGGGACCCTCTGGTATTTGCCCTACCATGACTGAGATCATATTCTTCTGTTAGACACTCACCTCCCCAGCTTGGTTCCCTTCCAGTGAGACATAGGACACATGGTACATGCGCACCCCCCGTGATGATGCCTCCCAGTGAACTCGCACAGAGCTGTGGCTGACCTCAGAGAAGCTCAGGTGTTTGGGGAGTTCCAAGGACACTACAAATTCAGCATCATGTACTTAGTCAGGGACTGTGAGGATTTGGGTTCTAATATATAACTTTGAATGTGTCTTCTAAGTAAATATACTAAGGTTGTGTTAGATTGTGGGGGTTATTTGACCAAGAAGGAGACAAATCTGAAAGGAAATATTCTGTTTTGATCCTTCCCCTGCTCCTCTATGATATATTCCTTGACCACTTTCCTTTTGTAAGAGGATAATGCCTCTTAAGGAGAAGATGGAGGAAAGACAGGGAGCTGTCCAAAGTTTGGAGGGGGGGTGGAGTCAAAAGGAGAAATAAAAAGGGAGAAACAGGGGATTTATGAAAGAGGAATCATCAGGGTGTCACTCACAGGTCTTGACTCGGATGCTCTGAGGCTCACTGACATCCTCCCCAAAGAGGGCATACACAGCAATGCTATACTCTGTGCCGGGAGCCAGACCTTCCAGCAGAACTTCAGGATCCCCCACTCGAACCTAGAGCATAAGACCCCAATAGACTATTGTGGTGGGAGGTTTGATCAAGCTGAGTATTCATCACCCTCACCCTAGGACTCCCCAATTCTCCACTACCATCTTTCCCATTATTTGCTTTTCACTTGTTGTGTGACCTTGGGCAAGTGACTTTCTCATTCTGGGTTTCACTTTCCTCATTTCTAAAATAAGGGGGTTAAACTAGTTTCAGGTCTTATAAAAAGAAGCTCTCCACCATCATTTCTACAATATCCTCCTGTAGATTGGGCTGGTCTGGAGCACCCCTAAAAAGTTACTGGTTGGGTTGACCTCAGGACCCTAGCAAGCACTTCAAGTGAGAGTTCCTGAGGAACAAGTTGGCACATACCTCTTTACCACCTTCCTCTTCCTCCTCCACCTCCTGCTCTCTAGGGGAAGCTGATGAAGTGCAGTGGACCAAGTAGTGGGTAGCTTTATTTGTGGGCTGCCAGGTCAAGTGGATACTACTGTGGGTTACGCTGGAAATGGTCAGTGAGCTTGGTGGAGACAATGGTACTGTCCAAGGAGAGCACAGTGTCAGAGAGGCAGGACAGGTGGGCCCCACATTAAGAAAACTCATAATGGAAATCAATCTTACAAATGGAATGAATTGGGGGCAGTTAGGTGGCACAGTAGATAAAGCACCAGCCCTGGATTCAGGAGGACCTAACTTCAAAGCCGGCCTCAGATACTTGACACTTACTAGCTGTGTGACCCTGGGCAAGTCACTTAACTCTCATTGCCCCACAAACAAAACAAAACAAAAACAAAAAACAAAACAAAGGGGATGAATTGGGGTCGGGGATGAGGAGATGGCAATAACATTCTTTACATGACAGCAATAACTTAAATTTCTATAGCATCTGAAGCTTTAGAAAGCCCTTTCCAAATAACCTCCCTGTGAGGGAAACAATACAAGTAGCGTCCCCATTTTAGAAATGAGGAAACTTAGCCTGAATCATGTGGGCTATCCACAGCCACACAGATGGCTAGCATCATACCCAGTATTTGAACCCAGGTTTATTGACCCCAAGTCTGGTTACTCTTTGCACCATACCATGATGCTTTCTCTATTGTATGAATTGAGGTCCACCTGCATAATTATGATATTTCAAGTGGAGAAACTGAAGCTCAGAAAGGTGCTGCATCTTGTCCAGGGTAACAAACAGAGCAAGTCAGCAGTCAGCAGGAGCCCCCCCAATCCACAGTCCTAGGCCCTTCCCCCTTGACAACTCTCAATATGGCTTCTAGAATAGGACTAGATCCTCTCATAAGATCTGGCATTATAATGAATCTCCCAAAGCCTGGAGAAGAAGCTAAGAGCTCCTTGACATTCAAAGGTCCCTGGGTCCAATTCTTTAAATTCAAAGGTAAGACCTAAGCACAGAGCTGCTCCTAACCTACATGTAGTCACAATGTCCCGGAGCCCCTCTCCAACACCATTCTTATACACAGGAAACACTGTAACCAAGTACTCTGTGTTGGAAGTCAAATCCAGCAGCTGGGCAGATGAGGTAGCCCCTTCCACTGTGACCTGCAAGAGAAAGAGGTGAGGACAGAACAACCTGACTCCAGTGCAATAGTGGGGCTGGAGAGGGCCTCCCATATAGCACGTAGTCAAAAATTATTGCACTGGGCCCAAGACATTTACATTCTAGCCCTAGCTCTGCCTCCTATTCATTGACCTTGGGCAAGTTATAGAACATCTCTGGGCCCCAACTTAAAAATGTGTTAAATGAGGAGTTGGAACAAGATAATCTCTAAACACCCCTCCAGTTCTAATGTCCTATGATTTTTTTTAGTGTATGTTACAAACTTTATTTAAGGAGCTATCAAAAAATTATGTTTCGATCTGTTTTCAGATACTATCAGTTCTTTCTCTGTAGATGGATTGCAATTTTCATAAGTCCTTCAGAGTTGTCTTGGATCATTGCGTTGCTGAAAATAACCAAGTCATTCACAGCAGATCATCTTACAGCATTGCTGTTATTTTGTATACAGCACATTTCATTCTGCATCAGTTCATGTAGGTCTTTCCAGGTTTTTCTGATAGCATCCTGCTCATCATTTTTAAAATTACAAACTTTAATTCATCAGAACCCCAAACTCATGAGAATCCAACTCCTGGAAAACTAATCTATGCTCAAGAGTAGGACTCAGAGGCCAAGATTTAGAGGCTATTCTATTGTAAGGGCCCTGGGGACAGATTAGAGCCAGGGTTATATCAGTCAAATTAACCCCTAATCTGGGAACTTTAGGACTAACTCTAGCTATACCAAATGAATAGAAACAAAGAGTGGATGAACTAGGCATGCTTAGCCAGATGTTTGATTATCCTGCTTCCTGGTTTCCCTTCTAACCACTGTCTTCTTTGTTCAGACACCCCTTATCCCACCATGAGGGGGACAAAAAGAAGGCAAATGTGAACTTGAGCTCTGCCACGAGTGAATGGTTCCAACCAAAGGCCCAGATGAATCTTTTGCATTATTTGCAGGTTTTGATTATCCTTGTTCTCTTGGCTCCTCTTACCTCCCTGGGTGTGCCACCTCTGGAGGGATGATACACGATCCTGTACTTCCTGGCAGGCTCCAGAGGAGGGGTCCAGGCCAGGCGGAGCCCTGTGGCTGTCACCTCCGATACAATCAAATTCGTAGGGCTTGGGTGGAGCCATCTATTAGCCGGGACACCTGTGGGTGAGTGTAGGGGAGGGGAAGCAGGGGAGGGCTAACTCCCTTCAATATGCTACTTCCTCAAACACAGAAAAAAACCCACCCTAAAACAGGTCTCCAAAATGTTTCTCCATTAACAATTCCTTCAGCTCCCTCTGGAGGTCATTTCTAGAACTGGGAGCTGGCAGGGAAAAAGGACTGAAAAAGAAGTTCCCTCCATCACCCACTGATACAATGTCTTGCTGTCTAGTGGATACCACATTTCCACAGTGAGGTCACTGCTTGGACAAGGGGGCAAAGCTGTCGACAAATGTATGCCCTCACCTAGGTCCCTGCGCCTACTTCTCTCTTGGATCTTCCAGCAAAGGAGTCGGATGAGTCTGTTGGTCAGGTTGCCAAGGAGAGGGAAATCCTGGACATTGTGAACTGTGACATCCAGGGGTAGGGAGGCCAGGTCCATGAGCTCAGACTCATCAGCATTCTTCACTCCTACACAAAGAGCAAATCTGGGGGTGGAAGTGCTGCATGTACCTAAGAACCCTGTTCCTTCTGTTGTGTCATTTTCAGTCATGTCTGACTCTTAGAGATTCCATTTGAAGTGGTTTGCCATTTCCTTCTCCAGCTCACTTTACAGATGAGAAAACTGAGGCAAACAGGGTATGTGATCTGCCCAGGGTCACATAGTAAGTGTCTAAGGCCATTGTCCAACTCAGGTCTTCCTGACTCCAGGCCCAGCACTCTATCCACAGTGCCATCTAACTGCCTCTAAGGCTTTCTCTGATTTTCTTTTCCCAAGTTATCTCTCCTCCCCTGTAACACACAGAGATAGCACTGTGTACCACCCTGACAGCCCTACTTATACACTGATTTTTTTTGGCAGGTCAATGAGGTTAAGTGACTTACCCAGGGTCACACAGCTAGTGTCAAGTGTCTGTGGCTGGATTTGAACTCAGGCTCTCCTGAATCCAAGGCCAGTGCTTTATCCACTGTGCCACCTAGCTGCCCCTTACACTGATGTTTTTATGAAAATATGGGAAAGAAGGAAAGAAGGAAGGAAGGAAGGAAGGAAGGAAGGAAGGAAGGAAGGAAGGAAGGAAGGAAGGAAGGAAGGAAGGAAGGAAGGAAGGAAGACAGTCCCTGTCCTCAAGAAGCCTACCTCCTAACAAGAGGAGACTACATATACAAGGGAGTGGTGGCTGAGGAAGGGTGTGTTTTGGTCTGGGAAGACCTAGAGAGGGTAAGTGAAACGACTGGGTACTCCTTTGACTCCCCCTTTACAGAGGCAATTGTAATGTTGATTGATGACAGTTCTTAGAGCACAGAATGCAGGAAGGAATGGTGTGTACATGCTTTTGTGCAGGATGGAAAATTGCAGAAGACTAGTTTGCATAGGTATCTCATGTTCCCTACTAGCTTGTGAGACTCCTGGGGGCAGATATCACATCTTATGCATCTCTGTTTTCCACTTAATGCTAGGAATATGGACACAGTAGTGTCTTGTGTAGTAGTAGTTTGATGCATTCTGAAGATAAGGAATCCTTCTCCAAGGTAGAACTGCAGTTTAGCATAACCATCTTGATCAGAAAATGCTTGAAAGTCTTAAGGGCATATGTCCCACAGGGCTCTGCCCTGGGCTCTCCTCTCTATATACCGTCTTGCTCAGTGATTTCATCAGCCTCCATGGGTTCAAATATCGTCTCCATGCAGATGTTTCCCAGATCTATAGGCCCAACTCTAATCTCTCTCCTGAGCTCCAGTCCCACATTGCCAACTGCCTCTTGGACATCTCAGACTAGTTGTTCTGTAGGTGTTGCAAACTTAATATGCACAAAACAGAACGTATTATCTTTTCCCAAAAAATCCTACCTTCATCTCAACTTGCCAATTACTGTCGAGGGCATCAACATCCTCCCATTTACTGGGCTCACAATCTTGATGTCATCCTCTCCTCTTCACTCACACACCCCACATAATCTAATTGTCATTTTAAATTAAGTATTGTCATTTCTTCAAGAAGGAAATGGCAAACTACTCCAGTATCTTTGCCAAGAAGATCCAAATGGGGTCATGAAGAGTCAGACACGACTGAAATGACTGAATAACAAATTGTCATTTCTACCATCATGACATCTCTTGAATATGTCCCCTTCTCTCTATTCATGCCATCTACTTTAACCTTCACCCTAGTATGGGCCATTATCACTTCATACCTGGACTATTGCAATAGCTTTCTCATTCATCTCCCTGCCTCAGGTCTCCCACTCTCCAATCCAACCTTGACTTTGCTACAAAAGTGATTTTCCTAAAGTGGAGGCCTGATCATTTCACCTTCCTACTCATTGTCTATTAGCTCCCTATTACATCAAGGATCACATATAAAATGCTGCTTGGTATTTAAAGCCCTTTACAACATAACCCCTTATTGCCTTTCCTGTATTCCTGCACTTTACTCCCCTCCACATTCTCTATGTTCCGGCTATGCTGGCCTCCTTGGATTCCTGTCACATCGTAGCACTCCATTTCCTCACTCCTCATTCCTCATGCCTAGAATACTTTCCCTCCTCACCTTTGCATCCTGGATTCCCTGGCTTCATTCAAAATTCAGCTGAAAGGGGAAGCTAGGGGGCACAGTGGACAAAGCACCGGCCCTGGAGTCAGGAGACCTGAGTTCAAATCTGGCCTCAGACACTTGACACTTACTAGCTGTGTGACCCTGGACAAGTCAACCCCAATTGCCTCACAAAAAAGCAAACAAAAAATTTAGCTGAAATCCCACCTTTTCCAAAAGGACTTTTCTGGATCCTTCTTTCTCCTTCCAAAAGCCTTTCCCCTGAGATTACCTTTGATTTATACCGTAAGTATGTTGTATGGGCAGTGATTTGCATGTTGTCTCCCCAATTAGAATGTGAGCTCCTTGAGAGTGGGATTGTATTTTGCCTTTCTTTGTATCCCTAGTGTTTAACAGAGTTCCTAGCATATGGTAAGCACTCAATAATTGCCTGTTCACTGACTAAGTGGCTGAATGACCTTATCCCACAGATTCATGGATGAGGAAACGGAGGCCCCAAATGGCAAAGTGCCTTAACTCAAGATCAAACAGTAACTAGCAAAGCGAAGACTCAAATACATGTGTTCTGGCTTTAATTCCAATGCCCTTTCTACTCTACTACATACACTTGCCTCCCCTTTTGCTTACAATTGAGCTCCATGGAGTTTACTCAGATAATTATTATTATTAACAAAAATAATGATAATGGCTAGCATTTAATATAGTTCTGAGTATGTGCCAAGCACTGTTCTAAGTACTTTACAAATATTATCTCATGTGATCCTCACTACAAACTTGGAAGGTAGGTGCTCTTATTATCCCCATTTCACAGTTGAGGCAAGCAGAGGTTAAGTGACTTACCCAAGGTCACACAGCTAGTAAATGTCTAGACCCTGTATTTGACCTCAGGTCTTCTGACTCCAGACCTGAAATTCTATCCGTTGCACCACCTAGATACCTCAAGCTGGATGCCTGACCCTCTGCCAGTGCCAGAGAAAAGGAAATGGTAATGTCCAGGACTGTCAAGCAGAGACACAGGATTGACAGCAGAACAGTGGTGAAAACCCACTACATGCTGGATTGAGCTACATCCTGTTGTACATGCCCTAAACCCTAGATAACTGAGGATCAAATATCTAAATCTGGAGGCATATCAAAGATCATCTAAAAAACCCCTAAAACCTTCATTTTATGAATGAGGAAACTGAGTCCCAATGGAGATGAAGTGACTTTCCCAAAATCATATATAAAGTGTCAAAGGCAGGATTTGAACCCACATCCTCTGACCTGCATGCTAGCTAGCAGAGCCACAACTCTTTCCATTGTACCACTGGGCAAGAAAGGAATCTTTGGAAGTTGCTTTGACCATCTATGCAATCTGCCCAAATACCAAGCCAGAAGCAGAACTCTGATCTCTTGTGACCCCTAGGCCAGAGCACATTATACCATCCCTTGTTCTCCAAAGGCTCACAACATTCTCTGGTTTTGTTTTGGGGAAAGAAAGCAGGAATCTTTATTTCCAAACAGTATGTATGCATGTTTGTGAAAAGAGAAGAGAAAGATGCTCACAGAGGGTGAAAGACAGAGATAGACAAAGATAGATAGAGCTACAGAAATAGATTCTGAGACAAAGACAGTGAAACACGGACAGAGCCAAACATTCTTTTAAAAATAACATTTCCTCATTCCCTACTCCTTGGAGGCTCCAGCTACTTCCCCACACCCACGTCATACTAATAGGATGTCACACTAAGAGGCCAAATTGTGCCACAACTGATAACTATAATCACCTTCATTTGATTTGCACTGTGTACAGAGATGCCTGGGGAGAGGTTTCTGTGTCTCTGTTTGTCTTATTAAGATAATTGCTGATCAGTGTCTTCTCAAAACAACATTCAGATCAGTCTAGAGCAGGAATACAAGGCATGACCAGGGCACCACTGGCAAATGTATACCTTGGGTCCAGACCAAACTTAAAAAGAGGTAAAGAGGTGGGTACACACTCAAAGGATTATTTCAAAGACAAGAAACCCCCCTCCCCAATCTTTCTTTGTATTTCTAACACTTGACATAGCCCTTAGCCCATAGAGTGTTTGATAAATGCTTGCTGACTAACTGATTGAATAATAGACTGATGAACTGACTGACTGATTGAGTGACTTTATCCCACACAGTCACTGTATGTTTGAGCTGGAAGGCAGCTCAGAGAAAATAAAGTGTTCCCTCCCATCTGCTTGCCACTGGGACAAATCCCTGTCATCATACAACCAGAGAAAAGGCTTAAAATGCAGAGACCTATTGGAGAAGGAACATGACTATCATTAATGCAACAATGACAGAGACTTTCCTGAGATCAGATTCATGATAGTAATGGTGAGGACTAGGGAGAGTGGGCTCCTACATGGGGCAGAAGATGCTATGCAGTTAGGATAGAAAGGAGAGACCAAGGAAAACCTTCACCCACTTCTCAATTCTTGATGCCAATTGGCCAGATTTCTAAAACAACCCAGGAACTTGGGTTTCATGAAAAATAAAGAACATTAATAATCTGAACTTTGCATTCCCTGGAAGTAGGAGAGTGATTATCATAAAATGTCAGAGGTCTTTTTCCAACCTATACTCTCTACTCTAATAATGTGGCTGGTGAAAGGTGTCTCCAAAAAGGAGAGTCAAGTGCCAGTTTCTAAGGAGGATCTTACCAATGGCAAAGATGTCCATGCCTAGGTCTTTGAGAACTTGAGCAGCCAGTTGGGCATCATCCTGGGACTTGCCATCAGTCAGAAGAATCACCACTTTAACTGCCTCAGATCGTGACCCAGCTTCAAGCTTCAGGTTCTGCTGTAGTACATGAGTCAGTGCAAGACCTTTAGGGAGGATAGTGCAAAATCACAAACCGATGTAAATACCACTTCTTCCATGACACCAACCCCAAATGCTCCTGCCCACAGTGTTTTCCTCATTCTCTGAACTCCTAGAACCCTTAAAATCAAAATTTTAAGTTTTTCTTTAGGGTTATAGGATGATAGAGTTGGAAGGGAGATTTTCACATTTTAAATGGGGAGGAAACAGAGGCTGAAAGGTTAAAATGACTTACCAAGGGTTCCACAGGTCATACATGCTATTCTGATGGGTTTATCTCCCCTCTCTAACTTTAATTTGTGTTCTCTATGGTCAAGGATTATGGCTTCCCTTCTTTTCTCTTCTAGATAGAGTTTATAATCAGAAAAATAATATTTCCTAAATGGTTGAAACAAAAGTTTCTAAATAAAAGTTTCTAAATGTCTGGTAGTGATGAGAAGACTTTAACCATACTCTCCCTCCTAGATGCTTTCCCCTTCTTCATTTCTCAAGACACGATCTCTCGGTTCTTCTCCTACCTATCTGAATGATCCTTCTTGAAGTCTTTGCCAGTTCGGTGTCCATCTCCTATCCCCTAAGCCTAAGGATCTTCCAAGGCTCTGTTGGGAGCCCTCACCTCTTTTCTCTCTATACTCTCACTCTTGGGATTCTAAGCTACTCCCATGGGTGGAATTACCCTCTCTAATCAGACAACTTCCAAACCCATATATTCAGTTGTTGTTTTTTTTTAAGTGAGGCAATTGGGGGTTAAGTGACTTGCCTAGGGTCACACAGCTAGTTAAGTGTCTGAGGCTGGATTTGAACTCAGGTCCTCCTGAATCCAGGGCCAGTGCCCTATCCACTGCACCACTTAGCTGCCCCCCCCCATATATTCAGTTCTAATGACTTACCAGAAGACTGAGCTTGCCCCACTAAGTGATTACTGGATGTGCTCTCAGCATCTCAGATTCAGTAGGTAAAAAAACAAATACTTTCTCTTTCCCTTAAACCTGCCCCTATTTCAAAGTTCTCCTGGCTTGAAACTATAACATCCTTTTTGACTTGTATCACTTGTGAAGTCTTGTCAATTCTTCCCCAATATCTTTCACATAAGATTCCTCCTATCCACTTACATAATCCCTATGCAGGTGTAGATCCTTATTATCTCTTGCCTGGACTACTGCAATAGTCTTTTAATTGGCTTCTCTGACTCCCATCTTTTCCCTTGCCAAGCCTACCTTCATACAGTTGCTACCAAATCATCTTCCTAAGGCACTGGTCTTATGATGCCCTTTTACCACTTAACAAAAACAACATCAAAAGCAGCAGCAACAACAACAGAAACCTTTAGTGACTTCCTATTGCCTTTAGGATAAAATACAAACTCCTCAGCCTGGCATTTAAGGCAATCGACAACCTTGTTCCAACTGACTTTTCCAACTTTACCTCATATAGATTTCGTAAACCTAGAATGCATTCTCTCCTTGTCTTTGCCTTTAAAAAATGTTCTCTTCCCTCAAGGTTCAGATCAGGTGCCACTTTCCCCCCAAAATTTCCCTAATCCCTCCAACTAAAAGTGATCCTTTCTTTCTGAAATCTTTCTAGAGCACTTTGGTCCCATGGCAGTCTACCTTATGTCATATTTTTGTGTGCATCATAACCTAGCCCTCCCTGCACTATATTGTAAGCTCCTTAAGAGCTGAGCCTCTGACATTTTTCATCCTTACAGACCCAGTGCCTAGCACATGGGCTTGAAAGTAGTATATATTTAATGCATGCTTGCTTAACCATAGTCAGACCTTTGTCCTGAACCTCTTTTATTTTGGGCACCCCTTACTAGGTGCTCCAGGGAGAAAATAGCAGAAAAAGTTGTGGTCCCTGCCATAGGCATGAATACATAATAGACTTGTTGTGCCCTGGTGGGTCAACACACCTGGCTCACCCTCTGTGAACACTTATGCCCCTGGTAGCAATCTGATAAAAGAAACAAGGACACACATATACACAGCTTAAAAGTACTTCTTTTCTTTTTTTAAATACTTTTGAACATACACAAACTAACGTATGATTGAATATGTAGATGTATCATGCTCTAAACAAACAACTTGTCTGATAGGTAAAAGGAGGTCCTGGAATTTCCAGGGTGGAGCCAAGATGGCAGAGGAAAGGCAGTAAGGTCTCGGAACTCATGACACGATCGTTCCAAAAGGAGATCCTCTTGGAGTGCCAAGATTTGCAGATGATAGAGGCCTAGGTTAAGGTATGTTTAGGGAATGATATTTAATAGGATGCAAGGAAGAAGGGGAGAGGAATAGCTCTTATTGTGAGTGATAAAGAAATGTTGCTAAGGTACCTGTGAAAGTGTTACCACCCTTGTAACGGAGATTTCGCACAGCCTCTAGAACTTCATCCTTGGTGCTGAATGAATTTAGGTCCCATTCAGTTCGAGGATCTCCACTGTATTGGGACAAACCTGGAAAAAGGTGAAGGCAACCACAAGTGATGGCAATTGAAGGATGCACAATGACAAAGGAGATGGAGATATACTTTTCAACAAAATTGCTTCCCCTTGGTGCTATTTTCTTCCCTAAGTAGTTTCTCCTGCCATCTTCAGTGGTACTGACATCTTCAGTAGGATCCTAATATTTTTTTACTCCTGCATTTCTCTTGGAGGTGGTAAATACCAATTTCTCCTATAGCAAACCTACTGAGTTCCCTTCCAGATAGAAGGTCCTATTAGATGGATTAGATTAGATTAGATGCACAGAATAGATGGATTGACCATATCTCCAATTTGGAATCCATTTTTCTTTCTGGAAATTTTCCACTTCCCTAGGTTCAAAGCAAGGCCCTTGCCCTTAGTCAAAAGGGTGTTTCTATAGAGCAGGGGTTGTGAACCTTTTTTATGTCATGGACTGCTTTGGCAATCTGGTAAAGCCCATGGATTCCTTCAAAATGGTTTAAAATGTATAAAATATATAGAATTTAAAAGGAAATCAAGTATATTGAGATAAAGTTACCCAAATATTTTTTGGGGGGGGGGGAATAGCTCACATATACCAGGTTAAGAATACCAGATATGAAGGTGGGAAATAACATTTTGTTTGCACAAGCACTCTTTGGTGTTCCATGAGGGGGAAAGTCTCCAGCACTTTGCCATGTGATTAATTGACCAGACTAATGTAGAAAGCAGTGCAGCCTCTGCTTCCTCTTGCTAATGAAAGAGTTCCCCAGGGAAAGCTAAAGAAGAGGGGTGCTTCTGGTTGAAGGATGCACATTTGATGTCACTCCAAAGCATTAAGCTGTTGTCTGTTTCCACTTAATTCATCACTTATGGTCATTGGAAGCTCTTTTATATTTTTAATTTCAAAACCTAGAGGAATCAGTCCTGCAATGAGTGAGCCCAACTCCTGGTTATCATTGTTAGGGAACCACAGTCGTTATCACCAAGCACATGTGAAGGGCCAATAGAAGAACAATCTTGTACCTACCAATTCGTACTTTATCTTGGGCAATATGAAAAGGAGCAATGATGTTGGCCAGGAATTCTCTGATGAGCCTGAAGTTACTTCGCCCAATACTCCATGACCCATCCACCAGGAATACTATATCCACAGGAATGGAGGTATCGCAATGGAACTGAGGACCTTGGAAGAAAGAGGTAGAGACAGCTAAGACAGAAGCAGAGAAATCAAAGGATTCTTTATCTAGAGTTGTAAGGGACTTTATGGATTATCCACTCCAACCTCTTCATTTGATCAGTGAGGAAACTGAAATCTAAGTGGCTCTCCCAAGGCCACACAAGTAATGAGTAGCAGAGCTGGGACTCAAACTCACAAAGTCCTTTGGCTTCAAATCTAGCTATTTTTCCATTTGTATCCATGTGGCCTGCAAGGGTGAGCTTGAGTAGGGTACTCCCAGAACCCTGGACAGCTCCTAATCCCCTGAGTGTGGGGCCTCTATGCCTTTTAACTTTTCCTGTGCAGGTTATCCTTTCAAGCATCTCAGGCTGTTCATATGAGAAGGGTACTGATTACAACAGTTACCTGGCTAAAGAGGTTTATATTTCATCCAATTGCCTTCTGTTGTGATTTGTTGCAAAATATAGCTCTTTCATCTTGTATAATTGCTTGTCTGCTGGAGAAAATATAGCCCCAGACCTTAGGGAACCTCTCATTTCATGACATGTATGCATATATGAATGCATGCATGTATTCATTTTTGTGTTATGTATTATTCGTACATGTATGCATTATGTATATAGTACATATATATAACATATGTTTGTATATTATAGTACATAGTTGTTTGCATTTTCTTTCTCCAATAGACTGTAAGCTCCTTGAGAGCAAGTACTTTGACTTTTTTTGTTTCCCCAGAACTTAGTACAGTGTCTAGCACATGAATGCTAGTTTATAATAAATGCTAGTTAACTGCCAGATATGTACATATATGTATGTACACATATTATACTGTATATATTACTCAATCTATATATATATACACACAATACATGTCTATTGTGTGTACATGTATGTGGATGTGTTTGTATTGTATATGTATACATCTGCATGTGTTTCTATCATCTATCTGTCTATCTTCCTGGTATTAGGGATACTTTAATATTATGGGGGAAGTGCAAATCTACCCAACAAATCCATATAGTGATTTAAGACCAGGAAGTTAAGAAATAATAAGCATTTACCTCTTCTTTCCTTTCCTCCCTAATATTCCATCTTACTTCATCAAACTAACTACCCTCTGTTCTGATTTGTAGTAAAATATAGCTCTTTTTTCCTTGGGGAGCTGCTGGTTTGCTGAAGAAAATACAGCCCTGTAACTCTGGGAGGATGAGTCCCAACTTTTTGCCCTGACTTTCTGAACCCACTAGTTCTTAGATGGGCTTTACAAGTTTTGTCATCAAGGGGACCATCTCCCATGTGTTACTTGGAGTAGGGGCTGGCTTTGAAGGATGCTTCCCCTGGAAACCTTCAGCAGCTTTGTCTATGACTTTTCCTGCCCCACATGGCACAGGTATGGGAGAAGAAGGATCCATAGAAGAAGTATCCTTTGGAGAAATCTAAGGATAAACAAGCAGGGCTAAAAACTGGAACCTGGGGGCTTGAGCCTCCTGGGTCTTCTCTATGACTTGTAAGATCTTTTATTCCACCACTACTCTGTCCCTTCTCTGAACTCCTACAACTAAGTAGGATATAATTGGTGTTTCTTTTGAGTATAAGATGAATTAAATTGTATTATCCATAAATACAAAGAGAATGTATTTCTACTCATTTGTAACCCCCAAATTCCCTAGCTTGCAAACAGTCATATAGAAGTGCTCAATAAACTAGCTGATTGAAGTATATAATCTATACAAAGCACTACATAAATGTCAGCTAATAATGATGATGATAGTAATGATGGTGGTACTGACAGCAACAACAAGGATGATGATGGTGATAACATAGCATAGATGACTCATAATTTAGGTGTGGGCTGAATTCAACCAATGATATTACCATGAAGCAATGTTGAAGTCCAAGAAATAACTTGAGGAAACCCAAATTAAGTGACTCCATACTGCTCTTCTTTGCCCCAATGCCTCCAAACCCTCTCCCTGGGTCTATACCTACCTAAAGTGGGAGAGACTCCATTCCAAGTAGGTGAAGTTGTTTCAAGCTCAGGAATCTGCTCAAATTCATGATTTCCCACTGAAGGGGGAATGAGCTCCAGGGTTTCCCCTGATGGCTTCCGGTTATTCCTGCCCATGCTCTTCAAATCCTCAACTAGAATTAATATGAAACATTACCCTGGGTCAAAGTCCAGTGGCTGGAATACAAGGAAAACTGTCACATTCGGTGTCTTTTCTGATCCAATATTACAGTAAGGTGGGAAGAATACTTACTGTTATTCTCACCTTACTGATGAAGAATCTAAGACTCAAAGGAATGGAATTACCCAATGTTATACAATTAATAGAATCTAGGAGGGAGAATCAGGGACAACTATAGATGCTGATTCCTTTTGCACAGATTTGCTGTGTGACTTTGACTTGACTTTGAGCCAACTACCTAATCTCTTCTATCCTCAGTTTTCTCATCTCTAAAATGGTGATGATAATCTCACAACTATTGTTAGAGGCAATAAGTCTATTGCATGGGATTCTGCTGCCTTTCCTCAATACTTCACTTCATCCTCTTGCTTCCCCTCTAATGAGGGTCTACTTATCCCAAATATGGTCAGAGTCCTATGGAAACCCCACCTAAGAAAAGGAGAGGCTTTTCAATGGGCATCACAAGACTTTAGAGATGGAAAGGGCCTTAGAGACCATCTATTCTAAGCCCATCACTCCATTCATGATGAGATGAGGCTCATCGAAAGGGAATAATATCTAAAGTCACACAGCAATTCACAGGCCCACACAGAGCTGGGCTTAGAACTGAGGTCTACCAACTTCCAGTTCAAGGTTCTTTCCATTCAATCCTTCTACAAACCACACTGACTCTCAGAGTACAGACTGTCTAAGTTCATTCTGGTTTCTTAGTCCAGTACCAGGGTTCTTTGGGGTCTGTGCTCATTTCTGAGGCTGTTGGGTAAGAGAAAACCTCAGAGGAAGACACTGGCGATATTACCCAGCAGGAACAACTTACTCACAAACCTCCGCCTGGCCAGCAGGGTGTCACGGGAGCCACCAAGTGCAAATATTTGGAGTGTGTATTCTTTGGTGGGGCTCAGTCCAACCACAGTGACTTTAGGTGTCTTGGTAGTCAGCATTACTTCCTGTTCTGAGTCCCCTTAAAGAGAAACAGTAGTCATAGTAAAAAGCTTCATCTTGGTTGGGGTGGGAATACATTACTCTTTTTAAAAAAATATATATATATATTTATTTATTTATTTATTTATTTTGTGGGGCAATGAGGGTTAAATGACTTGCCCAGGATCACACAGCTAGTAAGTCAAGTATATGAGGTCGGATTTGAACTCAGGTCCTCCTGAATCCAGGGCCAGTGCTTTATCTACTGCACCACCTAGCTGCCCCAACACATTACTCTTAATTATCCAGGGGTTTGGGGTTTCCACTTAAAGGACATCCAGGTCTTTAATTTCCCTCATTCCCCCAGCAACCTGCTTCCAAATAGAACCAGAGAGAGAATACTCACAATATGTCTCTGAACACACTTCTGAATGGTTAGATGAGGGATATAGAGAAATTAGATACACTGGGCTTTGGATTAGGTGTGGATTACCCATACAATTCCTTTCATGTACTCCATGCTTTAGCCAAACCAGACAGATTTCCATCCTGTGAACATAACTCTGCTTTTCTGGCTTTGCATCTTACTCATTCTTTCCCCAAGACTTGAATGTCTTCCCCCAACAACTCTACCTATTTTAAATCCTTCCTATAATTCAAGTGTAGAAGCCACATCCTCTACTCAGCCTTCCTTGATAGCCCTGGCCAGAAATCATCTATCCCTCCTCAGGGAGAATTCACGCACCAGATCTGTGCTGGACTAGATGACTTCTGAAGTCTTTTCTGACAATGACATTCTAGATTCTTCTGAAGACTTACAAAAGCTCACTTGGATAAATATTTATTAAGCACTTGCTATGTGCAAATACTATTAAGCATCTTTATCATATCATATATAGGATATGACCTCTATCTTATTTAAAACTATGAGATCATTGAGGACAAAGACTGCCTTAGGCATCTTTGTATCCCCCTCAACACCAAGCCTGGGGCTTTGTTAATACAAGTGAAAACAAAATTTGCTGAATGAAAATTAATAAACGAATTCAATCTAAAGAAAATGTAAAAAAAAATTAAGCTTGGAAAACTAGGTCCCAATTTCTCAGCCTTGAGGACAATAGATATCTCGACCCTGGGCTTCCCCTAGCCAAGAAGGGCAAAGAGGAAGATATGGATGCCCCAGCCCAAGTCTATTCACTTGAATGGCCTGATATCCCCAGACACACCCTCCCACTCCTATTATGCCTTTAGTACCTGCCATGGGCTTTACTTGAACTTTGTAGCCATTGGTATTTCCTTCTGATTCCTTCCACTTCATCTGGAGTCGGTCTTCAGACAGCACAGTCAGCCTCAGTCGACTAGTCCCTGTAGGAGAAGTCAGAGTCCCTGAGCTCATGAAGAAAAGATGAGGCCTTGATTTCAAGTAACCTCAGTCTGCATCAGAGTTTTCCAAACTAAGAAACTTCTAAATCTTGTGAGGAAGGGACAGAGACACAGAAGCATGGACAAATTATTGGATATTTTTAATACATCTCCTTGCATAAAATACTTCCACATTTTTCAGTGAAAATCAAGTTTAAATCAAAGCCAACAAGACTGAGACTAACATAATGAATTCACTCTGACAATGAAAGCAATGCAGCAATTAGGTTGTGAGCTCCTTTTGGCGGGAAATCTCTTTTGCTTTTCTGTATTTCTCCAGCACTTAGCACAGTGCCTGGAACATAGTAAGTGCTTAATAAATGGTTACTGACTGACTGACAGTTATTTGCTATGGTTTGAGTAAATGAGGTCAAACCTGAGTAGGTGTGAGATGTGTCAAATCTCAAGGAAAATACTATCAGCTACCATCACTAGTCAGAACAGACTCAGGGCACAGATGAGTTGTGCTGTCCTGATGCTTGCTACATATGAAAGTAAAATGCATAAACTCCAAATTAAACAATCTTCTTGGTAAGGTTAAAAGTACTTTAATACTCATATTTCTCAACATCATTCATTTTGAAAAACACAATATAAACCAATCCCTCCCTAATTCTAAATGCTTAAAATTACTTGAGAAGTTATAGCTAATTATTTTTAATTTTCAACACATTTTAAATTTATAGTCTTAAATTATTTGTTTCTAATTGTTTTAATATGAAATCCATGTCTTAAGGATTGATGACTATGTAAATGGTTCAAAAAGAAAATCCCATGGAGCATATGAAACTAATAAAAGCAAAACTATAGTTTCAATAATGAAAATGAAAAAACAATGTAAAAAGCCTCAAATTCAGAACATATCATCCACTTTATTTATATTCCACCCCAGTCATATTGTTGTCACATGCCTTACCAATGCAGCCTCTGTACTGCTGGATCACTGGAGACCTGGGTGACTCCTCAATTTTATGCTTCCTCCTTGGGGCTCCACCAACTGTCCTTACTAGTGAGTATGTGAGCCCAAGCTCACATGATCCACTCTATATAACTAGTCCCAGGAATGCTTTACATTCCACCACAGCTATATTCTTGTCATTACTCACCCCACCCCCTCCTCTGGGAAGGCAACATTGCCATTGTTGCTAGGATTGGCATATTAGTCAACTGCCTTCTGACTCTACTCACCATCTCTGTGAATTCTCAGATGCAAATACCTGTCTCTGGTCACCCTGTGTCTATTTCTGTTGTCTCTTCCTTCAGATCCCCTATTAGAATGCAAAATCCTAGAGAGTAGGGACAGTAATACTTTTGTATTTGCATCCCTTTTTCTTAGCACAGTCCTTTGTACATAACAGGCACTTAATAAATTGTTTTTCATTATTTTTACTCATTCTTTCATTGGCATTCACATTTACTGCTATTGATCAAGTGGAAAGACTGCTGTGTTTGCTTTGTACAAATATTTCAGCTGCAGATAGCATGAAACCTAATAATTGGAAGTCTCTTGAAAGTGTACATGCAGAATATATTGGCAAGATGAGATAATATTTTTCTAAAAGAAAATTCCAAGCTTTTAATATAAAAACAAAATTTTAAATGTCTGTGGCATCAAACGGATTTCTCACATCTTAAAAAGTTTCTTACAGAATTCCTAAGTGTAGAAAGCCTCAGTTGAGAAGAGAAATGTTAGTACCATATAAAGCTATTGATATAGTAGGGAAGATGTTTAGTGGATCATTTGCAAAGCAGCTTTGCAGGGTTCTACAGACTGATAATAGGGTGGGAAGGAGAATTGTTTACATGTAACTAATTAACTGACAAACCAAAATCTTCCTATTTTGCATTGGAAGTGGATGAAGCAACACATTTAAAGATGTTCATTTTTTTCAATTCAATTAATATTTATTAAGCACCTACTATGTGCCAGACACTGTGCTAAGGGATACAAATAAGAAAAAGAAAGATAGTCCCTGACATCAAGGAGCTTACAATCTATTGGGGAAGACAACACAGAAAAGGAAGCAGGAAAATGGGATGTGGGGAGATTGTCCAAGGGAACCATAGCAAGGGTATCTAATTCCATGGAGTTGAAACCAGGGAGAGCAGCAGATGCAAAGTAGAGTGAGCAATCATTTGATTACATATGTCTGCTATGTTGTTGGTCTGATGCTAATGCAGTTTTTTTACTTTCCAAATTGATTGACAATAATCAATGAATTTTTTTTTTTTTAGTGAGGCAATTGGGGTTAAGTGACTTGCCCAGGGTCACACAGGTAGTAAGTGTTATGTGTCTGAGGTCAAATTTGAACTCAGGTCCTCCTGACTCCAGGGCCAGTGCTCTATCCACTGTGCCACCTAGCTGCCCCAATCAATGAAATTTTTAATGAAAATTATATAATGTAAAAGAATTGGACTCAATACTGAAGGAGCTCAATAGCTATTAGGACAAACACAAATCTACAAGTATTACTTTACAAATTGGTACTTCGTTGAATACTTCACAGGGAATGGTATGTTTTAAGAAATATGATTAAAGAGCAGTTAGGTGGCACAGTGGATAAAGCACCAACACTGGATTCAGGATGACCTGTGTTCAAATCTGGTCTCAGACACTTGACACTTACTAGCTATGTGACACTGGGCAAGTCACTTAACCCTCATTACCCCGCAAAAATTTTTTAAAAAGAAAATGAAAAAAGAAATATGATTAAAGAACTACTTTTTTTGAGATAGACCTAAGAATTCATTGGTATATCTTACTCCCAATGAGAACACTCCTTTTGCTAATGCAAAATAACATTTGTTTTGAAATATATAGTTTTACAGAGTTTACTGAGGGAACTAAGAGCTCAAGTGACTTATCCAAGGCCATACAACCAATATGTGTCAGAGGCAGGACTTCCCAACTGATGTCTACTTTTTATCTACTATGAAACATGATGGCTTTCTCAAGTTACAGTTCTTTTGAAGGAAGTTTAACCTAAAAAAGGAAGTCATCATTTTTCTTAGTAATAATAATGAAGGTAAAGCAAACTAATTTTTTTAATTAGTGAGGCAGTTGGGGTTAAGTGACTTGCCCAGGGTCACACAGCTAGTAAGTGTTAAGTGTCTGAGGCCGGATTTGAATTCAGGTACTCCTGACTCCAGGGCCGGTGCTCTATCCACTGCGACACCTAGCTGCCCCCAAAGCAAACTAATTTTTAACGGAGATTTCCTTCTCAAACTCCATATTTGGTGGATATTTTTGTAAAATTCTAAATAAATTAATTAACATGACTGAAATTCATGATCTGACCCAGAAAGATAAAGTGACTACATTCCCAAAAAAACCCAAAGAGAGCAATGAACAATACATTTTAAAACCAATAATTTTCTTTTCTAATTTTAAAAAGCTGTCAAGTGAAACAAAAGGGAGTAAAGATTTGATTATTAATCACTTGACCTGTCAACAGAAGAAATTTTTACTTTATGTTTGATACATAGTTTTAAATATTAATGGTAAGGAATTAATCTACCATGGATGATTATGATACATTCGGCCTTGCTCCACCTGAACAAGAATTGTTAATATACTTGTCCTATGACCGTAAATTGAAACAGACATTTGAATCAGAAAATGTTATTTGGGGGCTATGAGTTAATAAAGGGTTGTTGGTGGAGTTGTGAACTAATCCAACCATTCTGGAGAGCAGTTTGGAACTATGCCCAAAGGGCTATGGGACTGTGCATATCCTTTGACCCAGTAATACCACTATTAGGTCTATATCCCAAAGAGACCATGCAAAAGGGAAAAGGATCCACATGTACAAAAATATTTATAGCAGCTCTCTTTGTGGTGGCAAAAAATTGTAAATTGAGGAAATGCTCATCAATTGGGGAATGGCTGAACAAGTTATGGTATATGAATGTAATGGAATACTATTGTGCTATAATAAATGATGAGCAGGTATATTTCAAAAAATCCTGGAAGGACTTACATGAACTGATGCTGAGTGAAGTAATCAGAACCAGGAGAACTTTGTACACAGCAACAGCAACATTGTGTGATTATCAACTGTGATAGACTTGACTCTTCTCAGAAGTGCAATGATCCAAGACAATTCCAAAGAACTCATGATGGAAAATGTTCTCCACATCCAGAAAAAAGAACTGTACATTCTGAATGCAGATTGAACCATACTGTTTCTGATTTTTTGTTGTTTTTTTTTCTTTTTTGAAGTTTTCCCCTTTTGTTCTGATTCTTCTTTCACAACATGACTATTACAGAAATATGTTTAATGTGATTGTACATATATAACCTATATCAGATCACTTTCTGTCTTCGGGAAGGGGGAGGGAAGGGAAGGAGGCAGAAAAATTTGGAACTAAAAGTCTTATAAAAACAAATGTCGAAAATTATTTTTACATGTAATTAGAAAATAAAATATTTTATGATTAAAAAAATAAAGGGTCCTATTGTTTGTCAGATTAAGTGATACCATACACTATTTGCAATATATCGTTACCATCAAATGAGGTTTTTTTAATTTTAGGTTTCTATATTAGTGGTTGAAAAACAAGTAACAATATCATCAATGACACCATAGTTTGAGAAACTTGGGGCTTAAAAACAAGCACACTCATCACATTAATAATATTATTATGGGATTTTGTAGGGGTTATAAACATGAGCATCATAAATTAATTTATTAGTAAATGAATACTTGTATGTTATTTTTATGCTGTGTTGAAGATTTCTAAGCTATAAAAATTATAATAAATTCTTAATTTTATTTGAATAAAATATTACCTAAGAAAATTATTTTTGAAATTTTCTTATAAAGATATAGGGCATGACAATTTGGGGAAGAGGTAAATAAACAAGGTGATGCTATGAAATGTTTTAAGTCTTAGGGGAGGAAATAGCTCTTCCCTCAAAAGCTCTATGGGTGTGTATTCTGGGGGTTGGAAGTGGAGGGGGGGATGGGAGTAGGACAGAGACTCAACCTTATTATCACAGAGCCCCAGTCTGAAGAAGGCAGATTCATATGGAAAATGACCCACAAAGCAACATATAAATCCATAACTTCATCCATAGTTGAAAATGGTCCTTGAATGTGAGAAATGAAATGGGAAACCTGGGGTATGGACATCCTGAGGGGCACCACTTCCAGTTGCTGGAGTAAATTTCCCCCCAAGGAAGCTAGTTCAGGCCAGCTGCAGAGAGGAGACTCCAAGCCTGGCAGAGCATGAGAAATTATTTATGACAGGAAGAGCTGAGACAGCAGCTGGCAGCTTGTCCCAGTCCTGGGGCCCTAGGGTAGGCCACAGATGTGGATTTCCTAGCACAAACACATAGACACAACATAGGGGCAAGCAACTTCTAATGGAGACATCAAGGTGCAATAAAAGTGGTATAGTGGGAAGAGTGCTGGCTTTGTACTCAGGAGGTCTGGATTCAAATCCCATCTCTGATACTACCTGGGTGGCCTGTTTTGGACCTCAATTTCCTCATTTGCAAAATGATCTTTAAGAACACTTATAGCATTAAAGCTTACAGTGCTCTTACCAGTCAAATCTACTCTCAGGTTCACTTTTAGAACAGGCATAGTGCCCTACACATAGTAGGTGCTAAAACAACAACAAAAAAAGTTTATTGAACTGAATTAGATTCTATTAGGCCAGCATAGAAGCCTCCATGATCAATATGTGGTAATGGGGTGTGAGGGGAAAATTGCTCTGATAATCTAGAACAGCAACTAGTTCTGAGGTAATGGGCAGTGGGTGAGAGTAGAGATTTGCTTCTAATTCTCTCTGATTCAGCTAGATTGTAAAATTTTACATGCCTATAGTTCACTCTTACATCCCACAACATCTTAACCTGGGATATTTGCTGAAGGGAAGTCATCCCCCAGCCATTCCCTTGATCAATCAAGCAATAAGAATTTATTAAGTGCCTACAATGTGTCAGGTACTATGCCAGTTGCTAGGGATGAAGCAATCTGTGACATCAATTAGGTTATATTCTATTAGGGGCAAGAATATGCACATCAATAAGCTTACATGGGATAAAGTTTGCCAAAAATAAACCCAAGAAAGTTTGGGAAGGGAGAAGTCATTAGTGGGGGATCAGGGAAGTCTTCATGTAGAAGGGCTTATATTTGAAGAAAGTAAAGAACAAATTTAGTAGAAAGAGCAAGGCTTGAAGGTTGTAAGACCTGGGTAACATCAGCAAAAGTCCCCTAATTTCTCTGGGCCTCAGTTTCCTCCTATGTAAACCTGTACAGGGACTAAGTGTTTTCTTAAGTCCCTCCCAGCTCTTTATTCTCTCACCATCTTATCCTCATCATTGTGGCCTTTCTCAAATTGTTCCTCTAGTCTGGATTACCTTTTCTCTTCCCCTGGATTTATTCAAATCCCACTCATCTGGAGCCAAGATGGTCGAGAGAAGCCAGGAAACTGCCTGAGCTTTCCCGTGTTTCCCTCAAAAACAACATTAAATTAAGCCTCTAAACAGATTCTGGAACTACAGAATCTACAAAAAGACAGAAAGACACAATCCTCCTACTTGAGATAATTTAGAAGACTTCAGGAAAGGTCTGTCGCACCTGGGCAAAAGGTGAAGATAGCTCAGTACAGCTGTAGCTCGACACAGCTGAGAGTGGGGCATCTGAGAGTGGTAAGAAGTTTACAACAGTGACCCCTGTGTGCCAGGAGCAGACTTCAACTTTATAAGTTTAAACATAGGCTACGATATGAGTAAGAAACCAAAAAGGACCCTTTCCATTGACAGTTTCTATGGTGAAAGGGAAGACCAAAACTCAAACTCAGATGAATTGGTCAAAATGCCTACAAGTGAAAACTCAAGTGGGAAGATGATCTTGTCTCAAAACCAAAAAGCCTTCTTGGAAGAGCTTGAAAAGGCTTTTTAAAACCAAATGAGAGGGGCAGCTAGGTAGCACAGTGGATAGAGCACCAGCCCTGGAGTCAGGAGGACCTGAGTTCAAATCTGACCTTAGACACTTGACACTTACTAGCTGTGTGACCCTGGGCAAGTCACTTAACCCCAATTGTCTCTCCAAAAAAAAATGAGAGAGGTAGAGGAAAAAAATGGAAAAAGAAAGGAGAGAAATGAGAGTTATGTTGGAAAAAGAAGTACAAAAATTGACTGAGGAAAACAATTCCTTACAAAATACAGTTGGCCAAATGGGAGAAAATAATGGCGAAATGGAAAAGGAGGTACAAAAGATTACTGAGGAAAATAATGCCTTAAAAATTAAAATTGGGCAGATGGAAGCTAATGACTCCATGAGACAAGAAGAATCTGTCAAGCAGAATCAAAAGACTGAAAAGATAGAAGAAAATGTGAAATACCTCATTGGAAAAACAACTGACCTGGAAAACAGATCCAGGGGAGATAATCTAAGAATTATTGGACTACCGGAAAGCCATGATCAAGAAAAGAGTCTAGGGCAGCTAGGTGGCACGATGGATAGAGCTCCGGCCCTGGAGGCAGGAGAACCCGAGTTCAAATCTGACCTCAGACACTTGACACTTAACTGTGTGACCCTGGGAAAGTCACTTAACCCCAATTGCCTCACCAAAAATTTAAAAAAAAAATAAAATAAAATAAGAAAAGAGTCTAGACACCAATAATTCCAGGAAATTATTGAGGAGAACTGCCCTGAAATTGTAGAATCAGAAGATAAAATCATCATTGAAAGAATCCATCAATCACCTCCTGAAAGAGATCCCAAAAGGAAAACTTCAAGGAATATTATAGCCAAATTTCAGAATTATCAAATGAAAGAGAAAATACTCCAAATCCCACTCATCCTTCAAAGCCCAACTCATAACCTACCTTCCCTGCTCTCCTTCCTAGCCCCCACAAATAGCCCCTTCTCTTAGTCCTAAAGAATTTTCAGTACACACTCTGTGATGTGAACACTTAGGTATAAACATGAGTCCTTTGATGGATCAATTAGCTTATCAGTGTTGGCACTCCCTCCACTGGTGCATATCATCATTCTCCCATTCTTCCCACTTGCCTCTTATCTGTGTCCTTGCTATGAATCCCTAGAGAGAATTACACTACGAGGTAGATGCCTTTCAATATTCCATAGTTACCATTGTGACCAACAAAACAAAACAAAAAATAACTATTTAATAATATGCTATCCAAAAGTGTTTTGTAAATGTTTCTGAATATCATTTCTTCAGTTAGTTTTTTAACTCCCTGAGGACAGGGGATGTTACTCCTTTTGAATCAACAGGACAACCACAGGATTTAGCACATAATATTGCCTCACTGAATAACTATTTATTGTAATTCTCTCCTTGACTATAGTGGAAATAATATAGGATTTGAAATCAGAGGACTTGGGTTTGAATTTTTACTCTATCACTAACTACCTTGGGATGATCACATACTATTTCAAAGTCTTAATTCTCTTATTAGTCAAATTAGGTTCTACTAGATGACCTCAAAGGTTATTTTAAACTCTAAATCCTATTATCCCTTGAACTTCCATTGCCTGAAGAGTCGGGAAGAAAAGAGTGGTACCAGGGAGAAGACTCTTTTTTGTTTTAAATTACAGTACCATAGTATCATATACAGTATATATAGGAAATTAATTTACATTATGTGTAAGAAATCAAATCTTGTAAATGGTAAAAAAAAGATAAAATAATTTTCAAAAAGTTATTAAAACATCATGACTTTTGGCCTACCCTGTAGTTAGAAATTCATCAGCTATGGGTAAGGGTGAATTCTTAAACAATCAAAAGAAGCAATAGCAAAAGATAATATATATAATTTTGATTACATGAAATTGAAATATTTTTGCACAAACAAAATTAGTTCATCTAGGATAAGAAGGAAAGAAATTTACTGGGATGAAAAGCCTTTCTGTCAAAAATCTCTGATAATATTTTTGAAATCTAAGGGGAAGCTAGGTGGCACAGTGGATAAAACGCCAGTCCTGGATTCAGGAGTACCTGACTTCAAATCCAGCCTCAGACACTTGGCACTTACTAGCTGTGTGACCCTGGGCAAGTTACTTAACCCTCATTGTCCCACCAAAAAAAAAGAGAGTTTGAGATCCAAGATATATATACAACTGACAGAAGTATATAAATCCAAAAGTCATCTCTCACCAGAGAAGGAGTGAAATGATATGAACTAATAATTTTCAAAATAAGAATAGAAAAACTATTAACAACCTTAGTAATTAATCATAAGACAAATGCAAATCAAAACAACCCTGAGGCTTCAACTTACACCTGGAAAATTACAAAGATGACAAAAGATAGGAATAGTCATTGTTGGAGGGGCTATGGAAAGACATGCCATTTTTGGTAGTTGTGTGAACTGCCACATCCACTCTAAAAATCAATTAGGAATTATGTAAACAAGGTGACTAAAATATCCACAGGTTTCACATAGAGATTCCACCACTAGGCATGTACACCAAGAAGATCAGTGACAAAAAAAGAAAGCCTTTATATATTCCAAAATGATTATAGTAGCACTTTTGTGGTAGCAAAGACCAGAACACTAAGTAGATGGCCTTTGAAAATTATAAACATGATGAATTGGAGAGGCATGGTAAGACTTATATGAACTGATGCAAAGTGAAATAAGCAGGACAAGGTAAATATACACATTAACTTCAACAATGTAAAGGAAGAAGAATCAAAATTGAATATTACGAAATTATAATGACCAAGCTTAGTCTGAAAGAAAAGATATGAGAAAACATCTGCCCTTGCTTCTTTGCATAGGTGGGGGGAAAAGGTCTATAGATGTGAAGCACTGCAAATAATGTCAGACTTTTTAGGTGTATTGATTTGTTTTGCTCACTTTTTCTCTTCCTTTTAAAATTCTTTCTTATAAAGGATGGTTCTTGGGCAGCTAGGTGGCACAGTGGATAAAGTGCCAGCCCTGGATTCAGGAGGACCTGAGTTCAAGTCCGACCTTGGACACTTGACACTTACTGGCTGTGTGACCCTGGACAAGTCACTTAATCAGCCTTGCCCCACAAAACAAACAAACACAAAAACAAAAACCAACTATTATTATAAAGGATGGCTTTTGCAAGAAAAAAGGAAGAAATAGAGGGATTCAGTGAGAAATGTGGGTGATATAAGAATAAATGATATCAATAAAATCTATTTTTAAAAAGAAAATATCAAGAAATAGCTTCCCAGATAAATAATTCACAAACAGTGAATAACAGACTATGGATACAAGGGAGCATACTTGGTGTATCCAGAAGGAAAACTAATTCCCTCTTCTCACCCCTTGTCCATTCTCCCCATAAAAAGTCGAAGGTAAGGTTCAGGTCCTCATGACTGGGAAGACAAAGATGATATGCAGAAGATGCATAGGTACACTCAGCATGAGTTGGGGGAAACTACCCTGTGGTTCCTTCCCTAGAAAAGAGAGAATAGCAATGCCCAAGACCCTGGGATATTCCACTTCAGGATCAGGTTTCTTGAGGACAGTGTCAGTTTTAAGGAGCCATTCCTAGAAGGGAAAGTTAAGGACATGTCAACATCCTTACTTTTAGCAGGAACTCCTTGAAGCCTTGTGCTATGTGGTTAGCTATTTGGAAAAACAAGGATGAAATTCATTAGCTCCCTAGACTACCCTGACCTAGGAACAGAGCTAGGCTTCTTCTAACTGCTTTGAAAATAGATATGTAAGGGAGGGTGCTCAAGAGGACAGCCACAAGGGGAAGAGAGGCAGGAAAAAGGGACAATGGAGGGATTCACAGATGGAAGAATCTGAGAACTCTCTCTCTCCTCAGGATATGATCGTCTCCTTGGGAGCCCTCAAATTAAAAGGCAAGAATTTCCTCAGTGAGAGAATTTGAGGTGAAAATTTTGAAAAGGCCAGTTGTGTACTCAGGGCATATGGGCTCATCTCTTTAAAAAGCCTTCTGTTCCTTGCCCCATGCCTACCCCACCCCCAGCCTGGTGACACCATCTAGAAGAGGATCCGGTTTGACCTTCTGAGCTTGGAGTCAAAGCCTGCCTCTTGTTCAGAAGTTGGAAGAGTAAATATGAGATAAGGGACAATTTATTGAACCTCTCAAGTCAGGAAGACTTAGATTTGGTTCTCCATTTTGCTACTTACAAACTGTGTGACTTTCATTAAAAGACTTCATCTCCAAGCTTCAGTTTCCCTATAAAATGGGGTTAATGATCCTTTCTCCATGGCTAGGGGATTACATTATATTTTCTTCAATAATTTCTTACTTAGGAGTTTCTTTTTACTAAAGAAAAGAGAATAAAAAGGAATGTCATAAAATCGTGGTATATCCATGAAATGGAGTATTATTGTGCCATAAAAATGACAAACATGATGATTCAAAAAAACTTGGGAAGATTTGTATGAACTGATGCCAAGTGAAATGAACAGACCCAGGAGGACATTTGACACAATGAACACAATAATATAAAGGAAAGTAGCTTTGAAAGACTGATCAGTTCAGTGACCAATCATGATGTCAGAAGCCTAATAATGAAGCATGTCCCCTATCTGGTGAACTAGAGGTGCAGAATGAGAAATGTACTACCAAACATGGTGAGCATGTTGATTTGTTTTACTTGCCTATGCATATTTGTTATGAGAGACCTTCAATTTGGGGGGGAGTGGATAATGAGTAGCAATAGATATGCAATAATAAAGAAAAAGACTGGAAGGAGAGGGAGAAAGAAAGAAGCATGGAGGGAGGGAGGAAGAAAGAGAAACATAAAATCTTTAAAAAATACACAGAATGAAACAAAAGGAAATCCATAGAAGGTGTCACAAAAAGGCAATTTGTTCCTAGGATGTTAAACTTCATATATATCCTAGTAATTGTATATAACAGAAATTATATGAAGAAACAAATTTTATGTAATAGAAGCTTTCCATTTCCTATACAATCTTCTTTTTGTATTTTTTTGCATATTGAAATGTTCACTGATATATAAATTCATTAAAAAATTAACATTTTTAAAATAAAGATAGTCCACATTGTACACCTCTGTCTCCCAAACTGTGCCTTATATAGGGTCAGGTTTATAGGAAGTGTTTGATAAATGCAGCTTGCATGGAATCGAATTCTCTTTGAGTTCCCCTCCTCCCAGGCAATACTACATTCACCAGTGGTGTTAGCACTGATTTTAATCATCCTTCCTTACCCTCAGCTTAAATTTCCATTTTGAAGCTTGCAGCTGGAAAATCCAATCCTGGCTTTTTGACGTTGGATAAAATTAAACTTTACATCAAATTTAACTAGCACTGTTGTGTAGACAGGCTGAAGTCAGCATCCAACCCCAGTGCTGTTCCTAGGCAGACAGACAGAGCCCTGACTTGTGAGCAGGCAGTCAAGTTCTGCTCATAAAGCAAACATTATGCATGGATTCATCCATGCGCTACCTCTGGAGACAACAACTTCAGTGAAAACTCAATTCTCTCATCCCCATTCCAAATGCATTGAAGGCTACCCATGAAAATTAGGCTGCCCTGATTATTTGACATTTATCACAGAATCCAATCCTGGACCTGTATCTAGTCCACTGGCTCTGAAAATGTATAGTCAACACTGGATCAGGGTTAGATACCACCAAGTCTTTTTGCTAATTCTCTATTGAATTGGGTGCCAGGGATGAGGATGTGGTGAAAAGAGAAATGAATTTAGAATCCTAGCTTTGATACCTACCTCTCTTATATGTGTGACCTTGGGCAAGTGATTTCAGCCCCCTGGGCCTCAGTTTTGCCATCTGTAAGTTGAAGGAGTTAGACTAAAATTCTTCTGAGGTCCCTTCCACACTTAAAACTCTGACTGTGTGATGGTGACTGAGGTAGCCCAGAGGCTCGTAGTTTACACCTTTGCAATCTTACTCCAGAGAGAAAAGTCACATCTTCTAGAGCAGGGAAAAATACTTTTTTCATTTATCTTTGAAAGGCAATATTGAGGCTGATGGGTGGAAATTAAAAGAAGACAAATTTTGTCTTAATGTGAGGAAAAACTTTTCTAACTGCAGGAGCTAACGGTCAAGCATCTAAAAGAGATGCTTTGGAATGTACTGAGCTCCCTGTCACTGGACGTTTTTAGGCATAAACTGGAACAAACTGCCTGGAGGAGATTCCTTCAGGAAAGGAAAATTAATTGAGATGACATTTTTTGGAGGCATTAGGGGTTAAGTTTTTTTGCCCAGGGTCACATAACCAGGAAGTATCTGAGGCTGGATTTGAACCCAAGTCCTCCTGACTGCAGGCCCCATGTTCTTTCTTTTCTTTGCTTTTTCTTTTTTGGTTTTTTGCAGGGCAATGGGGGTTAAGTGACTTGCCCAGGGTCACACAGCTAGTAAGTGTCAAGTGTCTGAGGCCAGATTTGAACTCAGGTACTCCTGAATCCAGGGCCCGTGCTTTAACCACTGCGCCACCTAGCCGCTCCCTCCCATGTTCTTTCTACTGCACCCCCAACTGCCCTAAGATGGCTTCTAAGGTTCCTTCTAATACTGAGATTCTGATTCTAGGATTCTATTGCTTACCTAGGCTGGGTCCTTGTCCATGAATGAGGTCCAACACTGAGGCCCAGACCAACCAGATGCAGATGCATACCTGGGCTGTCATGGCACTCTGGGCCTGGGAAAAGAGACAGAAGAAAGCATCTGCACATGTTTTGTGTCATCTCTCAGCCAAAAATCCCCCTGCAGGTATGTGAAGCCATCACCTCCTCCAAATTTCATGTCTTGGGGGGATCCTGACCAATGGGTCCTTTGTTTAAGGAGAAGAAATCAGAAGGGAATTTGGTTCCAAAGACCGATCTCCTTGAGGAAGCATGGCCAACTGGGATAGTTGCTCCATTCCTTCAGCCTCCAACCATTCTTAAAAGACACCAGTGCTTAGGTGTATTCTTACCCTTTTGGAGGCTACAGTTGTAGAAACTAGACTGTCAGGGTCATCTCAGTATCGGCTGGTTCCTCTTCCTGTCTCTAGGCAGGATGAAAACAATTTCTTTCTTCTCTTCCTCTCACCCTCCAATTATTAGTATCTTTGTCTTCCTATCCCCATGCAAACATACAGAGAGACAGATACCAAGAGGCCAGCCAGCTATCAGGATGTAATCTCCCAGATACAGCTTTTTCTTTTTTGCCTCTGGGGAATAATAGCATAAGGGGTCAGTTTTCTAATTGTCAGGAAGTCCTATTTATGGTCATCTATCCCTTGGTGCTAGAGAGGATTCAGTGGGTAAGGGAAGAATTTTTCCTTTGATAGTCATGCACTCAGGACAAGTAAATCTCTGATCTTGCTTGGGAGTGGAGATGTACAAAGGGGAACACAAATCCTGAAGTTGTTGGGTGGGAAGGGGAGGGAAGAGGATTTAGCAGTTACAAGCAAACAGGACAACCCATTGGAACACTCAACAAAATCACGGTTTTCAATACTGCCTATTCTCGGTGAGTCAACTTTTATAGAATCTATGCTCATGGACATCCTTGGAATTTCTGCCTCCAGCTTTGAGGGAAATTTAAATTTGTGATGCCTTGATTATCCATGTATGAAAGTATCCCAGAGTGACGTTGCTGTTATAACTGTGAGAGCAAGGACCCTTAATCCTAAGGACTACAGTTACTTCAAACCCTAACTATTTAACTGTGAGAATTCAGAACCCTCATGGACCCCATTCACAGCTTCCCTCAACTCACTGTCCCCAGGGATCTCTTTGGCTAATCGCAGTCTGTTACCAAAGTCAGCACCCTCATGGATCCCCTGCACATGTCCTCAGGAGCCTTGATCTATGAAATGCCCAGCAGTATGATATTGGATTGAACTGTGCCTTTTGGGGAATTTTAGCCCCCCAATTACACACCCCAAGCCTGTTTACAGATTCCCATTCCATTGTGAAGCACTAAACATTTGATTTCTTTAGGAAGTGCTTTGCCCTTAAGTGCGCTTACATATCTATGATCTCATTTTATCCTCACTAAGGACCTGTCAGGTAAGTGTCATTATATCTATTGTAGAAGTTCAGAAAAGTTCTAACAGGTACAAAGACCATACAGAGTTTAAACTGGAACTCAGGCCTCCTGAGTCCCTGGGTCCAATGCTTTTCCTTGTGGTCCATATGGTGTTCAATAATCAGTCAGCCTTGCTAGTGCCAGCTTCCTTCCTGGGAAGTCTTTTCTACAATTCTACTCCTAGAAGTTCAAAAACTCCCAGAAATTTAAATTTTATTTCAAACTTGCTGAACATTTTTTGGTCTCTGTGTCTATCTTAGTTGGAATATTCACCCACAGTTACACACCCCCTGACTTCTCATTCTGCGCTGGACAGCCCCTCAGAATTTAATCTCCTCCTACCCCCAACCTCTGCACTCCCTTACCCCCCTCTACCCAACTCCACCACCCTGACAAATGACCCTAAAATATGTGGGTATTGGGTTCCATTACAGACCTTCTCCTTCAAAGAAACTTCCTTCCAGATTTGTCCAAGAGGGAAGATGTGTCCATCTACATTCCTGGTGTCTGAGAAAGGAGGCAAGTTTAAACTGCTACTGGTCTGGCCCCAGGGGACCTTATGAAAGGCCTTTGAAGACCATGACATCATTGATGAAGCAAGATAGAATACCCATCCCCCTCCCTTCTCATTTTCCCTCCCCTTCTTTTCTTTCCCAGGCCTTTCTCTTCCCTTCTCCTCTTTATGTCTCCTTTCCTCTTCTCCTCTCTTCTCCCTTCCTCCTCTCCTCTCTTCTTTCTTCCTCTCCTCCCCCCCATCTTCTCTCTTTCCTTCTTCCCTTTCCATTTAAGGCAAAGAATGGCAGATTCTGTTTCCCTGAAAGTCTTTAAAATATGAAGCTTTAGGGGCAGCTAGGTGGCTCAGTGGATAAAGCACCAGCCCTGGATTCAGGAGGACCTGAGTTCAAATCCAGCCTCAGACACTTGACACTTACTAGCTGTGTGACCCTGGGCAAGTCACTTAACCCTCATTGCCCCACAAAAAATTTAAATGAAATGAAATATGAAGCTTTTGGAGATGAAGGTAGAGGCTATTGTTGTCTGAGAACAATACCCAATTTGAGGAGAATGGAGAAAAATATTTCAAATTTTAAAAGCCAACAGCAAAAAAACAAAAAGCCAACAGCATTTTGGGGGGATTTTTGATATTTTTTCCAATTACACATAAAAAAATTTGAACATTTGGGGTTTTTTTAGGCAGTTGGGGTTATGTGGCTTGTCCAGGATCACACAGCTAGTAAGTATCCATTGTGTCACCTAGCCGCTCCAGAACATTGGTTTTTAAAATTTTTAGTTCCAAATTCTCTCCTTCCCTCCCTCTTTCCCACCTCATTGAGAAATCAAGCAATTTGAGTGGGTTATACACATACAGTAGGCAGCTGGGTGGCTCAGTGGATAAAATACCAGCACTGGAATTAGAAATTCAAATCTGACCTCAGACACTTACTAGCTATGTGACCTTGGACAACTCACTTAACCCTGCTTGTCTCAGTTTCCTCATCTATAAAATGAACTGAAGAAGGAAATAGCAGGCCCTTCCAGTTTCTCTGCCAAGAAAACTCCAAATGTGGTCACAAAGAGTCAGACATTACTGAAATGATTGAATATACATGTGCAGTCATGCAAAATATATTTCTATATTAGTTGTGTTTTGGGAAAAGCCAAAGACCAAAAAAAAACCCCAAGAAAAAATAAGTTTAGAAAAGAGTATGTTTTGATCTGCATTCAGACTCTATCAGTTCTTTCTCTGGAGGCAGATAGAATTTTTCATCATGAGTCCTTCGGGATTGTCTTGGATTATTATATTTTTGATGATAGCTAAGTCATCGACAATTGATCATCGTATAATATTGCTTATTGTGTACACTGTTCTCCTGGTTCTGCTCAATTCACTTCATATCAGTTCTTGTAAGACTCTCCAGGTTTTTCTGAAACCATTCTGTTCATCATTTCTTTTATCACAATAATATTCCATCACCATCATATACTACAACTTGTTCAGCCATTCCCCAACTGATGGGCATCCCCTCAATTTCCAAGTCTTTGCCACCACAAAAAGGAGGTGCTATAGTTTTTTGTTTTGAGGGTTTCGGGGCTTTATTTGCACAGGGCTATGGGGGTTCAGTGACTTGCCCAGGGTCACACAGCTAGTAAGTGTCAAGTGTCTGAGACTGGATTTGAACTCAGGTTGTCCTGAATCCAGGGCCGGTGCTTTATCCACTATGCCACCTAGCTGCCCCGGTGCTATAGTTTTATACAAATAGGTCCTTTTGCCTTTTCCTTTAAATCTCTTTAAGCAACAACAGTTTCAAGAGGTTGGAACTCAAGGTCTTTGTTAATATAAGGCCTTTATTAATCACATTATCAAACAGGGTGAGCTCTTCAGAATCATCCTGCCCTTATGGAGCTCTTGAGTTAAGACATAGAGAGATACGAGTGTAAAAATATATTATAGACAGAAGAATAAAAACCTTAACCAAAACTCCAAACATTTGTACACAGGAAAAAAAATCTGTAAAATGTGTCCTAAAACAAGGCCAAGCTTTATTCCCTCCTCTTCCAGGAAGTCCTCCTTGGTATAAAAATTACATCCTTTTTTTCTTTAATTCCAACTGCTTGAATCCAGAGTTTGAGCATCTGAGTTCTAACACAACCTCTGACACTTACTACTTGAGTGAGTTAGCACAATCCTTTGTGCATCATCTTTCTGATTCGCAAAATGAGAGAGTGAAGCTAGATGATTTCTGAGCCTCCTTAGAGTTCTAAATCTATGAGCCTTAACTTCTGTTTCACCATTAGGATCTTAGCATGACTTGGTTCCCCATTGTTTGGCTTCTCAAATATGTGAAGATTTTCTTCTCACTGAGCATTCATTTATTCATTCAACAAGTATTTTTAAAAGGTCACTAAGTGCCAGGCACTGAAGACATAAAAACAAAAAAATGTTTATCAGTCCCTGCCCTCAAAGAACTTACATTCTATTGGGGAAGGATGACAATATGAACACAGGTTAGGAAATGCAAGGTATGCTGAAAAGAGTTTTGTATATTCTCTGTATACAAAAGATATACAAATAGTTTTGGAGAAAGAGTACAAGCAATTGGGACAGAGGGAATCAGTATAGGCCCCATATAGAAGATGGTGCTTTAATTGAGCTTTGAAGGAAGCTAGGGATACCACCTGACAGAGGCGAATGGGTGACAGACTGAGCAAAGACCTGGAGACAGTAAGTGAAAGCAGACTGAACTCTTCTAAGGCAGAAAGGATATCTTCTCCACCTTGTGTCATCTCCACAGCCCTGAGCACAGTACTGGACATCTGTTGTTGGTTTTGGTCTTCCTTTTCAAAGACAACCAATGACATCACAATGTTGGGTACGGTGTGTTCGGCTGTGGCTGATCAGACCAATACAAGCTCAGAAGAAACTACCACTGATCAGGCACAAGTGATCCATTAACACATTTAGCATGGAAGTAGCTCTGAATTTGTGCAGCTCATGGTTCCTTTGTTCATGGAGTATGGTGCCTTGTTGATGTGGACATGCCATGTTGAGTGGTCTTGGGCCAGCATTTCCTGTTTCTCACAATCAATATTACATTCAGAAATACCTTGAAAGTATCCTTGTACTACTTCTTCTGACCACCATGTGAGAGTTTACATTGTGTAAGTTATCTGTCTTTTGGTTGCAAGTGTGTGTTTGGCATTCAAACTATAAGGCCAGTCCATTGGAGTTGCACTCTCTGCAATAGAGTTTGAATGCTTGGCAGTTCACTCAAGAGAGGACCTCAATATTCAGTACCTTATCTTTCCAGGTAATCTTCAGGATCTTCCTGAGACAATTCAAGTGGAAGTAGTTAGGTTTTCTGGCATGGAGCTGATAGACCATCCAGGTTTCACAGGCATACAACAGTGTGGTCAGCACAAAGGCTCTATTATACTTCAGTTTGCCAGGCAGCCTGATACCTCTTCTCTCCCACACTTTCTTTCAGAGCCTCCCAAACACTGAGCTAGCTCTGGCAATGCTTGCATCAACCTCATCATCTATGTGGACAGGTCTGGAGAGCATACTGCCAAGGTAAGTGAACTTATCTACAGCATTCAAAATTTCTCCATTTACCATGACCAATGGTTAGCCAAGATAGCACAGGCAGCAGAAAATCAAACCATACTCTGTTGCATCTTGGTCTCAGAGGCTGCATGGAGGTACTGGACATGTGTAGTGTAGTGTGGACCCTACTGGTTGTCTGGGGGTGATGTCATTTTCCAAATCAGGCATTGTGGGAAACTCAGTGAATCAACCAAATTGTTAGTCTGAAGATACCTTGGAAAATTAGCAGGTTAGCAAAGTTTGATTCTGAGCTCTGTCCTCTTTTCCCTTCTTCTTCCCCTCCTTCCACCAACCCTGATGTTTCCTTTTTTCAGGCATCTGGATTCCTCTTGATTTGCTCTAAAGTCCTCCATGCCCTCCTCCTTGCCCTGAAGAAAGGTGCACTTATCCCTCAATGTGAATGTTAAGTCATTGCATCTAACTGTGGGTCATGCACATAAGGTATATGCCTAACCGCTATGGAAAAGCAGCATGGTATGGTGGGTGGTGAGCCAGGAAGACCTGAGTTTCAGTTCCTCCTCTGACACACTGGCTGTGTGACTCTGGGCAAATCACTTAACTTCTCAGTCAGTGTCCTAGACATCTCTCTAAGGCTATAAATGGCATAGGAGGTTCAGACCTGAATTGGGAGGGGGGCTTTCCTCACCTGAAATTCTCCTACATCAGTCCTTTTGCCTATCACTTCTATTCAAAAATATTGTCCCCTCTTAACAGAGTATTCAGCACCAGCCAGAAGATAGAGTAAACACTGAGGGACAGAAAGTCCTGCCTTGCCTGATTTCTCTGTTCATAAAAGACAGGTAACCCCTTACCCCCAGCCACTAACTCCAGGTAGCTCTGCTTCCCAGGTGTTTCTGATATAATAATAACAACAATAATAGCTGGCAGTTATATAGCACCTACTATGTACCAAGGACAGTGCTAAGCCCTTTACAAATGTTATCTCATTTTATCTTTACAACAATCCTCTGAGGTAGGTGCTATTATTATCTTCATTTAAAGTTGAGGAAATTGAGAACATTGTGGAGGTAGGTGCTGCTATGATCTCCATTTTACAGTTGATGAAATGAAGGCAAACAGAAGTTAAGTGACTTGCCCAAGGTCACATAACTAGTGTTTGAGATTGGACTTTAACTCAGGTCTTCCAAATTGCAGGCCCAGTATTCCATTCCCTGTACCACCTAGCTGTCTGGATAAGAATAATGCCACCTTACATTTGTATAGAGGCATTGTTATAGTGGAAAGCACATTGGTCTCAAGTCAGAAGATCTGTGTTCGAGTCCCAGTTCTGTCTCTTCCTATAAAGTTCAGAAAGTCATTTAACCTTTCTGAGTCTGTTTCTTCATTTGTAAAATAAGGAGAATACTTGTAGTACCTACATACTCTAAAGATTTCTAAAGAAAGAACTTTATCCATTGTGGCTAGTATACAGCAGGTTCAGATCCATTATCTCACAACCATTTTCCTGCTACCAGTCCTGTGGAGCTGGAAGGCAGATATTATCCCCACTTTACAGATGAACATACTGAGGTTCAATCACGTACCCAAGGTCCTATAGCTAGTAAATGGCAGACCCAAGAGCTGGGATCCTCAGATCTCCTGACCTCCAGTCCAGTGCTCCTCCCACTACCACCACAGTAATTAGAGTCAAAATTTTAGGAGGAGGAAAGTGGATGTGGAAGGAGAAAAGTGGAATCAGAGCTACTGATTCTGAGAAACATGAAGTTAGGGGGAGGGGGGAAGATGCTTTCACATTGAACTGCTTTATTGCTGATCCTGCCATCCCACCCCCCAAAGAAGAAAGTCTGCAGAGCACTATCAGAAGTTACTTGATTGTTCATATCTTTTTGATTCAGTCATCCCACAACCAGACTAATACATACATATGTATACACACACATACACATGCACATAAAACAAAGGTTAATGATGGGGGAAAGGGTGTCATGTCATTAAATATTAATAACTTTGTGCAGCAAAAAAAGAGTTGTAAACAACACAGGTGACTATCAATTGTTTAATAACTAAATAAATTGTGGCAGGTGAATGCAATAGAATAATATTACACCATAAGAAACAAGAGGCAGTGTGGGGTAGTGCCCCAAAAGCTAGCCCTAGTGTCGGGAAAAGCTGAATTCAAGTCATTCCTAGGACACATACCGGCTGTGGTGGCCCTGAGCAAGTTAATTAACCTGCCAGCACCCACCCCCAGGCAACGCCCTAGGATTGTAAGATGCAGAACAGGTGCTGATCAGCATGGGTAGAGTTTCTTTATAAGGAGTTTCCTATACTGAAGAAGTCACAAGTCTGGTCCAAAAAAGAAAAAAAAAAGGAAAAGGAAGAAAGGAGAGGAGATGGAAATGGAGGAAGGAAGGAAGGAATGAAGGAAGGAAGGAAGGAAGGAAGGAAGGAAGGAAGGAAGGAAGGAAGGAAGGAAGGAAGGAAGGAAGGAAGGAAGGAAGGAAGGGAGGGAGGGAAGGAGGGAGGAAATGAATAAAGAAATGTAATTCAAGAAAATATGGGAAAACTAGGATGAAGTGATGCAGAGTGAAGGAAACAGCACTACTGGAACAATAAACACAATACTACCATAGTGCAAATAAAAACGACATTCTAAGACTACTGAATTCAGATTCATTTCAATGAATAATCCATTCAAAAACAGAGGATATAATATGCATGCCTTGTCTTAGAAGAGAGGTGGAGGACCACTGGCAAAGAATGTGGCACACACTATCAGACATAGCTGTTTTGCAGGTTCATTTTGCTTAACTGATTTCCTTTGTGACAAGGGAGGATTCCATGTGTAGGGGTATATAAGAAAATGATCCCAATGTAAGAAGCAAAGCAAAAAATATCAATAGCAAAATTAGGGGAAATAACACTTTCTGAGAGATTTGCTAGACCTAGACTCTTAGGCTCTGGCCATCTCTTGATTACATCAGAACTTCTTAAACTTCTTCCACTCTCGACCCCTTTTCACCCAAGAAATGTGTACCTGACCCCAGGTATATAGGTTTATAAAACAGGTATACATAACTTTTTATTGTTGCCAAATTTTTCACAAACCCCACGTTCAGTTGACCCCATTTAGGGTCATGACCCACAGTTTAAGAAGCTTTGGGTTAGAACACTTCTGCTGGCACAGAGCCTCCCTTGGTCTAGTGAAAAAAAATCTTATTTTCCCTGTCACTTTCCCTAGGTTTCTAATTTGGCTGTGCTTGTGCAAGATGTGATTAACCTCAGTGAAGAATGCTCCAGATCTGCTGGAGCTGTTCACATAGACCCAAAGTCCAAAGGCCACTAAACAGTGTCATTGAAGCCTTTCAGACATGAGTCATGAACTCTAGGGATCACAAGCTCTGAGGGTTGGCAGACATGAGACCATGAAGTCTTGCCCCCTGTCTTCAGAACCAGGCTCTGCCTCCTATGGAACGGTGGCAGAAGCTGGTGAGCCAGACTAAAGTCAGGGACAGATGGTCAAAGGGGCCAAGTTCTGTCTTTGTGGCTTTAGGAAGTGGGGCAGGGAACACACTTCAGACCCTCTCCATCCCCCAATTCACCCTTGCTTCAGCTGTGTGGTCCTCATCTTCTTACAGAGAGCCCTTTTACCTCTGCAAGGCACATTTATAGATGTTGTCTCATCTGAGCCTCCCAACAGTCCTGTGATGGAGTCAGGGTGGAATTAACCTCCCCACAGGGACCAGGAAATTGAAGCTCCGAGGAGAGAAATACCTAATGCCAGGTTACAGAGCCAAGTGAATGGAGGTCAGAGGCAGAACTGGGACCCTAGTGGTCAGGTTTCTAGCCCTGTGTACTCTCCACTACATCACACCATCTTTCATGTCAATTGAAATGGAGTTTGTGCCACACCTGGTCCAGCTCTGGACACCGTCCTCTCCAAAGGCAAGAGGTGTCTCTGGATCTCTTTGGAAAACTCCTGGTAAAAAGGCTACCTGGTCTATAATGCCTCCTGGATCAATCCCTTTAAACAAAAGTGATCTTTCTCTTCTGTGACTCCTTCAAACTGTGTGTTTGGATCTCTCTTACAATCTTTTTTTTTTTTGAGGCAATTGGGGTTAAGTGATTTGCCCAGGGTCACACAGCTAGTAAGTGTTAAGTGTTTGAGGCCGGATTTGAACTCAGGTGCTCCTGACTCCAGGACCCGTGCTCTATCCACTGCACCACCTAGCTGCTCCTCTCTTACAATCTTTAACCATGTTCTGCCTTCTACTATATCTATACCTATACACATATACTATATATAATATACACACACATATTTTATATATACACACATATATGTATATGTGTGGTATATATATACACACATATATGTATGTGTGTATGTATATGTATATATGTGTATACACATACATATGCATGCATATACACACAATATCCTCCCTACTAGATTACAAACTCTTTGAGGACAAGAGCATGTCTTACCCATTTATGTCCATTATAATGCCAAACAGAGCATGCTTTGCAAATGGTAGATATTCAATAAATGATTGTATAATGGGCAATTTGGCCAATCTCAGAGCTTTGGAGTTTATCTCTAAAGTTACATCCCCTCCCCCACATACATTTCAGTCTGGGGTTTTTGATGGTCCCATCCCGTTTGGTGAAGGGAGTCAGGCACTGGGGAGGGAAGCAGGGGAGGGTTGCCAAGGGAGGCTCTCAAATTCTCTTCACTCTATGTCTTCCATAATCTCCATAATCAGTGTCCGTGGCCCCGTCACAATGAGGTTGCTGACCGTCTGGTAGTCCAGATGTAACACCAAAATTCCATTCACTGAGATCACAAACTGGCATACCTGGATTGGAAAGAAAGACAACCTGGGACAAACCAAAGGGGGGGGAGGGGAGGGGCCATGATATCTAGTGGAAAGAGCTAGGTCTGAGTATCAAAGCTATCTGGCTCTTCTGGTGTGTATCCCTGGAGTACTTGCTAAGGCCAGACCAGGTCTGCAGGGGAAAGGGGTCATGTCTGTTCATTTGGCTTAAACATCATGTGATGAATACCTTGGCTCCAGAATCATCACATTCAAACTTCTTCACTAGGTGACTGCTTCTTCTCCTATCAGGGAAACTCTCAGCTCAGACATTATGCACTGAGACAAGAGATCTATATACCTTGTCTCCCAGAAAGCTCACCCTCCCCTACAGGATCTTGGGCCATATGCTCAGCAGAATCTTTCTTTTTTTTCTTTTTTCTTTTCTTTTTTTTTTGTGAGGCAATTGGGGTTAAGTGACTTGCCCAGGGTCACATGGCTGGTAAGTGTCAAGTGTCTGAGGCCAGAATTGAACTCAGGTTCTCCTGATTCCAGGGCTGGTGCTCTATCCACTGTGCCACCTAGCTGCCCCTGCTCAGCAGAATCCTAAGAAAGACTTGGAATCATCCTGTCTTGTGTACCATTTCCCAAGGTCAAGGGTTAAGAGGGTATACCTGTTCTTAAAAGAGAAATGGCTTTATGTCACAGACCCACAACTTGGACTCTGGTGTTCTGGTTTCTAGTCCTATGACCTTTCCACTATGAAATACTGCCTTTGGGGCAGCTAGATGGTGCGGTGGATAGAGCACCGGCCCTGGAGTCAGGAGTACTTGAGTTCAAATCCAGCCTCAGACACTTAACACTTACTAGCTGTGTGACCCTGGGCAAGTCACTTAACCCCAATTGCCTCACTAAAAAAAAAAAAAAGAAAGAAAGAAATACTGCCTTTCATGTGGTAAGCACTTGGGCCTGACCTACCAGGAATGGGCCCAGTTAGCTATGGAAAAGGTGGGACTCCATCTTACCTCCAACTAATCCCAAGAAGCCAATGTTTTAAGGTATTTTTAGACTAATCCTTTTTTTTTTCTTTATACTGAACTAGTAGTCAGTTGGTCCAAAGAGCAACTTGTCTTGTTGCATCCGGTTGACCATGTTGTACTTTCAAGCATTCTCTCTCTCTGCTTTTTCCCTTTCTCTCTCTTAACTCTGAAGAGGGGAAATGGAGAGAGAAAAATGTAGGGAAGAGCAAAAAGAAGGGAAAAGAAGAGAGAGGAATGGATGTGGGATGGGAGGGGAGAGGAATGGAAGGAAAGGGAAGGGAGGGAAAAGGAAAATAAATGATTTGAGAGAAGAGATGGGGAAAAGAAGGGAAGGGAAGAGAGGAGAGGAGAAAGGAAGGGAAAAGAGGAGAGGAAAAGAAAAGAGAGAAAAAGGGAAAAGAAGTCTAGAAAAGCACTTCATGACTCCTAGCTTTTCCTTGGGGGACCCCAGCCTGTGACAGCATTTGACTCAATTGCTATTATGAATAGCTTTTACACACAAGCACAATTCTAAGCTCACAGTACCCATCCCTGAGCTCAACCTCTCAAGGGCCTTGGGACAAGATTATAGGAAAAGAAATGCATAGGATTAAGCTCAAGCCTGCCACAAGGACCCATTCTTGATGTACCTTCATGCCTGCAGCAGCAGCTGGACCTCCAGGGTCCACAGCCTGGATATGACAGGGTCTTCCTCCTCGGACTACAAACCCCCAACCCACAGCATCCCCTACAATCTGGAAGAAGAAGGCAAAAGATTATTATTGTATAGTGCTGCAATTGAAAGAGGGCTGGATTTGAAGGACCTAGGTTGGAATCTTGACTCTACCATCTTATCTGATGGATCTCAGGCAAGTCATTTTACCTCCTTAGACCTCTGTTTCTTCATCTATAAAATGAGAGGGTTGGACCACATGGCCTCTAATGGCCTTGTCTAGGTCTAGATTTTTGGTTCTGTGACTGTGATGCAATGTTAGGGGGCTGCCAGCCTCAAAGTCCCTTGCCAGCTCAGAGTGACAAGATATGAGACCTCATTACCCAAAGCACAAAGACCACAAGACTGAAGGGGAACCAAGAGGCAGGAGGAGAAAGGTGGGGAGAGCAGAGGTCAAGGCCACTCAACTGGATCATGGATCTTGTCCCTTTTCAGCTAGTCTGCAAGCTCCCCGAGGGCAGGGCCCATTTCTCGTCCTCCTCTCTGCCCTGTGGTGCTTAGCCTGAGGTTTGGCACACAGAATGATGGAATCTAAGTGTCAAAAGGGACCTCTGAAGCCTTCTAGTCTAGACTATACATGAGGGCAGCTAGGTGGCGCAGTGGATAAAGCACCAGCCCTGGATTCAGGAGGACCTGAGTTAAAATCTGACCTCAGACATTTGACACTTACTAGCTGTGTGACCCTGGGCAAGTCACTTAACCCCAATTGCCTCACCAAAAACAAACAAACAAACAAATAAATAATGAGTAAATAAATAAATAGACTAGCCATGACTAAAAATCCTTCCTAAAATATCTCCAGAGGGTCGTGATCCAGTCCCTGCTTAGAGACCTCCAGTGAAAGGGAATCCACTACATCCTGAGGCTGCCTATTCCATTTTAGTACAACTCTAATAATTTTAATGTATTATTTTTTCTTGTACATTTCCTTTTTCTTAAACATGGTTCCACTGAACATCAAGCCTAAATCTGCCTATCCGCAACTTCTATTTAATATTCCTGGCTCTGTCTGTCCCACAGGGCCAAGCAGAATATGATGATTCCTTCTAGTTGATAGACCTTCACATATTTGAAGATGATTGCAGTGTTTTCTCTAAGTCTTCTCTCTTAGCCCAACAACCTTGGTTCTTTCAATTGATCCTTGTATAGTTTGTTTTCCAGACTCTTTATTATCCTAATTGCCCTCTTCTGGTCACTTTCCAAGTTATTTATGTCTTTCCTAAAAAGTGACACCCAGAATTAAATACAGTATTCTAGATACAGGTGACAAGGGCAATGAATAACAGAACTATTATCTCTCTTTTCTGAATACTTCTCTTAATGCAGTCTAAAATAGCATTAGCTTTTTGGCCACCATGTTTTCCTGTTGACTCATACTGAGCTTGCGCTCCACTAAAACCCTCAGATCTTTTTCAAAGAAACAATTACCTAGCTTTGCCTCCCTCATCCTAAATTGTGATGCTTATATTTTGAACCCAAAGGTAGAATCTTGTATTCATTCCTATCAAATTTTGTCTTATTTCCCCCTGAACCTCTTTCTAACCTATCAAAGTATTTTGTTAGCCATCTCCCCAAGCTTCATGTCTTCAGATACTCTGACAAATGTCCCCTCAATGCCTTTATACAAGTCACTGATAAAAATCATGATCAGCATTGAGCTAAGGATAAGTAATATGAAAACTCACATTTACATAGCAATTTCTTCACAACAACCCTTTGAGAGTTCAAGGTAGTGGCACAAGCTATTTATAACCCTTTTATGGATAAGGAAACTGAGGTTAAGATAGGCTTAGTGATTTATCCATTGCCCTACAACTAATATTTGTCAAAAGTAGAATTTAAATTCAGGTCAGCTAACTTCAGCTCCAGCACCTGATCTACTACACAACACACCCCCTTGACCCCACTAGCTATATCCCTCCAAAGTTAACATCAACACAGGGGGAATCAACAACTTATTCAATCAAGTTGACCCAAGTTATAGAGAGGTGAAATTTTAGAGCTGAAATTGAGCTCAGAGATCACTCATTAAATCCAGCTCCTTCATTTTACAGATGAAAAAAAACTGAGTTCTTGGGGAAATGACTTCCCCAAGGTCACATGGTGGATGGTTGAGACTGGAAGCCAGTTTTCTTTGTTGGTTCAATATTTTTCCATTACATTGTTCAGCTTCCCACCTGCCTATAATCAAGTGAGGGGAAGTTTTTTGTTTTTTTTTTTAAAGGTATAGGTAGCAGGGCATGTAAAGGAGAGAAAAGGAGGAGAGAGGACAGGTATAGTGGAATGTTCCCACAAAACCTCATTCTAGACTCAACTTCCTGCCTTTCAGGACTTCAGGGACACATACTCAAATCTAATGCTAACTTGACTTTGTGCCAGGGAATAAAGATGGCAGTGGATGGGGGTAATGATTTGAGAAGGAATTCTTATTTCTCCCCAGGACCCCTACCTATAAGACTTCTTTCTCTCTTTACACCAACCTGTCCATAGCATGACTGACCCCAAGCTACCACCTCTAGAGTTCTCTTTCCATGGTTCTCCTGTCCTAAAACTTACCTTTACTCCCCAAAACCAATAAATCATGAGTCATATTTCCTCCAGAACGGACCACCCCTGCTCCCAGCATGATTACACCCATGGTCAGACCATCCTCTGCAACCCAACCTTCCCAATCAAATTTTTTCTAGGTGCTAAGATTTCTAGTTACAATTTTCCACTTACCGTTAGAGTCTTCTTCACATAGGGGGCTCCTGGGGACAACAGCTCCTCACTGGTTACCTGTCTCTTCAGAACTGATGTAGAAGAAGGGGTAGTTGGGTTAGAGTTCAAGAATGCCCATAGAAAGTAGTAAGGAATGGCCCCATCCTTTTGCCCCAGTGAAACCCACCAACCCTGATCGTGCCTTTTAATTAATTTATCCTCAACTTTTATCTCAGATAGGGGAAACATTTCCTTACCCTACTAAGAAATTGACCTATGTTTGGGATGGAAAAATGGACACTCAATCTATGACAGCCAAGTACCCATGAAGACCTGAGGAAAGGAATCCTGACCCAAAGACCCAGAGATTTTCATTTTAAGAAAAAGAACCACAAGTTTTAGCAGAGCCTGTGCCTCCATCACAGTACTGACAATTTGGGCACAAGCAGTATGTCATTCATCTGTTTACTCACACCCAATCTGTGTCAAGCTCCTCTGGGGTAGCAGGATAAAACATGGTCCCTAACAACAGAGCACTCTATATAATGCTCTATAGTTGGACATTTGCATGAGAGTGTGTGATATTGTATGTAAGTGTATATGTCTACAATTGGGAGTCTGTGATGTTAGTGTTTGTTTATTCATGACTGTGTCTGTGTAACTGTCTGGGTTAGGCAAGGTCATATCTGCCTCACCCCACTTAGAGCATCTCATGACTACCAGAGTATGGACAACACCTCTCAGCTCCAGGCCCAGAGTGCTGGCTCTCCAGTCATGCCACCTAGTGACACTTTGAAGAACTAAATCTTTGATGGATGGTACTTAGGAAATCCCCTTTGAAAGAGACACAGACATAAGGTCGGCTGGTGGAGCATGTGTTCAACTTGCCCAAGATCACACAGCAAGTGCATGACTCTGGGGCTCTTCCTCATACACCACACCACTGAACTGCTAAGGTAGACTAAGAGATGGATGGGGAGTCTTACCTGATTTGGGGTTGCACTCAGAGCCTGGTGGGAGCCCCAGAAGAGGTGGACTGTTGTAGTAGGGGCCAGCTCCCCCTGCTAGGCTGGAGACACTGCTTCTCCTAACAGCTGAGACCACTTTTATCTCCTTGTTAGGCTGAACTGGAGGAAAAGAAGATGAGGTCTTGGTTTGGAAGGGTGTTAGGAGAAAGCAGCTAACCTCAGAAAGGCTTGCCTAGGGGCAGCTAGGTGGCACAGTGGATAGAGCACCGGCCCTGGAGTCAGGAGTACCTGAGTTCAAATCCGGCCTCAGACACTTAACACTTACTAGCTGTGTGACCCTGGGCAAGTCACTTAACCCCAATTGTCTCACTAAAAAAAAAAAAGAAAGGCTTGCCTGCTCCCAGCAGGGCACAGTCTGGATCCCATGTACCCTGACAATAACCCAATCCAAAACTTTCCCTTGATGAGATAGCTACACCTGGTAGCAGGGGCTAGGAGTAGAGGATTCCTGAGTATTTTTACGTTGAATAAATGACAAAATTATAGATAATCTGAAACTCCATCAGCTTCTATATTAGTATTACAATATTCGTGTTCAAATACATATATAAAAAAGCATCACCTGTCTACCCATCTCTGAGACCTATGTGGCATGGCCCTATTGGCTAGGTAGCAAAAAGATATCTTATGAAGAATTGAGAACTGCTGCCAATGTGTCAATTAACAACCCTCCCCTGAGGAATTGGACATTCATGATCAGTTACCTGAGAGGAAGCTAGTATTGCCCTGGTCAGGGTTGAGCTTTCGAAGACAGAAGGGACTATCAGGGCTCTCAGGAACAGTTCGGAGGTTGTCCGTCAGAAGCTCAGTGAGCCGCCGCCTCCTACGGAAGTTGATCCGGAACTGGTAGAGGAGATTGCTATCAAAGAAGTGGTGCTTGGTAGAAACTGGGCAGAGAGGGAGAGGAGGGGTCACAAAGGGTAGAGAAGGTCCCTGGCTCACCCAACCTGGTACCTCTCTTTCTTTCCCTTGCAGACTAAGCCACTTCTGTGGCCACCAAAGAAATATGATGAGAACACTGGAGTCTCCTGTTCCCAAAATATTTCTTCCCACAACCAAACAGCTCTGCTCACTTGTGAAGGAGTCCTTCTTCTGAGTGCTGCACTTGGAACCAGGAGGGCCCAAGTTTAAATTCTACCTCAAACACTTACTAGCTATGTGGCCTTGGGCAAGTCACTTACCCTCTGTTTGCCTCAGTTACCTCATCTGTAAAATGAGGAAGTGAGACTTGAGGGCCCCAAAAGTTCCTTCTATCTTTATATTGATTACCCTATGTTTGCCCTAGAACGCTACTTCCTGCCCTCACTGACCTCCCCCTTCTATAGACTCCTACAGTTCTGATCACTGGTTTCTCACACAGTGAGCCCTGGATCACAAACTCTCTTGTCTTGTCTTGTTCCATGTGTAAGAGCCTGGTCTTCCCAGCTACAAGGAGTAACAGAGGGTAGAAGTGGCCCCACAGGAGCCGGCAATGAAGACTTACTAAAAGATTCATTGTTTTTTGGTGCCTGAAATCCCACTATTAGTATGGCATTCCTTGAGGATATGTATTACATCTCTTCTATAATGTAGGAGCCGCCCTACATTGTATGAGAAGCAGGGTGAGGGTGCAGGGCAAGGGAGCTATACTTCCCTGTCTTTACTAAGTTGCCCCTACACTGCCCCTCCACGCCCATCTCCTTGTACCTTATCCTCTCTTCCCCCCTCACCATGTTGAATGATCCCATGTTCCAGGAGAGCCCGACACAGCTCCACAGCCTCCTTCCTGCTGGCTGCTTCCCCCTCCTGAGTGAGCCAGTCTACCATGTCGCAGCCCAGAAAAGCTCGCTGGTACCTGACAGACTTTTCCTCTCGCACTTTAAGGATGGAGTCATCTGCACTCACCAACCTAAGGAGAAAGGCCACCTTGGAATGGAAATGTCTACCATCCACATATACCCCAGATCCTCCTTAATTCTTCTCATGGTACTTTGAAATATATATGATGCTTTCAATCTATTGGTTCTTTGGCTGTCCAGGGAAACCTTGGAGATCCACTGTGAGCCGGGCATGGGGACAGGTATTCTAATCCTCATTCTACAGAAGGGGAGCAGTGATTGGTGGCCAAAGCCACACAGTCAATTTGTAGTAGAGCTGGGACCAGAGCTTGGGGAAGGTCATGTGCTAGAGCAAAAATATTAGGAGTCTGATGACTTGGACTCCAGTTTCGTCTCTGCTACTAAATAATGTAATTGTGGGAAAGGATCATCAGTTTCTCTAGCTATAAAATAGGAATAATAATAATAATAAATCCTGTCTACCTCACAGAGTTGTTATGAGGAGAAAATTATATTAATGTTTGTGAAAAATACAGAGCTCTGTATAAATTGTGGAATGTCACTGTTTTTTGTTTGTTAATTGTGTGTGTGTGTGTGTGTGTTTGTATGCATGTGTGCATGTGTTTCCAGCTGGACAGAAACAGGCAGGAGACTGCTCGGTCAAACACTCTGGTGGGCACTATAGGTCCTGGGCCTAGGCACTTCACTGAAGAAGGCTCAGTCTCATTGGTCCAGGGTAGGACTCGATCCCAGCTCTGCCAAGGTGGGTGCCTTGGGACACTTGCCTCCAGGACCAGCCACCAGAGGGGCTGAACTTTAGCATCCCCAGGAAAGTGATGGAGCAAGGTAACAGCTACCTGCCTTCTTAGAGATGGTCAGCAGAGGGAGCCCCAGGCCTATGGATCCTCTGCCCAGCGGTTTCTCTAAAAGTATTCAGAAAACTAGAGTAAAGTAAAGCAAGACAGGTTCACTCACACGCGCACACACACTCACACAGAGGCAATCACGTGCACACTGCCCTCGGGCACAGCTCACATGGAGGCTACAGGCAGGCGTGAGTCCACACTCCCATGCATGATACACACAAGTAAGTACTCAGTGTTCAGCTGTTCAAAGACATACATACATGTATACGGCCCATTTACTCACATGGACATTGCAGGCAGACATAGGGTCAGAGTTTTACATTTTACAGATCAAGGTACCCTAAATGTAAGGTTGGAAGAGACTTTGGAAGCCAACTGGTCTAATACCCTCATTTTACAGATGAGGAAACTGAGGCCAGTAGTGATGATGTGATTTGTTTGAAGTCTCATATATAAGTGACAGAGCTAGGATTTGAACCCAGATTCTCTGACTCTAAATCCACCAGACCATCCTTGTCCATTCAATTAAATTGGATAAGAATCAATTTAGCACTTGTAAGCCAGGATACCAAGAAAAAAATGGAAAAGTCCCAGGCATCAAAGAACTTACACTCGACTTAGGGAAAGCAACATAGATAGATAGATAGATAGATAGATAGATAGATAGATAGATAGATAGATAGATAGATAGATAGATAGATAGATAGATAGATAGATAGATAGATAGATAGATAGATAGATAAAAAGAGAAATATACAAAATAATTATGATTAGATAGTCATTAGTGGGGGGAGTTAGGTGACCCAGTAGATAGAGCACTGGCCTTGGATTCAGAAGGACCTGAGTTCAAATCCGGCCTCAGATACTTGACATTTACTAGCTGTGTGACCCTGGATAAGTCACTTAACCCCAATTGCATGCATGCGCGCACGCACACACACACACATTAAAAAAAAAATTTTAAAGTCATTTGGAGTCAGGGAAAGCACTAACCAGAGAAATCAGGAAAGACCTCTTGTGGAGTATGGCATTTGAGCTAAATCTTTTTTTTTTTTTTAAGTGAGGCAATTGGGGTTAAGTGACTTGCCCAGGGTCACACAGCTAGTAAGTGTCAAGTGTCTGAGGCCGGACTTGAACTCAGGTCCTCCTGACTCCAGGGCCGGTGCTCTATTCACTGCGCCACCTAGCTGCCCCCTGAGCTAAATCTTAAAGGGAATACAGGGTTGGTTCTAAGAGGCAGAGATAAAGAAGAACAGAATTCCAGACACAATGTGTCATCAGACTGCGCAAAGCCATGGATATGAGAGATGGCACGTGGTAGATGAGGAACATCAAATAGATCAGTTTTCCTGGAAACCATCCATATACTGTGTAAAGGCAAGTAAAATGAAGGAAGTAACCTTGAAATGGAGCTAGCCTGAGATGAACTTGAAGTGCCAAAGGAAGGTTATATATTATCCTTGAGACAAGAGGGAGCCACTGAAGTTTCTTAAGTAGGGAAGTGGCATGGTCAGTTGTGGGCTTTTAGAATATTACATTCCCAGCCGTGTGGAAGATGGATTAGAAAGGAAAGAGACCGTGAGACCGATTAGGAGGATCTTGCCAGAGTTTAGGCAAGATGCAGACCAGAACTAGGGTAGTTGGTCATGTAAATCAAAGAAAGGTGTATGGAACAGAATGCGGAGGTAGAATTTAAATCATTTTGCAACTGCATGACTGGAAGGATTATAGTGCCCTCAACGGAAATATGAAACATTGGGAAGAGGAACAAGTTTTGGGACCAGATTAACAAACTGATTTTGAGGTGCCTGAGGGCCATTCATTTGGGAAAATCCAATAGGCAGAGAGTGAGGCAGTACAGAAATTTAAGAGAGAGACTGGGGCTGGAAATATAGATCTAAGAGTCATTTGTGTAGACTTGATAGTTGAACCCATGGGAACCAATGGAATCACAAAGAGACAAGTGAGTGGGAGATGAGAAAATTGAAACAATGAATCTAAACAACTTATTTTTCTAGGAATTTGTGGAAGGAAGGAGAGAGATAAATGGTATTTTCAGGGACTAGCATGATCACATTTTTTGAGAGTGGGGCAGATGTAGGCATGTTTGTAGGCATCAATAAAGGAGCTAGTGTATAAGATTGATAGAGAGAAATAGGATGATAGAAGTAGCAAGTTCCCAGAAAAGAAAGTAGGGGAAAAGATAGATGACACAAGCAGGAACTGGCCTAGGCAATGCTGACAAGGTCCCCTGTATACTATGCATATAAATATACTCATGTGAACACAGCAGAAAGAGATATTGGCACATGCATTCATACATACATACATACATTCCCATGGACTCTGAAGGCAGACATACACTGACATATTCACAGGGCACTGATGCATTCACATTGACACTGCACACAAGTATGTTCACGTGTACTCTAAACAAAGGCATGCTCAAATGCATACATATTAAATAGACATGCCAAAAGTACACAGACAAGAATGTGCTCACGTGTAGACAAATGTTTGTGGAAAGTGGGGTGAGTATAGAAAAAAATAGGACAAAGTCTAATGGAGTCTTTTGTTGTCAATGCTGGTCCCAGGGCCACTATTGAGAAAATGGCAGAGTTAAGATTCATCCCAATCCAGCCCTGCCGCCCCTCCCTCCCAAGTATCTCCCCTGTTCCCCACCCCCTCTCCCACCCTGCTACATACGCTTCATATAGACTCTGGCCTCGAAGAAACACCTTGACATCCTTGTTTAAAGGGAAGGTCCCATCGTCCTTGCGGAAACGGTAGAGCAGTTTGGCATCTTTGTAGTCTGAGTGCTCATCACACACTGTGGAAGTTGCGGATGAGCATCACTCAAGGCATCCCAGACCCATAGGACCCAAGAAGCACCCTCCCTCTCAGAACAGAATCTTCATAGTGTCTTACCAAACAGACCAAAAGACCACTGGAGCCACTGACAGAAGCAAGTAAACAGATGTTTATGAAACCAGATGGACAAATGACCCTGATCAGCTGTTCACCAGTGTTCTATCCCTGGCCTTTTCATGGCCACAATCTGGCCTTGGCACAGAACAGGATATACTTTGTTCAAGGAAAGTACTGATCTCATTTGGACAACCCTTACCACCAGGAGTGGACTGGCAAAGAAGGCAAAAAGCAAAAAGTCAGAAAGACAGTGAGTCATAGAAATAGTACTAAAACTCTGGACTGATGTCTTCCCCCACTTTCTCCTCCTTCGTCCCTTTCTCTTGTCTTTTTCCTTGCCATGGCAAATCCCTCTACATGCATCCTTGATCCCATCTCTTCTCATAATTTCCAGCAGATAGCCCCCTCTATCATTCCCGTTCTCACTAACCTCCACTGTCTGCTACCTACAAATGCAAACCCTCACTTCATCTGACCATCCCTCCGGTTATTGTTCTATATTTCTCCTCCCCCTAACCCTTTTTGCCCTAAACGACTTGAGAAAGCAGTCTATCCTTGGTATTTAAACTTCCTCTCCTCTCACAGTCTTAACTCTCCGCAGTTTGGTTTCCAGCCTCATCATTCAACTGAAACTGCTCTCTCCTGGGTCATTAATGGTCTCATAACTGACCAATACAATGGGCTTTTTCTCAGTTTATTCACCTTGATCTCTCTGAAGCTTTTGGCACTGTAACCAGTCCCTTCTCCCAGATATCCTCTCCTCTCTAGGTTTGTATCACTCCTTTCTCTGGATTTTTCTCCTGCCTAGTTCACCATTCCTCTTCAGTCTCTTTTTTTTTTTTAATTTTTTATTTATGAGTATACGAACCTTACTCATCAGACTCAGTCTCCTTTGCTAGTTCTTCATCCAGCCAATGCCCCCTAACCACGGGTGCGCCCCTAACCCCAGCTTCTATTCTTGGCCTTCTATTCTCCCTCTATACTATGGTGTTCAGAGTTAACCTCTCTGCAGATGGCTTCCAGATCTATATATCCAGCTCTCATCTCTCTGCAAAGTTTAAGTCTCATATTGCCAAATGCCATTTGGACACCTCAAAATCACCATGTCCAAAACAGAGCTCATTATCTTTCCTCCCAAACCCTTATCTTTTCTGGCCTTCTCCATTACTGTTGAGGGAACTACCATCCTCCCAGTCACCCCAGCCCACAAACTTGGTATCATTCTCAATTTCTCTCTCAAACTCAGTCTATATATCCAATGCCAAATCCTGTCATTTCTACCTTCACATCTCAAAGGTTCTCAACTGTCACACAGTTTGATCAAGCCCTCATCACCTCATGCCTTCTAAGTAATCTCCCTTCCCCATTCCAATCCATTCTCCACTCAGATACTAAAATAATCTTTCTAAAGATCTAGTATATGCCAATCCCTACTCAATAAAACTCCAGTGACCCTTTATTACCTACAGAATCAAATATAAAATTATCTGTTTGACTTTGAAAGCCCTTTACAACTTTGTCCCTTCCTACCTTTCCAGTCTTACACTTTACTTCCCAACATGCACTTTGGGATCCAGCAACACCAACCTTTGAACTGGATTCCTTTAAGATTCAGGTCAAGTTCCTCCTTCTGCAAAGGTCATTTTCCTCTTCCCCACTGCTAAAGCATTCCCTCCAAGATAACCTCCAGTTTACACTATATATTTTGTTTATGCATAGTTGTCTCTCTCCATTAGAATATGAGCTCCTTGGGACAGGTAGGTGGCACAGTGGATAAAAGCACTGGCCCTGGATTCAGGAGGACCTAAGTTTAAATCCGGCCTCAGACACTTGACACTTACTAGCTGTGTGATCCTGGGCAAGTCACTTAAACCTCATTGCCCCACCCCATCCCCAAAAAAGAATATGTGCTCCTTGAGGGCAGGAAATGGGTTTTGTTGTTGTTATTGTTGTTTTTGTTGTTAACCTTTGTTTTCCTTTCTTTGTAGCCTGGATACACAGTAGGATCTCAATAAATTATGTTGCCTGAAAGGGGGTCTAATCTGTCTAGATATCCATCCATTCATCCACATATGCACATAAGACTTTTGTGTTTCCCAGGAAGGGCTGGTCAGACCTGTTTGCTGTTTGTTCTTCATTCTGGAAGAGGACCATGACATTGGGGAGATGATGACATGACTCACAATGAATTGAATTTAAGTGAGGGAAGGCTGTGCAAAGCAGCCCTAGAACCCAGGAGGAAGGTGATAGAGGGAATGGGTGGGCAGGGAATAGTGAGCCAGAAGGAAAAGAAGGGAAAAATAAAAGTAACTACTTCCATGCAGTAGTCAAGTCACACCCTCTCTACCACAGCTCCTCCCTGAATAAACAGAGTCATTAAGAATGGCTCAAGAACCAGAGAAATTGGCTTGATGACCACATTAACATAAACAAAGCAACAAAGACAGCCTTCAGAAATAAGGTAAATGTGGTGCCAAATCTTACCTTCAAAGGGCTGTTGGTAAAGCAAGCCTCCAGTCTCTTAGGAGAAAGGTGGTGGATTATAGGTGCTGAATGAGGTATATATTATCTGAAGTAGCTAATGTTGTTATTTGTTTTGACTAAATGAACTTTGTTCCATAGGAAGATTCTGTGGGGGAGAGGGGCAAGCTAGGGAGTAATGGGGCTGTGACAATAATGGTTTTGAAAAGATCTTTAGTTTTTTGTTTTTGTTTTTTTTTAAGGGCATAGTTTTCATTCCCAGGAAGGAGGGGCAAAGAGTAAATTTAAAGACAACCAGTTTCCCTAGTCCTGTGTCATTTGCATTTGGAGAATGAGGGAAATGAGAGAGTCCAAGATGCAGGAATGAGAAGCCAAGCCTCATTCCTCTGTGGCTTTGGCTTCCTGGACCACAATCCAAGACCTGGGCAAGGGTCAAAGCTGGTTCTTGTTCCATCCAAATGCATCTGTTCATCATTCATCCATAATTATGGCCTGGCCACACAGCCCAGCTTAGGAGAACCACCCAGGAGACCTCCAGGAAGAGAGAAGCTTGTGAAGCTGTGTGGGCCTACACATACACACACACACACACACACTCAAATTCAGTCTTTCATACACAAACTCTCCATAATCATACCCATACTGCCTTACATATGCCTCGCACTATTGTGTTCTCTCTCTCTCTCTCTGTCTCTCAGTCTCTCTCCCCTCTCCTCTTTCTCTCCTCTCTCCTCTCTCATCTCCCTGCCCCACCCACCACCACCACCACCAAGTGTGGAATTCTCCAGATGAATTTACAAACCAGACAAGGGCCTAGTGTTTCCCTCTCATACCCCAGCCATGACTTAGCAGAGAAAAAACAGGCAATCTATCCCCCTGATGCAAATTGCAGACCATTTGCATTGTCTGACCTCTATGATATCATAGGAGGCATGTCAAGAATTCCCCCTACTCCTAAATATTCCCCTGCCCATTGCCGGAATTAACTATGTAAAACAATACAGTATGGAACATAAACTTTCTCTGAAGTCAGAGGACTTATCCTGAATCTATTGTGTGATGAAAAGCCCAATCTTTTGTTATAGAACCCATTGTCTAGTTCATACCCTCCCCGTCTTATATTTATGAGATCTATTTTTTTAATCCAAGTGTATACATATATATTATATATGCATGTGTGTATGTATATGTGTGTGTGTGTGTGTTTTCTTAAAATTTAAGCTAAAACTGTGTTTTTTATAAATTGATATTGTACCAGTTTGGGCAGTGAGCATTTATTACTAATTAATATTACATACCAGTAAAGGATTGACCTCGTGTCAGTTGGCCTGACAGAAAAAAAGCCCCAGAAGACCCAGCCTGTCTTTGTGAGAGCCAAGGATAGTTTAGAAGACCTACCCTGTCCTAAGAGGGAGAAGGTGAGCCAAAAGAGAGTGCTCTCAGCCTCTTCAATTTTTACACTCTTTCCATAGAGGTGGGTCATTATACATTGATCAAAGCTAATTGGTTAGCGTCATTCAATTCCATTGGTTGACATGACTTGAGGGTGGTCTAAATTAAAATGAACTCTATAGATGATATCAGGAAGAAGACCCTACTCAAGTTCCTAAGGCAAAGTCCATTATGTAGGTATGGTCCCTCGATGAACTGGACAAAAGCATCTATCTCCATTTCTTTTGTTCCCTTTGGTTTGTCCCAGGCAAGATCAAGGAGAACAGGACTTTCTGGGGGAGAAAAGACTTATCTCTGGGTCCCCCAAGAAGTCCATTAGTAATCATTATTTTCTCATACATACATATATATCCTTATTAAATTTAATCTTATTCAACTTGGCTCATGATTCTAGTCTATCAAGTTCCTTTTATTCCTACCCCCCCCAAAGCTTTGTTACCTATGTATTTGATAAACATGTCATTTATGCCTTTGTTCAAATAATCAGTGGGTTCAAATACTGTCTCTGATCACACTGTGTGATCTTGGCCAAGTCACTTAATTTCCAAGGGCCCCAGTTTCCTTATCTATAAAGATGGGGGAAGCATTGGCTTAGAGGCCTCAAGCCTCCCTCCATGCTAAAGCTGTGATAACATGATCCTTTCTGGTTTCATTCTTTTAAGTTAGGCATTACCCTCTCCAGGTTGCTCTTATTAAGTCTATCATTAGCCAGCAACACCTCAACACGAATGAAATCGTCATCTGGATTCCAAAATGACTTATCAGGGGCAGCTTCCCTGGGCAGATCCTGGGCATGGAGCTGAGTCAGGAGGGGTCATTTTTTTTTTTTTTTTAGAAATTTCAGGTGAGAAGTAGAGCAAAGTACCAGAGGGCACCAGCAGGAAAAGGCATTGTTACCAAAGGACTCTTTTTCTGTCACAACTTCAAACACAACTGGAATCCAGTGATGATGCAGGCCAGTAGGGAGGGGGAAATACTGACCACTTATCTGTGGGTCATGCTCCAAAGACTAAAGCCACACACAGGCTGACACTAAACTATTGTCTTTTTTCTACACGGGGGTGGGGGAAATTTTTGGACATGGAGGCAAAAGAACATTGAAAAAAATGTCTGGAAGGAAGGAATTTTTTAAATGTCATGGCCTTTGAAGAAAAGGAAGAGAGAGAGAGAGAGAGAGAGAGAGAGAGAGAGAGAGAGAGAGAGAGAAGAAAAAAAAGAATAATCAATCATAGCAGAGGTTCTCCCCACATCTTAAATACAAAGGAACTCAACCGCAGAGGGAAGGATGTAGACTGAGACACTGAAGTAGATTATTAAATAAGACTTTGGATATTAAAGGTGAGGTCAGATAGAGGGAGAACTATCTGATGGGAGGAGAGGCTCTTCAAAATTTTCTACCTATCCCCTTCCCAATGCACATAGATCCCCACCTACTCTGACTATATGTACAGCTGGACTTCTCTGCCCCTTCAGAAATGAAGCTGTCGGACTCTACAGATGAGATGGAAGAGTAGGGAGGTAAGGAAAGTTGGAAGAGAGAGCACATACCATGATGAATGATGTAGTGGTCCATCAGTTTCTGCATAAGGCGAATGCCTGTTTCTCTGTCTGGTGCTTCCTTGTGATCTATCAACCAATCCGTGAGCTCCTTGGCCACAAAACAGTTGGGATATGTCCGAAGATGATAACGTCGATCTTTGATGAGCTTCCCATCATGAAGTCGAAGCCTAAAACAGATGAAGGAGTACAGAGGAAGAGCTAGGAGAGCCCATAGAAGTGATCTACTTTCTCTGCCCACCCTCTTTAAAGAAAGTTAGGCCACTTTACAGACAAACCACTGAAAGTTGAGACTTGGTGGCCCATGTTTTCCCAGAAATATAAAGATTGCAGCGATATCGCATCATGAAGAAGAAAATCAGTGTGAATAATCAAAAAACAGGCAGTGAATTCGAAATAGTCTGTACTTAAAAAACAAAAACAAAAACAGATAACCCCCAAACAGCAGGGAAAATACAGCAGTAATTTAAAAGGCATTTCTATCTGACTATGGAATACATTGTGAGTGCCATATTAAAGTCACATGGCTTCCTGCCTATACTTTATGAGGTAATATTCCCCTGAGGCCTCATCTACTGACAATGTAAAGAATGTTAGGCAAGCAGTTTTGAGATTAATATAGTGTCCCCAATATATGCATACTACTTAGCACAATGGAGATGCTAGGCAAATGCTTGAGTAATTGTATTAATTAAAATGAATGATTGCAATTAATTAATGGTAAATCTATGATTCTTGCATTCATTCAGTCAGCACCAAAGTATGTCTAAAAAGGAGTCACCATCTCCCTGAAGTTTGCTGCATGTATGACAGGTGACAGGAAGAAGGGAATTCTCAATTTGTGACAAGGCTGAAGGAGGGTGCCCCAACTGGCAAAGATATTCCACTAACTGTTGCTCAGTGGCCCTGTGGCCATGAATAATTTTGCCATAGCATTTGACAAAGTAACTTACAGGGTCCTGTGGGAACAGCTGCTCAGTACTCTCCCTCCCCACCTTTCCCCACCCCTGTCGGCTTCTCCTTCATTAAGATCCCCCATCTCTCCCATAATACTAAGTGGTCACTACTCCAGAGCCTCAAAATAAGAATAATTATGTCCTCATCTGAGCCCCTCAAATCCCATCTATGCACAGTCAACATCCCTCGATCCCTACTAGAACATGACATCCACAGCACATGGAGGCACTCACACACACACACACACTGTGTGGCTATTGCCACACAGGCCACACCCTTGACATGTTTCTACCTGACTGGCTCCCCATCATCAGGTGAGAGCTCTGGAGTTTTTATTTGGCCTGAAACAAGACTCTGCAATCATTTGTCCAGTGCAACCAACACTGTATGCTTCCCCTGAGGCAGCTTAAACAGGTTTCTGGTCAATAACACTAGCCACAGAGGTCTTTCTCCTTCACACAGAAAATCTCTGTCTCCCCTTAGATCTTAGAAGGTCTCCCAGCTCAATCCCAACTAAAGCCAAGGATAATTTTGTCCTGGATTTTGCTTAATGCAAAGGAAATATAATTTCACTGGCAAGGAGAATCCCGAAGCCTCCAATACATCTGTGTCCTTAGGAGTTGCCTCGGGTCCCAGAAGTTAAGCAACTTCCCCAGGGTCACATGGTGACAGATAGGGGATCTGAACTCAGGTCTTCCTGACTTCCCAGCACCCACAATGTTGTCTCCTGATTAATGCATCCAAGTTTGTCTGAGAGAAATTGTACCTCTCTTTATTTGGGGATTGGGAGGAATGTGATATAAACTGTCAGACAGTCACAGATTAAAAGGTCTAGTCCCAGAACCTGGTCCCTAGGAGGCCAAAACTCAAACTGAGTCACCGGGGTAGGAAAGCAAGCCTTTAGCTCCATAATTCTGTCCCTCATCAGTGTGGCTTATGGCCTGAAGTTGTAGCCTGGAGGGTCACATTTAAATTCCATAGTCCTCAGATGCAAGGGGGAATTTCCCCACCCCCAGTACATGGAGAACGGGGAAGAAAGAGGAAAAAATACCCGGATGTTTTTGCAGAGACTTCCCTTCCTCCCTGCTGTATGGGCCCCGGCTATTGTTCACCCCAAATACCTCACCACAGTCCAGTGGACATGTGGGAAGTCCCCATTGTCTCAGACATCACAGATGGGTTCCTATGCTAGGATCTCATTCAGGGATCTGCCCCTTTCCACAATGCTTCCCTTCCAGCCTCAGGAGTGACAGATATGTGTCCCACAGTGAGGATAACCCAGACAAGTATAAGATGAGGGTCAGTCTGAATGTCCAGCCACCAGTGACTGAACCTGGAGAGAAGAAGGCAGAGAAACGAGAGAACCAGAAACACTATCTAGCCAACGCTGTGCCCAGGACCCTAAACTGCCAGTGGTGGCCATCCTTCGGAGCATTATTAGACCATTAAGAGTTGGAGGGGGGTTGGGGCAGCTAGGTGGCACAGTGGATAGAGCACCGGCCCTGGAGTCAGGAGTACCTGACCCTGGGCAAGTCACTTAACCCCAATTGCCTCACTAAAAAAAAAAAAAAAGAGTTGGAGGGGGCGCCAAACCCCAGAGAAAGCACAGCACTAAAATATATGTACTGTATCCTAATGGATACAGATACAGAGAGAAGAGTTACTATTTCTCATAACTGGAGTAGGGTAGAATAATAACTAGCATTTCTGTGGTGCTTTAAGGCTTTGCAAAGCAATATATATGCATAAGTATATATATATATATATATGTGTGTGTGTGTGTGTGTATACATATATACACATATACACACATATACATACATGTATATATGTGTATATAAAAATGTTATCTCATTTGATCCTTGTAGCAATCCTGGAAGGTAGGTTTTATAATTATCCCTATTCTACAGATGAGGAAATTAAGACAGAGAGGTTGAGTGACTTGCCGAGGGTCCCATACATAGAAAGTGACTAAGATAAGATTTTAACTCAGGACTTATTGACTCCAAGTCAAGTACTCTAGCCACTGGGCCACTTATTTGCCTCATCCGGTACTACTGTGCCTTTTCATTACCCATGTTTGTGTCTAGGCACCAAAACACCTAGGTCAGTGCTCTTCATATAATAGGCATTTAGTAATTCTTAAAGTTGAAGAAAGCAGGTTAGGAGTAAAGGTAAACAGACCAAGGAGGGGAGCAATAACTCTAAAGGATTCAGAATCAACAGAATGGACATTCAGAATTAACACCGTCCTTCTAGACACAGCATTGAGGAAAGTCCACTCTGAGCTGCACTTTCCTAAGCATTCATCAAGCTGGGAGAACAGCTATAGTAATCATAAGGAGGGCTCTTTCAGCTAAAGTCCAAGCAGGAGTGCCCGAGGCAGATGACCATGACAGCCTCCCAAGGGCCTCTGCCTAAAGCAAACTCTGGTGCCCTGGGCTTTTTTTCCTGCCATATTATATCCCAGGGGCAACACAACATTGACCTTCCTTGGTCAGTAGAGATCAATTGTAAGACTCAGCTCTATACTTTTGCAAGGTTCCTATTTAGGATAGGCTGTACAGAGATAGATCAATGGACCCATCACCCATTATAAAAGGCTCTGACCTGGAAGAGGGATTAGGCGTGTTCTATTTAGTCCCAGCAAATAGAGATGGAAGTTACAGAGGAGTAAATTTAGATCTCCCATAAGGAAGAACTTCCAAACAACTGGAGCTATCCAAAAGTGGAATAGGCTGCCAGTCAAAGTAAGAGGATCCCCCCTTACCTGACATCTTCATTGGAGATATAAAGGAAAAAGATAGGGGAAGATGAGGGGGAGGAGACTCAGAAAAGGAGGAGAAAGAATTAGTGGGTGGGGAGGGGCAGCTAGGTGGCAAAGTGGATAAAGCACCAGCCCTGGATTCAGGAAGACCTGAGTTCAAATCTGACCTCAGACACTTGACACTTACTAGCTGTGTGACTCTGGGCAAGTCACTTAACCCGCACTAACCTGCAAAAAAAGAAAGAAAGAAATAGATCATCTAATCTAACCTACTTAAATTTAAAAATATTTTTTTTTCATTCTTTTGAACTTAACAAACACCAACAAACATGGGCAATCCCATGTACAAAGAAGAATAGAAAAAGAGGATTATACTTGAAAATGCAAATCTCTATTATGTACAACTTGTATTTTTTAAAGGGATAGAGAGGGACTGGATTTGTTATTTCATTGATATAGGGAATACCTAGGTTAGAAAATTTCCTCTAACAATACAAGTACCTTCTTTACAACTTATAGAGAATTATAGAGCATTGAGAAGTCAGCCGACTTGCTCAGGGTGGTCATTCTCTCTCTCTCTGTCTCTCTCTCACACACACACAGATAGATATAGATATAGATATTGATATTGATATGTAGATAGATTACATACATACATATAATTATATACATTTCTTTTTTTTCTTTTTGGGGGGAAGGGCAGTGAGGGTTAAGTGACTTTCCCAGGGTCACACAGCTAGTAAATGTCAGTGTCTGAGGCCAGATTTGAACTCAGGTCCTCCTGAATCCAAGGCTGGTGCTTTATACACTGTACCACCTAGCTGCCCCTTATATGTGTGTGTGTGTATATATGTATATACATATATATATGAGTGTACTTATCTGTCTCCACTGAACTTCCTTCTGCTCTATGTGTCATGTAAAAGAAAAGGTCTTTGATGACACTTTTTCCTTTCTTTTGATTTTTTTAGGAGGCATCATTATCTCCCCTCCCCTCCACAACTACCCCACCCTACAAAAGTCCCTTCTTTGTAACAAATAAATGAAGCTGAGCTAAATAAATCCACACCTTGGCTCTGTCTGAAAATATGTCTCGTTCTGCATGTCTAGTCCATTAACTTTCCTCCAAGAGGTGAGTGGTATGCTTTATCATCAGTCCTATGCATCTGTGGTTGGTCATTCATTGCATTGAAAAGAGGTCTTAAGTCTTTCAAACTTGTTTCTTTTTACAGCGTAGTAGTCATTGTATAAATTGTTCTGATTCTTCTCACTTTGCATTAGTTTATATGTCTTCCCAAGTTTCTCTGACTTCTATCACTTGTCATGGCTCATGTTTTTGTTGTCATTTTTCTGTCTTGTCTGACTCTCCATAACCCCATTTGGAGTTATCTTACCAGAGATACTGGAGTGGTTTGCCATTTCCTTCTGTAGCTCATTTGACAGATGAGGAAACTGAGGCAAACAGGGTTAAGTAACTTGCCCAGGGTCACACAGCTAGTAAGTATCTGAGGCTGGATTTGTACTCACAAAGAGGAGTCTTCCTGACTCCAGGGCCACCTAGTTGTCATCATTGCTCATGGCATAATAGTATTCCATTATATTCATAAATCATAATTTGTTTAACCATTTCCAAATGATGGGCACCCCTTTACATTCCGGTGCTGTGCTATAACTAAAAGTGCTGTTATGAATATTTTTGTAGATGAGTAGTTGTTTTCCTTTTTATATTTACTAGTGATATTCTTGAACTAAATGGTATGCATTTTAGTAACTTTTGAGGTTATAGTTCTAAATTTGTTTCCAGGACAGAACAGTTCTCAGATCTATCAACAGTGCATTAAGAAGGAAACAGACATTTATTAAGTGTCATTATGTGCCATGTAGTGTGCTAAGCATTTTTTACAATTATTATCTTACTTGATCCTCACAACAACCCTGAAAGGGAGGGTGCCATTATTACCTCCATTTTACAGATGATGAAACTGAGGCAAACCAAAGTTAAGTGAATTACCCAGGGTCACACAGGTGGTAAGTGTCTGAGGCTGAATTTGAATTCAAGTCTTTCTAACTCCAGACTGAGTGCTCTATCCACTATACCACCTAACTGCCTTATTAGGGTACCTGTCCTCCAACGTTTACTCCAAAAATTGTCTGTCAGAACCTCAGAGTTGTCTTACTTTACATTTCTCTTATTATTAGTGATTTGGATTATTTTTATATAGCTCTTGACAGTTGAGAACTGTCAGTTTATACCATAGAACCATTTACCTACTGGGAAATGACTCATTCTTTGAATAAGTTCCCCATCTATCTTGGACATCAGGCCTTTTCAGAGAAACTTTTCACAATTTCTTCTCCAATTTTCCTTGTATTTCTAGCTGCCTTGATTTTGGTTGTGCCAAAAGATTTTTCATTGTTATATAACCAAAGGGGTCTATTTTACCTCCTGTGGTACTCTCTAAAATTTGTTTGGTTGGGAACTCTTTATCAATAGTTGTAAAAGGTATCTCCTTACTCCTCTAATTTGTTTATGATGTGGTCTTTTGTATTTAGGGTATGCATCAATTTGGAACTTTTGTACTATATAGAATGAAATGATCATCTGAACTTCACTTATGTCAGGATGGTTTCAAATTTTCCAAAAAGTTTTAATGGAATAGTGGGTTTTTATCCTAGTAATCTGTGTCTTTTTTATTTATTGAACGTTCTGTTTTCTGTTTATTCATTTTTAGATCTTGTGTGCCTGATGTTTCACTAGCCAACTTTTAATTTTTTCACCAGTACCAAATAGTTTTTTCTTTTTTTTTTCTTTTTTTTTTTTTGTGAGGGAATTGGGGTTAAGCGACTTGCCCAAAGTCACACAGCTAGTAAGTGTTAAGTGTCTGAGGTCAGATTTAAACTCAGGTCCTCCTGAATCCAGGGCCGGTGCTATCCACTGCACCACCTAGCTGCCTCAAGTACCAAATAGTTTTGATAATTACTGCTTTGTAGTATTGTTTGACATCTGGTACTGCCAGACACCCTTTCTTCCCACTTTTTTTTTCATTATTTCCCTTAAGTTTCTTAATCTTTTGTTCCTTCAGATGAATTTTGTTGCTCTTTTTTTCCTAGCTCTATAAAGTAACCTTTTGGTAGTTTGGTTAGTATGGCACTGAATAAGTAAAATAATTTACGTGGTATTGTTTTTTCATTGGCTCCATGAAAGGTCACAGAAGAACCCAAGTCTCCCACATGTACCCAGAAAAGATTTAAAAACTGCAACAGACTGAATAATAATCAAGAAATCCAACGAGAAGCTATAGTAAGTGCCTTCATCTGGACTAGAACCATATAAAAAAAAATCAGTCAAAAAGCCTATGGAATTTCCCAACCTGGGAAGCCAGAGAAAGCCAGGTAACAAACTGGAAGCTGTCTAGTCTCTGGACTGGATGAGCAGAGAACATTCAGAGGCACCTGAATCCTACAGTTCTCTATACTCCACCCCTTTATATTGGCATGATCCAGCCACGAGCAAGTAGTTATATTCATAAAGTCCTTGTGTTTGTAGATGGATTCCCAAATCCTTTATGCATCCTGTATTCATTCTGGGAAAGGAACTATCTTTTCTTTTCTTTCTTTCTTTCTTTTTTTTTTTTGCAGGGCAGTGAGGGTTAAGTGACTTATCCAAGGTCACACAGCTAGTAAGTGTCAAGTGTCTGAGGCTGGATTTGAACTCAGGTCCTCCTGAATCCAGAGCCAGTGCTTTATCCACTGTGCCACCTAGCTGCCCCCCTGTATTCATTCTGAATGGAATTTTACTTTTGATCTCTTCCCGCTAGGTTTTGTCAGTAATATATAGACAGGATGATGGTTTGTGTGGGTTTAGTTTATATCCTGCTACTTTGCTGAAGTTACTAATTGTTGCAATTAATCTTCAGTTGAACCTCAAGGGTTTTCTAAGGAGACAATTCTATCTTTTACAAGAAGCAATCATTTTGTTTTTTCTTTGCCTATCCCCATTTCCCCAGTAACTTATTCCTATCTTCCCTAGCATTTCTAGCACTATATCCAGAACATCTGGAGTGTCTCAAATCAGATTTCTTCAGACTTATGGCCCCCTGGGCATCTTTGGATCAAAGCTTCTTCCTACAAATCCTCTGGGCTTTCTCTCGGCCAGAGCCTAGTAGAGAGAATTGTAGGATTCTTTCAGGTGCCTCTGAACCTTCTCTGCTTGACTTAGCTTAGTTTAATTTAACATTTTCTCTTAACCAAAGTCTTGATCCACTTTAATTTTGTAAACAAAAGAAAGTGAGGTTCAGAGAGAGAAATGACTTGTTCAAGGCCAAACAGTTGGTTAATGGCACCGCTAGAACCCGGGCCTCCTTGCTCCCAAACCAGTGAAGGTACTAGGTAACAATAAGATGCTATAGCTATGGGGCAGCTAGGTGGCAAAGTGGATAGAGCACCGGCCCTGGATTCAGGAGGACCTGAGTTCAAATCAAGCCTCAGACACTTGACACTTAACTAGCTGTGTGACCCTAGGCAAGTCACTTTACCCGAATTGCCTCATTAAAAAAAAAAAAAAAGATGCTATAACTACAATGTCCCTCCTTCCACCTCTTCTAGAACTTCTGAGAATAGGATCTTCCCAGGGCTGATCCTCTCAATAGAATATACAAGTCACCCTCACCCACCAGGAGTTCTGGGTATTTCTTTTGAAGCACCACCTCAGAACTACCTTATACTTGCATTCAGGGGTGGATACCCAGACCATGATCTTTACTTCCACGGCCTTCAGGTCTTTGCTAACATGACCTAGAAGAATGTCAGTGACCTGGAGGAAGGGTGGGAGGACCAAGAAATAGAGCAATGAAAGTCTTCCGAGTTTTCACTCACTCCCAGGAAGCTCTCATGCACTGAAATTCCAGGCATTTCTAGACCTAACAGTCTAGATGTGCCCTAGTGAACTGAGTACCCAGTACTTAGTCCCCTTAGACACTTACAGATTGCTTCAAGGTTTTCTCTCTCCCCCCCAAGAAATTCTTCCTTTCCATAATTTATTCACCTTACCATATCCTCTGAATCCTATATAAACCTGTGAAAAATCACAGAATTTGAAAATTGGGAGGAATCTTTCATAAGTCATCTACTCTAATCCATAATCAAAAAGTTTCAGCATAATAAATCTGACAAGTGTTCACCCAGACTTTGGATGAAGATCTCCAACGAGGGGCAATCTATCACCTCTCAAGATGGCCCATTCTATTCTGGATAGCTGTAGCTTTTAGGAAGTCTTTCCTTATCTCAAGCCTAAATTTACATTTTTGAAAATTCTACTCATTTGCTCCTTGGGACTAAATGGGTCACAGTTTCTTTCACATGATAGCCCTCCAAATATTTGAAGACACAGAGCAAGTATCATTGGGTCACATCCAACCAAAACAATTTCAAAAATGATACTAGTGGGGGCAGCTAGGTAGCGCAGTGGATAAAGCATCGGCCCTGGATTCAGTAGTACTTGAGTTCAAATGCGGCCTCAGACACTTGACTAGCTGTGTGACCCTGGGCAAGTCACTTAACCCCCAGAGCCCCACAAAAAAAAAAAATTATACTAGTGTCAGACCCTGAGTCCCTGCAGACATGATATCAGGAGATTGGATGGAAAAGGGGATGTCAATCCTCTAGAGCCCAGATTTTAGGATCCCAGAATTAGAGTCAGAAGGGGTCTTTAAAAGATGTGTAATAGAACTTCCTCATTTCACAGATGAAGTCACAGAAAGTTTAAGTGATTTCTTGAAGGTAACAAGTAGCAAAGAGGAAGACTGAGATCTGAACCTAGGTCTTGTGACCTCAAAGCAAGCACTCTCTCCACTGTACTAGGGAGATGAAGTGCTTTTCCTATGGCAAATTGTGTATTAAATGGCAGAGTTGAGTGGCAGAGTTGAGATAGGAATGCAGGTCCTTTGCATCAATCTACTCACAGAATCTCAGAATTGGAAGAAATCTCACAGATTATTAGTCTAAGGATTCCCAACCTTGGTTATGAGAGGGCTGTTAAAAGCATATCAAGAATATTTTTATTTGATTTTTGGGAATTGATTTACAATCAATGATTTTACAGTTTTTTGCAATATCCAATCTTACTTTTCTTTATGAAAAATCAATCTATTTTAATCTCTTGCATTAATATACACAATGAACTCAAGAATATATTTCATTTCAAAACAATAAATGTTGAAGAAGATGTAGGAAAATTGGAACACTATTGCATTGTTGGTGGAGTTCTGAACTGATCCAAACATTCTGGAGAACAATTTAGAACCATAGCCCAGGGCTATGGGACTGTGCAAACCTTTTGATCCAGCAATACCACTTCTAAGTGTGTATCCCAAAGAGATCATAAAAAGGGGGAAAGGACCCATATGTACAAAAATATTTATAGCAGCTCTTTTTGGGTGGCAAAGAATTGGAAATTGAGGGAATGGCTGAACAAGTTGTAGTATATGAATGTAAAGGAATACTATTGTACATAAGAAATGATGAGCAGGAAGATTTCAGAAAAAAACCTGCAAAGATTTAAGTGGACTGATGCAGAGTAAAGTGAGCAAAACCAGGAGAACATTGTACATAGTAACAGCAACATTGTGTGATGATCAACTGTGAAAGACAGTTCTTCTCAGCTATACAATGAGACAAGACGATGCTTAAAGACTCATGATGGGAAAATGCTTTCCACATCCAGGAAAAGAACTATGGAATCTGAATGCAGATTGAAGCATACTATTTTCACTTTTTATTTGTTTTTTCTTTCTTATGGTTTTTCCCTTTTGTTCTGATTCTTCTTTCAAAGCATGACTAATGTGGAAATATGTTTAATATGATTATAGATATATAACCTATGTCAGATTGCTTTCTATCTTGGGGAGAGGGAAGGGGAAAAAGGGGGGAAATTTGGAAATCAAAATCTTACAAAAATGAATGCTGAAAACCATGTTTCCATGTAATTGAAAAAAAAACTAAAATACTATTAAGTAAAAAAAAAATGCATTTCCTTTCACATTGAATAGAAGATTTACTGAAAGTCAAGGGGAACTGAAGCTCTCCTATAGAGCTGAAATCTACTTCTCTATAATGACCACCTATTGCTCCCAGTTTTGTTCTCTGAGGTGAGGCAAAACAAATCTAAGACATCTTTCCCATTATTGCCCTTCCAATACTTAAAAGAAATCTATCAGATTTCCTCTCCCCTAACCCATAGGTCTTCATTTCTCCAGACTAAACACCCTTTCACTGATCTATAAAGTCATCCTTCTTTGGAACTGTTTTAGTTTATCAATATCTTTCTTAAAATATGGCATCCAAAACTTAACTCAATAGTTCACATATGGTCTGACTCAAGTAAAGCACATGGTGAGTCTCATTTTCTTTGTTCTATTCCTCTTGATGAAGTCTCAGATCAAATCAGCTTTCTTGGCTGCCTTGTCACAGTTGATTCATGTTGAACTTGCTGTCCACTAAAACTCCAGATTCTTTCCATTAAATAAAAACAGTTATCTGACCACTCTCAAAACCCTTCAAACTCCCCAGTAAGTGGTTACTAATCTGTCTTTCAGAACTTTCTTTAAAAGTTTATATTCCTAGCCCACATCTCTCCTTGTGAGTCCTCTAAATTTACTCTGCTGAGTGAAGCAAGCATGGCCTCTGACTTGTACTAGAACTCTCCCTAAGATAGAGTGCATCTCTCAGTCCCCTGAGTAGACAATCCCTCCATGACTTCAGACTTTCATCAAGTCTCTCCTCCTCCTCCTCTTCAGAGCTTCCCTACTACAGAGAACCAATCCAGCTCTGTTGTTTTCACTCTAACCTGACCACACCCTGGGCACCATTATGAGGACAGACAAGGTTTTTTTCCCTTTAGATCTCACACCAGACCCAGACTTTTTCATTTTACACTGTGTTCTAGCTTAGCACAGTTCCTCCAGTGTTTGGCATGGTACCTGGCACATAGTAGGCACTTAATAAATGTTTACTGAGTGACTGACTTCTAGCACCAAAATTTCTCATTTTTCTTGTATGTGCTGTGAAAGGAGGTGTGTGTATGTGTGTGTGTGTGTGTGTGTGTGTGTGTTGGGCCTGTGGTGTAGGCATGAAGCCAATGTTATGGGAAAAAGCCAAGGACAGACTCAAGGGTAAAAAGTTAAAAGAAAAAATAACTCATAGGACTGGAAGTTCTCTAGGGAAGGGGGATAATAGACCAATTCTCTCTACAGTGTTGGACTCTTCATAATTGATAAGCAAAGAAAGAGGAGGGCCATCCTCCCGGTTCCAAATCCAAAGGAAAGAAAAGGAAGGGGCTGGAAACAGTGGGCTGGAGGAAAGCTCTCTACTCTTAACATTCAAATTCATGTTTTCAAGACCTCTCAATCAAGCTTGCTTGAGGGATTACAGGGATATTCTAACTCCAGCCCAATTGTTTAAATTTTCAGTTGTATATATTTACACCTAGAAAATCAGCAAATACTACAAATCAGGGGTGGAGTTATTATTTTGTTGATTATCTAGACTTAAGAAAATGATGAGGTGATGTTAATAATGCAAATTAAACTTCAACGTGTGCCAAATGTTAAACATTTTCCAACAGGTCCATTTCTCCAATCTGAGAAAGCTTCACCAGCCCTTACAGAAAAAGAATTCTTAATTCAGTCTGGAAAAGGAGGTAAAGAGTTGCAATATACAGCATTGTAATGGAGGAAGGGAAATGGTTCAGTCTGGCTCGGTAGGGTCCAAGAGACCTGGGGAGAGACAGAAAGGGAGAGAGGGAGAGCAGGAGGGGGAGGGGAAGAGAGGGAGATACCGCACGAGTAGGGAGGACGGGGAGAAAGAGAGGGGGAGGGGAGAGAAAAGGAGAGGAAAGGGGGAGAAAGGAGGGGAGGAAGGGAGATAGAGACAGAAATACAGGGACGGAGACGGAGACACACGGAAGGAGAGACACCGTCACTTGCCTTTTCCCTAGACAACCCGTACAATACTCTCAGTTTAGAAACACACAGGACACACAGACGATCAGAAACACCACACTAAGAGAAAAAGATTCTTCTCATTTGGCTCTTGTTCCAAACACATCCCTCTACTCTCGCCCCGCCTGCCTGCCCCCGCCCTCCCCCAGCCCCATCCAACTCTCTTCGGCCCCCTGTCTCTAACCCACTTCAGCCGCTGAGCCCCTTCCATCCTGTTGGTTCCCAGGAGTCAGATCAGGGCTCTTCCGACGCATTCATTAGCAGCTTTTCTTTCATCCACTTTTACTTTTCTCTTGATGATGTATTGTTGAGAAAGAAGGAGCTGGAAGAGGAGGGATCGCGTTCCAGCTTGACTACTTTACTAGTTTCGCAACTGACCATAACAAGTCACTTTACCAATCTGAGCCTCAGTTTCCTCATTTGTAAAATGAGGGGCGGGGATCGAAAGAGGATGCTTAACTAGAGGATTTCTAAGGTCCCTTCCGGCTCCAAGTCCTGTGAGCCTATGGGGTCATCTGTAAGGCAGGGATGAGTTCTGTACCTTTCGCCCTGCTATAGTTACCTACCTCAGCTGCTCCCCTGCCAGCATCACCTCGGCCCGGTGCTGCCGCTCCGCCGCCTTCTTCCGAAGGTTACTGGGCCCGCCCTCCATGCCCCTGGCTCCACTCGGACCCTAGGGCTGGACTCCTATACCGCCTTCGGTGCGGCCACCTCCAAGGAGCACAGCGCCCTTACCTCTCCGCTCCTCACTCCTACCCCGTCATTCCCCCAGATTCTCGTGGATCTGGGTGGTCCGGAGCCAGCAGCGGCTATGGTGGTGACTAGTGGCCCCGGACCCGACCAGAAAAATACAACTCCGCCAACCTACTCTTCAAGGGCAGGTGCCCGGACGAGTGGCCGCTCAAGTTTTTCTTCTAGGGGGCAGGGCTGAGGAGGAGCCCCGAGTCTTCCGCTCTCTGATTTGCAAACTCCGGAGCTGGGGCCCGCCCTGTCCCCAGTCCCACCTGGACCCCGCCCCTAGAGCTCCCCCAGAACCCTTTCTGCTGCCCTTTCACTCTGCCTTCTGCTCCACTCTTCCAACCCCAAAACACACAGGCTGTGGCAAGTGAGAAGTCAGCGGCTTTTAAGTAGCTGGAAGGGACTCTAGGGAGACTCTAATCCAACCACCTCCTTTTAAGGATACGGAAACAGGGGCTGAGTTACTGCAATTTATATGTCGAAGGTCCCGCCCATAATGGCAGTCAGAATTTGAACCCATGTCCTCTACACAGTCTGCGCCCTCGAATGGGTTCGAATCCCAGCTCCTCCACTTACTAGCGTGACCTTGGGAAAGTTACTTTCTGGACGACAGTTTCCTGACTTCTAAAATGAGGGGTTCCTACTACTTGGGTTCTAGGGCCCTTTCCCACTTTAATGTCAGATACCGTGACTAATTCACAACCACCCATATGTATGTACATATGTACAGACCAGAGAAGGCTTGTAAATTGGTTGTAGATCAGACGTCTCAAAATCCTCTCCTCTCCAGGCTCAGGATTAGAGCTTCATCACTTTAATTTAGTAACCAATGAGATCTACTGAGATGCTCGACCTCCCACTCACACAAAGCTATTCTCATGCATTGACACCTGAGATAGATAAAGATAAAGGATAAAGATAATAGATAAAGGAATTGGGGGAAGCATAATGCGGGAGAGGATAGGAGACTATTGCAGGGGGAGGTCTATATTGAGGAAAGACAAACTTTACTTACTCAAAACTTTTGTCAATGCTTAAGAATTTTTTTTTTTTACGGGTTCAAGGCTGCCAGCGACTTTGCCATCCCTTCTCTCCTCCCTTCAGAAGCCTGGGTGCAAAAGCTAGGTAGCTGCTGCCTGAAGTGTGAACAGTTATTTCCAGGAGTAATAGAAACTAAATCTGGAAGCTACTTTTTTTTTAAAGTAATAAACATTTTTATTTATAATTTTGGTTAACAAATATTTAGTTTGCTAGCCTCAAACATTATATAAATATATGTGTGTATGTACAAGTAAATGTATATGTATATTTGCTGTTCTCTTACTAACATATTGTGTGCAAGTGTGTATGCTAGAGTACAAATCTTTTTTGCCCAGTCCTGTAGACAATCTTAAAAGCCTATTCACTGTTGGGTATAAAAAAGAACATATGACCTGGGGTTAAAGTTGGCACCAGAAAAACTTTGAACAGGAACAGATGACATTGGCCAGTACCATTGTTTGGAGAGTCTGTAATTAGTTACTAATTGGTCAGAGAAAGAGCCAGATTCATGAACTTGCAAAGGGGAACTGGCTCAGGAAAGTGCTTCCTTTTCTCTCTTATGAAGTGAGGGGTAAGGGGCATAAAACCATACAGTGCTATGTTTGGCCCTACCCAAACATTTTACATAAGAGAAAATGGGGCCCATGGTGAGGAGTTAACTTGCCTTAGTTAATCAATTTAAATACTCTCCATCCTGATTCTAATGTTATTTTCTTTATACCATATTAGCTCCTTTGAAGGTAGCAAGTTGAATTTGGCCTGTGAGACTGTATATAATTTGGTCCTATCTGACCTGTCTATGATAGAATCACAGAGATGGAGGGTACTTTAGAAACCATACAGTTCCCCTTCCGTAATCTAATTTTTCTATTTTATTTTTTCCCCAAATTACATGTAAAAACAAATTTTAACATCAATTTTTAAAACTTTGTGTTCCAAATTCTCTTCCTTCCCCCACCCCTACCCCCCTTACCTAATCCACTTTTCACAAAGAAACAAGTCCACAGAGGTTAAGGTCACACCGGCAGTAAGTAGCAGGGCAAATATTCTGGTGAATCAGCTCACCATATACATACATATACAAGTTCTCTCTGTTTCTTTCCTCCCTCTCTCCTCTCCCTCTTTCTTTTCTTTCTCCTGTGATTTTTTTTTAAACAAAGGGAGCTCCTTCTATGAATGAAGATGATTACCTGGAACCCTGAAAGATCTAAGGACTTGCCCATCCTGGCATGGCCAAGGAATGCTGAGGTGATATTTGAACCCTAGTTTTCCTGACTCTAAGGTTAGCCGTCAGCCTCCACTGTCTCATTTTTTATTCACTGCTTCAAGCAAGTTCTTGTGTTTTCCCAACTGGACTGAACTAAAGAAGCTCCTTGAGGCCAAGGACTACAAGTGTCTTTCTACTTGTATAGTTTCTTTCCCAGTACCCAGCAAAGCTGAGCACATAGTAGGTTCTTAGTAAGTAATGACTGGAGGATAATAGAACTGAACCTGGCCACAGAGAGGGAGAGACTCAACCCCAGCACCAGAAACCAATAAATAACTGCAATCCTAGAACAGCAATGGCCTAAATGGATTTATCTGAACCCAAAATAGAGGATTTAATTAACAGTGGCTCTGGACAATCAACAGGAACCAATTGTCTTATTTCACTAATTTCTTATTATTTAATGGCTAATCTCTGTCAGAACATTTCATTTCAGATCAACTCAATTATTCTATTTTAATTCCAGGAAATGAACTCACAAGGCTTTATTTATGGCTACAGAAGGATCCCAGGTTTGGTGCTTCCCTCAGGGGAACTTTAGTCCGTGATGCAGTTTGGAGGACTCACACAGTTTAGAAACCACATCTGCCCCTAAGCTTAATAAAAACCCTAACTGACGCCTACATGCTCCCAGGATACAACAGATGTTCTTGTAGGGTAAACTAGCTGGAAACCTGAACTGGGGCTTCCCTGTCTACTGAATATGCTTCCTACAATCTGGGGGTCCCAGCCCTGTGGTTTGGAAGTCGAGGTACCGTCTCCTTCAGTTTGGACAAAATGACATTTGGCACTAGGTGCCTAACCTCGTATGCCATCATGATGGAGCAGAAGGAGTTGGCTTTGGAGTCAGGGGATCAGTTACAATCCGGGCTATGATACTTAATACTTGTTTGACCACAGTCAACTCAGTTAATCTCTCTAAACCTCTTTTCCTTATCTATAAAAAGGGGACATTAGTGATTGAACTATCTAGCCATAGGGGGTGTGGTGAGGAAAGTGCTTTGTAGATCAAGAGATGTCATTTACATGTGAATTCCAATTATAATTGTGATACACCCCTTCTTTGAGCTTCACTTTTAATTTTGCACCATTTCCTTCTCAATTACCCCATTTCTCTGGTTTGAAACAACTGCCTTTCTGGATTAATGTGACTCTAAGGCTCTTGGGGAGAAGGGATTGTCTCCAGTAAGACCCCACTGTGAACATTCCCGGCTTCCTCTTTAAGAAAACAATATATATGTAAAAACCTACATTTACAAACAGGTAGATGAGAGAGTGGTAATGAATTTTTGCATTATGAGATCTTTATCCCATTCCCTAAATCAAATATTTCAAACCTTTCCAGTCCAAGCTCCCAGTTGTACCCTCATTCCCACATACCAGACAACACTAAACGGAGGCCAGAGATCAGTCAAGATAAAATGGACAATTTTTATTACATAAAATTGAAACACTTTTGCACAAACAAAATCAGTACAATTAGAAGGGGAACAGCTGGGGAAAATCTACAACAAATTTCTCTGATAAAGATCTGGTATTCAAGATAAACAGGGCACCCATATAAATATATAAGAATAAGTGATTCTCCAAGGCAGTTCTAAAAGAGAAATGCAAGCAATCAACAACCATGTTTTTAAAAAATGTTCCAAATCATTAACAAGAGAAAGACAAATTAAATCACCCCTGAGATTCCACTTCACGTCCATCAGATTTTAAAATGCTGACTATGAAGGAAAATTACACTTGTTGGAGAGGCTGTTGGAAAAGCTGTGAATTGATTCCATTATGGAAATCAATTTAGAACTACATTCCCCTGAATTAAACTGTATTTTGGGCCCCAAAGATACTACAGCATTGTATAATAGCAAAACCCCAAACGAAACCTGGGTGGAAAAAGTGTCCATCAGTTGGGAAAGGGCTCAATAAATAGGGGTATATGAGTATAAAAGAATATTCTATAAGAAATTATGAAATAGGCAGATTTATGGAAATCTGGGAGGACTTGCATGAACAATGAGGTGAACAAGAGAAGAGTTTATATGATGGCTACAATTTTGTAACAGAAAACAACTTTAAAAGAATTTAACTAATTTAACTAATTTAAAAGAATTAACTAAACAATTTAATGACTAATCTTGACTTCATATTGATGATGAAGCGCCTCTGGGCAGAGAAAGACAATAGAGTAAATATGTAGAATGAGATATACACCTTCAGCCAGTCAGTAGGTAAATTTGGTTTGACTATACTTATATTATTTGTTACAAAGGAGAGCTTCTATTTGGGGGTGGGCAAGGAGATAGTGAATAGTGAGTGATGTAAAAAAAGAGAAGAATATCAATGAAACATTTAAAAATACACAGAAAAGAGCAGAAGGAAGTTCAGAAAGGGAGACAAACAAGGCGGTTTTGTTACAGTCATATTAAATGTTATGTATTTAAAACATGCTGTAAATAATGATTTATAGTTTCAAATGCAGTTTTTTGTTCTTTGTACCTTAAAATATTCTTTAATTAGCTTTGTCAAGTTCACAAAAATAATAGTTTTAAAAATCTAATGGAATATGCATCTAACCTCTTCTTCCATACCTCAAAACTTTTCAATGTTTTCATCTATTCTCTCTCCTCCATCTCAGAAGAGGTGTTTTTACTCCTCAATGAGGCTAGTACCTTTACCTGTATCCTTGACTATTATAGACCTTGCTCCACCTATCATCCCCTGGCTTTTTACTGGCTTCTTCCCATCTGCTTTCAAACATAGTAGGTCTGTTAAGCCCTGGGAAAGCAAATCAAACAGCTCCCAAATTCCACAATCTGTTAGATTCTTCAAGCGATCACTTCCCATCTCTTACTCCCTTTTATTACTAAACGTCTTGGGAAAAAGTCGTCTAGGCCTGAAGCTTTTTCATTTTCCACCTGGCTGCACCTCCTCTGAACTTTTCTATCATGCCTCTAGTAACTTCATCATCCTGGAAAATCATATCAGGTGTGGTGCTCATAGCTCATTAGTACCCTCTGTTCCTGGGACCTTTACAGAGAGTGTGTAGTGCCTTCCCTTCAGTCTTACCCCAGCTCTGTTCTTTGCAGCTTCCCTTCATGCTGTCTTCTCCCTTTAGATCTGCTCCTTGACGGCAGGGACTGTCTTTCTTATTTATATCCACAGGGCTTAGCTTAGTGCCTGGCACAGAATACTGACTGACATAAGTTCTCATACCAACTCTACTGAAACCAAAGCCACCAAGACTTCTCACCAAGTCTAAACAACTTTTGTTAGTTTTCTCAGCCTGAATCCTCTGTATTCTGTATCCAAATTGTTTTCACGGATACATTTTAACTGATAATATAAGGGTTCAGACATAGAAATAAGAATCAAAAAATCACCATATAAGCAGGATTATAATAATGACAATCACTAACAAAGAGGAGAAGGGAAAATAAAATGCCCTCAAATGATCTTATAGACATACCCTACTACAGCCAATTGTTAAAAGAAACTTGAACAATGCAGACATACCCCCTTGTATTTTGTCCTAAATTGTGCTGGGGTTTGATGTTATTTACATAGTTGCAGGTACTGTATGTTGTTTTTTTGTTCTTGCTCCCCACCCCTTTAATTACTTTACTTTCCCCCCTTATTTTTCCTTTATATTGATCATTCTTTACAAAGTTAATATTCCACTCATATATTACAATTTACCTTTTCATCCCTAATCACTGAGCAGTTTCCTTTTCCCCCTACTAAATATTGTGATGCAATTTTTTTTTTTATAGATAGGTCTTTTCTTCCTTTCACTAATATCTTTAGGGTCAAAACTAAATAAGAAATCGCTGGGTCAAAGTGTATTAAACATTTTTTGTAACTTTTATTTTATTGTTCTGTTGTTTCCAAAATTAATTTCTAAAACAAATCAATCCACACCTCTATTGGCAGTGAATTAACATGCTAATTTCCCCACATCCCCACCAGTATTAACATTTTTTCATCTTTTACAAATGTATAAGATGGTATAACTAAAAGGTGCTTTAATGTGCATTTCTCTGTTAAAGATTTTCGATGCTTTTTCAAGTAGTTGTTGATAGTTTGTTTCTCCACAGAACACTCTTCATATCCTTTCACCAACCTGTTGGAATATGGATGTTAACATTATAAATTTGTGTCAACTTCTTTTGGATTTGGGATGCCAAACTTTTATCAGAGATGGTTAATTTTTTGTTTGCTTGTTTGTTTTCTTTTTTGCAGGGCAATAAGGGTTAAGTGAGTTGCTCAGGGTCACACAGCTAGTAAACGTCAACTGTCTGAGGCCAGATTTGAACTCAGGTCCTCCTTAATCTAGGACTGCTACTGTATCCACTGGGCCACCTAGTTGCCCCTTAATTTTTTCTTTATGCTTAATAAAAAGATTTCCCCCAACAAGCATTTTATTATTCAGGATGAAATGCTTTTCTTTGTGCAATTTTTTTCATATAGCTGAAATTGTGTTTGTCTTTTATAATTTCCTGTATGGGCCTTTCACTTTTGACACTGATGACCAGGTCCTCCTTTTGGATACATTCTTCTCCCAAAAAAGAATGGGATTATCTGTAAATTGAGGGGGTTAGACTAAATTAACTTTAAGATACCTTCTTTTAATTCTGAAACCCAGAATCCAAGACTCCCATGACATCTCTACTCTCTTTTAACACTTTTTTTATTCCTTTTACTGCCTATTTCTCTTTTGCCCAACACTAAAATAATGGTATTCCCATTCTGTGTGTGTGTGTGTGTGTGTGTGTGTGTGTGTGTGTGTGTATTTTTTTCTCCTTTGGCAATCTCCTTTATCTTCCATAGTTTCAAGAATTACCTTTGCACAGATGAATGACACTAAATTTCTATACCCAATTATGACCTTTAAACTCATATCTCAAACTGCCAGCAAGACTCTCTCACAATGTCCCATTGGTATTTCAAACTTGGGTTTAAAACTCTCTCTTCTCCAAATCCTGCTTTCCTCTTCCGGTGTCCCTATTTGGGCCTGGTGACATCACCACTAACCTAGTTAACTATGATAAAATCTTCACTGTTCACTTTTACTTTCCCTCTGTTACCTCCTACATTCAAACAGTTGTCAAGTCTTGTCAAGTCTACTTCCAAAATTCTCAAATTCAGCTCCTTTTCCTCAACTCTGACTACTGGAACACAAGCCCTCATTACTACTTAGCCACACAATAACATTAGCTTCCTAAGATTTTTTCAATTCAATCTCTTCCCACTCCAATTTACCCTTCACAATACTGCCAAACGAATCTTATTTTGCAAAGTCCTGATCATGGCACTCTCAACTCTAGAGGTAGATATGTGGCACAATGGATAGAGTACAGAGCATGAAGTCAAGAAGACATAGACTTATATCTAGCCTCAAACACTAGCTTTGTGGTGATAGGCAAGTCATTTAACCTCTTTCTGCCTCAGTTTCTTCAATGTAAAATGGGAGTAATAGTATCTACCTCACAGGGTTGTTGTGAGGGTCAAATGAGATATTCGTAAAGTACTTAGCATAGTGACGGGAGCATAGTCATTTAATAAACAAATGCTTGTTCCCTTCCCTTCGTAACATCATTTAATGGTTCCATGATCACCTTGATTAAAATATTTCATCTATTGATACAAACTGAAGCCCATTCATACCTTCTTATCCAATAGAATTTTTGTCCATGTTCCATCATGTATTAGTCACTGCAGAACTGAGCAACATCCTGGAGCTTTCTCTAAAGTCCTTTTACATTTTTTAAGTACCAATGGAGCATTTCAGATTATCCATCTGTTATCTCTCACTCTGGCTATGTGACTGACCCAATTCCTTTTCTGATCAGGTTTCCTGATTTATGTCCTTTTTTGCATGTAGGCCATCAATGGAAATATACTATAGTCTATTTTTAAGCCCACCATGCATCTCTCTGCCGCTCCTTGGGTCACTTGAAATGTTAATTCCTCAGAGACTGTGAAGTTTCAAGGTTCACAATTATATAGAATCACTGGGAGAATATTGGTGTTAAAAAGATGTGTTAGAGTAGTTACATTAAACACTGCAAAATTTCCCAAAAGCAATACAGCCCACTTTTTTTCTTCCATTTAATTTTATGCCCAGTTTAATGTCCATCAACAGTTCCTATCCTGGATGCATGTATTAACTCAATAGTATGAACAATAAGCATATTTAATTCATTTATTTTTTTCCCTGCATGGATTATTAGGATTCCCTCTTGGGTAATCACAGAAAGGCACAGAGAGACAATACAAGATTCCACTGTTTGCTGATTACAAACAAAAAAACCATAGTTGATGCAGTACAGGAAAACAAAATCTTAAAGGCTCATTAGCAACAAGGAGACTTTCATTTACATGTTAAGATTTTTTGATGAATGAAACCAGATTTAACTGCTCCCCTGACCCATGATCCTCATTATTGTTAGGCAAGGCATAAAACATGGAGCCAAATGTTAGCCCCATATGTTTGCCCCTGTCTGTCTGTCTGTCATGGAGGGTCTCCTGCAGAGGTCCAAGTGGAAGATGAATTTCCCCATACATGTTGACTCTCTAGATGTTCCTGCTTGTAAAATGACACTGTTCTGATTACAAGATCCAGAACATTATAGGGTACCAAGAAGATCCATAATTAATAAGACAGGTCAGCCAAATAATCCTTATGGGAAAAACCAAGAGCTCTCTATTATCTTTCAAATAAAGTTCAAACCTCTTTGTTTGACATTCAAGGTCACAGGACTTAACTCTTCTGATTCCCTCACCTATTATCTATGTCCCTCCACAGCAAACACTCCATCAAAACAAGACTGATTTCATTCCCCTTCGCCTGCCCTATGCACATTTGAGTTTATCCACTATTCCTTTGTTGTTCTCTATATTTGGAACACCCCCCCCCCCCCCCCCCCGCTCTCATTCTCTCTGCTTATTGAAATGTTTCACGTTCTTTTAAGGCCCAGTTCAAATGCCATTTTCCATGAAGTTTTCCTCATTCCTTCAGTGAGTAAGGATCCTTCTTCTTCCCCTGCAATCAATAACATTTGGCTTATGTATGCATTATATAGTTTGTATTTTAGTTGTGTGTTATGTCCTTTAACTATTGAGCTCCATGTCTTACTTTATTTTTATATCTCCCTCAATGCCTATGCTCTGAAAATTAATAGACACAAATATTTGTTGAAGCTAAAGGAGTGGGCTACCATTATATTCCTTTAAATAGGAGCACTAGAAACCTAACTTTATTTTTTATTTTTATTTTTGAGGAAATTGGGGTTAAATGAAGTCCAGGGTCACACAGCTAGTAAGTGTCAAGTGTTTGAGGCCAGATTTGAACTCAGGTTCTCCTGACTCCAGGGCTGGTGCTCTATCCACTAAGCCACTTAGTTGCCCCAACCTAATGGTTTATCTGAGAGAATTAAGAACAGCAAGTATTAGTGGGAATTGAGTGAACCACACTGACTCCATCTTGTGACTCAGTTCTGGAGCTGGCTCAATTCCCTTTCTACTCAATTACGGGTCTGGTTGCAATTTCTGTCTTGTGAGAAAACTTTATTGCATCGTTTGAACCTAGCCCTGTACTATTAAGAAGCTGGACCGCCTCTACCAATTGCTTAGACACCCTTAACTAAAGTTCTAGGGTATGATGAACTGAAAGCCACTTGGATCTGAAGACTGATGTAAGGAATTTTCTTACAATTATACATCTCAAGCAACCCATATGTCTTATCTGAAAATTGTCCCTGTACCAGTCATTTTTTCCCATGACATTTGGCAGGGAGTGAAACACCCCTTTTTCTGATTTCAGGGAATTGCACCTCTTTACTCTCCCCGTCCCAACTTGGAAAATCCCTAATCTTTCCTTCAATTTAGAAATCAGATTTTTATTGGGATTATTTTTAACACTTAACAATCTGTCTCCTCTTATATTCAGGGTCCAGTACCAAGCTGAGGAGACTTGGTCCTTACTGTTATGTAATTAGCAGGCATTGCTTAACAAATATGCTCAGAAGCTCAAACATTTGTTTCCTCAGTCATTTCATCTTTCATCTGCCACTCAACATAATTCAATTTTTTAAAAGTCAGCTCTGGGAATAGTCAAGTTACAACCTCTCTGGGGGGCAACTAGGTGGTGCAGTGGATAAAGCACCAGCCCTGGATTCAGGAGGGCCCAAGTTCAAATCCTGCCTCAGACACTTGACACTAGCTGTGTGACCCTGGGCAAATCACTTAACCCTCACTGTCCCGAGGGATTGGGGGGAACATCTCTCTGGGGCTGAGTTTCCTTATATACTTCAAGTATTTGTGATTTTCTGTGTGGGTACTCTCTACATCAGTGCAAATTAGGTAAGTCCTTCTACAACTGAGTAGTCTGAGGTACTGAGAGCCACGCCCCTCCCAAAATCCATTACCCTGTATCAAACCTAGTATAATAAGCCTCTTCAAACTTAGGTAATTGCTCCTCAGGAAACAAGAGCAGGACCCTATCTGAAGTCTTTCTAGTTTGAAAGGACCTGCCAGAGCTTAGCTTCCACTGGCACTGCTTTCAGGACCCTAGGGGTCACCTCTGCACCTACTAGAGTAGGACTTCAGTAGTTTCTTCATCTATTTAGATATTAAAAGGAATGGAAACACGTTTTCTACAGAGGTCCTTTTCTGCTCTAATAGAACAGAATGCACAAAAAGGGTATTGGTATAGTAGAAAAAAACCAAAACACTGGTAAGAATTCTTTATCTCTCTCTCATTTACAAGAGATGAAACCCTGTCAAATCCAGCCTCGGACACTTGACACTTACTAGCTGTGTGACCCTGGGCAAGTCACTTAACTTTCATTGCCCTGCAAAAAAAAAAAAAAAAAAAAAAAGGAAAAAGAGAAATGGAACCTTGGGGAGTAAACCTTCTCTGGCTCTCAGTTTTCTCATATCCATGAAAGAACTCATACTACCTGTCCTAACTTATACATAAAATCCCTTGGAAATGTACAACTACTGATTCTGTCAGGGCTAGCAGTAAACTCTTTCCAAACTCATCATTCAAATTGTTCTTTCCAAAGTTACCATCTCTTAATTGCCAAATATAACAGCCTTCTCAATCTTCATCCATTTTTTTTTAACCTCTGCAGCCTTTGACACAACTTTCCCATGTTTTTTGTGATTCTTCCTGCCTACCTGACCACTCCTCAGTTTTCTTTACTGAAGCTTGATCCAGGTAACACACACTGTGAGTGTCCCACTTGACTCTTGTCCTTGGCCCTCTTCTTCCTCTTCATTGTTTCACTTGGTGAAAATAAATCAGTTCCCATGGATTCAATTATCATCTCTATGCTAACAATTCCCAAATCTACTTATCCGGCTCTTACCTCTCTGTTAACTTTCAGCCTCTCAAATTTCTATTATAAAACCTGAACTGGATGTCCCGTTGACATCGACTCAACATGTCTAAAACTGAACATTATTTTCTCCCCTAAACCCTCCCCTTTCCCAAAGTTCCCTATGACTGTCAAGGGCACCAATATCTTCCCAGTTCCTCAGGCTAGCAACTTAGCGATCACCTTCAACTCCTCACTTTCTCACCTCCCATATCCAATCTATTGCCAAGGCCTGTCAATTTTACTTCTGCAACATCTCTAGTATATATCCCCTTCATAACCCTACCTTTCCAGTCTTCTTATGCCTTTGATACACTAACATTGATTTCTTTGCTGTTCTTTGAACTAGATACCCCATTTCAAGGTTCTGGACATTTTCACGGGCTGTCCCCATACCTAGAATGTTCTCTCTCATCTCTGCCTTCTGGCTTCCTTCACGTCTCAGCTAAAATTCCACTTTCTACAAGAACTCCACTTTCTCAATCCCTAATTCTAGTGCTGTCTGTTGATTACTTCCAACTTATAGTTTATAGTTGTTTGCATGTTATCTTCCCCATTAGACTGTAAATCTCAAGAACAGCATCTTATCTTTCTATGTATTCCCAGTAGTGATTGGTACATGGTAAATGGTTAATAAATGAAGTGACTTGCCCAGGGTCACACAGCTAGTAAGTGTCAAGTGTCTGAGGCTGCATTTGAACTCAGGTCCTCCTCCTGAATCTAGGGTCAGTACTTTATCCATTGTACCACCTAGCTGCCCCCCACAATAAATATCTTAACCAACACTTTGAAAGAAGAATCCCTTTAAGATACACTATCTAAATCGCACAATGATTTGTTTTCTCTAAAATGTGTGTTCAGTAATTTAAGTTAGAACCCAATTTTGATATGAGGTCCTTCAGGAAACCTTCCCTTGAAACATCTCATTCTTCTCAAACTTATTCCCCCATCCCATATATCACTGAACTTTGCTGAATTCTTTTAATTTACCGCATTCTCCCTTGAAATGATAAATTTGTATGTGACATTCTCCTTACTCTATTCATTAGACTCCCTAGGATCTTTGTATTCCCACTGCAAAACATGGAACCTTTCACACAGCACATGCTTAATGTTTTTTGAATTGCATTTGAAGCACAGAATCTTAGATTCAAAAGATGACTCTGGACATCCAAAGCCCTTCATTTTACAGGTGAAAGAACCAAGAGCTAGAAAGATAATACATCAGAGGTCGACTCTCACAGTGGCAAAGCTTAGAACCCAGGCCAGTGGTGCTTTCAGGTTGTATTTTATCTTTAGTCAAGTATCTTTGATGTCCTTGATAATAGTAGACCCAAAACAATAGGGAAATGTTTACCTTAAGGTGTTGGTAAAGAGACAGAATAATTAATTGCAAACTGAAATTTAACCACCAAATATCAGTATTAGGACTTGGGGATGAAAATTTATGCTTTTTAGATGCCCACAGTAGTTTCAAACAAAAGCATCCTCACAAATCACAAATGTTTTCTTGCATCTTCCCAGGTATTAAGCATTCCTGCTCCAGTGTACAACCTTGAGGGGCTTCTCATTCAGCACTCTTCCCAAACAGTTCTCTCCTGAACAAGGTGTTCAGATTGCTACTCATAATGCACAAAATGTTAACAGTCAATAAGTATTTATTAATGCTTCGTGTCTTATCAAAGCCAGTCACTGGATTCAAGAATGTGTGGAAGGGCAGAGGGTCTATCCCTGAAATGGTAGGAGAAAGCAAGTTCTAAAGGGCATTGAATGTCAAGATGTGTGTGTGTGTGTGTGTGTGTGTGAGTGTGTGTGTGTGTGTGTGTGTGTGTGTGTGTGTGTGTGTGTGTGAGAGAGAGAGAGAGAGAGAGAGAGAGAGAGAGAGAGAGAGAGAGAGAGAGAGAGAGAGAGAGAGAGAGAGAGACACAGAGACAGAGAGAGACAGAGATTTGCTCAAGGTCACAAAGCCTAGAACTCTATCCATTGAACCATGCTGTATCTTACTGACCATGGAAGGGCAGTTTAAGAAATACTCCTACCTACTCCATCACACATCCTACTACTGATGAGGTAAGGAAATTCACTCAAACAACTGCATCCATTTCTCTTTGCTTTATTGTAATGCGCATTTAAAGGATGACATGGCAGTTTAAAGTCCAATACCATTTTTATAGAACAGAATAACCAGTCACTGAAATTTCCAAATCCTTAAAACACCACAAAAAACAGGTCAAGAAAATTAAAGATACAGTCTCCCTTTCTCTTGGATAGCATGTGTAAAAACATCTGCAACTAATAGAGAAAGAGCTGTTTTCTTTGATGTACAATGAAGGTCACATTTGACCACTCTATTACAGCATTCTTTAAACTGGCTCTGGAATCCACTTTTTGACTGCTTATGGGAATTCCTTCAAACTTTCCTCCGGAGGAACAACACAGGTTTGAAAGTGAGGTGACTACTACTCTAATCTTAAAAAGGGAGAATGCACCTTAAAATTTTACTTTCTGGATTAGATAAGAAAGGCAAATTCATTCACACTTATTAAGATATTGCACAATTATTACAATCATAACATAAATTCTTCACCTACCAGAGGAATGTCACAAAGTCTGGACTGGAAAAAAAAAAGCAGCAATGTTATCCTCAAGACCAAAAGATGGGGGGGAAATAAAAATAAAAACCAAAAAACAACTTTGTAAAATTCAAGAGCTAAGGCAAAACCACAGCAACAAAAGCTAAAGCCAATTTTAAAAGGCATGGCTCTTCTATAGCATTCTGGTTTTGGGAACACTGGAAGCCAGAGGTGCCACAAGTGGTGGTTCAATTACTTGAACTCCTCCAGTTTGTTCTTCCTCCAAGATGCCTTCAGAAAGCTGCTACTTATGTCTTCAAAGTATAAAAGTCGGTCTATGGAGAGTAATAGTCACCTATGTAAAAGTCTCCTTGACTGCCTTTAAACTATACTTTTTCATCTCAGCTCAATATACCAATTTTGATTTTGTGGAGAACAGATGCCAAACAAGTAGAAGTGTTTTCCTATCACCATGGGATTGGTATCAAGATAGACCACGAACCCCCCCCCCTTACCCCCATGATCACTTAATCCAAAAGGACAAGATGTACTAATAAGAGCAAATAATTCCCCTGGAGAATGTAATATCCTTACCAGGCACTGAAATAGAATTATGACTTATTTCACCCAGGTCATTAAAAAGACTTCCAATGGCAAAAGTTTCTCAATGTCCAACAAGAGATTTTATTCCTCTTCCTAACTATTACTCTTTTTGGACAGAAGAAATGCGAGTTTCACCCTGTTTTAAAAACACACACAAATTTCTAAACTGAAAGTTGACTTGTTTTATTACCAGCCTATTCATACATGCCTTTGAAATGCTATTTGAACAAACACTTACAGCAGTACTCGGTGACTGCCAACCATACCTCCTGGAGCTGTGAGCTTCAGGAATACTTTCTTGCTAGAAAAATTTCACTTTCATAAAGTTGTGCTTCGCTGAGGTATGGGTTAAAAATATTCCCCTTCATGAACTGAATTTGACTTACACAAATCCTAGAAATATGAAATAGTTACGGATGGGCCTAAATATTAACATAAGCACAAAAGGATAAAGAAATGGAATGTTAAAACAAAAAGAACATGCAAGAGATTTTTGTCATCTAAAAGTCTATCTTGATATAGGAAGATGATTGATAAAATCCAACAATAAGAGAGCATACAGAAAGCCAAAATGTCTATGGATCACTTGAGGTGATACCTTCCAACAATTTAGATGACCCAATCCATTGAGTGACTTCTGTTGACATAAATACTGCTACCATCATACTATATATATATATGTGTGTGGGTATATATATATATACATATACATATATATGTGTATATATATATATATACACACACATATACACACACATACTGCTAAGTCAAGAAAGGGGAAAAAATTTTCATATTTAAGTTAGACAACGATGCTTTCAGATTACATGCACTACCGTTTCAAAAATCCGCAGATGACAAGTGACAGAGGTAAAAGTTGATGCAAAAAGATTAACGGACAATCAATCAAATTATTTCATGTTAACATGCAATTAAACTGTGGAGTCTTCAGAATACAATGACAGGATGGATGAAAAAAAGTCTAGGCATTCCTAAAAGAGCAGAGAATCTTGGCCATCATGACAAAATTCCTATCATCAAAATACAGATCTCTTTTGTTAAGATCTATTTTGTTCCTTGTCTAAAAGAGGTCTCCATGTAGAAGAATACAGAGGAGGTGGAAAGAAGTAATATTTCAGTTAAACTACTACATTTAAACCGAATAAAATTCCCATATGGACAAGTAAAATAGCTCACTAGAAGATTCAATAACTGCAGACATAGGAGACACTCATAAAAGGAAAAACCATTAGAAAAATAAAAGAAAATTAAAATAAAAATAAAAACATGCAGGGTTAAATGTTAACTTGAAACCAGGAAATATGGTGTGGTGACAAGCAATGGTGCCAACTTCAAATATGCAAAGTATAATTTTTCCATCTTCAAATGCTGACACTGCCTAGGTGACCAAGATATAGTACAATTATGATGTGAAAGAAATATCCCCACACACACTATTCCCCTGCCCCCCAAAAAGAATCCTTCTTTGTGGTTTTTGACCAAATTTTTCAATACCAAAAAGTTAACATGAACAAACTTGTGTAGATAATAAATATCACCCCCCTAGGGAGTGTAAAAATTCTATGAAAGTCAGTTAAAGGTTTAAAAAGGTGTCACATTTTCTGAGGAGGATTTTCATCCATGGCACCATGATTAGAGGTTCAGGTGAGTTCCAAAACTGATTAAAGAAAAAAAAAAAGCTACATTAACACTGAAACAGTAAAGAAAATTTGTAGGATGCCTAGAGAAAAGCACAGTGATATATTTGGGATAATAAAAATCTGCTTCTCTGGTACATTTCCCTATAAAATTATTCTTTTTGGGCAATTTTGTTATAATAAAGAACACACCTATCTTCTCTTAGGCTTTTTCAAGATTACATCTTTTCAGTCTGACCATAATGAAGCAAAGATGGGGTGATGGAAACCCCAAATCACAATTAATTTCTTACACCCAGAGCAAGCAGCTAGGAACCAAAAGAAAGCAGAGGTTATTCTAATGACTAGCTACACAACAAATAAAGTGAAACTAGTTTTGGAGCCAGAATGGAGATTAAAAATAACATTTATATTTGGATCCAAAGTGGTCTGCCATTTTATTTGATGGTATTTTATTTTTGCTCCTTTCATTTTGATATTGTCCCAGTTGAATTCCTTTATGGTATTAACACTGATTTAAAGTTCAAATCGATGGAAGTGACAGTGGTAAAAAGATCTCAGTATTTTGAGGTACTGTGAGAAATGCTAAGGGAAAAAGTTACTAATTGGAGAGTTCATGTTAGCAAGTTAGAGTAGAAAGGTAAAAAGGAATGACAGAAGAATACTCTTTAGTAATAATGTTTTAAGTTGAGTTGCTTTGCATTATAAATATTATCAACCTGAGGGATTTGAACAATGGACATATACATCTGAAATGGTAAGAGACAGAAAAAAGGCAACAGTGACTATCTGGCCATCCAAATAGGGGCAGGATGGCCAACAGTCAGTGTTGGCATGATATTGCTTTCTATATTGTTCAGTTTTCCAACTCTAGGAATTCCTTCTAGAGAACAATGAAAAAAATTCAAAACCCTTTAAACTTAAAAGGCATTTCAATTTAAAAAGACATTTCATAGAAGATCAAAAACATTTCACATAATTTCATCCAGTCCTAACAATTCAGGAAGATGCTTTATTTAATGTCATTTCAATGAATGTCTTTCATTTTGCATTCAAAGAACTGAAGTTCTTTCTGTTGCCCCTTGTCCTGTCCTGGACTCTAACACATCATTAGAATGAAGGCTGCACAAGAAATTCTAGAAAAAATTGCACATGCAGTACGGGGCCACAAGAACGTGCTTGCACTTGAACTGGAAGTTTCTGGGGCAGGACACCTGAAGAAAATCATCTGGCTTCAAATGGTGACTCAAGGAAGTTCAGGTGCCTGCAAAGAGCTTTGATGACTGGAGAGCAATGGCCGTGCTGAATCACCTAAGAGAATCTCACTTTGCTTCATGGGTTATTTTTGTCTCAGGTAAAACAGATATAAGGAGAAATGAAGACTAAGCACAAGATGATCTATAACCTTCAGGGAGCTTCTCTCCTCCAGTGGCCAAGACTGGGTCTACCAGTTCTGGTTGTCCCATCCTTCGTCAGAGGATGTTGTTGCTTTGGCTGCCTTCTTTGGGGCCTTGGTAGTTTTGCCCTCCCCTCCAGCACTTTCCCAGTTGGTTTCCCAGTTCTCCCAGCTGTCGCTGTTATTACTGTTTTTGTTGTTGGAGACAGTTCCTGAGCCCCAGATATCCCAGCTATCTGAGCTCTTCTTCTCTGTGGAATTGTCTGCATATGTCCAGCTGTCACTGCTAGGTGATTTATGGGTCTTGGGGAGATCTGAGTTTCCAAAAGTTTCCCAGAAATTCTGATCCATAGCATTGTTCTGGTAGTGTCCTCCTCCACTGTTCTGGTAACTATCACCCTCAGGTGGTCTTTTAAAGAGAAAGAGGAAAAAAAGCCTAAATACCATTTTTTTTTGAAAATTAGAAAATAAGCACATCAGTATTTCAGTCAAACTCCTGTTTATCTAGAATGTTTGGAGAAAGAATGCTCTAGTTAAATTGAAAATTATTATGTATGCCATGTGATGATCAGCAATTTTCAAAGAACAAGCTATAACAACACTAAATATGTTTTTTAATCTTTTGGAAAAAAGATTTAGAAGCCACTTCAAGATCTTTCAGTACTCCAAGGTCATAGTTCTGAATGTTATTATTGAATACCACTAAGAAACAAATATTCTGGCTATCAGTCTTTTATTTAAAAAAAAATTATGGGTAAATCGAAGTTCATATTTTGAAAGAAAGATAAGCCACATATTGGGATGGAACTAAAGTTAAGACATTCAACCTTAAATTTTGTTATTTTAGAGAAAAGAACTAGAAATGACTCCAGGTCCCTTCAATCAAGTCCTGAGCTCTATACAAAGAGAACAAACTCTGATGGGCTACAATACATATGCAAAGTTGGTGTTCAATTTTTGCATGGACACCTTTCCTCTTTCTGAAACAGAGAACGAGTCTGAATCAAACTCTTACATAGTGAGGTGCTTTGCAGTTGATCATTTACTTGCCCACTGCAAATAGAGATAAACTGTTTTCAAAATATCCAAACAGCAAGTTTTTGAAGAAAGCAAACTTAGCATTCCATACAATTTATAAAGGGAGCTCTTGTTCAGAGAGCAGCAATCTGATCATTGGTATTATTTCTTGTTTTAGAAGCTCAGTAATCATCTGGATTACTGGATCATATTTCTACATTAGAAATGTAATTTTTTATTTTGTTCAATATGGCTTTGGAATATCAAGGTCAAAATAAAAAGGCAGCAAGTTGGGCATTCCAGCTACAAAGCCTAAGAAAATACTAGTACATGTGCACAAACAGCTCTCCCATTCAATAAAGTATTTGCTTTTTGATGGACCTATTTATTGTCCATCCTTATAAAGGTACTAAACCAGGACACAATGGATGTCAATTACTTCTATGGCCAGAATTTTTTTTTTTTAACTTTGGAATCTGTCATGACCATTCTGTTGTTTATAGATTGTCTTTTACCTTTCTTTGTATCCCTAGTGCTTAGTACAGTGCTGGGCACACAAGCAGGCAAATTTATGAATAAATGCTTATTGAATGACTACACAAAAGAGAAAGACAAAGACAAAGAGGCAAAAACAAAGAACACTGGAAATCAAATAGTAAATATATTCTTTTCCTTGTACATCTTCAAGCAGAGGTTGCATGACCACTTACTGGGTATGTTAATAAGGATTCTTTTTTGTTTGGCTTCAACTAGATGGTCACTAAGGTCCTTTCTAAATCTTAATCTGTGATTCAATGAAATATATTTGTGGCCTTTACAATAAATTGTTTAATTTGTAATTATTTATTTCTTCGATAATTCAGAACATTCATAAGGCTCATTAGTATAGCTGTCACTGTCACTGAAATAAATATTAACCCTTCCACACCTTAGTAGATATTTGATCCTCATGAGTTTCTGTGGCTAAAAACAAAATAACCAGCAGGCAGACAATTTTCTGGTGATAAGAGACTCTGCACTTAGCTAGAATGATCTTCAGACAATAGACACATCCTGCTTGAAGCTTTCCCAGCTTAATAGCAACTGCCAGAGCCTGCATTCCATAGGTATAGCCTTTCAAGAATCCAGAGTAACCTCTGTGCCAGAGAGATATTAGAGGACTTTAAAAGAGGAGATAGAAGGAAAATAAAAGGAGGCAGAAGAGAGATAGGAATACCTTTCTGAGGGTTCATCTGTTTTTCCTGAAAAGAAGGTAGTGACATCTCTCCATCCTTTACTGCCAACCCCCTGAACCTGGAAAAAATGACAGACTTTGTCACGTCTAAACTCCTCTTGAACACTACAATAATGGTTAATAATCAGAAAACAAATTAAACCCTAAACAAAAAACAGCAAATAGAATAATGTACAAAGTATATTTCAGATCTTTTTTTTTTAAACTTTTAAGTGCTTTTCACATTGTTCTTAAGATCAATCAGCATCATCACCTAATGGTCATTAGGGCCTTCTACTGGGGATAAGGATAGATTCTACTCTTGAAAATTTCACATACAGGGGCAGCTAGGTGGCTCAGTGGATAGAGCACCGGCCTTGGAGTCAGGAGTACCTGAGTTCAAATCCAGCCTCAGACCCTTGACACTTACTAGCTGTGTGACCCTGGGCAAGTCACTTAAACCCCAATTGCCTCACCAAAAACAAAACAAAACAAAATTTAAAAAGTAACACAGATGAGGGCAGCTAGGTGGTGCAGTGGATAAAGCACTGGCCCTGGATTCAGGAAGACCTGAGTTCAAATCTGGCCTCAGACACTTGACACTTACTAGCCGTGTGACCTTGGGCAAGTCACTTAACCCTCATTGCCCTGCAAAAAAACAAACAAAAAACCCCAAAACAAAAAAGCTAAGTATCAATTTTAGTGATAAGTATATTCTGTGTTCTCTCAAAAATGATAACTCATAAATGGCATATATGGCAATTACCACTAAAACAAATCCAGGTTCATTTAAGGAACTTTTACTAGGTGCCTACCAAGTGCAAGGTCCTACGCTAGGCAGATGAAGGTTAAAATTATATATATATATATATATATGAAATGTCTGCTAACTGTGAAGGGGTTTTAGTGAATTAAGCAAAGTAGCTCACAATCCCTAACTATTCCAGATAAATTGCAGTAGCTTACTTCAATAATCTCTCTTAAATATCACCTTTAATTCCACAGTAGTAAAATATAGGAGAAAATTAGCAAGTAATTCAATTTCCAGAAAGGAACTAAACATTTATAAACAGCTACTACGTTAAGCTAAATGCTTTATGTGACCCTGGGCAAGTCACTTAACCCCAATTGCCTCCCCAAAAAAGTAATAATAATAAGCTAAATGCTTTACAATCACCACCACCACCATCTCATTTGAACCTCATGACAACCCTGAGAGGCAAGTGCTATTATCTTGAGTTTACACTTGAGGAAACTAAAGCAAACAGAAGTTAAGTGACTTGCCCAGGGTCACACAGCTAGGGAGTAATCTGAGGTCACATTTGAACTCAGGTTTTCCTGAATCTAAGCCCAACACCACTGCACTACTAACTGCCTCAAAGAACAAAACAGGAGAATTGTAAAGAAAAGTACAATAGAGCATGCAAAGAAAAAATCATTAAAAATGAGTCTATCAGGAAGTCAGCTTTCCTAGCTTAAGAATGAAAATAAATGGTAGTTGATTTTAGCTACAGACATTAAAAATGAAATTTGTGACTTGACGATCTATTCACTTTAATAAAATGGAAACACTGTCAAAACTTCCAAATAACTATGGCAACATCTGATACCAATCATTCAACGGTTAGCCTTTGCTAATAAACATTTGCAAATGCCACATGCTTCCTTTAAAAGGACAAACTGTTAAACAGAATATTCCACAGGAGAGAGGGGATCCTTTGCTGGGAAACAGAACAATATACACACATCCTCATTATTGATTTTAAGTTAATAATTTACCCTTTTGAACTTAAAGTTATCCAAAGTGACAGGTACTTTAGTAAAACCCTGCAAGGCACATCCCAAATGGATAGTTAGAGCACTTACCACATACCACCAAATCAATGGCAGCAAGATAAGAACAGGAAGAAAAGAGGCAAACAGATGTTAATAACCTTTAAAAGTTTACATATTTAGTTTAAGCTGTCTCCATACTCCTGAAGTACACAGAAACTAGTATCACTCGATAGCCCACCAGGTACTTTGACAAACAACACCTCACAGGCATGAAGCAGATGTCACGGTGTCAATGTTGCTCCTCCTGAATTAGCAGAGGAGGAACTAAACAGTCAAAATGAGTAACAAGAAATGACATTATTTCTTTCTTTCAGGAGGAAGAAAAGCTTAAATTGCTTTAAGTCTTTAATAGTGCAAAACAGGATATGGAGACTGGCTTAACATTTGTGCCTGATTGTTGACAGGCAAGACCATTCCCTACCTTGGTTGCCAAATGAGATACCCCACTGGACACATCATCAAAAATCTTTCCCTCTTTCACCTATTCGAATCAAAATGTCAGCAATTAGTTATGAAACAAAATAGCAAAAAATGCTTTCTGCTAACCTTGAAAAAGGAAGAGACCAAATGAAAAAACAATTAAAATGTATGGACAAACTCCCCAAATTGTACTATCACTATTTTAGAAGTGCTTTTTAAGCAAAAAAGGGCGAAAAGGGAGATGCCTCTAAACCACCTTTCAATTTTCTTATTCAGATTACATTAAGAATTTTGGCTTATGCATTAATGAAACATACCACAGTTAAATCTTTCAATTTTGGCATGAAAATCTTGTTTTTAATTCTTTAAATGCTACTGGTTTTGCAGAAAGGCAGATTTAGCTCCTGTCATAGAGGAAAAGAACTACCATACACTTCAGATGAGAACATAACTTGGTGAACTTTGAGGGAATTTTTGCTACCTCAAAAGGTTTTTGTTTCCTTCCCAAGAAAAATGAAGAGTCATCTACAGATGAATGGTTTGATTTTCTACCTCGGTTATTCTGATCCTACTTTCTTTGGAGGATGAGAGATAATTCATATCTGTGTAGGGTTCTGTCTCAACTTTAAACTATTTTTTAAAGTACAGGCTGACACCTATGATGTCGACATCATCACAACCGAGTAGCTAGTATGGTGGATAGGGTACCTAACATGGAATCAGGAAGACCTAGGTTCAAATCTTGCCTCTGACTGATACCACCTACATGATGAAAGGCAAGTCATTTTAACTGCTCTGAGCCAGTTTTGTCATCTATAAAATGATGGCGTTAGACAAGATGGCTTTCTAAGGAACCTTCCAACAGCTAGCACAGCTCCACTACCATCTTACCATGTCTTTTTCTCTTCTCTTTTACTTGTTTTTCCTCTTTCTCATTCTCCCTTTTTGTCCTTCTCCCTTCCTTTTCCAGTAGTCTATCAGAGGTATTCTGACTCCAAAATATTGCTGAGTCCTACTGGTGGTAGGTACTCAAGATTAGAGTTAACCACTGCTGATCCTGATTTAAATGATCTGCATAACCCATCACTACGGCCTGCTTTGTTGTCTCAATTTTAACAATTTCCCACACAGAGCTGACACTAAATGGCACCAATTTGTACAATTATTTACAGGTGTCATTCATAGGTTAAATTTTGTATCTCATTTAACCTTGACTGGAACAGTCATGATATTATCAGGCATAAAATGAAGAAAAATGAAGGCTTGCATCAGAATACTTAAAGGCAATACAAACAGAAGATGGAAATGTTGTTGTCACAGAACACCCCCCCCTACCCCCAACCTTTGCTGCTACAAGCATTTAATGGAAATGAACACATAACTGGTCCAAAGTAGAAATGATACATATAAATATATTTAGCTACCATGAAGCTAGACACTTGTGAAAGGAGGATTGATAAAAGTTATTTTCTTATAGAATGATGATTGTCTAAGTTCTTTACTGGTTGCCAAAGTTACCTTTTCCTGTGCAGGTTTGAGAACATTTTCATTTAAACTGTGACCTAACTCTGAAGCCTATTTAAAATAAAGCAAACAAAAAGAAGTCAGTTATATTTTCCTTTATAAATACAGCCAAACATTCACTGCTTTCAAGAAGGTGGTATGTAGGAATTACCAACAACACAGCAAAGACTCAAGCACAGCGTTACAAAAGCAATGGATGAGTAGCTAAGCAGTTATGAGTATGCCAAAATACTCTGAAAAATGACAATAATCCCAACTGATTCTCTTGCCCCATAAAGCTTAAACAAGATACATATGAATTAGCTGGGGAGCAAGCTACTCATCCTAAGCCCATAAAGATGGCCTCTCTGGTTAAGCATTCAAGCTAAAGAGATATACACATGCACCGATATACAAAGATTTATGTAGACATTTAACATCCCCACCCATTCAAGGCATTTTTGTTATTAACTCTGAACTATGCTTCCAACCTTTCCTGTCAATTATCCTGATTATCATCAGCCACAGGTCTTACTTTCCATCCAGGAAATATGCTGCTTCTTAAACACTTAAGTATGGCTTCCCTGTGTTGCAGGCAAGTACATCTAATAATAGTTTCAAATTCCTTGTTACTAGGCAATAACAGAAATCATACCCATGTCAAAGGACATCAGTAATGTTTTATAACTTATGCATTCTTTTTTCTGTAAGAATATGAAAATACTGTGGGAGGAAATAAATTTTGTACTTTCTATTTTGTGCCTTTCATTGAGGAAGAAAACCAAAGGCCATATAAACTGTATGCCCCAAATAAATAGTGTCATCATTAAAATAGAGTTGGTTTTGAGGAAGTGGAAACAAAAGGGATAAAGGAGCAAATGGTAATTGTTATGAAAAGTATAGCCTGGGGGCAGCTAGGTGGTACAGTGGATAAAGCACTGGCCTTGGATTCAGGAGGACCTGAGCTCAAATCCAGACTCAGACACTTGACACTTAACTAGCTGTGTGACCTGGGCAAGTCACTTAACCCTCATTGCCCTGAAAAAAAAAAAAGAAAGAAAAAGAAAAGTATAGCTTCATTCATGCCTGAAAAAAGCAACAATTCCAGTATTTGAATCTTCTATCCTGCTTCTCAAATGAAGTGCTTGTGAGGCCTTCAAATTGGCTTTCAGAACAAAAAAGATTTAAGTCGGGGGCAGCTAGGTGGCACAGTGAATAAAGCATTGGCCTTGGATTCAGGAGGACCTGAGTTCAAATCCAGCCTCAGACACTTGCCATTAGCTGTGTGACCCTGGGCAAGTCACTTAACCCTCATTGCCCTAAAAAAAAAAAATTTAAGTCGGTCTAATTTTAAGCAGTTCCAATAAAAAAACTTTAGAACTAAAGGGCACCAGCAATGATAGGGAAATAAAATGAGCCACCTTTTAGTATATACTAAGAAACCACTGAAGAAGGGAAGAGATGCTCACCAAGAACCCAGTACTACAAAAGGAGAATTGCCAAATGACAGTATCCAGGAATTAGTTGATAATTGTAGAAAGGCCTCTTAGAGAGCACTTGCATTTTTAAAAAGTCTTTTCTTTTATTCAAGGGCTATATAAGTTGATATGTAGCTTTTATTTTTTAAAAATAAATTATTTGGGAATTAAATTCAAAATATGGGAGCTTTGAAAAATGAGTCCAGCGATCCAAATCTAATGGAAAGAGCACTGGACTTGAGATTAGAAAACCTACATTCAAATACTAGCTCTGCTATTTAATACCTGTGTAATCTTAGGTAAGTAATTTCATCTTTCTGATCTGAGTTTCCAAATCTTCTGATTCTATGACGTAGCACAAAGGTAAATCAAACTACTTCACTAAACTATAACTCAATAACTAAGTTTCCAAAAGGCCTTCGAGAGGTTGTCCCACAAAACATTGAGGCTAGCTTGTTTACAACAGGCCACCTGAGTGCTAGTCAAAGTATACATATCATACAAACGTCCCATGTAAAAGTGCTACCACCAAATGGCACAACAACTGTGAGCGATTACTCCCCAGATCAAACAGTGACCACTGCCACAGATTCAATTTACTAAGTACTCATGAGGGCAGGCTACTTATATAAACACAGCATGATAGTGCAAAATTATTTTGCCTAGGCTAAAACATACAAACGGTGCACACAACAGCATTTAAGAATGAACAAAAATTGCAAAAAAGCTAATGAAGAACAGTCCACAGCCCAACAGCAATAAGCACATACTCAGCACAAACAGTGGTAAGGGCCCATGCACAAGAATGTATGTGAGGGCTTTACCGGCTCTGGTTGCTGCTTGTAGCCCCAAAACTTGACCCAAGTAAGGGGGCAGAGAAGAAAAAGAGAGCAAGGAAAATAGAAGCAGCATTTAGCAAAAACTGGAAGCACTTCACAAGCATGTTAGTTAAAGTGGTACAATCCATTTCTATTTACATCATCTATTGATAATGTGAACTTCCTTCAGTGGACATGAAATTGTGATAAGATTTATTTTTACTGGCAGTTAAATATGGCTGCTGAAACGAAATACATTTCTAGTTATAGTTAATAAATGGATTTTAGCTGCCAGCTATGCCAAGATTCAGAATGAGAGTGTTGTCAGAAAACAATATGTATGCACACTCTTGCTAATAGAACACTTTATAAAATGTGTTTTGTAATTGGAAATCTTTAATTGTGCCATATTCCCATAATTATAAGGCAGTAGGGGGAGCTATGGTCTATGCAAATAGTATTTACCTCATTCAAAAACCAGGAGACAAATATCTGACTAAATTTTGGGTCCTATACCTGCCACACACTCAAGCAGTGCAGAATTTTGTCATTTCTCACAGTCCACTATGAAGTTTTAATGGAAAATAACAATGCTGGTGATGAATGTAAACTGTCTTAACCAAACTCTTCAATTTGGGGGAGTGGGAAGAGGGGCTGGGTTAAAAAATGTCAAGAATAATAAAAATAAATGGAATAGAACAGACTGAGATTAAAAATCCATGGCAAAATTAATCTGTTAGGATACAATTTCTCTCTTCAAATCTACTCTCATTACAAAAAGAGGCACATTATTCCAAGAAACACTTCAATAGCATAAGTTTAGCCTGGCTTTTTGTGTCTGAATTTTCAAGTGCTCTGTCTGAATCAGAACTCAGTATAATTTGCTTGACTGCCCATGTGTTTTAACTGAACTGCAAGAGTGTGCACTGTTGTACCTTTACAGATGAAGTTTAACTCCATAAAAGTCTTAAAATTCTTCCACTTTATTCCATGTGGGGTTAATTTATAGTTCATGCAATGCCTGAAGCACATGCAGTCTTTTAAAATACTAGCTTATAGGACTTCATAAAATTATAGAAGGAAGTTTAAAGAGCAGACTTTCTGATGTTCTGTATCCTCATAAACTATGATGTCTTTTATTTTTAAAAAGATTTTTAAATGGCTCTAAATATTTATCTTCTAAGTTTTAAGATAATTTTATTTCAATCACTTGTGAACATAAGGTTTATTAATTATTCAGTTTTATAGTAGACATCAGTCCATCAATTATGCATTTACTGGAGAGCAAAAGGGAGGTATAATCACCTATTATTGGGAATGGTCTCCAAAATGAGATTTATTAAACTAAACTCTGAAGTAGGACTAGTGAGGTTGTGAATAAATTATGTCTGAAAAGAATGGCAACAGCTATTATAAATAATGATGGGGTCTGACATACCCATTTTAATACACTGAATGTTACTTTAAAAGAATTAGAAAAGCACCAGAAAATTATTCAAGATGTACAAGCTATTATTTTATTATCTTATTACCTTTTGACTTGCTTGGGATCCAAATTTTGTAGCCTGTAAAAAATATACAAGATCTTCATTAATCAAGCACCACATATATCAACAGGATCCCTTTTTAAAGTTTAGCTATTAAAATTTCAGTTTCAAAATAGTGTCACAACATAAAATTCAGATCTGCAACTTCAGCAGTAGCCCCATTCTGGGTATCTCTAAATCAGAATTTCTTATAGATTAGCCTACAGAATTTTGTTCTGTGTGATATGAAAAACTATAAATAAAAAAGTTTATTATTATTAAAAAAAAAAAGAGTGCACCAGAATTCTAGGCAAGAGATAAGGTACTGGGCAGCTAAGTGGCGCAGTGGATAGAGCTCTGGCCCTGGATTCAGGAGGACCTGAGTTCAAATCCAGCCTCAGACAGTTGACACTTACTAGCTGTGTGATCCTAGGTAAGTCACTTAATCCCCCCCCCCCCAAATAGATAAGGGACTAAACTAAGATCAGAGCTGAATAAATAGGAGGAATCAATTACTAAAGAAGTTGTGGAGGTAGAAATGGCAAGATATGGCAAATAATTGTATATGTAAGGTATGGGAGAATGAGAAGACAAGTAAAATGCCACAGTGATAAACTTAGGAAAATGGAAGAATGGTAGTAACTGTGAGAAGTTGGATGGGTTTGGGGGAATGAATTATGTTTGGGACATGTTGAATTTAAATGTCTCTGGGAAATCCAATTTATGTTTGTTGGTACTATAGGACTAAGGGATAGACTATGGCTGAATTTGTAGATCTTATAGTCAAATGCATAAGTGACAATTAGACTTATGAGGTCACCACAGGGGTGAGGGAAGAAAGATGGAGAAAGTATATGTGTGTAAATATCTTTTATATTTCAAATCTGCAGCTACACACACATACATAAAAAGAACGAGAGAGTTCCAGACAGCAAATGTCCCAGGACAAAGTCATAGAGAATAGCAATAAATTAAAGCATATGATATGGAAAATGAACTAAACAAGGAAGAGTGAAAAGGAGCCAGTCAGACTAGTAGGTAGAGAAGCAGGAAAGAGTAGTCACAAAAAACTAGAATGAGTGGTAAACTGTCAAATGCAGCTGAGAAGTCAAAAAGAATAACCCACACAGGGGGCAGCTAGGTGGTGCAGTGAATAAAGCACTGGCCCTGGATTCAGGAGGACCTGATTTCAAATCAGGCCATAGACACTTGACACTTACTAGCTGTGTGGCCCTGGGCAAGTCAATTATCCCTCACTGCCCCACAAAATTAAAAACAAAAACAAGAATGACTGACAAGATTATCAGATCTGGCATAATCATCCCTGGTTGTCAACAAAACTTTAGCTGTTCATCCTGAAAGGGACATTTCAGTTCAATTTGTATAACAGACACTCCTTTGATTTGTTTTGAAAACTGGCACATACTCCAAATGAAAAGGCACATAAGAACTCAGAAAATTATAATTAAATTAACTCTTTTTTTTTTGGGGGGGGGGACAGGGCTATGGAGGTTAAGTGACTTGCCCAGGGTCACAAAGCTAGTAAGTATCAAGTGTCTGAGGCCGGATTTGAACTCAGGTCCTCCTGAATCCAGGGCCAGTGCTTTATCCACTGCACCACCTAGCTGCCCCTAAATTAATTCTCAAAGAAAAATACTCCAGTACACAGATTTGCAAGTAATTTCAAACATTCAAGGAACACAATTAATTCCAATACTATACAAACTATCTGCATTAATAAGAAGTATCCTTCCAGTCTCTTTCTATGATACAAATATGGTCTTGATACCCAAACTGTAGAGAAAGAAACTATAGTTTATTAGTAAAAAGGAACAACAATATATATTTTTTAAATTATACATTATGACCAGGTTCAATTTATACAATTAGACTGAGCTCCTTGACAGCAGGGACTCTGTATTTCCATTGCTTAGCACAATACCTGGCCTTTAAACTGAAACCACAAGGGTTCTCACCAATTGGCCAAATAAGAGTCAGCCCAAGTCTCACTTGCTCATTGTTTGAGTTTGATGGCTCAGTGTGTATAAATAGCAATTGCTTCCATTCTGGCCAGAAATTCTGAGGGTCTTTCCCTCCCAGATGGGATCTTCTCCTGAGAAGTCAAACTAGGCCATCTTTTGCCTCAATTCTTACCTAGTCTTCAATCACTAAATGGGTGTTGCCTCAGGCAAACTGAGACCTGGGAAAGACCTTAGCTTAAAAAGGCCACAGACTCCCACTGCATCTGGGGCCATCACCAGTCATCCAGACCTGTCTTGCCACTGGATTCCAATAACTCTGGAGAAGAAAGTGAGGCTGATGACTTTACACAGCCCTGGTCTCACTTAAATCCAATTCACTTGAAGGCAAAACATCACCTTCCTGATGTCATTTGTCCTCTTGAAGAAGAAAGGACAAACAACAACAGTGCTTAGCACAGTACCTGGCAAATAAGCCACTTAATAAATGCTTACTGACTTGAACAAAAATGTAGGGTTGGTTCAGCAAAGGAAGATAATATATGAATCGTGTTAATAATATAATAAAAACCATATGCTATCAATAGATGTTAAAAAGGCTTTTTGACAAAATCAACATTCAGTCCTATTAAAAATTCTAGAAATTATAATAAACGAACCTTTTCTGAGTAGTTTTTATCTAAACTGAGCCAAGACCAGACATAATATATAAGAGAAAAGTTACAAAACTTTTCCGATAAAAACAAGGATGCCCATTATCATTAGTACTATATTAAAATATTAGATAAATGCTAGCCAGAGATATAGACTAGAAAGAGGAATGAGGGAATAAGACCTGGCAAAGAAAAAACAAAATTAGTCACTTTTTGAAGATGACAAAAAGTATTTAGAGAACCAAGATAATCAACTAAAAATTAAAATAATTCCACAAATAAATAATAAATATCCCTATATATAACCAGTAAAACCCAGCAAGAAAAGCCAGAAAGAGAAATTTCATTCAAAATAACTACAGAAGATAAAAAATACTTGTGAGTATAGCTTCTAAGATTCATCCATGGATTATGTGAATCTAACTACAAAACAGTCTTTACAGAAATGAAAGAAGACCTAAACAACTGTAGAAACATTCATTGCTCCTGGGTAGGTTAAGTCAATATAACAAAAATGGACAAAACTAGCTAAATTAATTTACTTATTAAATACCAAATCCCCAGAATAAAGAACTAGAAAAAAAATGAAATTCATAGAGGAACAAAATGTCAAGAATTCAAGGGAAATACTGAAAAAGATCAAATGAAAATATGCAGTAAGAAAGAGTCTTATAGTACCATACCTCAAACTATACTACAAAGTACTAATCATTAAAACAATTTGGTACTGGTTAAAAAAAGAGATGCTGAAGAGGACAGTTTCAGAGAAAACTGGGAAGACCTTTATGAACTAATGCATAATGAATTGAGAAAAAGTAAAACAATTTCTAAAACACTAACAGTAGTATAGGGAAAAACAATTTTGTAAGACTTTCGAATTCTGATCAATATAACAACAAAACCACAAGAGCAAAAGAATGAAGATGAAACATGTCATTAACCTCCTAACAGAGAAGTGATGGACTTAAAATGCAGACATGTATGTCTGGATGTAGTTAATGTAGAAATGTGTTTTGACAGACTATGTAGATAGGTGCTGAGGGATTTCTTTTTCAGGTATAAAAGAATCATAATCAATCAATTAGTAAGAATCTATCTTAAAGGGGGCAGCTAGAAGGTACAGTGGATAAAGCACCGACCCTAGATTCAGAAGGACCTGAGTTCAAATCAGCCTCAGATACTTGACACTTGCTGTGTATGTGTGACCCTGGGCAAGTCACTTAACCCTCATTGCCCCACCAAAAAAAAAAAAAAAAAAAGAATCTATCTTAGACTATGGTTGGAGTACTAAGTTCATTTTTGCTGACCACATTATAAAAAGGATACTGAGATAAACAGATACTTCTAGAGAAGGGTAACCTCCAGGATGGTGAGAAAACTGGAATCGTGGAACATAAGGAAATATTCAAGGAAGAAGAGAAGACTGTACACAGCAGCAGCAACACTGTATGATGATCAGCTTAGATACTTAGCTCTTCTCAGCAACACAATGATCCAAGACAATTTTTTTTTTTTTTTTTTGCAGGGCAATGGGGGTTAAGTGACTTGCCCAGAGTCACACAGCTAGTAAGTGTCAAGTGTCTGAGGCCAGATTTGAACTCAGGTACTCCTGAATCCAGGGCCAGTGCTCTATCCATTGCGCCACCTAGCCGCCCCCGATCCAAGACAATTCTAAAAGACTCATGATGGAAAATGCTCTCCACATCAAGAAAAAGATACAAAAGATCCATAGAGTTTGAATGCATGTGGATGCATACTATTTTCACTTTGTTTTCTTTCTTGAGGTTTTTCCCTTTTGTTCTGATTCTTCTTTCACAACATGACTAATGTGGAAATATGTTTACTATGACTGTACATATGTACCTTCTATCAGACTGGTTGCTATCTTGGCGAGTAGGGAAGGAAGAGAAGGAAGGAGAAAAATTTGGAACTCAAAATATTATAAAAATGAATGTTAAAAACTATCCTTACATGTAATTGGAAAGAAAAATATTAAGATTGAAAAGAAATTATGCGTACAAAAGAAAAAGAAATATCCAAGGAGGGATATTTAGTATGGAGGAGACTTAAGAAGTATTTGATCTAAGGGGCAGCTACGTGGCACAGTGGATAAAGCACCAGCTTTGGATTCAGGAGGACCTGAGTTCAAATCCAGCCTCAAACACTTGACACTTACTAGCTGTGTGACCCTGGGCAAGTCACTTAACCCTCATTGCCCCGGGGGTGGGTGGGGGGAAGTATTTGATCTTCAACTATTTCAAGAGTTGTCTTATAGAAGAATTGGAATTATTCTGCTTGGCCTCAAAGGATGAAAATAAAAGAAATGAAATGGGAAGAAACTGTAGAGGTTTAAGCTTTAAGAGTGATATAAGAAAAAACTTCATAACAATGAGAACTATCCAATAGTATAATCGGCTTCTTTGGCAGGCAGTTAGAAGCTGGACAGACCATCTGCTGAGACATTTTAGAGACAATTCCTACTACAGTACAACTTGTAGGAGAAGTCTTTTTGTGTCTTTTTCATTTTCGAGGTTTTAGGATTCAACTCGCACATGCACACACACATTTATAGCAAAACAAACATTAATATTTACTTAATTACATGGAATAGACTAAGAGAGATGAAGCTGGAATTATTACAGTTATATTTTTAGTCCTATTTGATTTTCAACCAAAAAATCCAGGTTTCTGTCTCATTCTTATATTAACACCTTCTATTAATACTACAATAACAAATCCCACAATTTCAGGATACACACACACATACACATACACACTGCAATTTAGACTACTGTGTCTCATACCTACACAATCTTTTAAAAAATATTTCAGGACATCTTAAATCTGTGAATACTATTACATTTCCTTACAGGCTATTTATAAGAGTAATAAATCAGACTGAAGTTAGGCAGTCACATGCCATTTATTACAACATGTGTGACCTTGGGAAAATCATTTTGCCTTTTTGGTACTCAGTTTGATCAGCTGTAAAATGAGGAGGCTGAAAGGCACAGGGAAGGGAAAAGCACGTATACAGCACCTGCCATGTGCCAGGTACTATGCTAAGAGTTTTAGAAATATTATTCTTTTTGATCATCATAACAATTCTGGGAGGTAGGTGCTACTATTTCCCCGTTTTACAGTTGAGGAAACTGAGGCAGATAAGTTAAGTGACTTATACAGTTAGTGAGTGGAGCTGAACTCAGGTTTTCTCCACTCCAGGTTGAGCACTCTACCTATTGAGCCACCTAGCCATCCAAATGGGGTGGAACAGATGACCTCAAAGGGTCCTTTCAAATATAAACCTATGATCACAAAATCACAGAATCTGAGATTTGAAAGGGACCTTAGTGGCCATCTAGTCTATCCTATAATCAAAAGGAATCCAATATGACAAATCTGACAAGAGAGACAACTTGAGAGAAAATTAGTTATTTCACAAACTTAACCTTTATACCTACCTAATATAGTTGTGAGGAAAGTATTTTGCAAATCCTATTATTATTAGTCTAAGTTTTTAATCCACTGTGAAAGCTGGAGCTAATGTACAGGTCAAACTTTGAGAACTACACTAAGTTGTAAATTCACTAAGTTCTACGTGTATAAGGATGGTTAATCTTTTTTTTTCCCCCCAGGGTCACACAGCTAGTAAGTGTCAAGTTTCTGAGGCTGTATTTGAACTCAGGTCCTCCTGAATCCAAGGGCCAGTATTTTATCCACTGCACCACCTAGCTGCCCCCTCAGGATGGTTAATCTTGAATGTATTTTATTCTCTGCACTGCAGGAAATAAAATTTTTATTTGGTAAAAGTTTAGAATAGTTGCAATTAAATAAAAAAAACAACAACTCACAATGTCATCTAAGGACACAGACTCAAGCTAATCATTTCACCCTTGTTCTAAAAGGAGCTAAGTGAGCTCTATATAAACTAGTTTTAAAATAGTTTGGTTGTTGTTTACTTACACCTTCTTTAGCTGCTGAAGCAAACTTGCTTGCTCCAGTTGTAAAACTGCTCCAGCCCTAAAAGAAATATTAGAAAATTACTATACAATTAGTCAAATACATCAAGAATATCCTCTTATTTATATTTTTTAAATCGTAAAAGCAGCTACAAAGAACTACACGTAACAGCACTTCATGTTTATGTTATTCAATTATATACCCTAACATGAAGTAAATTGATTATTTCATTGGCTAGATTGGACAGCATGTTTGCCATTTGTTTTTAGCTTTGTTTCAAAATGAGAACTTTTCAAAATTACAGCTACAAAAGAACTCTCCCTCCTCTGAAGTTCTATAAAACTTACTGTCCAAGCCAATCATTTGTGACTTAGTACATGCTAATTTGTTAGCAAGTCCTCTGTAAAAAGTTGAACTGAATTCAAGTTTCTTGAGAGCAGAGATCAATCTTGGAAACCTTCACATGTCTCACTACATGTATTGGAGCATTTTGCACATAGTAAGCACTCAAAAATGTGCTCATTAAAAATTATGACAGTGAAGTACAATTGTGCATGATACACTGGTTCAGGATCAGGATTAGGAAGGAGCTAAGAAGTAAACATAATCTCTAATAGAGAATAGGGATAAACCAAATTTTAGTCTTAGAAAGTTTTTAGCTTTCTGGAGGGGGTTTATAAAAAGGAGAAAAAATAAGCATTCTGACTCTGGCCAACTTTGTCACAATCTTTCACTAAAGTTATCAAACCACTTCAATAGAGTCTACAGTTAAAAGACATGAGGAAATAGGCACTTTTGAATAATTTTATAAAACTTCCTATCTTAGACAAGAACAATGGAGATAATACCCCTCTATTCTACAAAATGTGCACATCCTGACAAATTAAGTGGTACAATTAGTGCTTACAAAATTTGTCCTGTGAGTCTAGGTAAAGAACTTTATTTGTGAAAGATGTCAGTTGGTTAAACCAACAACAGATCACTGACAAAACATGCTCATCAATATGGAGAAAAATCTTGATAAACTAATATAATGAGCTCAACCTAAGACAATGAACCTATTAAGGGGAAATCTGAAGTCCTACACTTGGGTAACTAAAAAAAAAAATCAACACAAGAATAGGATAAAGGATGTATAATTAGAAAAAACTCAATGTGAAAAAGTCCTAGATATTTTAATATACTCACTTCATAGTTAGGAGTATGAAAACTCAGGTCAAATACACTACATAATGTTGGTACCATAAAATAAAAGTGAAAGCACACACCTTTACTTTCTGCGAATCAGGAAAACAGTTAATGTACTACTTTCAAATATGACTATATTATTAGGTGGTTTTGCTTGACTATTTCAGGGGAATGTACCATGTGTTGGTGGGGTATTTGGAAACATCATGTTGAAACAAGATGTATAGATATTTTTTGTAAGAAATCAGTATGACATGTAACCAAAAAAGTATATTTAATCTTAGGCTGTCTTAACAAAACAGTATTCAGAATGAAGGAAATGGCCAGGTATTGTAGTACACACAGGTATTGCTATCCCTGCCACTACTGAAAACACAAGTGGATGAGTTGAGTTCTGAACCACAATCAGTTAAACCAAGTAGGTATTCCTACTAAGTCCTATACTAATATGGTGAGCTGTGGGGAACAGAGGGCCACCAAGCTGCTGAAGGATGGGTAAACTGGTCCAGGTCAGAAAAATGGAGCAGATTAAAACTCTATGCTGTTCTGCAGTGGGATTGGCCTGTGAGTAGTTGCTGCATTTCCAGCCTGAGTGGAGAAGGAGGGAGGGAGGAGAAAGAGGAAGGAGGAAGGAAAGGAGGAAGGGGAGAGTGATGATCTTGCTGTATGCTGTCTAGGTACGACTGTCTTCAGTTCTTTCTGTATACCATATTTTAGGACAAGTAGCAGGAAAACTGGAATAGTGACATGATTAGGAACCAACTATGTTATTTGAAGATCAACAGATAACACTAGCGATGATTAGCCTGAAGAAGACAAAACTCTAGAGCAGGGTGGGAATGACAGCATGAAAAGATTTGGATTTTGATGTGCTTGGCAGAGAAGGTCAGAAAAAGGAGCAATGGGTGGAGGCTGCAAAATGGTAGATCTTGGCTGAATATAAGGACAAAAACCCTAGCACTAAGTGTTCTCCAAAAGTAGAATGCACAGCCTTGGGAGCTAAAGTTCCTTAACACTATGTCTTTATGCAAAAGCTGGATATCCACTTGCCAGATGTAGATAGCATCTTGTCTGGGTATAGACTAAATTAAGAGGATCACAAGTTCCTGAGAACTTCAACTCTGAGATAATTATAATTCAATGTAGCTTTTGCAGTTTGGGGCATGTACAATTTCCCAGAAGAAAAAACAAAACAAAACAGAAAATCATAGAGGTAACCAGACCATTAGCCTTCTCCCTTTCCTTCAAGGTTGTAAAACTTTTATTGGTAAGAATTTTAAGCCAATATATATTTGAGCTGTTTAAAATCTTAAATGTTCTAGCCCTAAGACATCTTATTCCATTCCAAAGGGATGAAAAAAAAACAAGGTTCTTTAAATATGAAAAGGGATATAAATACCTTTGTTATTGAAAAAAAATCCAGAGAATAAGAGAAAAACAATCTAGAGGATGGTGTCTTTAATGACTAAACAAATAAGCTTTTGTCAGTAACCTTACTATTCTACTTCCCTAGAGAAGGTCCATTGCTCTCTATGGCTCCAAGTTTAAGATGGAGCTGAAGTGGAAGCATATATGAAAATTAGGCATTTAAACAATAAGTTTACTTGGAGAAAAAGAATCTTAAAAATCACATTTCCATTTTGGGGTGAGAAGTTATGTCAATGTTCATTTTTTTTTTCAGTGAGGCAATTGGGGTTGTGACTTGCCCAGGGTCACACAGCTAGTAAGTGTTAAGTGTCTGAGGCTGGATCTGAACTCAGGCACTCTGGACTCCAGGGCCGGTGCTCTATCCACTGCGCCATCTAGCTGCCCCCAAATGTTCATTTTTAAGTACTGCATGATTCTTATACTCTGCATTTCTGACTTGTATGGTTACTAAGTTAATACTAAATAATACTGAATAGTAATATTAACAAGAGCTTATATTGATACAACAATGTTTTGTGTACATTACCTCAGGAGTTTCCAATGATTCACTTATATTTCTACTGCCTTTATGTTTGGTCTAGACCTATGATTTTATCAGGATAGGGAGCTTCCCAGTGAAGAAAACTCCTTTTACCAAAGCAGATCAGCAACTACCTACTCTACAACTTAGTCTTTGTGACAGTTGTCTAGGCCAGTGAGAAGTGAAGTGACTTTCCCAGGGTCACACAGTTACTATGGATAGATAGGGAGAGAGAGAGGGGGACAGGAAAGGAGGGAGGGGGAGAGAGGGAGAAAGAGAGAAGACAGATAAACAGATAGATAAACAGAAAGATATATAGGTATCTCAGTGGTGGGATCTGAACTGACTGTGACTAGTTCTCTATCCACTATATACTTGCCTGTCCACATATCTGCTTCTGATAGGACAGCCAAAAAATTCATTGCCTAATGGCTAACCTACTGGGAATGTACTGCTCTGTATTTAGTTAGGTTTGTCCTTTAACAGCAGACATAGTTTGAGGCCTTGCTAGATTGGTAGAGCTGACCAAAGTTTATGTGCTATTGGCAATGCCTTGAGAACCCAGTCACCTTATAATTAAGCACTGGAATAAAACTTTGTAGAGGATAACATAAAATGATTAATCTCAGAATAACTATAACCTTGCATTAGCATACTTCTTGTCCACAGAAATGAAATTTCTATCTCTTCTACAGCCAGTAAACATGCCGATACCAGGGCATCAGTGCAGTCAGCTTTCAGTCTTACAGCTCAAACATAGTCCTCTGTGAGGTCTTCAGACAATACAAAAAACCAAAAATATCATTTTCATTTTGGAAGCACCTTGTGCTTTTAGAAGAAAAGGTACCATGTAAATTTTTAAACATTTGTTTTTTTAAAAAGTAATGTCTTGAAGTGCCAAACAAAAAACCTGTTTTTTAACTATATAGTTTAAGTTTCATTAAGAAAGTCAAATTCTTTTGAAGGTAAGGATGAATGTATCTAAATAGTAAAGGAAAGAACTATTCTTGGTCCAATGACTTTTGATTGAGAAGCACAGCACTGAACAGATCCTTCTTTCTACCTTGAGATTCTTGTCTCTTCATTTCCTTTATTTTATTCTACATAAGGAAAGAACACATTATTACAAGTCTCCAAAACATAGGCTCCAGGAGAGAATTTCCTTACCGAATACAGTGATGACATGGCATTATTGAGAAAGTCATCATCTTTTTTCTGAGGGGGTACTGTGTTACCAAACCCAACGTAGCGATTCTCTTGGCCTCTAAACCATTAAACACAAACAAATTAGTTGAACAAATTTTTTCTATAAGAAGGAAATACTATCACCTCTCAGTCTATCACATAATTACATGTCCTGAAAAAAAAAAAAAGAGAGAGAGAGAATTTGCTAGTGCTGAAAGAACTATTTTTACTGGAAACAGAATGGTGAACAAATACTGTTTGAGCTTTCCAAACACTCTTCAGTCAATGAACCTTGGCCTGTACAATAATACCACCAATGAAACCCATACTCAATCTTTTGCTATCAGCTGTCAAATGGAGAACACTGCTTCTCTAGTAGCATATAAATAACTTTTTTGGGGGGGCATTTATTATGAAGAGAACTCTACCAAATATTTCTACTATCCTTAGGAATCCTCTATCCATGTGGAAGAACTGAAAGAACCAAAGTTCTAAATAATGAAATAGCTAATATGGTCTACTAAAATTTGCTTGCAAGTCATTACAATTGCTAGAAGAATAATTATAGCCTTTTAAAAACTAAAGTAACCACTACACTGAAGACTAATTTTAAAATATATCAAAACAGTATCTTGTCCATAACCAAAACCTGCATAAGGCTTGGACTTTTTGAACTCTGCCCAGGATAAAATATCCCTTCAAAACATACCAAAAGTACTATATTCCTGACCTATTCATAAGAAAGCTCTCAGGATATAGATTAAATTAAAATAAGATAACTATGTATTTGTTATTATTCATGAAGTCTCACCCTTGATATGAGTTGATATCATCATTCAACCAGTCTTCAAAAGCTTTGTCTGAAGAGGCAGCTGTATTTTGGGATTGACCAGAAGTACTGAAAATCAAGGATTAAAACTTAATGAAAGCAAATCTTGGTACAAAGAACATACTTAGTTTGCCTTCAACAATTTATGGGTCTGTAATAAAACTAATGTGAATACTCCTTCCACTTCCACAGATCACAACATTCTCTAAGCCTTAGCAAATGGTCTCCATCAAAGGCCATGCTAGAAAAATTCAATGCTTAGCCAACTTTCTGGTGCTAAGCCTCCCCATACTAAGTTTGGCAGGTCCTTGGACGAGAAATATACACTTTGTAATCATACCTGTACTCAAAGCTCTAGAGCTGTGAAGAGTCTGTCAGAATTTATGCCCAACCAGCATAGCCCTTGAGAACTCAGGGTCACCTCTATGCCATGATGTAACATCAGAGCAGCACTTAAGTGGAGGTACAAAGAACATAACAGAACAAAACAGTCTCGACCAGTGAGACTGGAAATGTTAGTCAATGCAAAGGATGTGGCTTTGCATCATGCCTGTCATTTCAGGTATGATTTGCTCTGGACCAAGATGACTTAAATTCCTTGTTTGAAATAAAGTTTGAGAAAAAGATGAAAGCAAGTAAGGTGATCCATTCCAATACTATGCAAATTAAACAGCAACTTCTACTGAGATCACTAGATATGTAGCAGGGCCAAGTAACAAGCAATTAGCTGGAAAATGAAGGGAATAAAGGGGAAAGGGACCAGAAATCTTAAAAAAAAAAAGTCCTTCAGAAAACCTTCAGATAGAAACACCTCAAAAGTAAGTTTAATCCTGACAAGAAAGTATAAAGTAAAAGAACAACAATTTTAAAACAACACTGGAATTTAAAAACCATTTGTTTATCAAAAGTAGTATTAAAGCTTAAGTATTAACAGTGGACACAAAAAGAAAACAACAAACAAGACCTACAGCACAATTCCAGTAGTACAAAGGAATGAGTATGCATTTAAAAGTCATATACCGGTGAGCTGAGGATAGAGCCATTTTAGGCTGAGGTGGAGTCCAGTTTTGAGCAGAAGATGTTTCAAGTGACCATTCTTTTCCTTCTGCTAACGTAGCTACCTAGAGAAAAGTAAATGACAAAATAAGAGAACATAAATCACATAAGAATTTAGAGAACATGGATTTTTAATTTATTTGTTTTATTCCAGGCATACCTACACAAATCCACAGCATTCCAAGCCAAACCCTCACCCCCCCAAAACCCCAAAGCAACAACAAAATTCCCATCATAGCCAACTTCCTCATATGGCAATTAATGTTCAGTTGTATCTTGTCAAGTTTATATGTACATTTTTTCATACTTTAAATCTGTGGCTCAAATATTGATTGCAATTGAAAGCAATTTCAGAGCTCAACTTAATCACTTTGGTTAAATCCCTGGGAATCCACTTACCTATCCCATCATGCAATGTGCCTCACTACCCCCTATGGAGAATTTTTTTTTGAGAATATCTTTCTCAAGATGTATATAAGCCTTTCATGTTTAATTACTGTATAAAATTCACTGTTCTGCTCCCTCTTTCTTCAACTCCCTCCCCTGCGCTAGAGGTAAGGAAGAAAGCAGCTTTCTGTCGCTCTGTTTACCAAAGGTTATTTGTTTACTCTATTACCAAAATGAACAGAGTCATTACTCTTTAGCACCATCAGGCAGCTTTTTGACTGGGAAAAACTCTGACCTAATGATGGTCACATCCTCAGTTATCTGCAGCACCTGCTGTTAGCCTCTGAAGGCTTTGACAAAACTTAATTCAACTTTTCTACAAACATGTTTGATTTGAAAAATGTTTACTGCATAACTACTAGAGAAAGCACAAGCATCACTTCCTAAAAAGAATAATGAGTTTTATAAAAGAGTTTATATTCTTCTAACCATACAAAAAGGTGACACTTTAAGCTTACCTTGTCCCTAAAAAGAGCTGCAGCTTTGCTGTTATATTTCTCCTGCATTGACCAACAAGGATCATAATCTTCTTGGGATTCCAGGAATTCTCGAAATCTGGCATTTCCCCCAGCCTTCATCTTCTCGAGCTCAATGTCTTTCCATTTGTCCATAGTAACAGAGCGAACAAAGCTAGGAAACAACACACACCTATTATCTAAAGTTTCTTCAATTCATTTTATCTAACCCTAAACAATGCTGTGTACAATGCTTTGGTTTTTAAATTTCTCAATGGATAACTGACCTGAGGTGAACTCCTAGGCCTCGATGTTTCCCTGAGCATTCCAGGCAGATCCAAATCCCATAGGTCACACTCACCCATTGGGGATTGAATGCACCACACTCAAAACAGACCTGCAAAAAAAAAAAAAAGTATCAAAAACAACTCATAATAGCCTCCACAAACATAAAGCAATGAACAAGAAAGAACAGGATACATCCAAGGGTCTTTAACAACCGCTGGGTAAAAGAAAGATGGAGCTGACAAGAGAAATTCCAGAAAGATTGGCTAAAAAGTATGAAAAAAAAGATAAAGAAGTGACTAAAAAATAAAGATGTCAGGATATTGGATCAGTAAGTTCAACAGAGCAGGCAGAACTAGTAGGATTAGTATGAAAAGGAGGCCCTAAGTCAAGGTTAGGCTAAGAAAAGGTCAGTGGAAAATACAGAGAACGTGGTTTCCACAAAGTAGTCCCAGTGAAAAGCAGAATGTAAGGTGTCATAGACAAAGCTGAAAGAGACAGATGGTAGGAAAGGACAGTAGATCTCCCTTCTCAGAAATCTGGATTCATAGCCATGGCAACATATAAAAACTAAAGTGAATTCAAATTAAAATATTCTTTAGATAAATGCTATATAATAAACATGTTGGTAGTGTAAGTTCAGACTTCTCATTTCAAGTTGGAAGCTCTCCTCAAGTGAATGAACATTTACTGACCATCAGAAATGAGATTATTACTTTATAGTTCAATGTTAAACTACTATACACATAATTACATGCCTTAACTTTTTGAAGTTAGGCTAATGAAAAATGAAAACAGTATTACAAGAAAGAGCTCAGTCTACATTGGATCATCAAAATGATTCATTACAACTAATTAAAGCTTCAAATAAGACAAATCCTTACATTGTTTTCATCTTGTGCTCTGACTTCTTTAAGGACCTTCCTTGTTCTTGGACTTGCCATGATTCTGGAAAAAGGAAGAGAGAATTTAATTTTTTTAAAAAGATAACTGGACTGAAACACTTTGAGGGGAAAAAATGGTTAAATGAAATGTACTGCACAACAGCCAATTACAATTTGAAAGTCCTAGATTCCTTGATTCCAAAAAGGACTACACTGTAGAACTTCTATAGGCAACAGCCTTCCTAATAATACAAATTTACTAACCTGTAGTCTGAGACGTTGGAAACATTATTTCTTAAGTAAACTGAAATAAGAGTTTGTTACCCTAATTCTGAGAAAGAATTTCTCAGTTTGGCAGTTTGAATACTCTCATCCTAGAGGAGAATCTTACATCCCTTGAGAGGAATTTAATTTTTGTAACACATTTTGTACATTTTGTAACACATTTTTTTGATCTAAGTATCATGTACATCTGGAATTGTACATTCTTTCCAAAAGATCACATTCTTTCTAACTAAAGTCAAGGTCCTTAAATTGTGATGCCACAAAAATGATTCTGAATCAAATTTTCCACCTGGGTGGACCCTAAACTTGAGTTATCTATTTTTAAAATGAAGTGAAAAATTTCAAAAGGGCTTAATCACATCTGTTGCTTCTTACAAATTTAGACATTAATGTCTCTTCTTTGTCCCCTCAAAGTAAAGGTTAAGACATTACAAAAAAACAAAAACAAAAACTGTCATATGTAATAAGAAAGTGACACCCACTACCATCACTTCCCCCCCCCAAACCTCAAATAATGAAGCAATCTTTTTTTTTTTTTTTTTGCAGGCAATGGGGGTTAAGCGACTTGCCCAGGGTCACACAGCTAGTAAGTGTCAAGTGTCTGAGGCTGGATCTGAACTCAGGCACTCCTGAATCCAGGGCCAGTGCTTTAACCACTGCTCCATCTAGCTGCCCCTATAATGAAGCAATCTTAAAGGTCAACCCTATCATTTTACAAATGAGGCTCAGCTAGGGGCCAGCAGGATTAAATGACTTGTCCAAGGTCTAATAGATAGCAAGGGCAAAGTCAATCTATAAATTCAGGTACCATGACCCTGAGTTCAGGGGTCTTTCCACTGAACCACACTACCTCTTTTTTTACTTAAGTTATAAAAATGTATTTTTAAAAAGATGGATATAAATATGCTATAGCATTTTACTAATCACAACATGTGTGTATGAATGGGGGTGGCTCAGATATGTAACAAGATTAGGAGACAATGAACAGCCCAGTTACTAAGCCCATATGCACAAAATATAAAACAATCAGAAGAAAGCCTTCAGTGTATAGTGCAGATACTCTATGAAGTATTTAAAGGAAGGCACCAAGAATTGCACAAGTGTGGAGAGGATACATTGCAGAGGGGAAGAAATATCCACAACTGACAAAAATTACAGATACATTGAAGTATAACATATTATATATTTGCATATACAAATAATACAAAGAGAGGCTTGGCATATATTAAGTGTTTGCTATAATAGGAAATATAACTAAATAACAGCTTCCTCACTTCCCTCTTTTATATATTTCTGGCCTAAGTAGATGTGGAATTTGTACTGCTTTGGGGGTGGGGGGCAGTAAGCATTTTTTCCAAGCTACAAGATTTACCCTTCTAGTTACTGCTATTGCTATAAAAATTTATAGATACATCTCCCTTGGGGTCACCTTTTTTCCCCCTCCCTATGAACTGCAACCATGACTGATAACATTATAACAGGAAAGCAATGCAAGGGTCAAGTGTTGATGTCTCACAACTTATGTTGCCCTGTCAACATAATTCATAAAGAAACAGGTAGGAAGCTGCAGCAACATTACTACTGCTGAAAAGGAAAGTTATTTCTCTACAGAAGTACTGGACTTAAAAGAATGTAACTTTAGTTGGTTTTCCTTTTATTTCAGCACCAATGGGATCAATGTAAAGCAATATGAAGCTTAAATATGAAGAATTCTAATTTTTGTGTGGAATGGTTTGAAAATGAATAATTCCCTTTCAGCACATGTTCCTTTTGATTACAGTTTAGCAGAACTAGCACTAGCTAAGTCAGAAAATTTAGGTTCTAATTATTGCTTTGCCACAACTTAGCTATGAGAACTTGGGCAAATCAATTAATCTGAGTTTCTGTTTACTAACCTGTAAAAATGCATACACCTACCCAGCCCAACTCAAGAGCTTTTCATAGGATCAAACTGAATTCTAGATACAGTGCCTTGAGAACTATAAAACATTATTCAAATGTAAAGTCTTAATATTGAGCATTATTCCATAATATCTACTATGGTTCTAACTGATCCTCCTGCAATGGTTGACAAAGAATAATTATAAAAAAAAAATTATCTTTCCAATGAGTATTTTGAGTTTAACTTAAGACTAAAACAGCTTAAAAACTGGAGATGATTTTAACTATCCAATTTTACTTTTAATCTCACCTGTATTACCATAAGACTATTTTCTCAGGATAAAACTGAATTTACTATGCCAAAAACCTTTCCAAATTTGAGAATTTTAGTTTAACATGTATTAATATCCACCCTTTTATTTTCAGTCACTAGGTCTGGTTTTTCCTCCACCCTCCTACCCCCCAAATTTGCCTTCGTTTTTTTGTCTCTTCTAGTTCTAAAAGTATAATTATGTTTTGTATCTGTACTGTCAATTCCATGAGGACAAGGATCATTTGTGTCATTCCCTTAATAAAGTGCATACTACCTAGATCAATTAGCATGAATCATTCAATTAGTGTATCATTTATCTCCTGCCTCTACATGGAGAGCACAGAATGAGAGTAAAAATAAGTAAAATAAGTACTTCATAGTACTTAAAGTAAGTAAAGAGAAGCGAAACAAATAACTGACTAGTAGTTTGGATAAAAATACAGAAGAAAATATCAAAACTTCAATGAGAAATTTGGTCATTTTGACTTCTATGTAAAAATCATTAGAATAATCCCTTTAATAAGGAAACTGAAAAAGGTGACTAAAAGGTGATCCTTTACATGACTTTTTTATGACTAAGCCTCCTTCCTGATTGAACTATACTAAAACTATGAACTAGCACTTCTGAGTTTCCAAAGGAAAAAATTATTAGCCATAGACTTTTTATAGTTGGAAGGGACCTTGGACTTCATCTAATACAAACTTCATTTTTAGCTGAGAAAGCTGAAGCCATGTGATCCCACATGTGAACTTGAAGAGCTGACTAAAATCCCAGTCTCCCAGACCAAAGTTCTCTTTTCACTACAGAGAAACTATCTGGATTGTGGGGCGGATGAGAAACATTTTTAAACAGACAAAATTAATTTAGTTCTTAATCCACAATGGCATATAAATCCATGGTACTTTTACAAAGTAGATTAAACACTTGTAAAACTTGGAAATGTTTTGGTTCACAGGAAGAAAAAGTCAAAACTGAGTCCAAATAGGTTATGTCAATTTATTAACATGTTTAGAACATGACATACCACAATGCAATTTGTTTTAAATTTACCTGTCCCAGGTTAATATGAGTTAATTATACAAACACTGTGCCATTTTTAAGCATTTAGGACATAAAGTTCTGATTATGACAGTTAAAGAAACTAGGACCAAAATAAAACTAAAAGGCTTACTATATCATTTAGTCTACATTGTTAAGATAAAAGATATGTTACAATAAATGGAGTTTTAGTTATGACCCAGTGAGTGGGGGTAGAGGACTGTGTGAAATGGACAGATTTATTTTATGCTTCAACCTCTTAAATTACTGAAAGACAAACTTCTCTATTTTTCCACAACCCAGGAAGCTCATTATTGGGGAAACATCATCTTGTAAGATCTCCAGCCTTGTACTCTACCTCATCACTACCCCTTGGTCTCTCAGATTAGAGGGTATGGCCACAGAACTCTCAGAACATGTCATTAAATCAACACTACTTTGGGACTTTTCTGACTTTTCCATCCTACCCCTGCCTAAGGTACCTTCTCCCTCCTCCCTTTTCAGGTTCCTTTTTTGTTTTGTCTTCCCTCATTAGACTGTAGAAACCCCTTGAGGGCAGAGATTTTTTTTTTTAATATTTGTATCCCCAGTGCTTAGCACAAAGCATGATACATAGTAGACATTTAATAAATGTTCACTGACTTTGGAGGGAAAGATGTTTCAGGATGAAAACAAAGCCTAAAAAGCAGTATATGGACAGATTCTACTTGACAACTTTCTTTTCTGTTTTTAACCCTTCACCAAAGAAAAGAAATCTAGAAGAAAACACGAAGGAAAAGTTGGGCTTGAGTTAAGGTGTCTAATTAGACATTCCTATCATTCCTGAGCTTGTTTACAATAATCTCATAAGGGACAAAATATACCAATGAAAAGTTGTTTTTGCATTAACCAAGCAAAAGAAGTCTTTTTTTTTTTGGCTCAACTATAATAGAAGACTTTGGTCCTTAGTGAATTCAATGCCTAGAAACCTGAAAGGGTATGGGGAGAATAGAATACAGGTTGAGTAAAAAGTCAGGGAGCTAGATGCTGGACCTTTGGTCAGGAAAATGTGAGTTCAAATCAGGCCTCAGACACTTACTAGCTCTGTGACCCTGGGCAAGTCTGTTTGCCTTGTTTCCTCATCTGTAAAATAAGCTGGAAAAGGAAATGGCAAAACACTAAGGTATCTTTGCCAAGAAAACCCCAAATGCGGTCACAGAGAGTCTGACGTGACTGAACAACAACAAAAAAAGAAGTACCTTTCAGAGAAAAGACTGGGGAAAATGAAGCAACGTGTCCAATTTGGCCTAAGAGCTTGGAAGAAACACAGAAACGAGCTATATTGCTAAAGCCCAGAAGAGGGAAGCAGGAACCCTGAGAAGCTTGAGGGAGTCCTGACAATGCTAACAGTTGAAATTTATAAAAACAGATGGGTGGGTTAAGTGCTACTCTTCCCTCCCATTTTACAGATGAAGAAACGGAGGCTCAAAAGCCTAGAGTGCCTCGGCCCAGATCTAAGGAGCTAGCGAGTGACTGATTTGAAGTTTTAATATAGGGTAGCGTGACTCCAAATTTAACACTCTATGCACTACAGCTAAACCAGCCGGGGGGTGAGGATTGGGGGGCGGGGGGAGGGGCGGTCAGAGTTCAAGGAGCGAAGCAGTAAGAGACACGGGTGCGAGGAGAAAACAATCGACGTCCTGAACAAGGAAGAGGGTGAGGGGTGTCTTGGACAGCAAGGGCGGTGAAGGACCGGGGGTGGGGGGTGGCAGTAAGAAGAAGGGGTCGGTCCCTTGTGAGGGGAGGGGAGAGGTGGGGGAAGGGAAGGGAAGGATGCCGCAGACACTGGGACAGGACAGGCGGGTGGGGGGTGGGGGCGGGGAGGTGGTCCTGGCTTGAAGAAAACCAGTACGGGCTCCGGGCAGAAAAGCTCGTTCCGACCTAGTGAGACGGGGCTCGAAGGCAGGCCCGGCCGATCAGAGGCAAGGCCCCCGCTCGGGGACTTAAGGACGGCCTGGGGAGGGGGGTTTCTAGGGCTGGGCCCCGGGATGGGGCTGCTCAGGGTCGCGGTGAGATTACCTGCAGGAACCGAAGGCAGCAGGAGGGCTCGGCCGGGCTGAGGGTTGGGGTAGGGGGGGTCGGAGCCTCCGACACCGCCGGGGCCCTAGGAGGCGAGGAGTCTCTGGAGGAGCCCAAGGAGCCGCGGTCCTAACATCTATATCGCAGCCGCCATCTTCCGGCTACGTTGCAGTTTGCAGGGCATTGTGGGTAGGCTCTTGAGGAGGCTGGGAGGGAGGGAGAGAGGGAAGGAAAAAAGGAAGAAAGGGGGAGGAGAAGGAGGAGGAGGAGAAGAGGGAGAAAGAGGAGGGGGGAGAGGGGGGAAAGGGAAGGGTGGGTGGGGGCAAGGGGGCACTTCCGCGTTTACCCTGTCGGTCCTAGGACGTGGCTCCGTCACGCCCCTCCACGCACGCCACGCAGTTGCCATGGAAAAGGGAGGCTTCTCCTTCTCCTCACCCGATCCCTCTTCCCTCCTCCTCCTTACCCCCAACCTGGACACCCCCACCCCCGCCTAACGCTTTCACGTTTCCTTATCCCGATACCTTTAAAGGGAACGTGAGGTCAAAGGGACATTGTAGGGCATCTGAGTCAACTTTACGTCATGGGGTCAAGGGAAGGGCTCGTGGGAGGAGACCGCTAGGTGGCGCAGTGGAGAGAGAGAACATTATTATTCCCATTATACAGATGAAGAATTGAGCCCAGAAGGTTTTCTGTTTATTCGAAAATCATTTCGATCAATAAATAAAACAAACAAGTAACAAACATATTAAGTTCTTACTGTGTGTCAAGCATTAGGCTAGGCACTGGGGTTAAAAGACAAAAGACAGTACCTGCCCATAAAATGTTTGCATTTAGCCAATTAAAACAACTCTGAGGTACCATCTGACACCTATCAGATTGGCTAATGTGACAAAAAAGGAAAATGATAAATGTTGGAGAAGCTGTGGAAAAATTGGAACACTAATGCATTATTGGTGGAGCTGTGAACTGATCCAACCATTCTGGAGAGCAGTTTGGAACTATGCCCAAAGGGCTAAGGGACTGTGCATACCCTTTGACCCAGCAATACCACTACCAGGTCTCTATCCCAAACATATCATAAAAAAGGGAAAAGGACCCACATGTACAAAAATATTTATAGGAGTTCTCTTTGTGGTGGCAAAGAATTGTACATCAAGAGGATGCCCATCAATTGGGGAATGGCTGAACAAGTTGAGATATATGAATATAATGGAATACTATTGTGCTGTCAGAAATGATAAGCAGGGGGGCAGCTAGGTGGCCCAGTGGATAGAGCACCAGCCCTGGATTCAGGAGTTCAAATCTGGTCTCAGACACTTTACACACTTACTAGCTGTGTGACCCTGGGCAAGTCACTTAACCCCAGTTGCCTCACCCCCCAAAAAAATTAAATAAATAAAAAAAAAGAAATGATAAGTAGGCAGATTTCAGAAAAACCTGGAAAGACTTAAGTGGACTGATGCTGAGTGAAGTGAGCAGAACCAGGAGAACATTGTACATAGTCACAGCAACATTGTGTGATGATCAACTGTGATAGACTTAGCTTTTCACAGCAATACAATGATCCAAGAAAAGACTCACTCATGGTGGTGGTGGGGCGGGCAGTTAACAGCTTTTTCAAAGGTATGGAGAAGGATAATTGAATGTTTCATGTGAGGAACAACAGGCTAGCTAGACTGCATAGTCTGTGAAGGGTAATAATGTGTAATAAGGCAAGAAAGGCAAGCTGGAGCCAGAGTGTGAAGGGTTTTAAATGCCAAATACGACTTTATGTTTGATCCTATAGGCAATAGGGAGTCACTGGAGCTTTTTTTTTGGTAAGGCAATTAGGTTTAAGTGACTTGCCCAGGGTCACACAGCTAGTAAGTGTTAAGTGTCTTCGGCCGGATTTGAACTCAGGTACTCCTGAATCCAGGGCCGGTGCTTTATCCACTGCACCACCTAGCTGCCCCGTCACTGGAGCTTATTAAACAAAGGAGTAGCATTGTCAGACCTGCATTATAGGAATATATGTGTATGTATATATGTATATATACATATATGCATACATATATCCCTTCAAGCCATATTTCACAACACATTAAACTGATATATATTATGAATTATTGTAATGTAATATGAAATGTGATATATATAATTATACATAATATGAAATACAAACTATGCTGGTTCAGGCCTTATTCACCTCTCACCTGGAAGTTTACAATAGCCTCCTTATTGGTTTCTCTGTCACTCAGCTTCTAATCCATTCTCCATACACAGATGTCAGAGATATGTGTGCACATAATTTATATATGTACATGTGTTATATTTGTATGGCCTACATGACTTATATGTGTGTTACAAATATAAGATATATATGTATGTATATCACCTTCTATATGACAGATAATGAGGGCCTGAAGAAGCATACTGACCATGTGAGGAGAAAGAAGGGGACAGATGTGAAAGGTGTTAGGACAGTAGGAATATGATCTGAATCCATGTTTCCTGACTTTAAGCCCACATTCTTTCCACTGCACCAAGCTGTCTGATGACTAGCCATGGACAGGGCAGGCAGAATTTTTTTCCCTATAAAAGCAGAGCCAGGACACCACTGCCACTATATGGAGTCCATCAGACCTTCAGGACTGGCTTCGCCCAAGTTTATTCTAGTACTAAAGAGATTTCTGTCCTATCTTTGAGCATCTATAACCAGAGGGTAAACACCATAAATGAATGAACTTGTAATAGTTTCATTTTTCATAAATAGCAATGTGGTATAGTGGAAAGAGGACTATACCTGGTATCAAGAGATACTTGATTTGAATCCTGGCTCTGATTACTAACTGTGACTGTGGGCAAGTCATCTTGCCTATTTGAAACTTAGTCTCCCCATCTGTAAAATGAGGATAACAATAATTACGCTACTCACTTTGCAGGGTTGGTGTGAGAACAAAACATAGTAATGCTTAAAAGACTATATAATTTTAGGGGCAACTAGGTGGCACAGTGAATGAAGCACTGGCCCTGTATTCAGGAGGACCTGAGTTCAACTCCAGCCTCAGACACTTGACACTTACTAGCTGTGTTACCCTGAGCAAGTCACTTAACCCTCATTGCCCTGCCAAAACAAAAACAAACAAAAGACTATATAATTTTGAGGCATAAGTATTCATTCTGTTTTCCCCAAAGCTGTTTGATTATATGGGTACAGTATAACCTATGTTCAATTTGGTTCAGCAAATTATTAATAAGCACTTATTTAGCCCCTGTTCCTAGCCCTATACTGGAAGAGGTGGAGGGGAAGAAATAAACTAATTATACATTGATCTTGCCTTAAAAAGAGCCCACAATATTTAGTAGGGGAGATTGAGAAAGTCACAAGCAACTACAATAAAAAGTTGTAATAGAGGTGTTAACATATTAGCACCATGGTCAGTAATAGTGGCAAAACCGATAGGTTTGCAGCTTAATGTTATTTACATTATCATTACAATAAGTAGTGGAGCATAACTTTTTTTTTCTCATTGAGACCTTTGATTTTAATAGTGTGGGGAATTCCCAGTGAGGTCATTCCTTCTATCAATGTAGATACATCATTGTTCTACAATTTATAGTCCTAAGGAGTTGCCTCAAGGTACTGTTAATTTAAGTGATTTTCCCAAGCAAAGAGATGTAGTATATATCAGAAGTAGTAGTATGTATCAGGTCTCCTCAGCTCAAAGACTAAATCCCTATTCAATACACTATGCAGCATTGCTGGTGATTTTGAAGATGAAAGAAAGGTTACTACAAGGCCTGTTCTGTTAATTAGTTTGGCTTTTTTTGTCGGTGTAAATTTTTCTTGGAGTGAAAGATACAGGTAAAGAGAGACTTCTCTGATATGAATATGCCTTTGTGCTTCTTCCTTGCTGCATTAACCTTCAGGGAAGCAGTCAAGAAAGAGAGAAGAGAGGAGGGCAGCTAAGCAGCACAGTGGATAAAGCACCAGCCCTGGATTCAGGAGGACCTGAGTTAAAATCCAGCCTCAGACACTTGACACTTACTAGCTGTGTGACCCTGAGCAAGTCACTTAACCCTCATTGTCCCCCCCCACCCCCAAAGAAAGAGAGAGAAGGGAAAGGAAGGAAGAAAAGAGGGAGGGAGGAAGAAAGACACACACAGAGATTGAAATTTTGGTTTTCTCTCCTTCTCCAGATATCTGTTCTCCTCTGATAGTGTTTAATATTATTTTTATATGCAAGGGCTGTGTCTTTGATATAAGATATGTCAGTGATGCCTTTGCTTATATTATACATCATATATATTATATGTTATATGCATATTATATACTATATACATTTGATTACATTTCTATTAGAACACGTATGATAAGAAATTGATTTTAAGACTCTATCCCCACCACTTGAGAGTCCAGACAAGACAGCAGACAACAGAGAAGGTATAAAGAGCTATGGGAGAAATCATAAAAAAATTACACAAAGAAAGTAGAAAGTTCAATAATGTGTGTGTCTGTTTAACTATAAGGTTCTTTATCTCAACAGTTTATGCACACACTAACATTGCCCACTACTACCTACAATAGTAAGTTAATGCCCAAAGAGTAGAATGAGAAGACACAGCTGTGCTGCTGAAATTTAACACATTTAATAAAATTAAATTAGTAATTTGATAAGCTTGGTTAAAAAAAAAAAACACCATCGGGCAGCTAGGTGGCACAGTGGATAGAGCACTGGCCCTGGAGTCAGGAGTACCTGTGTTCAAATCCGACCTCAGACACTTAACACTTACTAGCTGTGTGACCCTGAGTAAATCACTCAACCCCAATTCCCTCACTAAAAAACAAAACCAAACAAAGAAAAAAACACCATCACATGTACACAATGGGTGAGACATTGTTAGATAATGCTTTGCCTTAAAAAGATTTACAGATTAAGAAAAATGAGGCATCTTTTGGAAAGACTTAGTGGGCTGCAAACTCAATATGAGTCAATGATGTGATGTGTCAGCCAAAAAAAGCTAAATACTATCTTGGGATGAATTATGTGAGGCAAAAATTACAGGCTTATGGAGGTCCTTTTGTATTCTTCTTCTTTTTTTTTTTTTTTGGTGAGGCAATTGGGGTTAAGTGACTTGCCCAGGGTCACACAGCTAGTAAGTGTCAAGTGTCTGAAGCCGGACTTGAACTCAGGTCCTCCTGACTCCAGGGCCGGTGCTTTATCCAGTACAACACCTAGCTGCCCCCTTCTGTATTCTTAAACTCTCGGTTGGACTTCATCTGTAGTACAGTGTTCAGTTCTGGCCACAACATTTTAGGTAAGACAGCAATAAACTAAAGGGTGTTTAGAGAGGAAGGAAACCAGTGAAAGGTCTTAAGTTTATACTATATGGAGATTGGTTGAAGGAAGTGGGGACATTTCACCTGGAGAAATGATCACTTAGTTGGGAAATGGAAACTAGCTGTATTTGAAAGGCTATCACACGCTAGAGATAAATTACAACTTTTCTGTTTGGTCTCAGAGGGCAGAACAAGGAACCATGAGTGGAAGTTGTAAAAACAAATTTTGACATGAGAAAATTTTAAAATTCTTAGCAATCAGAGTTATCTAAACTCTAATGATGGATAAAAATTATTTTTGTTTTGAGTTGTTAAAAATGGAACTGATGAAAAAGTTATGTTTATAAATACAATAGAATATGATTTTCTGAACTCATATAGTTTTTTTTGTTGTTGTTTGTTGTTTTTTTTTGTGGGGCAATGAGACTTAAGTGACTTGCCCAGGGTCACACAGCTAGTATCAAGTGTCTGAGGCTGTATTTGAACTCAGGTCCTCCTGAATCCAGGGCTTGTGCTTTATCCACTGTGCCACCTAGTTGTCCAAACTCATATAATTTTAATGACCAAAAGCAATTCCAGAAGATTGATGATGCTACATACCTCCTGAAGGAGAAGGACTCAAAGTACAAGATGAGACAATTTTTTTGGACTATGGCCAATGTAGAAAGTTTTGATTAGATATGTTTATAATTAAGTTAGTTTTTCTTTTGATCTCAGTTGAGATAAGAGATGGGAGTGAGAAGTAGATTTTGACTGGCTTTAACAAATAAAATATATTTCTTTAAAATAATCAGCTTTTAAAAAGTGAAATGAATTGACCCAGGAATTGGTATATTCACCTTTACTGAAGGTCTTCAAGCAAAAACTCATATGGTTTTTTGTTTGTTTATAGAAAATTTTTCTTTTTTCTTTTTTTTTCTTTTTTTTTTTTTTTTTGCGGGGCAATGAGGGTTAAGTGACTTGCCCAGGGTCACACAGCTAGTAACTGTCAAGTGTCTGAAGCCGGATTTGAACTCAGGTACTCCTGAATTCAAGGCTGGTGCTTTATCCACTGCACCACCTAGCTGCCCCTTATTTTTTCTAATTACATGTAAAAATAATTCTTTTTTTGTTTTGTTTTGTCTGGCAATTGGGCAATTGTTTGTAAGGCAATTGGGGTTAAGTGACTTGCCTAAGGTCACACAGCTAGTAAGTGTGAAGTGTCTGAGGCCAAATTTGTACTCAGTTCCTCCTGAATCCAGGGTCAGTGCTCTATCCACTGTGCCACCTAGCTGCCCCGAAAATAATTCTTAACATTTGTTGCTTTGTTGTTGTTGTTTTGTGGGGCAATGAGGGTTAAGTGACTTGCCATGGGTCACACAGCTAGTAAGTTTCAAGTGTCTGAGGCTGAATTTGAACTCAGGTCCTCCTGAATCCAGGGCTGGTGCTTTATCCACTGTGCTACCTAGCTGTCTCTTTAAAAACAAATGTTAAGGGGGCAGCTAGGTGGTGCAGTGGATAAAGCACCGGCCCTGGATTCAGGAGGATGTGAATTCAAACCCAAAGTCAAACACTAGACACTAGCTATGTGACCCTGGTCAAGTCACTTAACCCTCATTTGCCCCGAGAGAGGAATTTGTTTTTAAAGTTTTATATTCCAAATTCTCTCCTTCCTTCCTCCCCACCTCCTTGAGAAGGAAAACAATTTGATATAAATTTTACATGTGCAGTCATGCAAAACATATTAGCCATGTTGCCGGGGGCGGGGGCTGGGGTGGGGGGGTTCAAACCAAAAAAAAAAAGGCAGCCAAGAAAAGTAAAGTTTTTAAAAAGTGTGCTTCAATCTGCATTCAGACTCCATCACTTCTTTCTCTGGAAGTGAATAGCATTTTTCAGAATTGTCTCAGATCGGGGCAGCTAGGTGGCACAGTGGATAAGGCACTGACCCTGGATTCAGGAGGACCTGAGTTCAAATACAGCCTCAGACACTTGACACTTACTAGCTGTGTGACCCTGGGCAAGTCACTTAACCCTCATTGCCCCACCAAAAAAAACCCCAAACAAACAAACAAACAAAAAAAGAATTGTCTCAGATCATTGTATTGCTGAGAAAAGGTAAGTCATTCACAATTGATCATCACACCACATTGTCATTTGTGTGTACACTGATTTCCTGGTTCTGCTTGTTTTACTTTGCATGTATTCCTCTAAGTTTCCTAGTTTTTTTCTGTAAACATCCTTTTGGAAAGACTGGAATTTCTACCTCCTTATTCCCTGCCAATCTTCATGCCATTATGTTCCTGGGATACAACCTTCCCCACCCCTCTGGCATGCTACCTGTATTCATGTATTCAGTCTGCATGTATGCATCCTGGCTACTACATGTGACAACCAATAAACTTCTTATTAATGAGATAGTTTCTGTCTCCTAATTTTTATGACCCACCAGTCAGGGATGAGGAGGAGCAGATTATCCCGATGGATTTATGGTGGAGCAGGACCATCATGTGGAAAAATGGCAGCTACTAAGCAGGTAAGAGGACTTGTGATTTCCATCTAAAAAGCCTCCTCACATGTGCTCCCACTTTGCTGACCTTGTAAGAGGAATCTAAATGAACTAAAATCTGTCTAAGAGACATTTTAGCTGATTTTTACATGCACTCAGGGGATCTGGACAGTCAAAAGTACCTTCTGGGACTCCTCTAAAGGAAATGCTTGATGAATTGGCCAATCTGATATGCTTCAGGAACTTGAGGTGTTAAGTGTTTTATTTGTGTAATGTCAAGTATTTTGTCTATGTTTTGTCTCTTGATAAATCCGAACTGATTTTTGTGTGTGTGGCCTGATAACCCAAAGGAAAAGAGTGTAAAGAGTGAATAATTTTCTACGGAACTTTTACAATTTCCAAAAAGGTAGTCTTTCTCTTTCTCTCTCTCTCTCTCTCTCTCTCTCTCTCTCTCTCTCTCTCTCTCTCTCTCTCTCTCTCTCTCTCTCTCTCTCAATTTCGTTTGAAATTCTCCTGACTCTGGGCCGGCTTTAAGAAAGGTCTGGCAAGGCTCTCTGGGTCTCATAGAACTCCATTATTTTCTCATACCTTAATCTCATCAGAGTTAGCTCAAGGAGGGAATAACATGTACACTCCATTGGGTGGAGTAATCTATCTAACCCTGCAGGAAAGTAGGAGGGGAAGGGGATAAGGAGGGAGGGATGAAGAAAGGAAGGGTAGATTGGGGAAGGAGCAATCAGAAGCAAATCACTTTTGAGGAGGGGTATGGTGAAAGAAGATAGAAAATAGAGTAAATATCATGGGGAAGGGAATAGGACAGAGGGAAACAGTTAACAATAGTAACTGAAAATAATTTTGAAGCAGAGGCAAGAGTAATGTAAAATGATGATGGTGATGATCAATAGACTGATGATGATTGGATGAAGATGGGGATTAATAATGATGACAAAAAATATGGTACTTTGCTGGGCTATTGTGAAGAAAATTCTTTGTCAGGTATGAGGTACTATATAAATATTATCTATGGGGCAGCTAGGTGGCTCAGTAGATAGAGCACTGGCCCTGGATTCAGGAGCACCTGAGTTCAAATCCGGTTTCAGACACTTAACACTTACTAGCTGTGTGACCCTGGGCAAGTCACTTAACCTCAATTGCCTCACAAAAAACAAACAAACTAAATAAATAAATAAATATTGTCTATTACTGTTCTTGCAAGAATCAACCTCATGGGTTTATTGTAAGGAAATATCTCTTTAAAGTACTATATAGAGGGCAGCTAGATGGCACAGTGGATAAAGCACCAACCTTGGAGTCAGGAAGACCTGAGTTCAAATTTGGCCTCAGACACTTGACACTTACTAGCTGTATGACCTTGGGCAAATCACTTAACCCTCATTGCCCTGGAAAAAACCCCAAAACAAAACAAAAATAAATAAAGTACTATATAAATGTAGTTTACTATTTTAAGAAAATGATGAGCAGGATACTATCAGAAAAATCCAGAAAGACCTACTTGAGTTGATGCAACATGAAATGTACTATATACAAAATAACAGCAATACTGTAAGATGACTGCTGTGAATGACTTGGTTATTTTTAGCAATGCATTAATCCAAGACAACTCTGAAGGTCCTATGAAAAATGCAGTCCATCTACAGAGAACTGATGGTGTCTGAATACAGATTGAAGCATAATTTATTTTGTTAGTTCCTTTATCTGAAGTTTTGTTTTTGTCTGTTTTCTTTTACAACCTGACTAATGTGGAAATGTTTTGCATGACTGCTCATATATAGTTTATATTGCTTGACTGGGGGGGGGGGAGTGAGGAAGAGAATTTGGAACACAAAGGTTTTGTTTAATTGATGTCAGAATTTGTATTTACATGTAATTTGGGAAAATAAAATTCTAAAAATAAAACAAAACAAAACAAAAAAGAGATGAATATTTATTTGTCTAGATACTTATAGTAAGTAGCCAGTGTTCCTCCTTACCCCAGCCCTGAGTCTTTAGTGAACTTTCATATATTCATTATGTGGAATTCCAGAATGAGATTATTTTCTTAATTTCTAATGATCAATCTTTGTAACAGGATGAGTTTAAACTAGAAAAGAAAAAATGTTATTGTTTGAAAGGCCTGGAAAGCTTTTAATTGTTAACTTATTGCAATAACATGAGAGAAATCATAATAGTACCTAGTCCTAAACTATGGTCAGAAAAACTTGCTATTTGAGGTAAAATCTCCTGGGACTATAATTCAATATTGTTCTCAGTTTTGAATTTAGGTATGGATGTCTGAATTGTCATTGTCAGTAATCTACCATTCAAGGAAAATGTCACAAGTTGCTCAAAGGGATTGTAATCTAAGAACTTCTACAGATGTATATCTGTGCATGGGAAGATTGAGAATGAATGACCTTACCAGGTAATAATAGGATACTCTCGACTCATTTCCCATTGTGTGATTCCCTTTTTGAACAGGAATGCTTCCCACCTGGTTAATCCTGAGCCTGGTCATGATACCCTTTAAATAATGTTGAACTTTGCTACATGATTGGCTGTTCAAAAAAATTAGCTATGACATCTGAAATCAAACAAAACTAAGTTGTGCTTTATTCTTTTACATTTATGTTAAGTTACTCTTAGGCCTCTTAGGCCTGGAGGAATAGGTGTGTTGTTACCACCATGTCTTTCCCTTCTCCCTTTTATAGAAAATCTCTCTAGCTCTCACAGGTGAACATGTAAGTTTTGAAATATGATGAATCTTCACTTATTTTCTCAAATAATTTATATAATATTGGGAATAATTGTTCTTTAAATGTTTGGTAGAATTTATCAATGACTCCTTCTGGTCCTGGGGATTTTTTTCTTAGGAAAATTCATTGATGGCTTCTTCATTTTTTTCCCCTAAAATTGGGTTAAGTATTTTATTTCTTCTTCTGTTGATCTGGGTAATTTATAATTCTTGTAGATGTTCATCCATTTCATTTACATTGTCAAATTTATTGGCATATAACAACAAAATAGTTCCTCTTTTTTTGGGGGGGGGGCAGAGCAATGAGGGCTAAGTGACTTGCCCAGGGTCACACAGCTAGTAAGTGCCAAGTGTCTGAGGTGTGATTTGAATTCAGGCCCTCTTGAATCCAGGGCCAGTGCTTTATCCCCTGCACCACCTAGCTGCCCCAATAGTTCCTAATAATTGTCTTAATTTCCTCTTCATTGGTGGTATTTACTCCTTTCATTTTTGATACTAGTAATTTGGTTTTCTTCTTTCCTTTTTTATATCACATTAACCGATGATTTATCTATTTATTAGTTTTCTTTCATAAAATGAGCTTTCAGTTTTATTTATTAGTTCGATGGCTTTCTTACTTTCAATTTTATTAATCTCTCCTTTAATTTTCAGGATTTCCAATTTGATTTTTAATTGGGGATTTTTAATTTGTTCATTTTCTAACTTTTTTAAGTTGCATGCCCAATTCATTGTTCTGCTTTTTCTCCATTTTTTGATGTAAGCAGTTAGAGATACAAATTTTCCTCTAAGTACTGCTTTTGCTGAGTCCCATAAATTTTGATATGTTGTCTCATTGTTGTCATTTTCTTTTATGAAGTCATGAATTGTTTCTCTGTTCTCTGACCCACTTGTTTTTTAGTATCATATTATTTAATTTCCAATTAATTTTTAATCTTTCAATTGTCCATTATTGAAGATAATTTCATTGCATTATGATCTGAAAAGGATCTATTTACTATTTCTGCTCTTCTTTCATTTGGTTATGAGGTTTTTATGTCCTAATTTGTGGTCAGTTTTTCTGTAGATGCTATGTTTATATCCCAAAGACATCAAAAAGAGGAAAAAACTTATTTATGCCAAAAAATTATTGCAACTCTTTTTGTAGTGGCTAAGAATTGGAAATCAAAGGAATGCCCATCAATTAGGGAATGGCTAAACAAACTGTGGTATATGATAGTGATGGAATGTTATTGTGCTAAAAGAAATGACAAGCAGGATGATTTCAAAAAGGCCTGGAAAGATTTGTATGAACTGATTACTCTATAGTGAAGTGAACAGAACCAGGATAATGTTGGACACAGAAACAGCAATATTGTTTGATTTCTGAGAGGGGAAGGTTAAGGTCCTCCACTAGTATGGTTTTATTATCCATTTCATCCTATAACTCAATTTTTCCTTTAAAAATTTAGATGCTATATCATTTGGTGCATATATATTAAGTATTGATATGACTTCATTATCTATAGTATCTTTCAGCAATATAGTTTTCTTCTTTATCTCTTTTAGTTAATCTATTTTTGCTTTTGCTCTGTCTGAAATCATGATTGCCACACCTGCTTTCTTTGCTTCAGCTGAAGTATAATAGATTCTCTTCCAGCCCCTTACCTTTTACCTTTATCCTGTGTGTATTTCTCTACTTCAAATGTGTTTCTTGTAAATATATTGTAGGATTTTGATTTTTAATCCATTCTGCTATCCACTTCTGTTTAATGGGTGAGTTCATCCCATTCACTTTTATAGTTATAACTATTTCCCTCCGTGCTACTTTTGGTTTTTTTATCCCCCAGCTTTCACTCCTCACAAGTGTTTTACTTCTGATCACCAACAGCTTCCCCAATATACTCTCCCTTGTATCAGTCCCCCCTGTTCCTTCTATTATCTCTGTCCCTTTTTTACTTCCTACTAGGGTAAGGTAGATTTCTATATCCAACTGAGCTTTTTTGAGAGTAGGGTTTAAGCACCCACCCACACACACATCCTCCCCTCCACTATAGCTTTTTTTGCCCTCTTTTATGTAGGATAATTTACCCCATTTGATCTCCCCCTCCTTCTTCTAGTGCCATTTCCTTCTCACCCTTTTTGTTTTTTTGGTGATACCATCCCATCAATGTCACCTTATATCCACACCCTCTTGTATACATAAACTCCTAATTGCTCTTATAAGTAATAAAGCTGTTAAGAATTACAAATATTATCTTGCCATACAGACATGTAACTGTATTGAATTAATGGTTTTTTTTCTTTTTTACCTTTTTGAGTCTTGTATTTGGAGGTCATTTTTATTTTATTCTGCTCTGGCCTTTAACTCAGAAATGCTTGAAAGTCTTCTATTTTCATGGTGGTATAAAGAATTAATTGTTATTTGAGGTTTTTATGACCCCATCTTTTGGCTAGAATTTAAAAAACCCCGGCAGGCGCACTGGCCTGGGGCTCAGGCACAGCACCTCTGCAAACTGCACGGTGCTCCACCCACTGGTTGTAGCGGTCACCATGGTGCTGGCACCTCGTGTCATCACCACTCACCAACACCTACATGGGCCTGGCAAAATTATAACGCCTGGAAGCCCAGTGAGGACAGTCATGTGACTGTCAGTCAGGGCTGCCAGCCAATTGGCTTGGGGCTGTGTGTGGTCAGCCTGGGGTCTTCTGGGAAGGAGAAGGGAGGAGATTCACCATTCTAGCTGGAAGGCGACAGGACGCAGCCCTGTGGTTCTCAGCTGGTTCCTGGGTGGTGGTGTTTATTCAGGTTGTATCATTTTCCTTCCCCAATTTTATTTCCTTTCCCTTACTGATCTTGCTTGTGTTTTTTTAAGTTCATTCTTGTTAATAAATCCTGTTGTGTTTTGAGGGAGGCTGTCTGTCTCCTTCCTTGCCCCAATATTGCGGTGAGCCACATAGCTAACACTCCCCAATTAACAATTGGTCCCTACAGTTGGAGGGGAGAGAAAGGACTGAAACTGATCTCTGGATCCCCCCAAGAAATCCATTATTAATAATTATTTTCTCACAATCCCCCATATGATTAATTGAGAAACTACTGTTTCCTCAAGGAATCAAACTAATATTACAAATATTTTCAAAGGGTTCTTAACTATGGAGTTTACGATGGTTAACAATGTGAAGGGAGAAAAGGAAAAAATAATTGAGTGGTGTATTGACAAAACTAAAGAGGGCAGTCCCCTTTAGGAGGTAGGTCTTAATACAGGGAAAGAGGAAACAAAAGAAAAATGTCCATTGAAGTTTCTGGAAGTCTCATCTCATACAGATGATTCTTGGGACATCATCTTGATGCAGCTTTGTATTCTGGTGTGATCTCAGGTGTAATCACAGAGCAGTCTTTCCCTAGGTTCTTTAGATTCTCTTCCTCAGCTGAGAAAAATCTCCTACAAAATTGATCTTAATGAAAGTTTAAAGTAACAAAAGTTTAAATATTGTCAAAGTTGACAATAATCAGGTCAGATAATAAAAGTTAGCTCAAAACATACATCTAATGAAATTTGGAACCTTTTTAGATATTTTACAATTATAGGCTAGTTATCCAGTTGTTACATATGAATCTCAGAAACAAACAAAAAATTAGAACCCATTTTTTTATACTTTGCATTATTTCAATCCCCCATCTGGAGAATGAGATTCCCACTAAGGAATTTCAGACTCCTATTTATAATATGTACTCCAATACAAAAAAAAAAATCATAAAAGTTGCTAGATTAACTTCAATTATAATAAAAGTTCAGGGGATGATACTCAAAAATATATTAAGTTATTTCACAACAGTGATGTGTTGTAGAAACATTTTCAACTTCTAGCCATGTCTAAGTGAATAACCCCTAACAAAAGGGAATGTCTCTAAGGCATTTGCAAAAGAGTCCACAAGTTATGCTGGTATACCATTCTTTTTGTTTGTTTTGTTTTTTGTTTTTGTGGGGCAATGGGGGTTAAGTGACTTGCCCAGGATCACACAGCTAGTGTAACGATTGGAATAATGCCACCTGCTGGATACTTACTGTAGAAGAGTTCTGCCCATGAAGGGAAGGTCTTTGAGGGCAAGACCAGGAGTCTTTTCTTCAGGATTCAGGAAGTGACGCGGACTAGTGGGAGGAGGAAGGAAGAGACTGGCGCTCAGTCTCGGGCTCTTTCCTCTGGACTCTGGCGGAGAGCGGAGCTAGAAATGTGCTCTCTCTTTAATAGATAGGAATCTAGGCCTTTCTCTCTCTCTTTACAAAATTCTTATTCTCCTTAATAAATGCTTAAAAGTCTAACTCTTGCTAAAGCTTATAATTTATTGGCGACCACTCATTAGATATTTTAGACAGACTAGCTAGAATTTTAACCCTTAACACTAGTAAGTGTCAAGTGTCTGAGGCCGGATTTGAACTCAGGTCCTCCTAAATCCAGGGCCGGTGCTTTATCCACTGCACCACCTAGCTGCCCCCTATACCATTCTTTAATACATGACTGAGACAATTGCAGTATCATGTAAAAAAAGGATTAATATCCTGGTTTCATAACATTTTGCATCATGTGTCTAATTATCCTCATGCCATTATGAGAAATTAAAGAATCTAATATAACTGGTAACAGATATCAAGGCCAAATTCAACATTGTGTCCATCATGACATCTGAGATAATTATGGGGTAACCACAAAAGAATAGAGAAGTGATATATACAGCCCATGCAGTAAGCCAGGCTTAAAATAGGTGAATGGGATATATGTCCATGCCACCCAACATATCGGGGGAGATCGAGTCAGGCTTAAAATCAGATGCATGGGATTGAGACGTCCATGGTATCAGGCATATTGGAGGGGGAATAGAAGCCAGGTGTAGAATGATATGGGTGGGATGAAAATGTACAGCCATCTATACAATATTGTGGGGAAATGGAGCCAAAAGAAGCCAACCTCAAGCTCTTGCCAATGGCTGTTCTCTCAGCCTTTCCCAGAATAGTATACCACCTGCACTTTATGCATGTCTCCCCTACTGTGACAGTTCAATGCTTGCTCTTGTATGTATTCCCCTCATGGATGGCTGGCATCTTAGCTGCTCAGGATCTGATAACTCAGAATAAAGGCAATTGATGTTTCAAATGGTAAATTCCCATAATCCAAGGCTCATATGGATTTAACTCCTGATTATAACGATGAAAGCAAAAAGTGTAAATTTGCTTCATGACTCAGGATGTAATTGCAATATGCAATAATTCCAAATAATAACTATAAATATATAATCACAATAACATAAATAGATACCAAATATAAATGACTGACAACATTATTCATTATTAAATAATTTCCATTAATGCATTAATAATTAAAATCGCATCACCCTGAGAATCAATGTAAGCTGCCCATGAATCTCTTATTTTTCTTTGACTTTTTAAAAATTCAAATATTCTTATACAAAATGACTCAAGTAAAATGATGAAAAGTTGAGTGACAAGGAGAATAATACTTCCAGACTTCATACTTTATTATGAAATAAAAGCCATCTGGCATTAGTTCAAAAATAGAGAGATTGATGAATGAAACAGACTACACAAGGAAGAATAAAAAACAATGAAACTCAATAACCTAGTGATTTTTTTTAAATGGAAAACATAAATTACCTTAGAAAACATCATTTGAATTTTTAAAAAATTACTGTTAAAACCAGAAAGTTCTAAATGAATATGAACTTAATATTTAAAAAATGTAAAAGAAGCTGGTCATATACTTTTCACATCTATGGATAGCAGATGTAGTCTTGTATTTTTGGGGGGGAGCAATGAGAGTTAAGTGATTTGACCAGGGTCACACAGCTAGTAAGTGTCAAGTGTCTGAGGCTGGATTTGAACTCAGGTCCTCCTGAATCCAGGGCCAGTGCTTTATCCACTGTGCCACATAGCTGCCCCCTAGCAGATGTAGTCTTAACCAAACAAGAGATACAGGCAATTACAAAATATAACTTTGATTACATGAATATGAAAAACTTTTGCACATGTTCTTTCTTCTAAGCCAAGTGTGATGAAATAATGAGATTTAGCAGATACTCAAAGACTCACCTGGAGATTAATCTATACTGATTGAATCAAGTGAGAGTGATTGACTGCTGATTAAGCCTACTTCAAGTTGATTGGATTGTAATCACACCTGGCTATCCCTTAAGAAGGTATTGTTCTCAGAAGCTAGACTGTGAACTCAACTTGAGAATACCTTCAAAACCAATGGATTTGGATGACGCCAACCAATCAGCTTGAAGCAGTGTGTAAGGACTGCCTCTGTTCCAGACCTATAAAAAGCTTCCACAATCAGCTTGCTGGACAGTTCCTGATTAAAGCAGGCTCCTGGAGGAGGACTTGAGGAAGAACCCAACCAGGATGGAACTCTATGCGAGATAGGCTTTTTCTTAACTTTCTGAACTCCTTGTGAACACCTGTATGCTTTAATAAATGTTTGATGCCCAAAGACTGGTGCTGAAGCTTCTAATTTAAGGCCCTACAATTTAGATTTTAAACATCACACAAGTATACAATCACCAACATGTTCTTTTTCTGTAGTATGCAAGTAGTATGTAGATGCTTTTCCCTTTGTGAAAAATCAGAACATATTCTTTTTTTTTTAGAGGGGGGAGGTGAGGCAATGAGGGTTAAGTGACTTGCCCAGGGTCACACAGTTAGTAAGTGTTAAGTGTCTGAGGCCAGATTTGAACTCAAGTCCTCCTGAATCCAGGGCTGGTGCTCTATCCACTGCACCACCTAGCTGCCCCAGAACATATTCTAATACAAGTTATGCAATACAATTTTAAAAGAATGACAATCTCTATGAAAATAAACCCATACTATTAATTTCAAAATGTAGATGCAATAGCATAAAAAGAAACCTTTATGTAGCATTTGAATAGACATTACTCCTCTGAGGTGTAACAATTGAAATGATGCCACCTGCTGGAGACTTATTGTAGGAAAGCTCCACCATGAGGAGAAGGCCTCTGAGGGCAAGGCCATGTGCCTTTTCTTTGGTGTCAGGAAGTAATGTTTGCTTGTGAGAGGAAGAGGGGGCAAGGCTGGCTCTCACTTGCTCTCTTTTCTCAGGACTCTGGTGGAGAAGGGAGTGAGAAATGCGCTTTCCCTTTAATAGATAGATGAATCTAGGCCTTTCTCTTTCTCTTCACCAAATTCTTATTCTCCTTAATAAATGCTTAAAAGTCTAACTCTTGCTAAAGCTTATAATTTATTGGTGACCACTCATTAGATTTTAGACAGACTAGCTAGAATTTTAGCACCTTACAGAGGGAATCTAGAACCTTTCTGGTTGCAGCTTTTGAAATCTCCATACTTCATATTAATATCTTGCTGTCTAATTCTACATTCCTGCAAAATGTGTCTCCATTTATGGCAATAGAAACAGGTTCTTGAAGTCTGATGACGACTGTCTTGCACATCTTTATTCAGCCTAAGCTTCTCCTGTCTGATATCTAACTTTTCTTTCTCTGGTACTTGAGGAGCAAGCTTCTTTTGTTTTTCTTTAGCCCCTTTGTTTTCTCTGTTGGTCCTTTCATAATAATACAAATACTTTATAAGGTTTTTAATTAAAGGCAAAAGCAAATTAACAAAATGATTATAAATGAAATGAGCATTTCTAGAATTTAAAGGGTTTATCCCACATGCACTCCCATCATGATTAAACATCTCTATTAGAGGGAGAATCTTAGGCTCTTTCTGTTCCATTAAAAATGGACTTTCTGGGGCAGCTAGGTGGCGCAGTGGATAGAGTACCGGCCATGGATTCCGGAGGACCTGAGTTCAAATCCAGCCTCAGACACATGACATTTACTAGTTGTGTGACCCTGGGCAAGTCACTTAACCCCAATTGCCTCACCAAAAAAAAAAATGGACTTTCTAAGTAACAGGACAGCTCATCGGCTGTGGAAGCATGTATGGGGGCAGCAGCAGTGGCTCCTGGGACAAGCTTAGGCCCAAGTGCAGATGGGGTAGGGGTGGAGGGCTGGAGCACTGGTCTCAGTCACTGACTGCTCTGGCAAAGGAGCAGAAGCCAGAAATGCTGGAACTGGAACCCTTGGAGGGGAAACCTGAACTCGAGGGGTTGGGGTGGGCTCAGGAAATGTAAGTGGGGTGGGGGTGTGGGTGGGGTCTCAGCCATGGGGAGAGACACCAGAGTGGGTGGGGCCACTGCCCTCTCCATGTGGTCAGCCTCAGTGTTTAACCTTGGTGGCTTAGCTGGGTGGTTGGTAATCCAGGAGGGACCAGAGCAATTTGGCATTATAGCCTGAGAAGTATGCTGGGCCTCAGCTCCCAAAGTTGGAGTCTCTGGAGGAGGCTGGGTCATTGCCTTCTGGTATGCAAAAAACCATGAACAGAGAGAAGGAGATGGGGAAGCAGCCCCAGAGTCAGGTGGAAAGCTGCATAAAGCAGGATGCCTAGAACAAGAACCTAAGAAATGTGAGGGGAAAGAAAAATGAGTTTGAGAAGCCTGAGAAACAGAAGCTTTTTTGTTGTTGTTGTTTTTGGGAGGCAATGAGGGTTAAGTGACTTGGCCAGGGTCACATAGCTAGTAAGTGTCAAGTGTCTGAGGTCAGATTTGAACTAAGGTCCTTGTGAAACCAGGGCCAAGTGCTTTCTCTACTGCACCACCTAGCTGCCCCAGAACAGAAGTTTTTAAAAGGAGCAGGTGAGACAGTCTGCAGAATGGAGTAACTATGTGGCAAGGTAGGAGCAGGAGAGGGGAGGATAGAAGCTGGTGTCGCCCCCTGTGTGAGCTCTTGACTTGCTCTACTCCAGAGTTCCCAATAAATTAAATCTTTGGAGGACGTGTGGCACAGGATTATTTGCAAATCTCTCAATGTTTGGGGATCAAATGATCAGAATTCTGGCCATTGGCCCTTTAATAAAAAAATATTTTTATGCCACCTAAAATACAGTTCAGTGGGCTTTCTCTTTTTTCATTCCTGGCTGAATTGGTAGCTTATACAAATCCCATGCCATGAGCATCCTTTCTAGGGGAGACTTTTGTGGTATAAAGCAGATTTTAGTATTCTTGGCTCCCATAATATTTGATTCAAAATTTCCCCATCTAAAGGAAAAACACACACACACACACACACACACACACACACACACACACACACACACACACAGGCACACAAAAACCTAACAGGATTTTGTAAAATTACAGTCTAAAATTGTCTCAAAAAACTTTCCTGCTAGTTGGATTAAAGTTTGAGAAAGAAAGCAGGTACTTAGATCAGAAGCAGATAGAAAATCCCATTTGAAAATTTAAAGGGACAGGCACATGTGGGAAAATAATGGGGTTTTGGGAATGCCCAAAGGGGCCCCTCCACCAGGGGATTGATTGAATTAAGATTGATTGACTGACTTAGATGATTAACTCACTTAAAGTTAATTCAATTAAAACCATACCTGCCTGGCCCTCAAGAGGGTTGTCCCCTATTGATGTCAGAGTTCACACCCTCTGAAAACATACCCTCTTGAGGGCCAGGCAGATAAAGAATGTAAAAGACCTTCTCTGAAAGGCAAAGGTGAAGTCCAGTATAGAGGTGTAATTTGATTTATCAATTCACTGAGCTAAACAAAAGAATCAATCTTCATTTCTTTTGTTCCCTTGGACCTGTTCCAGACTAGATCTGCTGAAGTTCCTCAAGAACTGGACTTTCTAGAGTTGAGGGTGAGGATAGAAAGGATGGAAACTGATCTCTAAGTCCCCCCCCCTCCCAAGAAATCCATTATTAATAATTATTTTATTATAAAGCATTGGAATGATGGGAGATGAGATTCAGGAGAGTATAAGGATTAGGGACCACAGGTGTTCACATAAGGAATCACACAAACATTGACTGCTCAGGTCTTGGACAAGATGCCACTGACAACCCAAAGAACTCACAAACAGGAAAGATCAGAGAATTACAAGGACTAGTGCAGGGAACTAAAAGACCAGAGGATAAGTAGTCCTAATGCCCTCAATTGCCTCTGGAGAGGAGATACTCTGAGACAAGAGGAAGAGGTTTAGAGGGATCCAACTAAATCTGGATTGGAGAGGCAATGAGAACCTTTCTGATATCAGAAGAGTTAATATTCAGAGGGAATATGGGGCTTCTTCCAGGGGTGTAGAAGAGCAGATCAAGATAGAGACTGCTAGATTATAGGGGGAAATGCAATGCTTTTCAGAAAGAGGAAGAACTAGATGTCATTTTGGGGAAAGAACTCAACCATAGCTCTATATATCTGGAGAAAGTCATGGCCTAGAGCATGAACATGTTTTAACAAAAAACACCAGGGGGCAGCAAGGTGGCACAGTGGATAAAGCACTGGCCCTGTATTCAAGAGGACCTGAGTTAAAATCCGACCTCTTGACATTTACTAGCTGTGTGACCCTGGGCAAATCACTTTTTAAAAAAATTTTTTTTATTGAATAGAATTTTATTTTCCAAAATATATATAAAAACAAATTTTATCAATTTTTAAAAAATTTATGTTCCAACTTCTCTTCCTCCTCCATTCCCAGCCCCCACCACTAGAACTCAAGCATTTCAAAATAAGTTATACATGAGTAATCATGGAAAACATTCCCACATTAGCTAGGTTGTGAGAGAAAACAGTCAAAAACCCCCCAAAACTTCAGATTGAGAAATTATCAAAGAAGAAAAAAAAATTCTTAAAAATGTGTTTCCAGGGGCAGCTAGGTGGTGTAGTAGATAAAGCACCAGCCCTGGAACCAGGAGCACCCGAGTTCAAATCCGGCCCCAGACACCCAACACCCACCAGCTGTGTGACCCTGGGCAAGCCACTCAACCCCAATTGCCTCACCAAAAAAAAAAAAAGAAAAGAAAAAATGTGTTTCCATCTATTTTCAGATACTATCACTTCTTTCTCTGTAGATGGGTTGCCATTTTCATAAGTCCTTCAGGGTTATATTGGATCATTGCCTTGCTGAAAATAACCACATCTTTCCCAGCAGATCATCTTACACTATTGCTGTTATTTTGTATACAGTACATTTCACTCTACTTCAGTTCATGTAGGTCTTTCCAGGTTTTTCTGATAGTATCCTGTTCATCATAACCTAAATAAAGTACCTTAAACTTGACAAAGAATTGTCTTCACATTAGCCCAGCAAAGTAAGTACCATATATTTTGCCATTATATTCAATCATCATAACTATTTCCCTCCCTCCTATTCCCTTCTCATGATATTTACTCTATTTTCTATCTTCTTTTAAACTATTCCTCCTCAAAAGTGTTTTACTTCTGACTGTCCCCTCCCCTACTCTGCACTCCCTTTTTTTTCACCCTTCCTTCCTTATCCTCTTCCCCTCATACTTTCCTGTAGGGTTAAATAGATTACTCCTCCCAACTGGGTGTGAATGTTATTCCTTCCATGAGCCAACTCTGATGAGTTTAAGGTCTTTGAGCTAATTCTGTGTTCCAAATTTTCTTCCTCCCTCTCTCCTCAACCCTCCCTATGAAACCAAGCAATTCAATATGTCATACTTGTGCAGTTATGTAGAACATCTTTACCTTCCTTGAAAGTATTTCAATTTTTACTGCTCTCTCCCCCAATCTGTCCTTCCCTCCTTCCCCTCTCCCCACCCCCTTATCTCCCTCCCCTCCCTCAGGGCAAAAATGTATTACTATACCCACTTGAGTACAGTCCTTTGAGTCTGATGACATTAAGGTTCACTCATTCCCCAATTCCTTACCCCTCTTCTCCTCCCCTCCATACACTGTTTTCTTGTTTCCTTCATGGGAACAACCTCTGCCCAGACAATCTCTCCCCTTCCCTCTCCCCCAGTCTATTTCTCCTACACCTCAACCCTATTTTAAAGATGTCATTATGGATTAGTTAGGTGGCACAGTGGACAATGCACCAGCCCTGGACCCAGGAGGCCCCAAGCCCAAATCTGACCCCAGACATAAGACACCCCACAAAGAACAAAACATAAATGTTTTACAGATATCATCCCTTCGTATTCAGTTCAGACTTGTGTCCTCTGTTATTTCCTTACTGAGATAGTTCTTATGAGTTCGAAGTATTATCTTCCCATGTAGGAATATAAACAGTTTGATCTTTTAATATCCCACATGAAGTCTTTTTCCTGTTTATCTTTTTATGCTTCTCCAGGGTCTTGTATTTGAAAGTCAAATTTTCTATTCAGTTCAGGTCTTTTCATAGCAAATGACTGAAAGTCTTCTTTCTCATTGAAATTCCAGGTTTGCCTCTGAAAGATGATACTTAGTTTTGCTGGGTATGTGATTTTTGGCTGTAGTCCCAGTTCCTTTGCCCTCTGGAATATCATATTCCATGCCCTCCGGTCCTTTAATGTAGAAGCTGCTAGATCTTGCTTTATCCTTATTGGAGCTCCACAGTATTTAAATTCCTTTTTTCTAGCTGCTTGCAATATTTTCTCCTTGACCTGGGAGTTCTGGAATTTGGCTATAATATTCCTGGAGGTTTTCCTTTTGGGATCTCTTTCAGGAGGTGATCAGTGGATTCTTTCAATTTCTATTTTAGCTTCTGCTTCTAGAATATCCGGGCAATTTTCCCTCACAATCTCTTGGAGGATGGTGTCTAAACTCTTGTTTTGGTCATGGTTTTCAGGTAGTCCAATGATTTTCAAATTATCTCTCCTAGATTTATTTTCCAGGTCAGCTGTTTTTCCAAGAAGATATTTCACACTGCCCTCTATTTTTTCATTCAATTGGATTTGCTTTACTGTGTCTTGGTTTCTCATAAGGTCACTAGCTTCCATTTGTTCAATCCTAATTCTTAGGCAGTTATTTTCAGCAGACAGTTTTTTAATCTCCTCTTCCATTTGGCTTTTCAAACTGTTGACTTTTTTCTCATGACTCTCCTGCATTGCTCTCATTTCTCTTTCCATTCCTTCCTCTCTTTCTCTACATCTTTGTTCTATCTCTCCTACTTTCACTTCAAAGTCCCTTTTGAGAGCTTCCATGGCCTGAGACCAGTTCATATTTTTCTTGGAAGCTTTGGATGTTGGAGCTTTGACCCTGTTATTATCTTCTTCTTCTGAGGATGTATTGTGATCTACCTTTCCCCCAAAGAAGTTTTTGATGGTCTTCTGCTTTCTCTGCCTACTCATCCTGGCTTACTATTTCTTGGCTTTTAATTCCTTCTTTAAGTGTGGTGCTACTTCCAGGACACCCTGTTCATGCTACAGTGTAGCCCAGGGGGTGATTAGGCTTCTTCTCAGCCTGCCTGGCTTGTGAGTAATCACAGCTGCTTTCTCTTTGACCTGGAAACAGAAGTCTGATTGAACTCCAATTCTCTATGGTTGGAAGCTTGGCGTGCTTTTGCCCCTCCCCCACTGGGCCACCACCACTCGATTCAGCCCACTGGTTCAAACCCAGGGTGCTTTGCCCCAACTCCCGTAGATACTGCCTCCACTTCACCCCAGCCTACTGCCGAACCCCCTCACCAGTCCGTGATGGGAGCCTCAAAAGCTGCGGGTGCTGAAGACTCTGACATGCACTGGAAGCAGTGTCCCTGGCTGGGTCCAGACTGTGCGCTGAGCTGTTCAGCCTGATCAGTAGGTGGTCAGAATTGCCCTCTTTTGCAGAGAAATAGTCTCACTCTGTTCTTATGTGCATTAGGCTGTTCTGGGTTTTGATTTTTTACCATATTATTTGGGCATGAATGGACAGGTTTATCTGGAGCTTGTGGGAGTCACAGCCTCTCCTCTACCATCTTGGCTCCGCCCCTCTGGGCAAATCACTTAACTCTCATTGCTCCACCAAAAAAACAAAAAACAAAAAACCAACAGACAGTAATAAAACAAATTCCAAATGAATGTTATCACAGGGAAAAAGGTAGGGGTTCTTAGGTTTTTTTCTTTCTTTTTTTGGTTTGGTTTGGTTTTTTAGTGTGTGTGTGAGGCAGTTGGGGTTAAGTAACTTGCCCAGGGCCATACAGCTAGTAAGTGTCAAGTGTCTGAGGCCGGATCTGAACTCAGGTACTCCTGAATCCAGGGCCAGTGCTTTATCCACTGTGCCACTTAGCTGCCCCCCCCCACCCTTAGGTATTTTTCAATAAAGAATTACACTCTCTCACACAGTCCAATTATAATTTTTTTAAAAAAAATTTTTTTGGCACTAGGGTAGGTTACCAAGAGAGAAATAGAAGACTGCCTCAAGTGGAGGAGAGCTTAGAAACATTCTCTTCCAAGAACAGAGAGAAGGCAAAGGCTTTTATAGAGGATAGATGTGGCGCCCACTTGAAAATTGGAAAGTTTGTTTCTGGGGTGGGGTGGGGAAAGCTTGGATGCTTGTTATATTCCTGAGATTTGAGGGGGATTTTTATGAAATGATGGTCCCAACCTTTGGAGTCAGCCATGCCCAGTTGACTTTCATGCTATAGAATTTTATCTCCCCTTATTTCTTAGGTATGTCTGTCCTGATATCTAGTTGGTCAATCTAAACTTTAATAGTCCCTTGATTCTTCAATATGTCTGTCCTGTTATCTGGTCATCTTTGGTTTTGCTTCTCACTGGAGAAACTTCTGATTTATCCTAAGCCCATGTCAAATATCTTATTATGAAATAATAAAGCACCAGCCCTGGATTCAGGAGTACCTGAGTTCTAATCCGGCCTCAGACACTTAATACTTACTAGCTGCGTGACCCTGGGCAAGTCACTTAACCCCAATTGCCTCACCAGAAAAAGAAAAAAAAAATAATACTTGCTCAAGCACCTATCAATGAAAAGGTAGCAAACATACAAGGTCATCATAATATTTGAGTGCTAGAGGTATGAAAACTTGAAATATCCATGAAGCTTACCCAAAATGACAATAGTAATATTTCAATAACATGTAATTGGTCTGACTTTAAGAAACTGCTTAACAGAGTTATTGAGAAAAACTGTCAATGAAATATAACTCCAAGGTTAAGTGGAACAAGTTTCCTTGGCCTAATAGCGGAACCTCCAGTCTTCAGATTTTTAACTTTTTTTTTTTAAAGAAACCAAATTATTTTTCCCATGGTCACACATTCATTATGCTGAGGGAGTATCCCAAAGAGTATACTTGAACCTAGGTGTTCCTGACTTTCATATCACTTCTTTGGAAATTCAGAAGAAAAATATTATAAATATCTATTACATTTCTCAACAAGCAGTTTCTAGTACTTGACACTAGTCTTTTAACAGTCGAATCTATAACAATTTACAACCCAAAAGAATACTCTATTATAATCATCAAGTATTCACATTATAGATTGATAAACTGAAGTAACTTCTTTGAAGGTCATACAGTTAACAAATTTCCAGCTCCATTAAATTTTGAACACTTTGTCTTAATGCAAATATCACAATAAATCCTGACTTTAAAAACACATCTTAATTAGAAGACATATTTCACTTAAAATAAGACTAGAATAAATTCAATTAAAACTGGATCTATATTCCCAAATGGTATAATTCTCAATTTATCTAAGGCTTATCTACTATTAGAATTTCTATATGAGACTATTATTATCAATAAACTCATTTACATGGTGATAAAAAAACTCTGGTGACTGAGAAGCCAAACAGTTCCCCAGATTTAAATTGAACCTGATCTACCAACCTGGATTTAAAATTTCTTTTTTTTTTTTTTTTTGCAGGGCAATGGGGGTTAAGTGACTTGCCCAGGGTCACACAGCCAGTAAGTGTCTAAGGCCGCATTTGAACTCAGGAACTCCTGAATCCAGGGCTGGTGCTTTATCCACTGCGCCACCTAGCCACCCCCTAGATTTAAAATTTCTAATACTGGAGATTGGTTCCCAATTAAAGTCAAGCCTCTGGACGGATTCTGAAACTACAGAACCTGCAAAGAGACAGAGAGACACAGTCCTCCAACCAGAGATAATTTAGAAGACTTCAGGAAAAGGTCGGTCTGACTTGGGCAAAAGGGAGGCCCAGCGCAGGGCAGCAACCCAGCGCCAAGGGGGTTGGGGCAAGTCAGCAGGAGCTGCGGGCCACAGCCAAACAACTGAGGCCCCTGGAACCTGGTTCAAAAATCTGGTGGCCAAGAAGGACAGTGGAAAAACCTACCTGCACCGGCTGAGAGGGCCACGAACAGGTCGGGCAAGATCAGACGCCGGGGTCCGGCGCCTGGCTGGCCGAGCGCAATCAGACAGGAAGTGCAGGGCGGGGGATCTCCACACACCATAAAGGCCTCAGAGTAAAAACCCAGTCACACAGCACCCATACCCCTGCACAAGAAGCCCAAAACAGGGACCCTGGTGCCCACAGAGCAGACCTCAGCTTAAAAAATAAATAAATAAGCTGCAATAATGAGTAAGAAGCAAAAAAGAGCCCTCTCCATTGAGAGCTTCTGTATCAATAGGGAAGAAGCCAACACAAACTCAGATGAGGACAATAGCCTCAAATTGCCTACATCTGAAGCCTCACAAGGGAAGGTGAATTGGTCTCAAGAACAAAAAGCCTTCCTGGAAGAGCTCAAAAAGGATTTTTTAAATCAATTGCAAGAGGTAGAAGAAAAAATGGGGAGAGAAATGAAAGCAAAACAAGAAAACTATGAAAAAAGAATCAGCAGCTTGGAAAAGGAAGCACATAATTTCACTGAAGAAAACAATGCCTTAAAAATTAAAGTGAGACAGTTGGAAGATAAGGAATCCATGAGACACCAGGAATCAGTCAAGCAGAATAAAAAAAATGAAAAAATAGAAGAAAATGTGAAATACCTCATGGGAAAGACAACTGATCTGGAAAACAGATCGAGGAGAGACAATTTGAGAATCATTGGACTGCCTGAAAGCCATGACCAGAAAAAGAATCTAGACACCATATTCCAGGAAATTATTAAGGAGAACTGCCCTGATATCATAGAATCAGAGGATAAAATCATCATTGAAAGAATCCACCGATCACCTCCTGAAAGAGACCCCAAAAGGAAAACTCCAAGGAATATTGTAGCCAAATTCCAGAATTATCAGGTGAAGGAGAAAATACTCCAAGCAGCCAGAAAGAAGCAATTTAAATATCATGGAGCCACAGTCAGGATTGCTCAGGACCTGGCAGCTTCAACATTAAAGGACTGCAAGGCTTGGAATATGATATTCCGGAAGGCAAAGGAGCTTGGATTGCAGCCGAGAATCTATTACCCAGCAAAAATGTGCATTTTCTTTCAGGGGAAAAAATGGACATTTAATGACATTGGGGGCTTAACAAATTTCTTAAAAAGAGTTAAAAGGGGCAACTAGGTGGTACAGTGGATAGAGCACCAGCCCTGGATTTAGGAGGACCTGAGTTCAAATCTGGTTTCAGACACTTAACACTTACTAGCTGTGTGACCCTGGGCAAGTCACTTAACCCCAATTGCCTCACCAAAAAAAAAAGAGGTAAAAAAAAAAATCAAGCTGTAGTCACCCTCTAGCTGCTTCTCTGTGTAAATTACATTTTTGACAATGCTTTGAGTGGCAGAGTAGATTGCTAACTAACTGCAAGATAAGGGAATTAGCTTGAACAGCAAGGGGGACACACACACACACACACACACACACACACATATAGAACATTTAAATTTCTTTTATCATAAAAGTATTTTATTATTTCCCAGATACATGTAAAAATATTTTCCAACATTTGATTTCATAAGATTTTTAGTTCCAAATTTTTCTCCCTCCCTCTATTCCCTCCCCACAACAGAAAGCAATCTCATATAGGTTATATATGTGCAATCACAGTAAACGTTTTTCTACATTAGTCATGTTGTGAAAGAAGAATCAGAGCAAAAGGGAAAAATCTCAAAAAAGAAAAAAACAACAAAAGTAGAAACAGTATGGTTCAATCTGCATTCAGAATCCACAGTTCTTTTTTCTGGATATTGAGAACATTTTCCATTATGAATTCCTTGGAATTGTCTTGGATCATTCATTGCACTGCTGAGAAGAGCCAAGTCTATAATAGTTGATCATCACATGTTGCTGTTACTGTGTATAATGTTCTCCTGGTTCTGCTCACTTCACTCAGCCTCAGTCCACTTAAATCTTTCCAGATTTTTCTGAAATCTGCCTGCTCATCATTTCTTACAACACAATAGTATTCTAATACATTCATATACCACAACTTGTTCAGCCATTCCCCAATTGATGGGCATTCCCCCAATTTCTAATTCTTTGCCACCACAAAGAGAGCTGTTATAAATATTTTTGTACCTGTGGGTCCTTTTCCTTTTTTATGATCTCTTTGGAATACAGACCTAGTAGTAGTATTACTGCATCAAAGACTATGCACAGCCCCATAGCCCTTTGGGCATAGTTCCAAATTGCTCTCCAGAATGTTTGGATCAGTTTACAACTTCACCATTTGTGTTCCAATTTGTCCACAGCTTCTCCAACATTTATTATTTTCCTTTTTTGTCATATTAGCCAATCTGATAAGTGTGAGATGGTACCTCAGAGTTGTCTTAATTTGCATTTCTCTAATCAATAGTGATTTAGAGCATTTTAATATGGTAATAGATAGTTTTGATTTCTTCATCTGAACTGCCTGTTCATATCATTTCTCTCTCTCTCTCTCTCTCTCTCTCTCTCTCTCTCTCTCTCTCTCTCTCTCTCTCTCTCTCCCCCCCCCCAAGGGCAATGAGGATTAAGTGACTTGTCAGGGTCATACAGCTAGTGTCAAGTGTCTGAGCCCAGATTTGAACTCAGGTGCTCCTGACTCCAGGACCGGTGCTTTATCCATTGTGCCACCTAGCTGCCCCCCCCCCCGACCATTTCTCAATTGGGGAATGACTTGCATTCTTATAAATTTGATTTAGTTCCCTATATATTTTAGAAATGAGGTCTTTATCAGAAACACTGGCTGTAAAAATTGTTTCCCACCTTTCTGCTTCCCTTTAATTTTGGCCGCATTGCTTCTGTTTGTACAAAACCTTTTTAATTTAATGTAATCAAAATAATCCATTTTTCATTTCATTATACAGAACATTTAAACACAAATAGCACTTTACAAGGACAGACACAAAAACAGTAAACAGTAGTAGTAAAGATTCTTAAATAATTTAGCATGCACAAATTAAGTCTTCCACTAATCCTCAAAGATCCATTAATTTGAGTCAAATCAATTGGTCTTTTTTCCTTTCCTTTTTTTTTTTTTTTTGAGGACAAAAGTCTTATTTTTCCTCTCCCTTTTTTTAGAGTCTCTATTTTCTGGAAGGGAGGAGGGTTCAGATTCCGTTTCTACACCTTGGACTAACAGTTTTTCAGAAAACACATAACCAGTTCTGATGAACATGCCAAAATAGATCACAAATTACTCATGGGTTTTGCCAGATCCCCAATCAAAGAGCTTTAGGAACTCAAGCAAAAAAGAGGTGAGTTCTGATTTTAAGAGCCCCCTACCTAGGCTGACTTAGAGTTTGAGTCCAGATTTGAACACAAAAGATTCAGGCGCCAAGCATCTGAAGATAGATAGATAGATAGATAGATAGATAGATAGATAGATAGATAGATAGATAGATAGATAGATAGATAGATAGATAGATGATGGATGAATGAATAAAATAATTAATTAATTAATTTTAAAAAACTGGTAACTGACTTGGGCAGAGGGGGAGGGGGTGTCTTCAGACAAACCCCCAATATGTCAACCTGAAAATTAATGAAACAATATAACAGAATTAAGGTCTTTAATCGGGCCAGAGGAGTTAGAACTCAGAGTATCACCAAGTAGATTGCTAGAAATACCCAAAGATGGGGACTGGGCTCAGGGTTTGAATGGGATAACAGAACAGAGAAAGCTAGGAGACTGCCCTTGGGAAGAGTAAGTTTTTCACAGGTTCATAAAGCAAGTTATGTTGCGTAACAAGCAAAAGTACATAAAGAAAGCTGGGGAATTTCTGGAGGGGAAAGTTTGGGAGATCTACAATGAGCAGAAGCTAGAATTGACAAAGTGTAGCCTGGGAACGAATTGGCCTGGGAACGAATGGAGAATAGGTGAGAATCAGTCTGTTTTTAGTAAATTGTTTTTGTCAGTACTTATAGCACTTAGGTGATTAAGTATTTAATGCTTAGATACTTAGTTACTTGGATTATAGGTACTTAGGCACATAAGTAGTTAGAGAGAACGTTACTTAGGGGACTGCGTTATCTTGTACTCTATACTTGATAAAGTTACTTTTAATTTGACTCTTCCACCAAGCCTTAGGGAAGCTCATTATTGGGATAACCTCATCATTGGGTAATGTCCCATAAGACTAGGTCCTCTATCTCTACTCTTTGCCTCGGATTGGAAGGAGGGATCATGAACTTCAAACCTCCATTGAAGAAGAGATTTCATTTCAGACTTCTCATTTCTCACCTGGCTGCACTACCTTAGGAGTGTCTGACTGCCTTCTTCACCATGCCCTGTGTGGTTCTCTACACTCATCTCCTGGCTTTTCAGCTTCCTTTTGTTTTTGTCTTCCCTCATTAGATTCTAAACTCCTGGAGGGCAGGGACTGTCTTTTTTTGCATTTGTACCCCCAGTGCTTGGCAGAGTGCCCCGCATAGAGTAGGTGCTTAATAGATATCTGTTATTTTCATAGATATTAGATAGATTAGGTGGGGTTTTTTACATTGTTTAGAATTTTATTTTCCAAATTACATGCAAAAGCAAATTTTGACATCCATTTTTTAAAACGTTGTGTTCCAACTTCTCTTCCTCCCTCCCCTCCCACCCCCACTCCAAGAACTCAAGTAATTCAATGTAAGTTATACATGAGTAGTCGTGGAAAAAATCTCTACATTACCTAGGTTGTGAGAGAAAACAGATAAAAACAAGACTTCAGATTAAGGAGTTGTCCAAAAAAATGTGTGTCAGTCTGTTTTTAAATACCATCAGTTCTTTCTCTGTAGGTGTATTGCAATTTTCATAAGTCCTTCAGAGTTATATTGGATCATTGCCTTGCTGAAAATAACCCCGTGCTTCCCAGTAGATCATCTTACACTATTGCTGTTATTTTGTATACAATACATTTCTCTCTGCCTCAGTTCATGTGGGTCTTTCCAGGATTTTTTTTTTTGATAGCATCCAGTTCATCATTATTTTTATATAGTACCTTAAACTTGATAAAGAATTTTCTTCCCAATAGCCCAGCAAAGTGGGCACCACACGTTTTGCCATTGTAGTCAATCATCATAACTATTTCCTTCCATCCTATTCCCTTCCAATTATATTTACTCTATTTTCTATCGTATTTTGCCCTATTCCTCCTCAAAAGTGTTTTGCTACTGACTGCCCCCTCCCCTGCTCTACCCTCCCTTCATTCACCCTTCCCTCCTTACCCTCTTCCCCTCCTACTTTCCTGTAGGGTTAAATAGATTACTCCTCCCAATTGGGCGTGTATATTACTCCCTCCTTGAGCCCCCTCTGATGAGGTTAAGGTCTTTGAGCTAATTCTGTTTTCTTAAATTTTTCTTCTTACCTCCTTCTTCAACTCTCCCTATGAAATCAAGCAATTCAATATATGTCATACATGTGCTGTTATACAGAACATCTTCACCTTCCTTGAAAGTGTTTTGCTTTTTACACCTCCCTCCCCTAAACTTCCCTTCCCTCCTTCCCCTCTTCTCCTACCCACCCTTATCTCCTTCCCCACCAACTTTTCCACAGGGCAAAAATATATTACCATACCCACTTGAGTATGTATGTTATTCCCTCTTTGAGCCAATGCTGATGATAGTAAGGTTCACTCACTGCCCTATCCCTTCCCCCTCTTCCCCTCCCCTCCATAAGCTTTTTTCTTGTTTCCTTCATCTTTCCTTCCCCAGTTCACCTCTCCCCTTCCCCCTCCCCCAGTTTATTCCTCCTACCCCTCAACCCTATTTTAAAGATGTCATCATGGGTTAGCTAGGTGGCACAGTGGACAAAGCACCAGCCCTGGACCCAGGAGGCCCCAAGCCCAAATCCAGCCCCAGACATAAGACTCCCCACCCTGTTTGCCCCACAAAGAACAAGGATAAACAAAAAAATCAATGCTTTACAGATACCATCCCTTCATATTCAGTTCAGACCTGTGTCCTCTAGAAGCAGAAAGTAAAATAGGAATTGAAAGAATCCACCAATCACCTCCAGGTAGAGATCCCAAAAGGAAAACCTCCAGGAATATTATAGCCAAATTCCAGAGCTCCCAGGTCAAGGAGAAAATATTGCAAGCAGCTAGAAAAAAGGAATTCAAATACTGTGGAGCTCCAATAAGACTAAAACAAGATCTAGCAGCATTTACATTAAAGGATTGGAGGGCATGAAATATGATATTCCAGAAGGCAAAGGAACTGGGACTACAGCCAAGAATCATGTATCCAGCAAAACTGTGTATAATCTTTCAGAGAGAAAAATGGAATTTCAATGAAAAAGAAGACTTTCAGCCATTTATGATGAAAAGACCTGAACTGAATAGAAAATTTGACTTTCGAATACAAGACCCTGGAGAAGCATAAAAAGGTAAACAGGAAAAAGAAATCATGAGAGACATTAAAAGGTTAAACTGTTTACATTCTTACATGAGAAGATAATACTTCCAACTCATAAGAACTTTCCTAGTAAGGAATACACAGAGGACACAGGTAGATCACATGTTTTTTTTATATTTAGTGAGGCAATTGGGGTTAAGTGACTTGCCCAGGGTCACACAGCTAGTTAAGTGTTAAGTGTCTGAGGCCGGATTTGAACTCAGGTCCTCCTGAATCCAGGGCCGGTGCTCTATCCACTGCGCCACCTAGCTGCCCCTGGTAGATTACATGTTAACAGAGATTTGTTGACTTTAGCCAAGACCCTGATTTAACCTCTGATGTTACTACTTCTTAATCAAATTCACTGCTACACTTTTTGAACAAGTTTTTCTGTTGTTCTTCAATTGTCATTTTTGTGCCTGAACACTGACTATTCTTTAAGTCTTTAATTGTTTCTTTTTCCCTAAAAATGAATCAACATTCCTCCAATAAAACACTTATTAAGCCTTTACTAGGTGCTAAGTACTGGGCATACAAATGCAGACAATTCCTGCTCTCATAGTGCTTATGTTCTCATGAGGGGAGACTATATAAAAGGGAACTCCACCTCCCAGGCTAAGGGGAGGGGCCCTAGGAGTTTGGAGAGGATTGAGGTGGCTGCAGCTTCTCCTACCATCGGATCAGAAGTGGCAATCGAGTTAGGGCTGCTCCCAAGAGACACAGCCAAGGCAATGGCTGCTCCTGTGCCTACGGCATTGGCTCAGGTGGATAGAGAGAAGATCTATCAGTGGATCAATGAACTGCCCAGTCTGGAAACAAGAGAAAATGCTCTCCTGGAACTAAGTAAAAATCATGAGTCTGTTCCTGACCTTGCCCCCATGTTGTGGCATTCTTTTGGTACTATTGCAGCTCTCTTACAGGAAATTCAAAATATTTACCCATCTATCAGTCCACCTACCTCGACTGTACATCAGTCTAACAGAGTTTGCAATGCATTGGTACTATTGCAAGATGTGGCATCCCACCCAGAAACCAGGTCAGCATTTCTTGAAGCCCAAATACCCCTCTTCTTGTATCCCTTTTTGCAAACAGCCACCAAGACTCCTGCCTTTGAATATCTTTGTCTCACCAGCCTTGGAGTTATTGGGGCCCTGGTCAAAACAGTTGAAGAAGAAGTGGTCAACTTCTTATTGACGACAGAAATCATCCCTTTATGTTTGAGCATTATGGAAGCTGGAAGTGAACTTTCCAAAACCATTGCCACATTAATCTTTCAGAAGATTCTCCTGAATGACTCTGGATTGGCCCATTTATGTCAGACAAATGAGCAGTTCTCCCAAGTCACAATGATCTTGGGTAAGGTGGTCCTGCAATTGTCCAAAGAACCTTCTGCCCGACTGTTGAAGCATGTGATCAGATGTTACCTTCGTCTTTCAGAGAACCCCATGGCACGTGAAACACTCAGGCAGAGCTTGCCTGACCAGCTGAAAGATACCACATTTGCCCAGATGCTAAAAGATGACACCACCACCAAGCACTCGCTCGAACAGCTTTTGGAAAATCTGGGGGAAGGCCAGGTTGCCGACACCCACAGCACCCCCTTGAAACCTCAGTGATCTTCCCTATTCCCTTCTACTGCTCCTCGCTCCCATTCTGGGGAAAGGGAAGGGAAAACATTGGATGAAAACAACTCAGGTTTTACCACTGGCCTCTACACCAAACCACACTGGAGAAAAGGAACAAACCCCACTGAGACATCCTGGACCATCCTGAAACATCCTGAAGATCTGGCCAATCTGATAGATATGTTGAAGGTAGGACCCCATGTGTTTGATCCTTTGTCCCCCTTGGCACATTCCCTTTTTGTCTGGGAATTACAAGGTTGCCACTAAAAGAAAGAATATTTTCCTATTCATACAGTAGAACAAACAAATCAGCCCCTTTCCTTCTCATCTTGTGCCGAGGTGGCTGTGCTTTTTTTGTTGTTTTTGTTTTGGTTTTTTTTTGTTCCCTTTTTTGGTGTATGGTGGTGTTCATTTTTAGCAAATAGATACATAAAAATAATTTTGTCTTTGTGAATTTGATATGGTAATATTTCCACCCAAGTCCCAGGCAATCTTGTCTTTTATCACTGTCACCATGTACTTTAGGTTTGTAGTGGAAGAGTATTGCAAAGGGAATAAGATAGGAAGGAGAGAGAGGAGAGAATAAAGGATGAAAGAGAGGAGGAGGGAAAGATGAAGGGATTTGGAAAGGAGAAATAAAAAGAGAAAGCAGAGAGGAGGGAAGAATAATTGTCTGTGCCTCTGCTCTGTCTGGGGAATAAATGGAAAATCACAGACAGCTGGATTGAGATTAATTTGCCCTGTGTAGCAAAGACTATGAACCTGAGGTGTTATTCAATGCATCTCATCTCACAATCATTATCCAAGGCATTTGAAGTTTCTTTGTGTTTGACAGTGAAAGCTTAGCCTAGTAGAACCTGGAACACAGTAAGAATTTGATAATTGATTGTTGATTTATTGATGAGCTAATGATTAATGTGTGCTGTGAGGGGAAGGTGTCTGTTTTTTATTTCTTCTTCTTCTTCTTCTTCTTCTTCTTCTTCTTCTTCTTCTTCTTCTTCTTCTTCTTCTTCTTCTTCTTCTTCTTCTTCTTCTTTTTGTGAGGCAATTGGGGCTAAGTGACTTGCCCAGGGTCACACAGCTAGTAAGTGTCAAGTGTCTGAGGCCGGATTTGAACTCAGGTACTCCTGAATCCAGGGCTGGTGCTCTATCCACTGCACCACCTAGCTGCCCCTGGTTTTTATTTCTGATGTTTATCTTAATGGCTAAATTGAACAACCTCTCTCTCTCTCTCTCTCTCTCTCTCTCTCTCTCTCTTTTGTCAGGTCAATGAAGGTTAAATGACTTGTCCAAGGTCACACAGAGACCAGATTTGTGGACAACCTCTTAATAGCAATGTGATATAGTTGAAAGAGGCTTAGATTTAGAATGAGAGGACCTGTATTCACATCCCAGTTCTGCTACTTACTACTTGTGCAACCTTGGGATTTCCCCTTTTAGATTTTCAGTTTTTGTATTTAAAAAATGAAAGGGTTGGACTGGATGATCTTGGATTCTCTTCTAGCTCTAAATCCTATGATTTCATTATTTCTCCATAAATTTGGAGATTTCCTTAGGAACTTTTGCTTCCTTAGAGCCCTGGTGCTAAATCTATTCCAGGCACTTTTTAAATCATTAATAATAGTGATGGACAAAATTAGCTACAACACCTTAAGCTTATTTATGTAAGGTCATAGAGAACTGAGACTATTTTTTCTATGTTGGAATCATGTGCCTAGAAAATGAGATATTTTTAGTCCCACATCATCCCTGCATGCAAGACTAATGTAAGTAAAATAACAGTCAAGACTAATATGACCTTGGGCATATCATTCCTCTCTGGGACATCTATATAATGAAAATGCGGGTGAGGGCTGGGCATGAAGATGGGGATTGAACTAAATTACCTCTCAGGTCCTTTTCAGTTCTGAAATTTGGGCTTCCAATACAAAACAGTATATGAATAAATGCTGAATGTTATGTCATACATATTAAGTACCATGGGATATGAGAAACAAGGGAGTTCAATGAGGTTTGAAATAATCAAGGAAGGGGGCAGCTAGGTGGTGCAGCAGATAGAGCACTGGCCCTGGATTCAGGAGGACCTGAGTTCAAATCCGGCCTCAGACCCTTGACACTTACTAGCTATGTGACTCTGGGCAAGTCACTTAACCCCAATTGCCTCATCAAAAAAAAATAATCAAGGAAGGAGGGCTTCAAGAAGGATATAGGACAAGCTGAATCAATTTTTCAATTCCACAATTCTCTTGAGTGTCAGAGGCCAGATATGAACTCATCTTCCTGACTTAATGCCATGTACTTTAGCCACCATACCACCTAGCTGCTTCAGGGCAGACTTTATCCCATCAAGTACACATCTAGAGGAGTTGACCCTGGCAAGAAGGGCCAGCCTTTTGTCAGAACTAGAGGAAAGTGGGAGAAAGGGGAAAATAATGCTTTGAGTTGAAGATGAGAGAAAGGGATGCTCAGATTGAATGGACTCAATTTCTTAATACAATAAGAAGCAATATCCTCAACTATAATGGGTAGGAATGAGATGTGAGAGACTTGAGGAGGGAAGAGAAAGATTTGAAATAGTTTCAATAGGGAGTCAGATAGGGAATCAATTAGAGTGGAATCAAAAGGACCACCTTGCTGTTGTAAGGACCCAGATAATGCTGGGTAGCATGAACTGGTAATGTAACCAATCAGTATGGTAATGAGACTTCCTTTAGCCTTCTTGAGAAGCTCACATTTAGGATCTGAGGACAAGGATGGTGGGGAGCAACCCAGAACCAAGGTTTTAGCAATAGATTAGTGGTGATAAAACAAAACATAAGGGATTAGTGAGTAGAGGCCAGGTAAAGGTGAGATGGCTAACCTTTAGGCTGAGAATGAAGAGAGAAGAAAGTGAAGTCAGAGTAAAAATCTGAGAAAATATTGAGGGACTCAAGGTCTCAATGAGGGAAAAGAATAAAAAGAATTGGTTTAGAAGTGGCAAGCCATAGAGAGAGGTAAACTCAGGGGGTGTGCTGAAGCCAGCTCAAACTTGGAACCAATTGTAAAATTTTCAGCATGAGGTACTACACCTCAAAAATCAGCAAACACTACAAAACAAGGGTTGCTTTATTGGTTTGATGATTGTCTGGACTTAAGAAAAAGATAGAGAACATGTTACTAAAGCAGATTAAACTTAAAAATACGTTATATTGGGGCAGCTAGGTGGCGCAGTGGATAAAGCATCGGCCTTGGATTCAGGAGTACCTGAGTTCAAATCCAGCCTCAGACACTTGACACTTACTAGCTGTGTGACCCTGGGCAAGTCACTTAACCCCCATTGCCCCGCAAAAACAAAAAAAAACAAAAAAACCCGTTATATTGCATATTCACCCCCCACCCCCAGGAGAGCTGGTTGTTAAACGTTTCCCAGCACATTTCTGCTGGTCGATAGGACATTATGGTTAAATAGGGGAATGTCAGTGTTCTAATTAGGGGAAGTAGAAAACTCATAGGAAATCAGAAGATTTAGTGTATGCCCATTCCTATGTAGAGTTCAGATGGAGAGGAGTGGGTCATAGGATTTTAAAAAGCTGAAGAATTGGAGAGTTAGGGAATTTGAGGAACATCTCCAGAAATTCTTAAATGTTTTGTCATGCACCCCTTCTCAGAATAATATTTCAAGTGCATAAAATAACATATATAGGATTACCAGGGAAGTCAAATATAATTATTAAAATATTTTTTTAAAAGTTCATGGACCCCAGGTAAAGAACCCCTGACTATGTGGCTATTAAAGACCCTTGAATAAGGGCAGGAGATGGAGAGGAACAGATGGTGAACTCAAGTGCTGAACTCCTTGAGAAAAGAGGGCAAGTAGCAAGGGAATGCGTATCTACAGCTACAGTGACTCTGATTCGGGAAAATTTTGATTTGGGTGGATACCAAAGAAGGTAAAATTGCTGAATGGTAGAGGGAAAGGGAGAGAGGCTGAAAATAACAGTGCAGAAGAAGTATTCTGACTTCTCCTCTAGCATCTGTGTGTTGGGGAGTACAGGTGAGAGAAGTACAACCAGTCCTGGAGAGGGTATTTGGAAATGTAGGGCTGTCAGAAGGGAGTAAGGTGTTGGTAAGGGCTGGTAGTTGGAAAAAGTATGAGCCATGATTCAGAAATGATAGGACCTTAAAGGCCATTTAATCTATAATTATTATAGATGGACAGGGTTGGAGTATCCTTAGAGGTGTGCCAGGTCTCCTTGAGAGCAGGAGATGGAAGAAGTGTGATCAGTCATCTAGAGCTAGAAGAAACCTTAGAGATAGTTTTCTTTTGTTGATGTTGCTATTCAATAATTTTAGCTGTGTCCGACTCTTTGGGGTTTTCTTGGTAGAAATACTGGAGTGGTTTGCCATTTTCTTTCTCCAGCTCATTTTACAGATGAAGAACTGTGGCAAACAGGGTTAAGTGACTTGCTCAGGGTCACACAGCTAGTAAGTGTCTGAGACCAGATTTGAACTCAGGTATAGGAGTCTTTCTGATTCCAAATCAGGAGTTCTATGCACTGCATCACCTAGCTGTCCCTAGAGGATATCTAGTCCATTATTATTATAGATAATCATAGCTAATGGCTAACATTTATCTAGTGCTTTACCATTTGCAAAGAATTTTACATGCATTTCCTTATTTGATCCTCACAATATAACCGTGTGTGGTAGATAGTATTATTCTCATTTTATAGATGAGGAACTTGAAGCCCAGAGAAGTTGAGTGATTTTTTCCCAGGATCACACAAGTATTAAACTGTCAGAAAAGAGATTGTAACGCATACCCTGTAATCCCAAATCCACTCTCTGATAATGAGCCTTATTGAATTTAGCTAAGCAGGCTTTTGGACAATAGACACAGCCCACTGTGTAAGTCCACTTAGAACCTGCCAGAGCTTGCATTCTGTCTATATAGACTTTGAGAGCTGGGAGGTCACCTCTACACCCCGATAAAGAATCAGAGAAGGGCTTCAGTGGAGTACATCTGTGTCACTACAAGAAGAGAGCAACCTTTTCTCCCCCCACAAGCCCCTTCAGTCCCACTCTTGTCTATTTACTTAATCTCAATGTCTGATCTAGCTAGCTGGGAGAAGAGCAGATAAACAGCTCATTGCTGATGACACAATCCAGTAATAAAGTAGTGACTCAGGCAGAGCATGTAACACAAATGGAAAATACTTTATTACACAATTTAAAATATTTAGATAATTTGGTTTTTTTCCCCTTTAGATTTATCACTGAGCCATTAGATTTCAGCTATAATAATCCAGTCATCATCATTGTTCCCCTTGGGCATTTATCCATCAACAACCCTGGGGGAGGCACTTGTTGCGAGAAAAACAAAAGTAGATAGAATCGTGGAAAACTGTAGAACATCTGATGGAATCAGTAGATGGAACTGACAGTTTGGATAAATAAACCAGTCTGATTTTAGGGTCCTTGTAAAATCACAAATAGACCAGCCACCTATGAGAGAATGACCTAATCAAGTGGAAAGAGAAATTATCTGGGAATTAGAAAACCTGTGTCCTCATCCCATCTCTTCCACTAAATTGCTGTGTAACCTTAGGCATGTGGCTCTTACTCTAAGGGCCTCAGTTTCCTCGTGTGTAAAATTAGAGCATCAGAATTGCATGTTAATTGACTGATCTTGAAGGGCCCTTCCTCCTCTAATGTGTGATTATGACTTCTATCTCTCATCTCCAGATTTCTACCCTCCACACTTCTTTGTGCTAGTTCTATTTATTTAAGTTGCTGAGCCATTGTTTATGACTTTGTAGAAACATTTGCTTGTTTTGCATTTGCCATAAAAATTTAGGTAAAATCTATCTTTCTGCAGCCTCTGCTCTTTTAGCTTCTGAATCTTCAGAGAATCACAGAATCTGAGTTGGAAAGGATCTAAGAAATCACCTAATTCAATCCCTTCTAAAGTTGAAGGTCCTCTCTATACCTCATGCCCAAGGACCTGTGGTTTCACCATTATGGGTCTTCCTGCCATTGCCAGAGATTGCAATTATTCTATAATACAGTATATGGTCTTTGAGACTTTCTATGGACAAAAAAAAAAATGAAATTGGGGCAGCTAGGTGGTGCAGTGGATAGAGCACTGGCCCTGGATTCAGGAGGACCTGAGTTAAAATCCAGCCTCAGACACTTAACACTTACTAGCTGTGTGACCCTGGGCAAGTCACTTAACCCCAATTGCCTCACTAAAAAAAATGAAATCATCACCTTGTGTCCCATATGGTAAAGATAGTCTCCAATACAGTTTTCAGATGACAGAAATACAATCCATTGTCAGACCTGTATTCAGAGCATTTCCCACATTGTTACTCTCTGCTAATATAGTCTCTAACAGTCCAGGGTTATCTTCATACCATAGTGAGGCAACTAGGTAGCATAGTGGATAAATTCTTGGACTTAGAGTCAGGAAGTTACTATGTAATTCTGGGCAAGTCACTTGACTTCTAACAGTCTTAGTTTTCTAATCTATAAAATGGAGATAATAACAGCACCAATATCATGGTGCTATTGTGAGGATCAAATGAGATATAATATGTAAAATTTTGTTTAAACCTTTAAATGCTTCATAAACATTAGAAGTGATGACAACGATGAAAAGGAGGAGGAGGAAGCACCAATGTAGCACTCTAGGTTGGCACTCTGCAATATCCCCAACAAAGGGATATTCAGTTACCTCTGACAGGAAACTCATTACTTTCTGAGACAGGAAGGTCCACTTTGGGACAACTCTCCATAAGGAATACTCCTTTTGGCTGCTGCAATCCTGACCTAAAGAGAAGATTTTAGGTTTTCTTGGCAAAGATACTGGAGTGGTTTGCCATTTTCTTTTCCAGCTCATTTTACAAATGAGGAAACTGAGGCAAACAGGGTTAAATGCCTTGCCCAGGGTCACACAGCTAGTAAGTTTCTGATGCCAGATTTGACCCAGGAAGATGAGTCTTCCTGACTCCAGGCCTGACACTATCCGTCATACCACTTACCTATCCCTCAAAGAGCAGATCCTATACAGATATCTGCAAAAGATATGGCTAAGAAATATTGACTATTTCTAAAATAAATAAATATTCTAGACTTTTAAATCTAGCTACTGGCTTTAATTAGTCAAAATCAGAAACATTTTCATCATAAGTCAAAGCCAATAAGCTGAGAGAAAGGAACATAGATATTAAAAATTCAAAATTACCCTAAGTTTTACTTTTATTCTACTGATCTCCAAACTAGCCACTCATCATTATACTGTATAAGCAGACACTTGCAAGGCTACTATCAGTGGTTTGTCATTTATGTTGAAAGGTCGTCAAGGACTGGGCTAGAAGATCTGGGATCCTTCCAGACTGGAATAAGGAAGATGGAACTGTGGCTGCCTAAGTAACTTCAGTACAGCTTGTTTCTGTCTTTGTTTAACTAACATTGTACTCAACAAGCAGTAGTGCCAATTTCAGCCCCACATTGAATTTGAGAACTTTATTATCCTGACACTTTGAAGAGGGCTGGAGAAGATCCCAGCTGTATTAAAAAAAAAAAAAAGACCCTACTAACTCTCATTAGAATTAACAGTGGTTCCATGTTCTGTGTGCATCTCTCCCCACTGCTAAGCAGATTCCCCTCTCTTTTTCCAGATTTTTTTTTGGGGGGGGGGCAATGAGGGTTAAGTGACTTGCCCAGGGTCACACAGCTAGTAAGTGTCAAGTGTCTGAGGCCAGATTTGAACTCAGGTCCTCCTGAATCCAGGGCCAGTGCTTTATCCACTGCACCATCTAGCTGCCCCCCTACAACCCTCTCTTTTTGTTTTGCCCCAATAGGAAAAAAAAACATATGTACACTATGGAGAAATGAAAGTAGATATGACTCTAAGAATTTTTTTCCTCAGCTCTGGATATTGAGAACTATCATCATGGAAAGCATACAGCTAATACATTATAAGCAGTAACAAACAGGAAGTGCAACAGAATTCTTCTCCTGCCACCTGTGCTATGTATATGACTATGGTATTCTAGAATCTACTTATAATTCAATGTTTTTAATTCCAGCATTAATCTCAGTGTTGTAAAGCATGTGACCCAGTGATTAGTATCTGTGTTGGTTCTGCAGTGTATGTGAGCAAAGCCAGTCTGCCGGGTGTCTATATTTCACCGCTCACAGCCCCAGGGGAGCAATGGTATGCAATATTTTTCATCTGTCACAATGCAGAGCTGTAAAATTAACACTGTTTCTTTCCCTGCTTCATTTGCAAAATGTTTTCCCAGTCCACCCCACCATGGGGTTAGCAATGGAGCTCTTGGGCGATGCACTGCTTTGATGGAAATGAAATCACCAGCCAGTTTTTTGGAGTTAACAGAAAACCCTGGCTATTTATAGGAGAATGAGGGGGTTCCTCACACAAGGATGGCCTTTTTATTACAAATTTAGATGGAAAGTTGGTGCCTTTTTCCTTACCACCAGGAACCTTACTACATTCTCTTCCTGACACAGGGGCGCTCGCAATGGTCTGGGAATCTGGGCAGTGTTTGCATGAGATGCCACTGTGCTGTATTTAAAATGTGAAGTAATCATGCAGAGTGCAATAAGAGAGACACTGAATCACCAAATGGAAAACAAAATTCCTTTCACTTACTAATTCAGTCAACTAGCTATATGTTCAACAGCCAACTGAAGATGAAAACAAAAGCTAATTATGTTTTCTGCGTAACTTATAACCCTTGGATGTTGCACGATAATAAAGCCCCCTTTTGGGTTCTATTAACTCATTTTGAAAAATATCCCCCACCTTAGTTTTGTAATCTGAGATTAGATGGCTCAGTGAAAAGTCTGGTGAATAAAAATTCACTTTGTACCCCTATTCCATTTCTGTCACTAACCTACTATGTGAACAGATGCTGAGCTATGAGGACGATGAATTCATCACTTAGTCTCTCTATACCTTAGTTCCTTTGATATAAAACAGAACAAAGCCTCTACCTCTACTCTACCTCAGTTTCCTATATATAAAATGGGACCAGAAAGAACTATCCTTTTTAACTCACAGGGATTTTGAGAGGAAAAAAAAATGTAGCAACAAATGAAAAGTATTAGAGGTTCTTAGAATAGTGCAGGATATAGTTTATCTATCCAACAAGAATTCATTGAAGAGAATTTGCAACTCAATTTTGAAAATGAATGTCAAAAATTGTTTTGCATGTAATGGGAGGAAATAATACAAAATTTTAAAAATTGAAATAACAAAAAGAATTCATTGAAAAACATTTGCTAAGTACCTTCTATATTCAGGACCTAACATCATGACACCTGGAGAAAGGACACCCAGCAGACTTTAGGAAATCAAGGGAAAACCTCTATCACTCCCCAACCAAAAGTAGAGTAAGGTTCAAAACAAAATCCAAGTAAGGAAAAACCAAAAGCCATGCTTGATCAGGAGCTAGGGCTTTGTTTTTTTTTTTCAGGATGCTAAAAATCCAAGTGGCTAATCTAGTCAGAGGCCAAAGAAGGGATCTCAAATAACATATATGTAAGAGATCATGTATTGTTCTCACCCGACTATACCAGTAAAGCTGTGTGCTCAGAAGTCTTGTGCTAGGGGCTGTGGAAAAATCTAAGTGTAAATATATGAAGATGTGGTCTCTATCCCCCAGGTAGTCAGTCACTACCCTTCCCAGTCTTCTCATACACATGAATCTCTCTGCCTCTCCCATCTCCAGACCATTGCATAGGCTGTCACCTATACTTGAAATGCCCTCCTTCCTTAACTCTATCTCTCAGAATCTCTGATTTCCTTAAAGACTTAGCTCAAGGGGTAGCTAGGTGGCGCAGTGGATAAAGCACCAGCCCTGGATTCAGGAGGACCTGAGTTCAAATATGGTCTCAGACATGGCTGTGTGACCTTGGGCAAGTCACTTAACCCTCATTGCCCTGCCAAAAAAAAATTTAAAAAGACTTAGCTCAAGCACTATCTTCTACATGAAGCCTTTTGTGATCTCCCCAGTTGTTAGAGCTCTCCTTCTCCCAACTACTCTTGACTTATTTAGCATATATATGTGTGTGTGTGTATAAGTAATTATATATGTGCATGTCATCTCCCTCATTAGCATGTGAATTCCTAAAGGGTGGGAACCCCAGTGATTAGCATAATGCCTGGCATATAATAATGCTTGCTTAATTTTCTCTTGAGCACAGTTCTCTCCTCTTTACAATTTCTTATCTCTCCTCCTGCATCTGTTGTTTTGGAGAGCTCAACTGAAGTTCTTCTGACAGATTTCTTTATTTGCACTTCCTTGCTCAGAAATTACCTGTAGCTTCCCATTGGATACAGAATGTAGTCCAATGAAGTCTCTAGACTGGAATTCATGGCCTTAAAAATCAGTCCAACACACCTCTCCAGCCTTGCCTTCCAATAGATGTATATAAACCCTCTGTTCAACCCATCTCTGTACCTGTATTGTTCTTTTCTATCCTCCTTTCTATGTCCTCTTTCCTTCCCCTCATCTGTTAAAGTCTCACTAATATTTCAACTTTTATCTTATCTCTCTTTTATAAAGACTTTCCTGCTTACTGCCTGAAGGAATCTATTCTTCCTCTAATTTTCAATAGCATTATTTTCTGTACAACTAATTTGTGATTTAGAATGGATTATATAGTATAATGGGGCACTGACCAATGAGCCTTATATAATGTTATGGGGGACTGAACAAATGGAACAGGCTGTTCCTGCTTCCAGGGGAGTCAAGATGATGTGTGATTCAAGTGCCTTGGAGATATTTGGAGCATGTGTAGACTTTTGAAACTGGTTCTGTTGCTTATCTTGCAGTGAGGAAGAACATCTTTGATTGGTTGCTGAGCCAGATCTGAAGGAGCCTTCCAAACCCATCAATTGACCAGGACCTTGGCCTTCCTTTTGTACAACTTTGATTCTGGCAGTGTACCAGTGAAAGAAGAGAAGTGATGCTTTGAGGGGAGAGGCCTTGGGCCTCTACCCCATCAAGGTTGACCCATGACCCATGGATAAAACTTCAGATTTTTGCCATAGTATTTGTTCTTTCATTCTAAATGAAGGCTATTGGAGTGCTGTGACCTTGTGAGTTTCAAAAGGTCAGGGGACAATACTAATCAAGGTCTGAGAGTCTGGGAGCAGAACTCAGATGGGGTTTTTCAGTGTATCCAACACTTACTTGATAAGTGAGGAAAAGCATGCAGCCCAGTGGGAACTAAGATAAAGACTCATCAAGCAGCAATAACACATTTAGTGGGACCAGGGCTATGTATAAATTGAGTTAAATATAAGTCCACTCTCCCCAGATACTGAGGTGGCATAGGGAAGAGTATGTTTGGGTATATACTTCTACTCTTGCTATATTTTTAAAATAAATATTCCTTTTAAAACCTAACTGATGTTAATTGGTTAATTGGTAAATGCAAGTGGAATGCTAGTCACTGGTAACTAACAATAGGGTAAGGGAACAACCTGGAATGGGGGTTCAAGCCAATGGTAGTAATGAAGAGGCATCTGACCCTTCAATAACTCCCCCTCAAGCTGAGAGAGAGAGAAAGAGAGAGAAAGAATGAGGTATAGCCAACCTGGCTTTGGGATAGTGAACCTAGAGAGTACTTGCTACACTGATTACTTTTGAGGCTATGTCTTTATCTCCCCAAGTAGATTGTAAGCTATAGAAGCCCAGGGGGCCTATCTTATTCATTTCTGCATCCTCCACTGTGTCCACTATAGAGCCACATATGTCTGATCTGTATTGAGAGATTCTTTTTTTTTTAAATAATTTTTTTTAAGTGAGGCAATTGGGGTTAAGTGACTTGCCCAGGGTCACACAGCTAGTAAGTGTTAAGTGTCTGAGGCCGAATTTGATGTATTGAGAGATTCTTATCAAGGAAAAGCAGTGATGGAAATGGGACTACTGATCAAGATGTAACTAACACAATGTTTTTCCTGGGATAACACTGGGCACTCCAAATAATCCTAGATCTAGAAGAGAAAGGTACCACCTGCTTACTCTGGACCATTCCTAACTGCACTTAGAACTTAGAGATTTGATCTTGTTCTTTAAAATTTATAGGGTGAGAGATCCCATAAATCTTGGCTCCAACTCATCCAACTGAACCATTCAATAAAATCCTAGGCCATTGTTACCACTTAGATTAGCTCAAAATGCTTCTGATCCTCACTGGATGAAGCCAACAGGTGTGACACTAGAGGTTTCTGCTTTGCATTTTCATGAGATCTGAATCTCCATAAACAGCTTGCTTTAAAAACCTCAATCCCTTAAGCCACTGACAAATCCTTACTGAAATGACAACTAGCATACCCTGCTTCATTCTAAAACCTTTTGGATAGGAAAGCCTTGGACTGTCTTTGGTGATTCATACCCAGGTAGTAGAAACCTACATGCCAAGCCATGTTCCCATGGTCCCCTGGGTGATTGCACTCTTTATGACAAGTGCAATATAATTCTTGAGCTAAAGGGCAGTCCTGCTGCCCCTTGGCTTTTTCCAGCTGCGCCCAATCAGACTCTGTCCTGCTGTGTTTATTCACTATAACCTCCTGGACCCTGGGAAAATGTCTAAGAATGATTTTGATTTTCTTTGCAGCATAACAAAAAAGTGCAAAATGATTCTGTGGCATTGTGAGCATAAGAAGAATGGTTTGGGAATAGGAAGGCTGGTAAAGAAGAAAGATAATGGCATATAAGCATTTGCTGGTATTACTAGTTTGATTTTTCTGTAAGAAGCAGCATAAAAATTGTTGGGATTATATATATATATATATATATAAAACTGGGGGAAAACAGCAGCAACAGCAACAACAACATGGGTATAGGTCATGACATGACAATCTATCCCAATTCAATAAAATTTCATCAAACCCCCTACTATGTGCAAGACACAGTGCTAGGCAATGGGGATTCAATGACAGACAATGTGATGGATAGCCTGAGTGCCATATGAGATACTAAAGCAAGCTCTCCAATATATTTGAGGACTTATGGGAAAACATGAATGGGAATCTTAGAGAATGGTTGAAAGGTTTCTCTGCATTGGTAGATGGAATACTCACACTGATGAAATAATGGATCTTTCAGAGAATCAAAGTACTACTTTGAGATGTTTTCACATCTTTTGAGAAATGCAACTGTTCCATGAAACTCCTGGACAATCATTTAGTATGAAAACACCATGGAACTTGGCAGCTGCATTGAATTACCACTTGGTCACACCGTCTAGCGGAATTACAGTTGAAAATGTGTCTGCAGTAATGCCAGCTTCTCAGATTACAGGAGCTGACTTGCTCAGATGATGGCTGGGACATCGGGTCCCTTCCTCCCCTATCACAACCTCCCTTTAGGGCCCTGTGACTTCCCCTTAATATTATTCCTCCTCCCATGCTTTCCCATAGTGTCCACTGGAGACTGGAAACCTGCAGACCTTTAAGTAACCATTTGGTTTTGTTTCCATCAAATTGCTGAAAAATAAAGGGATTATTTCTGTAGCATTCCTTTAATGGGGATAATGACCTTTCCTGAAGTCTTGGTTATGATTAGTGCAGTTTGATATAAAGAACAGTATCGGGGCAGCTAGGTGGCATAGTGGATAAAGCACCAGCCCTGGATTCAGGAGGACCTGAGTTCAAATCCAGCCTCAGATACTTGACACTTATTAGCTTTGTGACCCTGGGCAAGTCACTTAACCCCCATTGCCCCACAAAAAAAGAACAGTATTACTTCAGGGGTCTTGGGGTGTCCTGAAATGGAACGATTATCCTTTTCCTGAAAGTAGAAGAGGGATGAGGTTGCCTGAAATTTGTCTACATACTCCAAGGTCATGAAAAGTGGATGAGTTGATAGCACAATAACTTACATTTTGGATGTTGATTCATACAACACTAGTCTACAAGAGCAAACAACAAGTTTGGGAAGTATGGATCAATTTTGCTCTTAAAACACATTTTTCATCACTGTCTTTTTCTATGTTTATATTGGCAAAGCATGATCACCGCAATCAACAACAGCAATAAAGGCAACTCACAAACTGGAAATATATACTGCGTGTGTGTGTGTGTGTGTGTGTGTGTGTGTGTGTGTGTGTGTGTATAAAACCTGAATTCTTTTCTCACAAAAAAGTGTGGACACAACTTCATACTACTACATCTGCATTCCTTTTATTATTATTTCCCTTATTTCATCTTTCTTTTTTTCTTTCTCTTTCTTTCTTTCTGCTCCCTCCTTTTCCTTTCTTCCTCTTTCTTCTTTCCTTGCCCTTCCTTCCTTCTTTGCCTATGTTATTGGCAAAATTGCACTAGTACAAGAAGGAAATCAGTAGAATGTCATTGTTAATGAGAGCTGCAGTGTTTTGGGGGAGGAGGGCTAGGGGTAGGAGTAGTGTTCTATTGACTGCTATTAGTCATAGGATTCATCAGTTTAGTTGTGGAAGGGACTTTAGAGGTAATCTAATCAATCCCTAATTTTTTTTTTTTGCAGGGCAATGAGGTTTAAGTGACTTGCCCAGGGTGACACAGCTAGTAAGTGTCAAGTGTCTGAAGCTGGATTTTAACTCAGGTACTCCTGAATCCAAGGCGGGTGCTTTATCCACTGTGCCACCTAGCTGCCCCCATCAATCCCTAATTTTATAGATGAAGACAATAAAGTGTAGAAAGACTAAGTGACTTGTCCAAGATTAGACAGGTAGTCCATGGTAGAGCTGGGATTAAAATTCAGGCTAACTCCAAATCTAGCATTCTTTCCACTGAACCAGTAGTACTCAAGTACTTTATTATTTGACCCAAATGGGTTGAATTCAATCAATCAATCAACAAGCATTTATTAAAGTACCAACTATGTGCCAGACACTGTGCTAGGTGTTGAAAATATAAAGATAAAAATAAACAGACCTTGACCTCAAGGAGCTTACAATCTACTAAGGAGGGGGGGTATATATTATATCTAGATATATACAAAATAGATACATTATAGCATGATCATTTTTTGAGAGGGGAGGCATGAGTACTTGAGGAGATTAGGAAATGTTTAGCATAGAAAGTGTCACTTGAGTGAGCTCTGAAGGAAGCTAGAGATTCTAAGAGGAAAAGGAAAGGGATAAGTGTATTTCAGGCACTTGGAATTAGATCTCTGCCATCTCTGTTTTCAGAGTTTTTTCCCCTCTTCTAACTATATTTAATTTTTTAAAAAAGATTTCTATATTTGTAAATGAGAAGAATGCTATACACTTAGTTTACCTAGATTCTGACAAAGCATTTTAGCAAAACTGTTTATAAAGTATCTCATACCTTTCTTGTGGCAAACATGGAAAAGTATGGCACAAATGATAATACATATAGGAGGATGGAGAACTGATTGAATGGCCAGATTCAAAGAGTAATCAAGAGTTCAATGTCAGGGGCAGCTAGGTGGTGCAGTGGATAGAGCATGGCCCTGGATTCAGGAGGACCTGAGTTCAAATCTGGCCTCAGACACTTGGCACTTACTAGCTGTGTGACCCTGGGCAAGTCACTTAACCCCAATTGCCTCACACACACAAGAAGAGTTTAATGTCAACACAGTAGAAGTTCTCCAGCAGAATGCCCCAGGGATCTTCCCTTGGACCTGCAATGCTTGATTTTTAATTAATGACTTGGATAAAGGCATAGATGATATGCTTATCAAATTTACAGATAGTACAGAGCTAGGAGAGATAGCTAATATACTGGATGATAATTAGGATTCAAAATAATCTTGATAGATTACTATTGACTTAATTCAACAAAAGGAAATTCAATAGAGACAAACCCAAAGTTTTATGCTTGGCTTAAAAAAATCAAATTCACAGATATAAAATTGGAGGGGGGTGGTGTGGGGAATGTGATTAGTGGTTGGCCTGAAAAAATACCTGGGGGTTCCAGTGGACTTCTAAATACAATAATCCTGAGTTGCATTAAGAGAAGAATAGCTGCTTGTAACAAGCAGGTGAGAGTACCTGTTTACTTGTCCTAGGTCAGATAACATGGAACATCATGTTCAGTTCTGGGTGGGCCATGGTTTTGGAAGGACACTGATAAGCTGGACCATGCTCAGAGAAGGGTAACTGGGAAGGTTTGATTCCATGCCAACTAGTTGAAGGAACGAGGGATGTTTAGTCTAGAGAAAAAACTTGGAAGAGGAATGATAGCAGTGTCCAAGCATTTGAGAGGCTGTCATTTGGAGGAATGATTAGATGTGTTCTGTTTGGCTGCAGAAGTCAGAATCAGGAGCAATGGGTATAAATTGCCAAGAGGAATGTTGCTTACCTTCTCTAGGTATTTGTTTTCTCATCTGTAAAGTGGAGGGAGGAACATTTGTAATGATAACAATAATAACAATAACTAGCATTTCTATAGTGCTTCAAGTTTTGCAGTCTTTTTCAAATATCTCGTTATCCTCACAACAACCTTTGGAGGTAAGGGCTATTATTTTTTATCCCCAATTTACATATGAGGAAACTGAGGCACATACAGGATAAGTGACTTGCCCAGGGTCACACACCTAGTATTAGATAACCTCTAAGATCTCTTTCATCTTTTTGTTATTGTTTTTGTGGGGCAATGAGGGTTAAGTGACTTGCCCAGGGTCACACAGCTAGTAAGTGTCAAATGTCTGAGGTCGGATTTGAACTCAGGTCCTCCTGAATCCAGAGCAGGTGTTTTTTCCACTGTGCCACCTAGCTGCCCCCAAGATCTCTTTCATCTTAAAAAAATCTTTGAGTTATTGTGAGGGAAAAACCCCTCATTTTACTTATTTTGTTTCATTTTCATTTCCCAGTTGCAGAACTAGTAGAAAAGAGAAAACAGCTTCAGTAATAACTGCTGTCTTTTCCTTTTGACCAGACATATAAAAAACAGAATAATTCACTTTTGAATCCCTGGGATACTGAATTCAAGGTTTGCTGTCCAAGATGGTTCCCTGAGACCTAGGCTGTTGGTGGATCCCTACAATGCTATTGTGAACTGTGGTCATAACCAGAAGCATGCTCAGATCAGTGCCCTGTCCAGAGGGAGGAAGATGACAGTTTTCACAGATTGTACTGGATTAAACACATTACATACAATTAAATTTGTTTTAAGACATTCTGAAAATACTTCAAGTTATCTCAAGGGGAAAAATGTATAGTTCCTTTTCTCAACACTTATTAATTTATCTTTATCTTTGTCTGCATCTCTGTCTCTGTTTCCATCTATCTGTCTGTCTCTGAATCTTTATTAAGCTCCTAAGTAACTGGGGAGAAAAAAGATGTGTGTATATACACATGCATAGATATGTATATATACATATATATACATATATATATATACATATACACACCTGGGTGTGAAGATATGTGTAACTATATAGTGTATGTGAATGTGTGAAATGTTCATGAGACTGTGTGTATGTGTATGTGAAAGGGTATGTGAGTGGGTTTAGTATTTGTGTGTGAGGCTGTGTTTGTATAAGTATGTGACTCAGTGTGTATATTTGTGGTGTCTGTGTGTATGAAGGCACATTTGTATGTAAACATATGCTGGTTTATATTTGTGTGGTAGGATGTGTTTGTTTACAAAAATGTATTATCATATGTGAAAGTGTGAGTGCATATGTGTGAGTCTGGGCCAATATCACTTTGCTTTGCTTTAGTGGGGTGGAAAGGAGGAAGATCGAGTATTTTATACAACCAGCATTCCCTCAAGACCTTTCTAAATTACCAGCAACCTTCTTGAGAAGATCTATTTTATGTGTGCAAAACTACAATGCTTTTCTTGTTTATGGAGGGCCTTGAAAAGGGTGAGATCCTGGACCCCACTGCTTTGAGGGGAAGCACAATCTACTTGGCATACAAGTACCCTATAAACCCCTGCCTGACTTCTTTGTCTCATTCTAGGAGCAGCAGAATCACCTTCTGAGTCCCCTACCTCTATTATCCTATTTGTGCATAGATGAGGAAAGCAGTTGATCAATCAATATGTATTTACTGAGTAGCTTGTGTGGGCCTGTTCTGGTGCTATGGGAGATATTAAGGGAAAAAAATCTAAGACATGATTCTTGTCCTCATAGACTAGATGGGGAGACAAAACCAACAGATATTAAAATGTTAGAGAGCAAATTAAGTGCCAAATGCATGGTATAGACAGAAAGGACAATTTAGAGAAAAGAAAGATCCTGTGAAAGATAGCACTGTAGAGGAGGAGGTGGGACTCTGGATAGCCTTGAAGTACCCTTAATAATTGGGGAAATTGAGGTGACTGGGAATTCTGAAAGGGGGAACTTAATTCAATAAGCACTCATTAAACACCCACTGTTTGCCAGGTGACTGTGCCCACCACTGGAGTTACAAATGCAAACATGATATAGCTTGAATAAAGGCAAGGGAGGTACAAAAAGTAAGAGCAGGGGACAGTAGAAAGAGCCCTGCATTTAGACCCGGGTTCAAATCCCACCTCTGGGTTGACTTTGGGCAGGTGATGTAACCACTTTGGCTTCCTCATCTGCAAAAGGAGAAGAATGGACTAGATGACCTCTAAGGCTCCTTTTGGCTCTGAATCTGTGATCCTCTGACAATACAATGAACCTGGAGGGTGGGGGAGGCGCTAGGTAGTGAAGTGGATAAAGCACCAGCCCTGGAGTCAGGAGCACCTGAGTTCAAATCAGGCCTCAGACACTTGGCACTTACTAGCTGTGTGACCCTGGGCAAGTCACTTAACCCTCATTGCCCTGCAAAACACTAAATTAAATTAAATTTAAAAAAATTAAAAAGACAAAAGAAAGTGGTAAGATAATTTTCCAGTCAAAGACAGCTTAGAAGGTTGGCAGGAAAGATCTGTCATGCAGCCCCACAGATCCAGCCCTAGGCAGTCTGCTCCAGAGGAGCCTCTCAGCTGAGGCTGTTGCTGAGGCTGTGGCTGCTTCTGAAACTCAGTGCACAGACAGTGAGGGGGTTGAGTGGATGGCCAGTGGGAGATTGCAGGGGTGTCTGCTGGCACTGAGGTGGGACTCTGTTATTTTGCTTGTATTCAGAACCAGGAAGCAGTCTTGAGTGGCGGCCCAGGTGGGGGAGGCATGCCAGAGCATTCTGTTTCTGGGTTAAAGAGCAAGCAGGCCCGTGGTTACTTACAGACCAGAGCACAGGACAGGGGAATGTAGAATGTGCCTCTCCTTGAATCTTACCATCTGAGACCCCCTGAAGCTTGGGACAGTACATCTTGGAAGCAATGTCCCACTTTAAGAAGAAGTTAAAAGTCAAGAAATAGGCTGGCAAAATGAGCAGACAGAAAAAGATGCTGACCCTAGAAAGTTTCTTTGGTGACAAGGAAGATTAAAATATACCCTCAGAAGAAGATAAAGTCAAACCTCCTACCTAAGCTTCTAAGAAAAATATGAATTGGGTCATATATGTAGGGTGGGGTCTAACTATGGAAGGTTTTGAAGTGTCTGGTAGAGTTGTGACAATGAGCTGATAACACCACTGAGAAACAATATGGTATTGTGACAAGAGGGATGAATGCCAAGTCAGGAGATATTCAGGGTCAATTCCTGCATCAGATATTTACTAAATGTGTGGTCTTGGAGAAATCATTTACCTCTCTGACCTTCAGTTTCCTCACCTATAAAATAGGGATGATAGTTCGTAAGCTACCTGCCTCATATGTAGAGCTACTGGGAGGAAAACATTGTGTAACCGTCAGGGGGCTATAAAAGACCAGTCTGGCAAAGGTGTGTGATAGGGAATATAAGGGAAGAAGCTTCAGGGAGGGAGACCAGCTGGAGACAGGATGAGATAAAGAACTGAATTAGACTTGCTGTAGAAATAAAGGCACAAGGCAGCGTCCAAAAGACATTTTAAAGAAGAGGTGCCATGTACTGACTCAAGTATAGATAGGACAAAGGGAATAGAGGAGGGGGAAAAGTCAATGACTTGAAAGTTTATAGATAGGGAAGACTCCCAAAAGAGTGGTGAGAGCAAGAGAAATGTGTGTATGTGGGGGGGGGGCGGTGTTGAAGAGAGACTGTGATGGGACAAGATGTTGAACTTAGTTTGAGTAAATCGAGTTAAAGGTGATGACAGGACAATCAAGTGGAGTTAGGTTTGTGTAGGAGGTCACTGCTTGCAGAAAATATAGATTAGGGGAGTTGGTATAGAGGCCTGAGTGAGGACTGACTGGTCACTTATAGCAGTTTCTCTTTGTAATTTGTGAGCACTTAGTAAAGATTAACTGAAATCAAGGAGAACTGCAAGTCGATTAGGAATCCTCTCTAAAGCTAGGAGTCAGTGTTACTAAGTAGAGAGAATACTGAAAACAAAAGCCCTGATTTTTAGTCTTAGCTCTGCTTTAATGTGATATGTAGGAAAGTTATTTAACTTCGGTTGTCTTTGGTTTCTTGATCTGTTGAATGAGGTGGTTGGATCATGATCTCTAAGGCCCTTGAGCTGTAAAACTCCATGATTCAGTGAAAGTTAAACGAATCCTGCATCTGGCATTTACTGTCTCAATGATCTTGGTCAGATCACTTAACTTCCTGTGGACTCAGTTTCCTCATCTATAAATGGAGGGGTGTGGGACAGGGAGCTATGATAGACAGTCCCTGAGGTCATGCTTAGCTCTCTATATGATTTGGTAGGAAAACAAAAGCCATTTAACTTATTTTTTTTTGAGGCAATTTGAGTTAAGTGACTTGCCCAGGGTCACACAGCTAGTAGGTGTTAAGTGTTTGAGGCCGGATTTGAACTCAGGTCTTCCTGATTCCAGGGCTGGTGCTCTATCCACTGCACCACCTAGCTGCCCCCCAAAAGCTATTTAAAAAACAACAACTGGTAGTTGCTTTTGTTTACTGATGAGTGTTTCTTAAGCAAGCAGTGTGTAGTTTTCTGGCATACAGGACTCCTAGTCAGTTCAAAGGAGGCATCATCAAAGAACAGCTATGAGGTCAGGACTCAAAGACCATCAGCCAGATTTTCTAACCAGAACTTCCAGAGCTGTCAGTGAGGTTTATCTCAAGAACCCTTCTTTTTGAGATGGAAAACCTTTCAAATGTCCTTCCCTCTTGGAGCCTGGCCCACTTTTCCTTTTAATACTGAAATGGTCGTCAGACATAAAGCCGATTCTCTGTGAGAAAAGTTCTCAGTTTGGAAAGTAGGTTTATGTTTTTTTCTCTATCCTCCCCACCCATTCCCACAATCCCTCACCCCCAGCATTACGATAAACTAGAGGTTCATCACCGTTTTCTTTCCAAAGAACAACAGAACCAAGGGCGCCCGCCTGTTGGTTTGCTGTTTCTCTGGACCAGATGAAAGGGCCCTGGAGCTGTCATCTTTGTGGAGAAGTATGAGTTATCCTTTTTCTCCCCTTGGAACGTTTGTTGACATTTGGAAATCACCTCCCAATTTCATGTGAAAATATTTGTGCGCACAGCAGTTTCCAAGTGCATGGAGATTGAAATATTTTTACAGAGGCAAGGCATTTCCAGGCCCAGCTGTGAGCTGACCTTTTGCCAACAGCCCTCAGCTGATAGCAGCAGATCTAACCTGAAGCCTGGCCTCATGGAGCCCTTCCTGTTGTTACTGCATCAGGGAGAGAAGGGTTGAGAAAGGTTGGGGCAGAGAAGGGTGAGGGATGAGCAATCATGACAATGCCCTGACTTAGGAAAGGGGATATCATGATAACATTTTTGTTTGGTTTTAGCCTTGAGGCTCACAGTCTTGCTTTCTTTGGATTTGTTATAGGAGGGGAAAAAAGGAAAAAGGATTCAGATGTTGGGCCACAACATAAACAGGGACTCCAGAGTTCCTCCATCTCAGCAGTCCTCTGAGAACAAATCCCTTCCTTAGAGGGTTTTTATGCCTTTGGCTGGAATAAAATGTGCTTCATTATGTGTGTCAGCACTAACTGGTCTGTGTCAGGATGCGCACAGCCAACAGGTCAGATAATCGATATTTTCTTCTTTGGAAATCAATGTGGATTTTCATTTGCTTAGCTGTCCCAATGCCTGTTGCCAAGGGTCACTTGAACAGGGTTTCTTCTGTGATGGGCACATGATGCCAGTGCTAAGTCTTTAGTCAATAGTTGACATTTCCTGTTACATGATTATGATTTATTTCAGATGGGTTAAAAACACACAGGTGTACACACACAACTCAGTATGCAAGTGTTTCACCAGCCCCTCCCTGACACTAGCTAGTGTCCTCCCAATGGTAAATCTATTGGCAGTGGACCCTAGATTTATTTTTTGCTTTTATTTTATTTATTTATTTGTTTTTGTGGGGGGGGGGCAATGAGGGTTAAGTGACTTGCCCAGGGTCACACAGCCAGTGTCATAGGTCAGATTTTAACTCAGGTCTTTTTGAATCCAGGGCTGGTGCTTTATCCACTGTGCCACCTTGCTGCCCCTGGACCCTAGGTTTTGAAGAAAAAAAATAAAATCAGTGTAATCTAATCCAATAACCTTTTTAAAAAAAAGCTTATTTAAGCCCTGAACTAGGTGCTAGGAATTCAAATACAAAAAATATCCTTCAGTCCAAGGAACCTATATTCAATTGGGTTGGGTGGTGGTGGTATTAATAATGGTAAGTTATGTAAACATGATACATGACATCAAGGCAGTCAATAAACACTGATTAAAAAGGGGAGAACACTTATCATTCTGGAAATTTAGAGACTATGAAAAGGCAGAAGAGAAGAAATTGTTATTTGTGATGTGGGGAGGGCCCTTTCTAGTAGTGTAACTATTTCAAGTGGAGTTTTGATGGCTCAGAGTGAGTGTAAATAGCAATTGTTTCTGTTTTGGCCAGAAACTCTGAGGGTCTTCCCTTAATAGACTGATTCTTTTGTGAAGGCAAACCAGGCCATCTTTTGCCTCAATTTTTACTTAGTCTTTAATCACTGAATGTGTGTTGCCTCAGACAAACTGAGACCTGGGAAAAACCTTAGCTTAAAAAGGCCAAAGTTTCCCACTGCATGTGGAGCTACCACCAGTTGTCCTGACCCATGTCTTTGGCACTGGACTCCAGTGACTTTGGAGGGCAGAGTGAGGCTGGTGACTTTACACAACCCAAATTCACTTAAATCCAATTCACTTGCAGGTAACATACCACCTTCCTGATTTGTCCTCTTTGAGAACAAAGGACAAACCACAACTGTATCAAGTTAGCAAGCATTAATTAAGCACCTACTATGAGTCAAATACTGCCAAGTACTGGGATACAAACAAAAGGCAAAAAATACTCCCCAAAACAGTCTTTGCTCTGAAGAAATTTGTGATCTAATGGTAGAGTCAAAGTCAACATGAACAACTCTATAGGAACAAAATATATGAAGAAAAATTGGGAATAAACTCAGAGGTAAAGTGCTTAGCAGTAAGGGGGCTAGAAAAGGCTTCTTGCAGAAGATCAGATTTTAACTAAGACGTGAAGAAACCTAGGGAAGCCAAGAGGTAGAATTGAGAGGGGAGAGCATTCCAGACCAGTGAAAATGCCCAGCATTGGGAGATGGAATGTCTAGTCTGAAAGACAGGAAGATGGTAGAGAGTAAGGTATAAGACTGAACAGGTAGGAGGGTTTCAAGGCTTGGGAGACTTTGAAAGCCGAATAAAGGATTTTATGTTTAATCCTGAAGCTGATAGGGAGAAACTGGAGTTTATTGAATAGTAGGGCAGCACAGTCAGATCTTCATTTAGAAAGATTAATTGGACAGTTGAATGGAGAATAGACTGGCCTGGGGAGAGACTTGAGGCAGGGAGACATTCAGCACCTAGCACAGTGCCTTCTACACAGCGAGCACTTGATGATGGATTCATAATTGGAGAAGGGAGACAGCATTAATAACTACGGCATCCAATCAGTGATATTTCTATTTTTATTCAAATTTTCTACTTTCCTACTGCCTGGTTGAAGGAAGGAGGATGGACATCTAGAATTTTGTGGTAATAAAGCAGAAATTTATATAGAGTTCAGGTTGGCAAAATGTTTTAAATATATTGTCCTCATTTGAGTCTCACCATGATGCTTTAGGGTAAGGTACTAGTATCATTATCCTCATTTTACAGATGAATAAATTGAGACTCAAAGAGGTTATTACTTGCACATGTCCACAGAAAATAAGAACTGGAGTCCAGATATTTCTTTCTCCCAATTCTGTACTCTGATGTATCAGGTTGCCTCTTAAATAGACCAGTCAATCAACAAGTATTAAGTTCCTACTAAGTGTCAGGAACTTCACTAGGTGCTGAGGATACAGGTACAAAGAGTGAAACAATCCCTGCTTATAAGGAGATCACATTCTGATGGGAGAGACAAGTGTGTGTATGTGTGTGTGTGCAAACATATATGTGTATATATATATATATATATATGTGTATATATATATATATGTGAGGCAAATATAGATATATAAAGTTGAGACTCAAATGAGGATGATGCATCTATTTATTTTATTTATGAAATAAAGCATGCATTTCCATAACATAGTGCAATTAAAAAAGATGATTACACGTGAAACTGTAAATCTGTTATGTACAACTTGCTATTCCTTTTAAATGTATAATAAAGTTATCATGTAAATTTATTTATTTATTTTTCATTTTTTTCCCCTTCCTTCCCCACTAGAAATGGCTACCATTAGACACAGATATGTATACATAGGGTGGGCCAAAAGTAATAAATAATTCCTTTATTTTTTGTTTTTAATTTATAATACCATAGCATTATATACAGTAGATATAGGAAATGAATTTACATTATGTGTGAAAAATCAAATCTCATAAAAGGCAAAAAATAATGAAAAAATAATTTTCAGAAAATTATTAAAGCATCAGATCCTTTCATGACTTTTGGTCCATCCTTTATGTGTAAAACAGTCTATATATACTTCTGTTTATCAGTTCTTTCTCTGGATACACATAATGTCTTTCTATATGTCCTTTGCAGTTAATTTGGGTATTTATAATAGGAAAATTACTTATTTGCTGAAAGTTGTTCTTAAACAATATTGCTATTGCTGTAAACAATGTTTTCTTGGTTCTTTTCATTTCACTCTTCATTATTTCATGCAAGTCTTTCCATGTTTTTATAAGATCATCAAGCTCGTTTCATATAACACAGTAATAGCCCATCAAAATCATATGCCATAACTTATTCAGGATAATATATTTAAACCATTTTGTCAACCTGAACTCTATATACATTTTAGTTTCATTACTATAGATTTCTGGATGTTAGTCAATCCTTCTATCTTCAACCAGGCAATAGGAAATTAGGGAACTTGAATAAAAATAGAAATATAGCCAATGTAATGTAGTAGTTGTTAATGCTTTCTTTCTTCTCAAATTATCAATCCATAATTGAGTATTTATTTAATAAGTGCTTACTATGCATAAGACACTGTTCTAGGTGCTGTATGTCTCCCTGCCTCAAGTCTCTCCCCAGGGTGGTTCATCTTCCACTCAGATACTCAGATGCTAAATTAATCTTTCTAAAGCCAGATTTTACACACACACACACACACACACACACACACACACACACACGTATATACACATGTATGTGTATATACACACATATACATGTATATAAAGGCATACAGTATAGACATGAAAATATATATACACAAAGTAATTAAGGACAAGGCAGTTTGGGAGAGAGGACACTTGCAGTTAAGGGAACCAAGCTAGGAATCATATAGAAGATGGTGTCTGAGCTGCATCTTAAAAAGAGGGACTCCATATAATAATGGTAATAGAGGTGACTAAGAACCCTGCCACCCCAAATAGAGCACACATCCCTATGTGACTTGTGAAACAGAAAGAAATGTCAATGTCAATTATAGGGCTTTACAGTTCCCAGTCACTAGTTGTTTGGAACTACTGAGAGATGAAAGGAAAAGGTAACCCCATGGAAGAGAATGAGTGTCCAAGAGTCTATTACTGTCAGTCAGATAGAATGCAAGACAAAAACAAATTATTTTCAAGAGGAGGATCCCAAACCCTCAGGGTAACCAGGTATGATATTTACAGATTTTACACACAAACTCCTTCATGCCTCTAATTGCACACCTCAGTATAGCTGCTTCCAGACAAGCTAAGTACCCTTCAGGAGTAAATCTCATGACAAAGTGGCATCTCACTCTACCTAATGGAGCACCTCATTATGGCTCTGCTGTGTTCACAATAGTATATGTGCACTAGCTTCTCGTGAAGCATCCCCAGAAGGCCAATAAATTGTTCAGCAAAAGACGATACAGTCACACTGGTGGCATTCCGTCCTTGGGAAATCTTTGGGGGAACGGAGATGTAGAGATGACTCACGTGACAGTAACATTAAAAACCAGAACTTTAGAATATGAGTTGAAAGATATCATAGCTACAGAAGGGACGTCAGAGAATATTTGGTCTAGTCCTTTCATTTGAAAGATAAGATTGAGTCCTGGGGAGGTAAAGAAGTTTGCCCAAGGTCATGCAGGTAGTAAGTGTCAGAGGTAGGATTTGAATCTAGGTTCTCTGATTGTACCATTTCCAAAGATCTGTCATAATTGCCATATTTTCATGCAAATTCTCTGCCTGCCTGTCCAAATCACAGTTATTTGAATGTGGTTTAGTCCAGCTTTGGACTGGGACTCTAATGATGACAACTTTAGAATAAGCTCCATGCACCTTGGAATTGTCATCAGCCTGTTAACTTTTCCTCATATACAATGGGACTTGGTAACCCTAGAAACCCACCTACCTTGCTAGAGTTACAGTCAATTTCATGTTAATTCAACAAGTATTTATTGAGTGCCTACTCTCTGTTTCATGTAGTTGTGTGTGGAAAGTATAAGTGACCTTATAATTGAGGACCAGTTACTCCAATTCCAAATCCAGCATGCTTGCCATTAGACCATGCTCATAAAGTCAATTAAACTGATCAATAATCCATCTAGCACTTGTATGCTAGGCACTGAGGATGAGGGTACAAAGGAAAAAATAAATACTTTCAAGGAGCTCATTTATTCAATAAACATCTTTTTAAGTGCCTACTATGTGCCAGGCATTGTGCTAAGCACTGGGGATACAAAGAAAGACAAAAGGCATTCTCTATCTTCAAGGAGCTTGCAATCTAATTTGGGACATAACATACAAATATATACAAAACCAGCTATATACAGGATAAATAAAGGGAAAGCACTGGAATGAGAGGGGTTAAGGATGGATTCCCACAAACTGGGATTTTAGTTGGGACTTAAAGGAGCTAGGGAGGTCAGTAGTCAGAATGGAGGAGAGAGAACATCTCAGGCATGGGGTCAGCCAGAGAAGGTGCCCAGAGCCAAGAGATAGTGTCTTCTTTGTGGAACAGTCAGAAGGCTGGTGTCACTGCATCAAAGGGTACTTGTTGGGAAGTAAAGTGTAAGAACCCTGGAAAGGTGTGTGTGTGTGGGGGGTAGGTTATGAAGGGCTTTGAATGCCAAATGGAGCTTGTTTTATTTGCTCCTGAGGGCGATAGAGAGCACTTGGAATTTATTGAGTAGGGAAGTGACATGGTCAGACCTGTGTTTCAGGAAAATCACTTCGGTGGCTGAATGAAGAAAGAAGTGGAGTGGGGAGAGACTGAAGGCAGGCAGACTCAACAGCAGGCTAGTGCAGTAATCAAGATGTGAGGTGATGAGTGCCTGTACTAGAGTGGTGGTAGTGTTAGAAGAGAAAAGGGTGCATGTTTGAGAGATGTTGCAAAAGTCAAATCAAGGGGCCTTGGAAACAGCTTGGAAATGGGGGAACAGGGTGTGAGATAATGGGGAACCCAGGATGCCATTCCTAAATTTCAAGCCTGAGGGATTGGGAGGATGGTTTTGTCCTCTACAGTAATAGGGAAGGTAAAGGGTGGGGAGAGTTTAGGGGGAAAGATAATGAGATGGACATACTGAGTTTAAGATGGCTACTGGACATCTAATTCAAGATGTCTGAAAGACAGTGGGAGATGTGAGATTAGAAGTCATGGGAGAGATTGGAGCAGGAAGGAAAAATGAAAACAAATCATTTTCAAGAGGAGGATCCTAAACCCTCAGGGTAACCAGGGATGACATTTACAGATTTTACACACAAACTCCTTCATGCCTATGCCTCTAATTGCACACCTCAGTGGTAATTTAATCCTTGGAAGTTGATGAGATCACCAAGTGAAGTAGCATAGAGGGAGAAGAGAAAAGGACCCAGGGTAAAGTCCTGAGGGACACCTACAGTTAGAGGGCATGATCTGAAGGAGGGTGCAGCAAAGGAGCATTTAGGTAGGAGGAAAACTGCGAGGCCCGGTGTTCCAAAAAGCTAAGGAGAAGAGAGTATCCAGGAAGAGAAAGTAGTCAACAGTGTCAAAGGCTGCCGAGGTCAAGAATGAGGATTAAGAAAAGGCCATTGCATTTGGCAACTAAGATCATTAGTAACTTTAGAGAGATCAGTGGAACTTCAATGGAATCTTAAGGTCAGAAGCCAAATTGTAAAGGAACAAGGAGAGAGTTCAAAGAGAGAAAGTAGAGGAACCTATTGTAGGTCTTCTCAAATTTAGCTACACAGGAGTGAAGAGATATAGGTCTATAGGGGGCAGCTAGGTGGCACAGTGGATAAAGCACCCACCCTGGATCAGGAGTACCTGAGTTCAAATCCGGCCTCAGACACTTGACACTTACTAGCTGTGTGACCCTGGGCAAGTCACTTAACCCCCATAGCCCTGCAAAAAAAGAAAGAGAGAGAGAGAGAGAGAGAGAGAGAGGTCTATAGTGAGCAGGGATAGAAGAGTGAAGTGAGGGTTTTTCCACTATGGTGGAAAGACATGATTATGTTTGTTGACAATAAGGAAGGAGCCAGCAGGGAGGAAAAGATTGAAAAAAATTAGATTGGGGATGACAGAGGGGAAGTCTGTTGGAAGAAGTAAGGATGGAATGGGATCATTTGAAAAGTATATGTATTAGCCTTGGTAAGGGGTTAAGCCACTTTATTATGTGAGACAGGGGTGAAGGAAGAGAGAGTGGCAGAAGGCCGTTCTGACAGGTGATGAGGAAAAGGGGAGAAGGAGTTGAGGGAGAAGGACTTCAATTTTTTTCTGCAAAATATGAGTCAAGGTTTTCAGCCGAGAGAGTAGGGGGAAGGCAAGCCATGAGAGGTTTGAGGAGGGATGAAGAGGTGTGGAGGAGTGCTGTGGAGAGTGGGATAGTGAGATGATTAGGGAGGTATAGTAGGATTGCTTAGCAGCAGTGAGGCTCTAGTTGATCCTTGTAGTGGACCTAGTCAGAATGGTTGCATGATTTTTTACCACCTTCATTTAATAGCAATGTGTAGGTGTGAAGGTGACAAATCTCATGTTGAAGTATGTCTGGGCATAATTAGAGACATGATAATAAAAAGATTCAAGGGAAGAAGACAGTATAGAGTTGAATTGGTTCACCAAGGAGTCAAGATGGGGAGGAAGGAGCGCCTAGTGCAGGGGAGATGGCCCAGGAGAGAATGGAGGGGTCAAGTGATTAGAGGTCATGGTGAGGATGAAGAGTAGGGTTATGTAAAGGAGGGCAGAGGGAGGGGGAGAAAGCCCTGAGATTACAGTCAGATAAGGGGATTTAAGAATTCTTGAACATGGAAATGGTACATTTGTGGGTGATGGCAAGATCAAGGGTATGGCCATCTTTGTGTGTAGCTGAAGTGGAATGGAGGAGTAGCTAATGGGATGAGAGTAGGATGGGGATCTGAATGGTTAGGGTATTTAAGGGAGAATCAATATGTATGTTGAGGTCTCTAGTATGAGGGTAGGAGTTGGGGAAGAGTGAAAAACTGTAAGCCATTACTAAACTCATTGGGGAAGAAAGAGGACTGGTTTGGGGGTACCTGTAGACAATCAATACTAGGATTTTGACTGGGTGATAGATATGAATAGCATGAATGATAAAGGAAGAGAGGTTACTGAGTGAAGCAGGAAGAGGGAGAACCTGGAAGTGGCAATGAGAAATTACATATGTGTGTATAGGTATACATATATGTATACGTATACATATATATGTGTGTGTATATATAGAAAGAGAGACAGACAGACAGAAAGTTTCAGTATAGTACACAAAATAAATACAATTGCAAAGTCATTTTGGGTCAGGGACACACTAACCTGGGGGAATCAGGAAAGGTCTCTTTTCTGTCTGAAGTGGACAAAAACCATAGTCAAAACCCCAAGGAAATGAAAAAGAAAGGCTTCTGTCAATTCTAGGTTAGGAGGAAGCCAGGTGATTCAGTGGAGAGAATACTTGCTGGACCTGGAGTCAGGAAAACCTGAGTTCAAATTTAGCCTCATACACTCACTAGATGTGTGACCCTTGGCAAGTCATTTGACCTCTGACCTCTGTTTGCCTTAATCCACTGGTAAAGGAAATGGCAAACCTCTTCATTATTTTTGCCGAGAAAGGATGAGATTGATCTCTTGTTTTCTTCTGATGAGCAGGTATGTCTCCGGATTGCCAATCTATTTTCATTCTATGGGTTTCCCTATTGTTTTATTTAGGGTCTACACCACAATAGTATAGTCGACATAGTATTGGAGTAGAGATGGTGATATAGAATCACTAAGACAATTGGGAAAGCCGGGGTGATCTGTAGGGTGTTTTCTAGAGGATGATGATGGATACTATACTGTCTAAAGTTTATAGTGACTTGTGAAACAGAAATAAATGTCAGTCAGGTAATAGGAAAACAGGTTTAGACTGGATTGGTACTTTGCTGCAAAATAAAAGTGGTGGTTTTTTTTAACATTTTAAAGAAAGAACGGATGAATAACCTTCTTCTAGAATATTTGCAAGTCAATAACTTCTTTCATTAACACACTAAAACAAAACTCCTGCGCTCCTATATATCTTTAGCAACTCCCAGGCATCGCCCCTTTAAGAAGTGGTCCCTTCCTTGGTTTCCATTCCCTCCCTTTCACTCCCCTCCCAACCACCCAGGCGGAGAATCCCTGTAGCGGGACTGCTCTCCGCTCTCCGCCCCCCCCCCCAGCAGCGGGAATAGGCGGAGCAGCTGTTATCTGGCTGCTGCCACAGCTAGGGAGGCGGATAGGGGGCGGGGGCTCTGGGCGCTGGTGAGTCCGGCCAAGCGGCCAGGCAAAGGCGACTAGGAGCCGGAGGCAAGAGGGCATGGTCCGGGAACCAACGCACTGAGCCGGGGCTGGCGGCCAGCAGCAGCTGTAGCAGCACATCGGAACTTGGGCCGAATCGAGCAGCCCTGTGCGTGCCGGGACCATGGGATGCTGCACTGGCCGCTGCACGCTTATCTCCATCTGCACTTTACAGCTGGTAAGTAGCTTTGTCCACTCTTCCCAAAGAAGCCTTCAGCAGCCAGAGAAGGAGAGTCAGACCCCCCCGCCTCCAGTAGGGCTCTCCTGTCCAAACTTTAGCTACCCCCTGGGACTCCAGCTCCGCGGTCAGGGTGGTGCCAAACCTCAGCTGCCTAGAAAGGGGAGGGGGCAAAGGGACAGGTGGCGGACAGGTTAAAGCGGCGTCTGGAGACCCCGCCTGACGAACAAAAGCTCCGTCCCTCCGGGCCAAACGGGAAAAACCGGGGAGCTCCTTTGTTGCCGTACTGGGGGCCTGGGCTGGGGTGGGAAGAAAAATGTGCTCATCCTTTCCCCCTAGAAAGCAGGGGGCACCCTTCCGTTTGTCTGTCTGTCTATCCTGAAGGAAGGGGCCCTTCAGTTCCAAGGGAATTGAGGGTTCGGACTGGTGTTGGTGAGGTTTGGGCATTACTGTTCAACGTCCTCCTAACTTTGGACCTTACGTTTTTGTGTTAAGGGTCTGACAATAAACTCAACAAGTACTGGGTTTTCTTATAGTTTCAGTGTGAATAGGGGATATATGTATCCCCGTGTGTATCGTTGATAAGGGCCATCTATGTATATTGCCGTTGTGTATTTACACACACAAATAGACGAGTCTGAATTCATTTTCGGGAGGTTCACTTTTTCTTAGACAAAACCAGATTCAGAGAACTGGAAGTGGACCTTAATCAAAATGTACCCCTTCTTGAAAGACAACTGAGGCAAACCAATAAGGAGATGAGGATAATGATGAGAGTTCCCTCCGCGTTTCTGTGCGTTCGCGAATGTGTGAGTGTGTACTTGAGGGCGCGGGAGAAGGAAAGGGGATGGTGTAGAAAGAGTCCACTGTTTTGCGTCTCAGTATTTGTGAGCCCCGCTGTGCTGGACTGACACACCACTTTAGAAGTAGCTAACATCTCAGAGAGAAGTAACTTCGACACATCAGTTAACTTAACGATTATTTTCTCTCTATGGATTCTCTCTTGAAATCTTGTATACTGTTTAAAAGGCTCTTTTTGTTCCGTCCTCAAAGAAGTCTTCTGAGAAATCCTGTGGATAGAATGCTTTTTAAAAGAAACTGAGTTCGATAGCTTAATCTCTAGAATGCTGATTTCCAAAATTGAACGGACTTGCCCTTCTATCTGCTAGCCTGTCAGCCCAGGACCGGGATAAACAAAGGTTTCCCTGTTTTGTGATTCTCCGTTGGGCTGGGCTTCTATCTGGTGGTTCCCTGGTTTATCAATTGCTAATAGAGTGGGGTTTCTCCCATCTTAAAAAGGAAATGCCCTCTCTTTGTTATTACAGTTTTTGCCTGGTTGTTTGGTTGCTGCTAGGGCCATTGTTATTCTTCCAGCTTTAGAAGTGAGACTAACACCGCCCCCCCCCCCCAAAAAAGGGCAGCACATAGTTTTTAATGGAAATTCTGGTCCATCTCATAGTAACGCACCTTATATTTCCTGGAAGGTTTTTTTTTTTTTTTTTGAGTGTGGTGGGGTTGAGGGTGGGGTTGGGTCAAAAAATAGTTGAGGAAGATCTCTAAGGTCCCTTCCAGCTCTAAATACTATGTAAAGAAGGGGCTGAATCAATATTTTAAAAAATAAAACGAAAACAATTATACATTTAATACATCTATCCTCTATAAAAGCTTTGGCCTTCCTTCTTTTTGAGGAAAAAGATGTCTCTAAGCTATCTCCTTTCCTTGAGGCTGTCTTTGACTTTTCTATCGGTCACTTTCTCTAGAGCCCAAATAAAAGACCATCTTAATTCTAATTGGACTGTGAACAAGAGTGTAATTCTCTACCGAGGAATACCTAAGACCCCCACCACCTATTTCACCCATGACAATAAATGTTAAATGATGAAAGTTAATAAAGGACCTGCTATGTGGAGCATGCTAATTTTTTAGAGGATACAAAGATGAGTAAGACACAACTTTTGTTCTTGTCTTCTCAAAACTTGATCTAGTTGGGAAGCTAGTTTATAAGCACATTCAAAACTAAATAGCAGTTTCAGAATTAAATACAAGCGAAGGCATTAGTTGGAGAATGATAACATGCCAAATAAAGGGTATAAAGAATAAAGTGCTTTGAGCTCTGTGGAGGAAAGAGACAACTCCAATAAGACTCAACTAGCCTCTAAAAATAGATTTTGATTTGATTTTTTTTGTAAGTCTCAAAACAATTTAATGCTGATGTCAAATTGTAATTTCATTACTAAGCATTTACTGAGTGCCTACTATGCGCAAAGCACTGTACTGGGGGTTGTAGGGAATACAAAGACAAACAAGACACCATCCCTATTCTCAAAGAATACATAGCTTGGTAAGGGGTCCTGGTAAAAAAAAAAAAGACCCTCCCTCTCTCCCCCACTACATTCCCCCTCCCAAGTACACATACACATCTGCACAACAAAGCAGAATGTGGTACAAATTAAGTACTACTGTAATGCAGAGCAGAGGACAGATTATTTTTAGCTGGAGTGATCTAAGAGGAGGTGGCATTTGAACTGATCCCTGAAAGATGGATAGGATTTCAGTAGGGAAGACCATTCCAGTTGAAGGTAACAGCCTAAACAAAGGCATGGAAGTGGGGTGTATGTGGTGGGGGGGGTGGCAGGATGTTGTTTAGGAAGGGGTGAATTGTCCAGTTTCTTTTGGATTATAGGACAGGTGACTAGAAGCAAGTGTCTTCACTTTGTGAAATGAGGGGGGTTGGACTAAATCTTAACTTCTTAAACTGATGGTCATGACTCTATATGGGCTCACATAACTGAATGTGGAGGTCACTAAAAATTTGGCAGCAGTAAAAGGTCATGTATACCTATTTTATATACCTATATATCTGAAGTCACATAAAAATTTCTCAGTTGAAAAGGGGTTGCTATTGGAAAAAGTTTAAGGAGACCTGGACTAAATGATCTCTAAGATCCCTTCTATTTCTGGATCCTGTAATACCTTGGGAGAAGATCTAGGAGGGCCTTAAATGCAAAGATAAGGATTTTGGATCTGATTTTTCAGGCAAAATGGAGAATGCTTTAGGAAGGGTGGTCTGGCACCCTTCACAACATGGATTAAAGATGGAGTGGAAAGATAAGAGAAGGTATTCTGATAGTTTGGGCATGATGTAATAAAGACCTGACCTAGAGCAGCAGCAAAAAACTTAGTAACTGAATGTTTATTTGTGGGGAAGACAGGAGTGAGAAAGATAGTCAGATACACCCCTGGTTTCCAATCAATCTATGAACAAGCACTTATTAAGTCTCTACTATTCGCTAGTTGCTGGGGATTCCAGCCCAAGTTGATGCCATTAACAGAAGTGGGGGGGGGAGGGGTTTGAACAAACAAATAGATTGCTTTGGGTAGTGGGGAAGGGGATTTGAAATGACTTTAGGTATGTTGAATTTGAGGTGCCAGGTGGGTATAAACATAGAGCTGTCCTTGCATGCAGTTGAAGTGGAGGACTGGAGTAGTGTGGTCCAAGTGACAACTAGAGATACTAATTTGGGAGTCATCTATCTCCTAAATCAATAAGTAATTGAGCAAAGGTGGGAACTGAAAAATGTGGCCTTAGGAATTTGATTCACCTTGGGATATCTTTAAATTGTCATAGTCACTGGCATTAATAATTTCACAAGGCTTAAAAAATGAATTAAGAAAGAAGTCATTCAAAGTTACTAAGGGTGTGACTTGTAATTCACTGAAAGAGAAGGTGATAAAGGGTTGTGACCTCAGATTCTGTTTCCTTGGACTCACTGCTTCTGTGTTACCTGTCCAGGATGGTGGGCTGGGTCATTGGGGATCCTGTCTGTGGCTGGGTAGTTGTTTTCTGGCCAGGCCAACAGCACACTGAAAATGTACCAGGGCTGCCTTTGAATGGGCTATTGTTCTAAGAGATAATTGCCGTCTGTCAGTTAAATTCACCAGTTCATCATCCTGCTTTGGGAAGAAGGAGAAGAGGGCCTTTACACCAACCACGGCTCTCAGGTCACTGGGATTTGATGTGGTGGAGGGAGGGGAATAAAAAGGAGAGGAGTTTGCTTGACAACCGTGGGAGTTTTCTAGTTACCAAGATACTAGACAAAGACCCCCAAGCATTTCTTTTTGGGAGCCTCCTCCCCAAAGAATAGGGTGAACTTTGCCATTCTGAAGCCAGGCTGGATTGTGATGGACTTAGAAATTTCCCAGGATTCTTACTTCATTTACAGTGATGAGGTAAGAAACACAGTAGAGAAGATTTAAAAATTCACCCCCAGGCTGGGTTCTAGGGACTGAAAATTTGGAAGAAAGTCATGTGTCCTTTGCGTAACCAGTTGCCAGCACCTTTGGGGATTACAATGCCTCTTTCTGTTAGGAGTTTCATTTGCCTCATATGTGTTAGCAATTCTCATTATCTTGTCATGATCCATTGAATGTATTGGCATCAAGAATAAAGACTTCCCCAGCCTGTCTCAGACCCCTACTAACCCCCCACAGAGGCCCCTTTTTCATCCATAACATCAGCTCTAAACTTGAAGTATCTCCCTTCCAAATCGCCTTTTAGTTCTTTTCAGACTTTTAAGTCTTTTCATTCATTACTTGCACCAGTAAGAAAAAGCCCCCAAAGAGTGCCAAAGTGAAGAAAAATTAGGATGTAGACTTGTAAGCATTTTAAAACCATTACTGGAACTCATTACAACAGAGGGCTTTCAGTGGTCAGCGACTTCACTTATTTCCAACATCAAATAAGATGTTATATTATCAGGGGCAGTTAGGTGGCTCAGTGGATAAAGCACCGGCCCTGGATTCAGGAGGACCTGAGTTCAAATATGGACTCAGACACTTGACACTGGCTGTGTGACCCTGGACAAGTCACTTAACCCTCATTGCCCTGCCCCCCATGCCATTCCTTTCCCTTGTTCCCAAAGCTAGAGGTCTCCTTCATTTTGGGGGGTGGAAGGGGCATCAAATTTGAGAAGTTCCCTGCAATGGTAGGGGCTGAATTTTTTGTGGATACCAGGAAGATAAATCACAGAGTTGACAGGCCAGAGGCAATAAGCTATGCTTAGAGGAGAAGCAGGGTCAAAACCTGGACCACAGTAAAATCTAAGAGACTACTGAGAAGCAGGGTCAAGAGTTAGGTTGAAGTAGTTTGTGGGTGGAGGTAGATTATAAGGTGTTAGGTTTGATAGAGTTCCCTAAATTTGCCATATTCTGTTCTTCCTAATGTGAATGGTTTTATGCCTACTCCCCACTCCCTTTAGCTGCCTCTGAATTTCCTTTAGGTAAAGATTTCCCTCATCATCCTCATAATAACAGTAGAGTCTAAGCAATGACCACAGGTGGCATGGTAATATGGGAAGAGCTGTCCTGCATAGTGCTATCCTGTGAGCTATACTGAGAGCTAGACCGGGCTTCCAGTGCTGACTATTGACTAGACATGAAAATGTGGGAATCACTGAGCCTTTCAGAGATTTTCTTGTATCTGTAAAATGAGAATAATTTTAATGGATCATTTATGAAGTGCCTATTATGTGCTAAGCACATATGTGCTATTTTTATGCTAAGCACAGTGCATACCAAGGCAAAAACAAAGAAGTCTTACCTCAAGGAGCTTACATTCTGTGACTGTGGAACAACATGTACATAGATAAGTAAAAAACAACATATAGAAAGTAATGGGGGGAAGGTGGCATGTGGTGTACTGGCTGTCCAGGGGTTAGGAAAGGCCTCCCTCAGAAGGTGGCATTGTTTGTTTGTTTGTTTGTTTTTGTGAGGCAATTGGGGTTAAGTGACTTGCCCAGGGTCACACAGCTAGTGTCAAGTGTCTGAGGTCAGATTTGAACTCAGGTCCTCCTGAATCCAGGTCCGGTGCTCTATCCACTGCACCACCTAGCTGCCCCCTAATTCTTTTAGAACATTGGGGTGCAGCTAGCCAGTGTCTGCATCTTCATAAAGAGGCCAATTATTTAAATTTAATTCAATTAGATTTTGGTAGTTGACTTTTTCAAGAAAACTTACTTGATGGGGGCAGCTAGGCGGTGTAGTGGATAAAGCACCAGCCCTGGATTCAGGAGGACCTGAGTTCAAATCCAGCCTCAGATGCTTGACACACTTACTAGCTGTGTGACCCTGGGCAAGTCACTTAACCCTCATTGCCCTGCCCCCCACTTGATGGCCAGCCCAACCCTTAATATATAAGGGCTTCTAGGTGGTACAGTGGGTTACAGTGCTGGTGCTAAACCTGGAGTAGAGAAGACCTAAGCTCAAATCTGGCCTCAGACGCTTACTAGCTGTGTGACCCTGGGCAAGTCACTTAACACTGTTTGCCTTAGCTTCCTCATTTGTAAAATGAGCTGCAGAAGGAAATAAGAAAGCACTCCAGTGTTTTTGTCAAGAAAACCCCAAGTGGATCATAAAGAGCTGGACATAATTGAAATGACTGAACAACAAAAATTCTTAATATGTGTGTATAGAACTGATTTTTTTCCATCTCACTCCTGGCTTCTCCAACATGAAAGCACATTAACAATGGCATTGTATATTCAGGCCTTTAATTTCTGTATGTCATTCATTCCATGCCCATTATTTCTGTTTGGTTTTGACCTTGGAAGCTTCTGTGGTCTCTCTGAGCATGCCTTTGATTGTGAGTACCCAAAGGGGAAGGGTCAGGATCATGCCTTTGTCAGACAGCAGGTTTTGAATCTTGGCATTACTACTTAGCATCTGAGTGACTCTGGCTGAGTCACTTCTCTACAATTAGGTGCTAAATAAACACACCCCTTTCGACAGGGCAGTGTGATGGATTGGAAAGAGCGCCAGAGTCTGTGCTTTCATTGTGGCAGAGTAAAGAGAGACCTAAGGGGATGTGAAAAAATGATTATTAATAATGGATTTCCAGGAAAGATCCAGACATCAGTTTAGTTGCTCTCTCCCCCTCACCCCAGAATATGCCCAGGGGAACAAAGGAAATGCAGGTTAATTCTTTTCTTTAGTTAGGGAAGAAACATACTTGGATGGAGGAATTTACCCTTTTATATACTCTTTAGACCACCCTCAAGTCATGTCAATCAATGGAATTGAATGATGCTGTAACCAATTAGCTTATATCAATGTATAATGACCTGCCTCTATCTAAGGAGGAGAAAACCCCTGGCCACACCAGGGTCAGCCTCTGTTGCTCTCTTCTTGCCCCTCTCCCTCTGGTCATGCCCATCAGCTTCCTGGACCCATTTTCTTGGCTTGGAATGTAGGCCTGAAGGTCTGAGACTCAGAGGAACTTAGGGAGACATGTGGTCAATCCTTTACTAATATATAATATTAATTAATAATAAATACATAATGCCCAAACTGGGTGCAATCGCCATTAATATATAACTAGGAATAATTGTAGAAAGTACAATTTAGCAACAATAATTAAAAAAACACAGTTACATGTTGGTCCATTGGCAAAGCAAGCTGCCAAATGAACCAAACCTTCATATTCGCTACATCAGTGCCCCTCACGGCGCTATATCCTCCTTGACTCCATAGTGTCTTCTGGGGATGTTTTTCTTGTCTCCACCACTGCTTCAGTCTCTTCATTTGTGGAGTGAAGAGGTTGCACTGGCCTAGCTGTTCCTGTTTCCTTGCACACATACCCTCTCTCACATCTATGTGGCCTTGTAATGATTGGCCTTGTATCTGCCACGTGCTCCCTTCTCACCTCTGCCTGCTAGAACCCCTGGTCTGTGTCAATATTTAGCCCAAGGGTTACTTTTTATATATAATGCTTTTGTTGATCCCCACAGCTGCTAATCCCCACTCCCCAATAATTATTTTGTATCTACATTGTGTATATCTTTGTATGTGTTTTCTCCTCTGGGAAGAACAGAAGCTTCTTGAGGGGAGGGGGCTGTTTCACTTTTTTCTTTGTATTCTGCATAGTACATAGTAAGCACTTAATACATGCTTATTGATTTATTGGACTTCAATGAGCCTTGAATTCCCTTCTGCCTCTGACATTCTCAGATACTGTAAATGTGATGGCTTTTCCTCACTTCACAGGGGAGGGAATCTGCCTCAACATTCATCTGTTATTTAAATACCTTGTACAAAAGATGGGCTTGCTCACATAACACAAATTATTTGAGTCTCCTTTTAATAATAAAGTTGGGCCCCATGCATGTTTATTATTTATCTAAAATCCATAATGGAAAGCTCCCTTTGTCTAATGAGGTGGCTTCTAAATGTATGATTCCCCAAGGGAGAAGAGAGCCCTTAGATGCATGGATCAGTTATTTGGCATTAAAGCCTGTAATAGAAAATAAGCTTTCTTTTTGGACTGAAACAGCCTTAGAGTGCTACTTAACAATACATATATTCAGCAGGGAGAGCTTCTTAAAAGCAGTCAGCATGGGGGATGGGAATACAGTGATTCCAGTGGATTTCCCACGTGAATTCATTCTTTTTCACCATCCCCCTTCCCCTGCCCCCAACTGGTATCCAATTGGCTGACAAGATCTCATTTTGCTATCTTTATTATTATCATTATTAACAATAATACTGTTTGCGATTATTGTAACAGAATTTTTCAGCTCCTTACAAGTAATGGATTTGCTAATGGAAGAGGAGAGGGGCACTTAGCAAAGGTTTTCAAAGCCCCCTCCTCTACTTAATCAAAGGTAAGACAATGAGATGTGGTTTGGAGAGAGGATCTGAGTAGCTGACCTTGGGCATGATGGAGATGTAATGTAGAAGGGTAGACAACAATTACTGGACTGATACTGTTTTGCTTGCCATCTCTAGAAGCCCAACTGCTGTTGACCTAGACATAGTGAGGAAGGGGTGGGAGGGGAATGGTAGATTTATCAGGGATATAACTTGGGTTCTGGAAAGCAACAGGATTATGACTGAGGCCTCCAGGAGGTCAGACATGGCTTTGTCTTAAATGAGGATACTTATAAAGAAGGAATGAAACAAGCATTTATTAAGCATCTACTGTTTATCAGGCACTTTGCTATGTGCCTTACAAATATCATCTCATTTGATCCTCACAACAACCCTTGGGAGCTAGGTGCTATTATTATCCTTATTTTACAGTTGGGGAAACCGAGTCAGACAGAGGTTAAAGTGACTTGCCCAGGGTCACAAAGCTAGTAAATGTCTGAAGCTAAATTTGAACTGAGGTCTTCCTGACTTCAGGTCTAGTGCCCTATCCACTATGCCACCTAACTAACTGCCTTTTAAAATGAGGAAAACAGTAAGACTATGCCTCTCTTAGGCTAGACTAGTAGTAACGATGACCAGAGTTCAAATCTTGACTCATATTATTGACTGTTGGCAGGTTCACTTCCTTCAACTTCAATTTCTTCATCTGCAAATTGTGATAATAATAGCACCTATGTCCCAGTGTTGTGAGGATCAAATGAGATAACCTATATAAAACACCTTTTGAACTTTAAAGCACTAAATAAATGCTAATTATCATTATGATTATTTATAATAATACATTTCCTCCAAAGAACTAGAGGGAGCAAAAGGTAGCAGTGAGGTCTCAAGGCTTTGTGTCATTGTTACTAATACAGGTATAGATCTGATTCCAGAAACTCCCTATGGATGAATGGATAGAATAACCATTTATTAAGCACCTCTTGTTTGCCAGGCACTGTGCTAAGCACTTTATAACTATTATCCCATTCATTGTTTATTAAATCCATCCTAGTCCAACAAGTCCTATTATATAATCTTACTATTGCAAAAAAAAATTCTAAGACTATTTTAAGAAGAAAAAAAAACCCAATCAATTTAGGGATGTTCTAGAATGCAAACTAACCCTGATATTCCTGCTAACTGGACTTGAGTCCAACATAGGTTGGTCCACCTTCAGGGAAACTGAAAAACATGAAAATCTGCCCTTACTACACAAATAAGTGAGAATTATTCTGTCATCAAAAATACTTGATTTCCAAAAAGTTTCTCTACAGTTAATAAAGCTTCTAATGATAATAACACATTTCTGTTGTACTTTCCTCATAACAGCATCATGACATAAATAAGGCATTTGGTAGGTGAAGAAACTGAGAACCAAACAAGTTAAATGACTTACCCAAGATCACATAAAGAATAAGCCTCAGAGCCAGGATTCAGATAATGGGGCTGGATTTTGAGTCAGAAAATATGGGTTCAAATTCAGACTCTGCCTTTTACTATCAGTGTGACTCTTAAGAAAGAAGACACTTTCTCTCAAGGTTCCAGTTTCCTCATCCATTAAATGAGGAGACTGGCCTACATGATCCCTGAGGTCCCTGCACCAGCTAAAAATCTATGATCCAAGCCCAGCACTCTCTCTATCGCTCCACCTGGCCTCTATGTTCAATAGTGAGTTCCCTTGGAATGAATAAAATGTGTCTAATTCTTAAGGTTACATTTACACATACCTTTTTTCAAGTACATATCCATTGCTAATGAGGTACACCTTCTATACAGTGTTTGGTAGTGTGGACCATCGTCCTTGATGCCATCTGTCTTAGTTTATTCTACTGTATAGAAAAGGATATTGGCTAGAAGGGATTGGTAGGAAACAAAAAGATGAGTGTTGGATAATTAGGTTTGTCACGTATTTGGATTATCCTCTGCCTCCATCATTGTGGTTTAGCTTAGGCAAAAGAAAAAGAGAACAAGAGTTGTCTTGTGAATTTGATTAGGGTGGGTAGGTGACCCGGATCAGGCCAATTTGCTTTTCTCCCAAATTTGTCTAGTTTGGGTGATTGGCCTTATTTATCAGAGTAATGCCCCAACATCTCACTTCTTATACCTGCTGACCATCCAGGTTGCCTACAGTTCCGTACTAAAGGCAAAGTTGTCCCAGGCTGTTCTGGTCCTCAAGATATTTTTGGAGAGCTCAGGAAACAAGAACTGGAGAAAGGGTATAGGGGAGTGTATTACAACAAGAATTGAGTAAGAGCTACTGGGGGACTTAACATTTGCCTAGCTAACAATGAATAGACTCATAGCCATAAGATACATAAATCCAAATCTGTAGGGGTTTTTGGTTTGGTTTGTTTTAAATATCTGGCAAACACAAAACATGATGCAAAGATACAGGCCCCAAACAGTGCCAGTCACCTAATTATTCAGCCATATTATTCCTAGCCCTGAGAGGAAAAGAATTACATATAAGGACAGGAAAGTTCACCCTGTTCAGTACTACCTATTAGGTTAAGGGTAGTATTGAAGAAGGAAAGAGGAGTTGTGCCTTTTCTTCAAATCTTGTGGTAGGTGAGGTAAAAACATTCCAAAAGAGGGAAAAGAGAGTGAACAAAAGAACTAAATTGGTATTGAACATGGTGTGTAGTGAACATAAGAAAAGAGACTGTCCTGGTTGAAACAGACTGTTCATGTCCTCCAGAGACATAACTAGGGTGGACAACTGGTGTTTTGCTACAGGCTAGAAAATTTAGAGGGTGTGGACAGCATCTTCCTAGGTTTACTTCCTCCCCTTCTTGTGACCCATCCTTGGTGTCTCATCCAGCTTTCTCCACCAACCATCTCTTCTTTGTTGTGGTGGCATATTTCCTCCCCTCTATACTTTCAGCAAAGTATGAAAATTAAGGTGTCTTTTGAGGTATGCTTCCATTTCCCAGTGGCCACAACTCTGTCTCCTGCATTGGACTTACTTCCTTTTCTCCAGGCTATATACCAGATGATCCTGTCATATCCCCATCCTCACCCTACTCCCCATGCTGCCACTTGCCCTAGGTGGAATTATTGCAAATTATGACTGATTTGGGGGAGCAGTTGCACATAAAGTAGATAGGAATCAGGTTTTGAAGGGCCTTGAATGCTGGGCTAAGTTGTCTGAACTTTAATATGTAGGTAATTAAGAGCCATTGGAGGCTGTTGATCAGGGAAGTGATGTAATGATTGCGCGATTTTAGGAAAATTAAGTAACTTATGCAGTATGGATTGGGTTGGGGGAAGAAGAAAAACAGGAAGCTTTAAATCATGCTATCCATATTAGTGCTGGGATTTTTACTTTGTTGGATGAGATGGACCAAACTTTTGAGCTACATTTTCTGAAAGGGGGCAGAGGAAGTCTGAGCCATGGTCCATCTCTAATTGAAAGAGAAAGAACAAGGCTAGGGGCATATAGGGTGTGTGTGTGTGTGTGTATGTGTGTGTGTGTGTGTGTGTGTGTGTTTGTATTTATGCCCACATGTGTGAGTGGCATGTCAAGGCTGTAGCCCCTCCAAGAGATATCACATTACTCAGTCCATGTGCATTTAGGCTTCATATCCTTAAGATGGTAAATGACTTTCAAGAATTCTACAGGAGTCTCAGGACCCAACTTGACTAGGAATTTCATTTATATATTTTTCTTTGTCAAGCAGCAACTTGTAGTCTTGGAGAATTGTCTTGGGGCACTGAGAGGTTAAGTGAGTTACTCAGGATTACATAGCCAGTATGGGTCAGAAATGGGATTTGAACTCAGATCTTCACAACTCTGATAATGATCCCATGTCCATGCTGCCTATCAAATTTGTCTTTTTTTTTTTTTAAGTGAGGCAATTGGGGTTAAGTGACTTACCCAGCTAGTATGTGTCAAGTGTCTGAAGCTGGATTTGAACTCAGGTACTCCTGAGTCAAGGGCCTATGCTTTATCCACTGTGCCACCTAGCTGCCCCAAAGATATAATTTTTAACCTTTCTAGGGATCCAGGGCCCAAACAGGGAGGTTATGTCTCTATGGGTTTGTATGAATTTGATCAGAGAACCATAGAATCTTAGAGTTGGAAGGAACTTTAGAGATCATCTGAGTGAACCCCCCCCCTTTTTTGGTGAGGCCATTGGGGTTAAGTGACTTGCCCAGGGTCACACAGCTAGTAGGTGTCCAAGGTCAGATTTGAACTCAGGTCCTCCTGAATCCAGGGCCGGTGCTCTATCTACTGTGCCACCTAGCTGCCCCAAAACCCCTCTTTATGGATAAACAGGGGCTTGCAGAGGGCCTGCCACTTGCCCATGGTTGTACTTGCCAGTCAGTGGCAGAGTTAGACTTCAAATTTAGGCTCCATGAGCCCCAAGGCCAGTGTTTTTCCTACCTCCATCATGTGATATAATAGAAGAATTCTCTACTTCAATTTCACTTGGGGTTTGTGCAGTATCTTTGGTAAATCCATTTCTTTCCCACTATCCCAGTCTGAATGACTGTCATTACTACACAGTTTCTAATTTAATCTGGGCCTTCATTTAGAGATCATGTACTGCCTGATGATCATACTATTGTTGAACCTTGTTCAACCATTGAAGCAGTGGGTGAGAAGGCAATGCTGGCTGATAATCTTCAGGTGGGTAAAATAAATGACTCTGACCTCTCTAACAAGCTTGGACCTTCCTGCCATCATCTCTCTTGGTCATCAGATTGGTGTCTTATATTCTGGTGTACCTGTGATATGTGCCTCTGCTAGGTCTTTTGTAGCCATAAACTTGTCCCATATCAAACGAAATGGGGGCAAGAAAGCATCGATGCTAGGTTTTGATCTCGGACTCCATTTCATTTCATTTCTATCACTCTCTAAAGCAGCAGTTTCCCTTTCAGAGCAACTTTGAATAAGCCAAATCTGAGAGGAAGCCTGGCTTGCCCTACAACCCCCCCTTTTTGCCAATTGCCCCCCTCTCCTTAGCTTCATTTCTCAGGCTTCCCCTGTGAATGTTTGGTTTCCATCAATACTGGCTGCTGGGGGAGGCTGGCAGAGCACCACAGAGAAGCCAAATCACATTCTGTGACCCTGGGAGAACACACCCAGAGACAAGTAGAGTGGGGTTGAGCATCTGTGTTTCTATTAAAAACAAGTCAGGTTAAGCCCTTTCAAACAGACTAGAACCTAACACTCCCCGCCAGCCCTTTGTTCCAGAATGCAAATACTAGGCTTAAGGGAGTTATTGTCAGTCAAAGGGTACAATGAAGGTCATGGTTCTTTTTTTTTAAAGCTCTGCAATAGATGTCAAATCACCATAAGATTATAGATTTAAAGCCAGAATGGACCTTAGAGGCCATTGAGTCAGAACCTCCTAATTTTACGGATGAGGAAATTGAGGTCCAAAGAGGTTAAATGACTTGCCTGGAGACACACAACTGGTGACTGGGACAGGATTTGAACCCATTTTTTCCTCACTCTACCTTCCCTTCGTGAGACCTACAAATCTACTTTAATTTGCTTGAAGATTCTTCCCCCCCCCACCCCCGTTAATGAGGGTTAGGTGACTTGCCCAAGGTCACACAGCTAGTAAGTGTCAAGTGTCTGAGGTCTGATTTGAATTCAGGTCCTCCTGAATCCAGAGCTGAACCACCTAGCTGCCTCCAATCTACTTTAATTTAATGAAGTCTGAACTATGATTTGATGAGCACTATAGGTAGGGGGGGGTACTTTCTGTTCTAGGACACTGCTTCTCCCTGTACCAGGCTCCTTAATCTCCAGAAGCATCCTCTGATGGGGAATTATAGCTCCCTTCCCTTAGTGAGGTATGTGGCCTGTCAGATGGGGATATCGGGATGGCCCAGATATCCTAGCCATGTGCTAAAATCGCCATAATTCTAGTAAAAGTTTGCTTGTTCATTCTCCCTTCCAGCCTGTGGGTTGTAATTAGTTGGTTTGTCATGGGACTAATAACTTTGAAAACTTCTGACAACCAAAGTGCCTTTGTGAGTCGATCTGTTGGCTAAGCTGGTGCCTGGGCATAGGGGTCATTCCCCTGGTGGTTGGTGCTGGACATCAAGACAGCTGCTTCAGGGAAAGGGCATCAAATACAGCCATGCTGCTGGGTACAGAAGCTCAAGTGCCAGATTTCATTCCAAGATGAGAATGAGGACTTGATTTGGATGTAATATTTTATAATCCCTGCTTACCCCCACACTCAACCTCTCTCTCACCCTTCTTACCTGCTCTGTAGGTGAATTAAAGATTTGTGATTGATGTATCAGCCTCCCTGCTCTGCTACCTAGTGAAGTGATGTGGGAGCTGTGGCCCTAAATGCCATCTGCCACCCCTTAATGAAAATATAACGAGGAAATCAATGCACCAGCTTGCCTGTCACCTGCTTACAGAGATCACACATGGAGAGCTACGAGGCCAGGTTTTGGTTTTTAGTTCTTTAGTCAGGCTATGCCAGCAGCCAAACACACAGCTGCTCTCAGCTAACAGCAAGTAAAGGTTGGTAGACTTAGCTTGCTTGGCCTCAGAACTAAGACCTATGGGTAGAAATGAAAGAAAGGCAGACTTAGGCACCAGTGAAAAGAGAAACTTTCTAATTGTATAGGAGAGAGTGCTGGCTCAGAAGTCAAAAGACCTAGGTTCATAGTCTGTCTCTGATTCTGGTTACCTGGGTGATCTCAGGCAAGGCACTTAACCTTTCTATTTCTTCAGTTGTAAAAACAGGGGGTTGGACTAATGGTCTCTGAGGTTCTTTCTGGCTCCAGATCAATGATCCTAATAACTTGAGTTCCTTAGAAGTGGAATGGGTTGTCAGAAGTGCAGTGGGTTCCCTCTCACTTTAAGTGAAAGGGAAATCTAAATCTCTAATCTTATGATGATTTCACATCTTTTGGAGAACTTTAAAAAAAAAAAGGAAGAAGCATGACTGTTGCTGACAATAACTCCATTAAAAATTATTTAAATTAGCGACAGGTCTGGATTGCAAACTATTTTCAGTGAAATTCAATCTTATTTTCAAGTAGGTACTGGCTAATAAAGTTGTCTAATTGTAGCTTTTGTTGGATTTTGATGTCCAGCTAAGTAGGGTTTATTATTAGGTTATCATTTTATGAAATTGGATACTACTAATATTGTCATTTAGAGAATTTGAAAATAGCTTGGGTTTTTTCCCCCATAATAATAGTGATCATTAATATTTATACAGCCTTCAAAAATGCTGGACAATCATTGTCAGGGATGTTTTAGAGAGTACTCTTCTTCAAGGGTGTTTTGGATTAGATGGTCTCAGAGGCCCCTTCTAACTTGGAAATTTTGTTATTCAATGATAAGCACTTCCTGTTCTTCCTTTACTACCTCAGACTGTTTTTGTGATTGCCATTTTCCATCCCCTACACCCTTTATTCAGTTGGAAGCTAGTTGCACTACCTGGGACACATCCCTCAAGCTGCTGATAAAACACTTTGTTCTGTGGCTTTAGATCATACTCTTCTGAGCTGGGTGGGAAAAGACCCCCATCTTCAGTGTCTTCAGGGCTGGTTGAGTTAGTACACTCTTCCCCACCCTCTGCATGTCTCAGGCTCTGCCACCTAGCAAGTCTGAGAAACATCTTCCCAGCGCTGAAACAAACTGGGTGTGTCTAACTATAGAGCTGTCTTTTAACAACGGGGGCTAGAAGCATGGGAAAGAAGGGTAGCTGGGGATTCTGTTCAATTCAGCAAATATTTATTGAGCATGCCTGCTGTGTGGAAAGTTCTGTGCTAGGCACTGTGGGAGATACAAAGACAAATACGGTACTGCCTTCAAGGAGTTAGAAGCATTCTGTGATTTACATGCAAATTTTAGTCTGGCTTGATTCATTCAGACTAATTAGAGTAAGACCTGTCTAAATTAGTGACAGGTCTGAACTGCAAACTATTTTCAAAGAAATGCAGTATTATTTTCAAGTAGGCTTGGGCTAATAAAGTTGACTAATTGTAGCTTTTGTTGGACTTTGGTGTCCAGAGCAGTGGGATTTATTATTAGGACATTATTTTATGCAATTGGATACAACTAAAGTAGTCATTTAAAGGATTTAAAAATAGCTTGGTTTATTTTTTTCCCAGCAATAATAATAATAGTTGACATTTACATTTATATAGTTAAAGTTTTTTCTTCCTGTGAGGTAATACTAATATTAACATTGTGTATTTTAACAGACTCACAGGCACACTCCCCTACTCTTCTTTGCACTATTGGCTTTCTCAGAGGACTAAAATAACTCCTTGACAACAGAGATGACTTTTTTGCCTTTCTTTGTATCCCAAGCACTTAGCACAGTACCTTGTACATAGATGGTGCTTAATAGCTGTCACAGAAAAAAAAATTGGTAGAAGAAGCATTGAAAACAATGGTAATGATTTTCTCAAAAAAAAAAAAGAGTTCCTTGTTTTGGGGGATGGACAGAAAACAGGGTGTCTATTATCACTGTAGTATCCATCAACAAGTATTTATTAAGTGCTTATGGGATGTCAGTCACTGTGGGTTACAAGGACCAGCAATGAAACCCTACCTGAAAAGAGTTTATGTTCTCACATTAATGTAATGCTTTGAAGTACCTCTAAATCAATTTTGTAAACTGTTGTGATCCCCATTTACAGGTGAAGAAACTAACCCTCAAGATTAACTGTGTTGCCAAAGGTCACAGGGATAGTCAGCAGTTGGATGGTCATTAGATTAATGTTCATTCCATTACACCATATTACTTCCATCATGCACAGGAATGCAAGATGATGACCTGAACTATTTCCTTTGGACACCATTGTCCCTTTGGGAAACTTAAGAGGAAATCTTTTCCACTGGGCAGAAAGGAAGTGGGGAAATGTGATGTATAGAGTAGGTTGATTGAGCCCCAGAGAATTAAAAAACTATTGACTAGAGCCTTGTGAGGAAAGCTGCCTCTGGTATGCACTTCCTCTGGGGGAGAGTAGCCTCTTGGTGATTAGTAGTTTATCACTGTCCATTGGGAGCAGAGCCTAGCAATTATCTATTGCATAATTCCAAGATCTCAGGTCTTATCACCAAAGTGGAGGATCAGACTGGAGCCCAGCAGGCAATAAAATGAATATCTACTTGTCATGCTGGGACATATTTTCCATGAGATCTTGCTCTTATGTGGTAGGTCAGATTCCAGACATGATGATTAAATGAGGAGGCCTGGGATACATGGATTGAGACTTGGAGCCAGCCCTCTTTAATAGGTAAGGCCAAAAGGGCAACTTTCCTGGATGAAATTAAGAGTGTTACCATTGAGTGTTTAACATTAAGAATGTTAAGTGATGCAAGAAGCCTTAGAGATAATTTTGCCTAAATAACTCTTTTTTTTTTAAGGCAATTGGGGTTAAGTGACTTGTCCAGGGTCACACAGCTAGTAAATCCCTTAAATCCCTCATTTTTGCAGACAGGGAGACTGAGACCTGATTCTCTGTTCCAAGTACCTTTCTATCTGGAACAGTGTGAATTTTGTAATAAGATAGAAGTTTCTTTCTCAGATCATCAGTCCCAGGCACATAGAAATACCTATTCCTTTACAAGCTGCAGTCATATCAATATTTTTTTATTATTTTTTTTAAGGGCAATTGGGGTTAAGTGACTTGCCCAGGGTCACACAGCTAGTAAGTGTCAAGTATCTGAGGCTGGATTTGAACTCGGGTCCTCCTGAATCCAGGGCCAGTGCTTTATCTACTGCACCACCTAGCTGCCTCCAGTCATATCAATATCAAGAGCACTCTGGTTATCAGTGGTAATAACTTGTACATCAACCATTATAGGTATTTTAGATGCCAACATGTACTCCCATCAGCCTCCTACAGAAAGAACACCTTTCTGGACATTGAGTTGTCTCACCCTGTCCTCCCCTTCCAGCAACATTGACCTTTTTGCTGTGCTTGCAGAGGATACTGTTAATTCCTAGCTCTGGGATGTTCCAACTGGTTGTGCTCCATGCCTGAAAGGTTCTCCCCCTTCACCTTTGCCTCCTGGCTTCCTTCATAACTCACCACAAATCCTACCTTATGCATGAGGCCTTTCCTGGTATGTTAGAATGTAGTAGAAAAAAAAAAGCTGGAAATAGATTTGAAAAGAAACATTTAAGGAAGGGTTAGGATGTGCTTCTTCCCTAGTCTCCCTTCCCCCAACTCAGTTAATGTAATCTTAAGGTATCAAGAAGTTTAGCCACATCCAGTGATTCTTTTATGAAGTGTGAACACTTCTCTGATGAGTCCATTGATGAGTCAAGAAGAAAAAAAAGGAGAGTGGTTGAATTTTCTAAGCTAGTCAATCAGCAAAGTATTTATTAAGGCCAGGCAGGCCGGATAGGTGGCACAATAGATGATAAAGCACCAGGCCTGGAGTTAGGAAGATCCAAGTTCAAATCTGGCCTCAGACAACTTACTAGCTATGTGATCCTGGGCAAGTCACTTAACCCTGTTTGCCTTAATTTCCTCATCTGTAAAATGAACTGGAGAAGGAAATGATAAACCACTCCAGTATCTTTGCCAAGAAAATCCCAAATGGGGTCACAAAGGGTCAGACATGACTCAACAACAAAAGCAAGTGGCATGTATTGTATTAAGAGTTGGGGAGGCAGAGGGAAGCAAAAATAGTCTCCACCCCAAGGAGTTAACATTCTAATGAGGGAAACAACAACAAAGTGGAGAAGAGTCCTTCAAGGGATTGGGGGTGAGGTGAAGAAGACAAGAGATTTCTCTTCCTTCATCTAACATGACATTTAGCAACAACTTACCCAGAGGGAAACACTCTATCCAAGAGTTCTAGAGTTCATCCATGGCTCAGCTACCTAAAGTCACTGGGGACTTGACTAATTCATTTTCTCAGCCAAGCATTCAGTAACCATATGAAAGATGCTCTAAATCATTAATAGGAGAAATGCAAATTAAAACAACTCTTAGGTATCTCATATCTATCAAATAGGCAAATATTGTAAAAGATGGAAGTCAGTATAGAGTAGTTATAGAAGACATATACACATACACACAGAACCCATGACATGTGATAGATGTGTAAATTAGTGCAACAAACTAGTAATAACTTGGAATTATTCAAGAAAAGTTACCAAACTATCCATTTCTTTTTATCCATTTTTCACAGCAAAAGAAAGCTCCCATAAATACCAAAATATCCAAAGCAATGCTTTTTTTTTTTTTGGTGGCAAAAAGAACTGGAAACTAGGGAGAATCTGGAAAGAGAGGCCTGGGATATCATGAGTAGGGAATGGTGGAACAAATTGTGGTATTTGATTGCTATGAAATGTCATTGGAATATAAGTAAATGAGAATATGAGAAATTTAGAAAACATACAGAAAGACCAGTATGACTTGATAAAGTGATAAAAGGTAGACCAGGAGGACTATTATGTAATGAGTTCAATAATGAAAATGAAGATAACAGATAATAGATAAAAGCCAAAAGAACTCAGATCAAATGTTGCTTCCATTGTTCTGAGTCCAGAATAAATCTTCTCTACATACAGAGGGAGTAGGCTACAGGTGCAAAATGTTCTATACTCTTGTTACTTGAATTGCTATGTTCAATAATTTTATCTATCTTTTTAAATAAGGGAACATACTATGAATGGGAATGCAGGAGTTGTTTGGATTGATCATGGTTTAAAAAATAAACATTGGTAAAACATTAAAAAAAATAGAACAGTGGAAGAGTTAGGGGACCTGGATTCAAATCTCTATTTCCTACTTGTGTGACCTTGAGCAAGTCACTTATGCTTTGGGAGTTTTAGTTTCTTCATCTATCTAGTGAGGAAGTTGCCCTACATCTCTAAAGACACTTTCTGTTATAAATCTCAAATATGTTCTTTCTCTTCCATCTGGGTAAACTAAAGTATTCTTTGCTATTGTAGAGAGAAAACTGTACTTGGAGTTTTCTAGGTTGTAGTCCCAGATTGACCAGTTACTTACTCTGTGACATTGGGCAAGTAAATTACTTTACCACTGTGGGCCTCTGTTTCCTTATCTCAAAATCAAAGATTAGACTACAAGGGAATCTACTGTACCAGAAATGGGTCAGTGAATTTGTTTTTTAAAAATATTTTGATAGCTGTGTTTCAGTAGAATTAGTTTTCTTTGTAATCCTATATATTTTATTTTATGCATGGAAAAACATTTTTTTTTCAGGGCAATGGGGGTTAAGTGACTTGCTGGTGACAGCTAGTAAGTGTCAAGTGTCTGAGGCTGGATTTGAACTTAGGTACTCCTGAATCCAGGGCCGGTGCTGCGCCACCTAGCCGCACCCCAAACATTATTTTGAGAGGGGATCCATAAGCTTCATCAGAATGCACACACAAGGTTAAGAAACCCTAGAAAAGATAGTCTTTTTAAATTCATTTTTTTCAATGAATATTTTTGTTTTTTTTTTCCCTCCCATCCCCCTTAAAATAAAAGGGGGGGGGGAAGCCCTTTACAACAAATATGCATTGTCAAGAAAAATAGATTCCACTGGTCATGTCCAAGAATGTATATCTCATTCTGCATATTGACTCCATCACCTTTCTGTCTTCATCAATCCTTGGGAATCATGACTATTGGCAAAGAACTGGAGACTATCTAATCTTAGGCAAATTCTACCCAGGCAGAACAGGTTTTGTAGACCTTCCTATGTAGTACTTAGCCCCAGGCACTTAGAATCTCCAGGAATGACTTTGAACACACTTTGAAGGAGGAACTGTCCAACATTTATTTTGCTTATATATTTTTTTTTACTTGGAGAATGCTGAAGCTGGGAGGGATAGAACAAAAATGGTTAATAAGGCATTGAATTGGAATGCAAATGAGATCATAAGAATGCACCTTTGATGTCACTAGACTTCAGGTTACCAGTCTCAGACAAACTATATACAGAAGCATTAGAAGAATGTGGAGGCATAAGTGCAAGACCTAAATATCTCTCACATCTTTCCTCATCTCCCCATTCACACAGCTACTGTTGTTGTTTGTCCTTCATTCTCAAAGAGGACCATGACATCAGGTTGATGTCATGACTTGCACTGAATTGGATTTAAGTGAGGCAGGGCTATGCAAAGTCACCAGGTTCACTCTTTAAGGAGCCATTTGGGCCCAGTGGTAAGATATTTATTAGGACAACTGGAGATGGCCCCGGATGTTTTAAGTCAATTGGATTTAAGTGACTTAACCAGGGTCACACAGCTGGTGGGTGTCTGAGGTGAACTCAGGTTCAGGGCCAGTATTCTATCCACTACACCACCTTGCTGTCCCCACACAGCTACTACTTGAATTCACACCTTCATCACCTCTCACCAGGACTTTTGCAATAGCCATATAATTGGTCTCCTTGACTCTAGTTCCTCCCCTTCTCCAACCTATCTCTCCAATAATACTCAAATTTATAATTTAAAGCACAGGTCTTACTGTATGATTCACCTGCTCCTGAAGCTTCAGTGAGTCCCTATTATAATGATAATAGCTATCACTTATATAGTGCTTTAATGTTTCTAAAGCAATATATATATATAAAATCTCATTTGAGCCTTATAATAACCTTATCATCCTCAATTTACAGATGAGGAAACTGAGGTTCAGAGATATTAAATATCTGCCTAGGGTCACATAGCTAAGTAAATTTTAAATATTATTGTTAGAGTAATTTTTCATTAACAAGAAATTTATTTTCATTCCAATTCAACAAGCATTTATTAAGTACCCGCTATATGCAAGACATTGTGATAAAGGCTGGGGAAACAAAGACATTAAGAAAAAGTATATAATATATATATAGAGAGAGTATATAATATATAAACAGATAAGTATGTACATGATAATTTTTGTAAGAGATAATGGTGACAGCAGCCTGGGTAGTCAGGAAAGGGTTTCCACAGGAAGTAGCACAGGAAGCTAAGGTTCTAAGAAGCAAAAATGAGGTGAGAGTGAGTGCATTCCAGACAATGTGGAAAGCATGTCCATAGAAAGAGAGGTGGGAAGTGGAATAGTGAGTCTGAGGAAGAGAAAGTAAGATAGTTTGATGGGAAGTTGAAGGGAAATAATGTAAAATAAGCCTATTAAGCTAGGCTGGAATCATTGTGAAGTACTTTAAATGCCACATAAGATTTTGTAGCCTTTCTTCAAGGCAAGAGGGAGCCACTGAAGATTCTTGAACATGGGAGCTAAAATGGCTAGATTTCTATTTTAAGAAGAGCATTTTGGCAGCTATGTGAAAGATGGATTGGAGAGAAGAGAGATGGGCTATTGAGAGACCAGTTTGGAGGCTGTTGCAATGTTTGGGCAAGAAGTGGTAAGGACCTGAGCTAGGATGGTGGTCATGTAAGTCTAGAGAAGGGAACAGAAGTGAGATATTATAAAGGTAGAATCAATGAGACTTGGCAACCAATTGGATATGGAGGAGAGGGGATGAGGAAAGGGGGGGGGGGGGGAGAGAGAGAGAGAGAGAGAGAGAGAGAGAGAGAGAGAGAGAGAGAGAGAGAGAGAGAGAGAGAGAGAATACTCAAAGATAACACAAAAGGTTGTGAACCTGGGTGGCAGAAAAGATGATGATAACCTTAGGAGAAACAGAAGTTTGAAGGAAAAGTATGTTTATGAAGGAAAGAAAACATGTAATAAGTTATGTTTTGGACATGTTGGCTTCAAGATGCCTATGGGACATCCAGGTGATGTGGAACTGGAAGACTAGTGGTCATTAGCACAGAGATGGCAATTGAACCCATTGATTCAATTAGTGAGATATGAGAGAGAGAGAGAGAGAGAGAAGCAGGGAGGAAGGGAGAAATAGTCAGAGAGACAGAGAGAGACAGGGAGAGAGATGGAGGGAGAGAGAAGAAAAGAACTTTCTTGTTTTGTAACCAACACAGCAAGATAGAGCCAGACTCCTGTTGTGCCATCATCTGCCATCCTGTCCAATTGCATTAAGCTGACATTTTGATAAATAATGCAATTTGCTTAATTGGGCTGACACCTACCTCCCTCTCCCTTGTTTCGACCTGCCATCCCTTCCGCCTGCTCTTCTCTCCCCCGGTATCCACAGAAGAGAAATGACTTGGTCTGGGATTCAGGTTCCTGGCAGCAGGATCTTTCCTTTCACTTATCCCTACTAAGAGACTAGCTGGTGGTCCCTTCACTCAATAACTACTTTTCATACTTGAAGCCACCCATCTATAGAATTACATTTCATGTTAAAGATGTCATGTAAGCTAAACCTGAAAGTGACCTCTAGAGTCATCTATTCCAATACACTCATTTTATAGAGGTGAAAATAGAGGGTCAGTGAAGCTATAGTAAGTGATGTACTCAGGTTAATCCCATCAGCAGAGCTTGTTTTTAAATCCATTGCACTTTTGTTTAAACTACACTGCCTTATCCATATTATGCTGCAGCTTTTCCATGAAGGAACAAGACTCTCCTAGGGCATATTCAATTTGAATAAGTTCATGGAATTTTAGGGTCATGAGGGACCTTGTTAATCCACCCACCCAGCTCCATTGCCAGTCTATTCATTGTATGAGGCAGTATAAGAGAGTTGCCTTGAAATCCTGGAAGACCTAAGTTCAAATCCCATCTCTGATACATCCAGGCTGTGTGACCTTGGTCAAGCCACTTAACCTCTCAGTGTTCTAGGCCATCATCTGAGAGTATAAGTTACAGAGAAGGTACAAATCTGTATAGGTAGAGGGTGTATCTTCATCTGGGAGTTCCCCTATACCAATGAAATCACAAATCCAATCCCTATCCCTTTCCATTAGATAGATTAGGAAAACAGATTTCAAGAAACAAAGTGACTTATCCAAGGTTACACATCAACTTAATGACAGAGCTGGATTTGAACATAGATATCCTGACTCCCAGTTCAATATTTAAATGTGTATTTACATCTACTGTCAGTCCTAGAGTAAGATCAGAGAAGTGGTTTGCTGTAGGGGCAGAGTGCTGATCCTGGAGTTGCCAAGACTTTAATTCAAACCCTGCTTCTGATTAGCTATGTGACTATGGGCAAGTTGCTTAACCCCTCTGAACCTCAAGTTTCCTCCTCTGTAAAACAGGGATGATAATATCTATAGCACCTGCCTTACATGGTTGTTATGAGAGTCAGAAGACATATATAAAACACTTTGACTTTTATATAGTACTTGACGTTTAAAAAGGGTTGAAAGACATTTTGGGATTTTGTTTTTGTTTTTGCAGGGCAGTGGGGGTTAAGTGACTTGCCCACGGTCACACAGCTAGTAAGTGTCAAGTGTCTGAGGCCGGATTTGAACTCAGGAACTCCTGAATCCAGGGCCGGTGCCTTATCCACTGCGCCACCTAGCCCCCCCCTCACATTTTAGGATTTTAATAAAAGGGTGGTCATTTGGTCAGCTCTCTCTTAAACCAAAGACAGTCGTGGTGGGCAGACTCACAGCTTATATATCCATTGGAAGAGGGTTGTTCCTGAGGGTGGCAATCAACTCTGGTTAATAATTAATGAGAAGACAGGGGGCAGCTAGGTGGCACAGTGGATAAAGCACAGGTCCTGGATTCAGAAGGACCTGAGTTCAAATCCAGCCTCAGATACTTCACACTTACTAGCCCTGTGACCTTGGGCAAGTCACTTAACCCTCATTGCCCCACAAAATCAATTAATGAGAGGGTGAATATTATAATGAGGGGCTAGACCTGAACTTTATGTCATTTACTTCTAAGTTAGTCTCAGCCTTGGGCAATCTATTCAAAGAATTTATCCCCACCCAAACCTGAGTTAGGGCACTAGGGCTGCTCCACCTGGGTGGGGTCTGGATAGAGGAGAAGGTTAGATCAACATTCAGAGACTGAGGTCTTGAAATGAGGATAAAAGAAAAAAGGGGAAATCTGAATCTCCATAAATCATTGATAATTCATTCATTCATTTATTTGTTTGTTTATTCATTCATTCATTTATTTCAGGGCAATGAGGGTTAAGTGACTTACCTAGGGTCACACAGCTAGTGTCAAATGTCTGAGGCTGGATTTGAACTCAGGTCCTCCTGAATCCAGGGCCAGTGCTTTATCCACTGCACCACCTACCTGCCTCATCATTGGTTATTAGTAATTATTTCTCTCACTACTTTCAAAGTTACATCTACTGGCTTAGATTTTGAACTGGAAGGGACCTTACTAGAATTCTACCCTACCACCATCACCTGTACCACCCCACCTTTTTTTTTTTGGAGTTGTAAAAAGTTTTTCTTTTACTCAGTCAACAGAAAACATTAGTCAGATACACTGTCAATTTTAAACGTTTGAGGCACCATCCATCCTACTTTCCATCCTACTAGTTTCTACAATAAATCTCAGCATTATTGGTATACAAACTTAAAATGGCCTTAGCATTTTTCCTTGAGTGAGGAAGGAATAAGGGGGGAAATGAAGAACCTGCTGATGAAATAAACAATACCTGATAGTTGAACCAGGTTTACAACAAGCACATTTTCAAAAAACCCTGCATTTTGATAACATCACATCATCCTCATTATTAAGCTATATAAACAACAAAGCAATTAAGATTAGGGTTGAGTATATGCAGATAAGGAAATTAAAGCTAAATGACTTGGCAGTCTTAGGGATGAGCTAGTCAACAATCATTTATGAACCTCCTGCTATGTACCTAGCACTTTGCTTAGCGGTAGAGATACAAAGAAAAGTAAAGACGGTTTCTGCCTTCCAGAATCTTACATTCCAATAGGTGAGTGAATGGGGGTGGGGTGGGAGGTTTCATACAAGATATACAGAGTAGATTGGAGGAAATGTCAGAGGGGAAACAACTGGGGCAATGAAGGAAGGCCTCCTGCAGAAGGTAGGATTTGAGCTAAATCTTGAAGGAAGCCAGGGAAACTTAAGAGGGAGACCATTCTTCAGAGACCTGCAGATTAGGGGTGATAAAGTCCTTAAATTAGGAAAGAGGGAGATAGAGGGAAGGGGATGGGGAGTCCAAAAAGGAAAGAGAGAGAAAGGGGGAGAGGAAGAAAATAAATGATAGTTGGGGCAATCGGCTGGAGAACCCAAGCCCCCCAGGATTTTTCATTCATACCATATCTGCAGAATATCAAAAGAAAAGAATACCCAGTTCTTGCCTTTGGGGAGTTTACAGATGAATTCGGGAGGGGGTGATAGAAAAGGATATACAATATCAAAAACTTAAAGGGCAGTACAAAGCAGCCAATGATTCAGTGCCAAACAAGGAAGAGAGTGAATGTTGTGGAATGATTTGTGAATGGGGAAGTAAATAAGTCCCCTAAACTTGATCTATGCTGGAAATGGATGACATCCCAAGTAAAGAGACACCATGGCCAGGACCTCTATGGGTCTGTAGATGCTGATGAAGAAGCTTTTTCACCTGCATGTTGAGTTAGGGGAGCCCCAAACAGTGTTATGTTAGCTTCTTGGCTCAGTTAAAGCTGATGCAGGGATTCCGAGGTAGCAAATTGCTAGTTTCTCCCAAATCCAGTATGTGCTCAAGATCCTTCTGTGGGTAAATCATTCTTCTTTATTTTCCTCTTCCTTTCCTTTTTGTCGCTTATTTATCTGGGCCAGCTGTTCTCATTTGGGCTTTTGAAGATACAGAGGGCCCGAGCATGACAGGCTGGTGTTTACCATGATTTATTCCCATTCATGGGCCCTTCATGGTTTCTGTTCTCCACTGTCCAGGGCGTCCTTTCCTTTAGCTTTCTCCATCCATCTTCATCTATCATATTGACCCCTGGTATTGGTGATTCATCCTTCTCTGCCAACTTACGCCCCTAGTCAACAAGTGGCAGATTCTTTACCAGCAGTAATGCCAGGGAGAATTTGTGTTCATACCTGTTAAAATATACACTCACGGTCCCCAAACTACAGGATCAGCTTAAACTCCTGCCTAATCAGCATCTGGAAAAGCCACCAACTGAGAGGCTTAGATTTGAAGAGTTGTCACCCAAATCAGGACAAATAACTTCTGCTCCCTGCCACATGTATGAATCCATTGCAAATACAGGGGAAGGAAGAAGCCTTTGTAGTATTCTCTGTACGTGCATCATTAAATTTATCTGAGGGGCAGCTAGGTGGCGCAGTGGATAGAGCACCAGACCTGGAGTCAGGAGTACCTGAGTTCAAATCTGGCCTCAGACACTTAACACTAGCTGTGTGATCCTGGACAAGTCACTTAACCCCAATTGCCTCACTAAAAATAAATAAATAAATAAATAAATAAATAAATAAATAATTTATCTGACTTTTTCTTCCTTTCTCAAAAGTCAGCTCCTTTCCCGGTTCTTGGGCTGAAGGAAGACTGGAGGAGATATGTGCAAACGGGAGATTCTGGAGTGGTTTGCCCTTTCCTTCTCCAACTTATTTTACAGATGAGGAAACTGAGGCAAACAGGGTTAAGTGACTTTCCCAGGGTCACACAGCTAGTAAGTATCTGAGGAAGATGAGTCTACTGTGCCACCTAGCTGTCCCTTACAAAAAGGAAGGGGAATGAAAGAATTGGGTAAAAAGAGCAAGGCAGTACAATATTCATGGAAGGGTAAATCAGAGGATGAGTTGGTTGGAAGCCAGAAACATGCACAATGAAAACACAAGGAAAGAACTGCCAGGAGGCGGCTAGTAATGAAGACAGGCAATCAGGAAAAATGGTGTTTTGTGGCAAGACAGAGGGGCAGTGTTAGGGAGGTGTGAAGACTCTTGGACAAATTAATAATAGCTGACATTTATGTGTCTCTAAATTATATGTGCTCTAAAGTTTGCAAAGTGCTTTACCTACTACCTCATTTCATCCTCACAACAATCCTGTGAAACAACAAGTGAATGAATGAAAAAGCATTCGTTAAGCACTTCTTGTTTACCAGGCACTCTTCTAAATGCTGGTGATACAAATAGGAGGGGGGGGGGGAAAGAGTCTGTACTCTCAAGAAGCTCACACTTGAATTGGAAGATCCTCCACCTTCAGGGCAGAGGTAAAGTCCTAGAAATCAGTGACAGGTCAGATAGCAGTGCTTGGAAACCTGGAAGACAGAGAGGCAGCACAGATGGTACTCTCTGGAGGATCTTGGGAGATAGTGACAGGGCAGATGGTTAGATCTGGTGGTAGCTGGCTGGTGACTCCCAGCTTATCCAAGTGGTTTCCATGTTGCTTTTCCTGCTTGACTGCTTCGTAGATGTGGGTAGCCCAGTGTTAGAGGAGAACGGGAAAGAGATGGGGGAAACCTATCACTACTGGCTGCTCTTCCCAAGAGCACCCAAGACAAGTGTTTGTTTACAGGATTATTTTTTTCTTTTTTTTTTTTGCAGGGCAATGAGGGTTAAGTGACTTGCCCAGGGTCACACAGCTAGTAAGTGTCACGTGTATGAGGCCGGATTTGAACTCGGGTCCTCCTGAATCCAGGGCCAGAGCTTTATCCACTGTGCCACCTAGCTGCCCCCAGGATTATTTTTTTTTAACCATTATCCCCATTGCACAGATAATGAAACTGAATCCCAGAAAGGTTAAATGTCTTGTTTTTTGTTTGTTTGTTTTGTTTTGTTTTGCGGGGAAATGGGGGTTAAGTGACTTGCCCAGGGTCACACAACTAGTATGTGTCAAGTGTCTGAGGCCGGATTTGAACTCGGGTACTCCTGAATCCAGGGCTGGTGCTTTATCCACTGCACCACCTAGCTGCCCCCTAAATGACTTGTTGATGGTTGCACAGTGTTGAAATTGGGATTTGAAGCCAGGACCAACACAATTACCAATATGCCATGTTTCCTTCTCAGGGTTCAGGGTTAGGACATCATGTCATCTCTGATCAGGTCACTTGTAGCAATCCCCAGCAGAAAAGTAGCTCTAGTTCTATTAATTTGTGGCTGACTTTGCTCTAGTGCAATGTAGCTCTCTAGACATGGAGTGGAGACTGGTGTTTGGATCTTGACTCTGATGCCTTCCAGTTGCATGCTCCTGGAAAAATCACTTAACCTCTTCAGCAGTCAGTGTCTTTATCTGTAAAGTGGGATTAATTATTCTTGCACAATCTAATTCACAGGACTACAGTGGGGAAAGTTCTTTGCAAACCATAAGACAATAAATATGAATTGTCATCATTCTTCCTTCCCGTAATCCTCTAAGACTTGGAAATAACTACTTTCTCCCAAAGATCTTGAGCTCTGGACCTCACTTAAGATGATCCCCATTGCATGTATGATGGTGTGAATTGTATATTTGAATGAGAAAGCATGATAAGCACAGGTCTCCTGTAGAAATTTTTCAGTGACTTTTTAGGATTAAACTGGCAACACAACCATTTGTAATAAAGGCAACTGGAGGAGCTGGTATAATTGGTCATCTATAAAGATTGTTTTAGGTTCAAACTTGACAGGCCATTGTTTGGTTTGTTTTTGAGCAAAATTGGCTTTTGATGTGGCACCATTACCTAACTCCCCCAGTCAGCAACTTTAGGGAATCTCTGGGTGGCTTTCTTACACCAGGGATGGGAGTTTGAATTCAGAAAGCTCCAAGGCTGTCAGGGAAATGACTGTCCCTGCATTCAGTTTTGCAAAGGAGGACCTAAGATGAGTTAACTCCAACTCTGGTTCCTGCTTTCTTATATTTGGCTCAGACAGGTGGACCTTGGTCTTAACTTTGTAGTAACCTGCTAGGACTAGGGAAAACCCAAAGACATGGAGACCTCAGCCCCAGCATAGTGCATTAGAACAATATATATCACACAGTGGTTGGCTAAACACTTTACAAATATCTCCTTTTACCTTCATAACCTGAAGGCAGGTGCTATTATTGCCCCCGTTTTATAGCTGACCCCTAGTGAGTATCTAAGGTTAGATTCTAATTCCAGTCTTCCTGACTCCAGGTCCAGCACTCCACCCAAACGTGCCACCCAGCTGCCTCCATGCAAAGGTATTTTAACAAATTTTTGTTGAATTGAGCTGAATTCAGATGGTGATTGAAGCCCGGACTCTTCAGTGATGTATAAAGGCTTATGGAGAGTCATAATTTGGAATTCAGTTTTATAGCTTTACAAGCCCTAGCACTGGCTTTCCAGTTCCTATAACATATAATCTGGTTTAGCTTCCCAAATCAATAGCAACCCTAAAAACTCTCAGCTTTATAATGATTGGCTCATAAAATACAAGTCCCAAGGGAAGGGAGGGAGGGTTAGATTTGTTACCTGTAATTACCAAGGTGATTAATCAATTATTCAACTAGTATGGATTTTCTTCTCTTAGAGCAATCAGGAACTGAAAATCAATGTTGATTGATTAAATCTCTGAGCCTCTGTTTAAGAGGGAAGGTTGTTTTGAGAAGGGAGGGAGGAGAGCCTTGCTGTCTGGGGCATGGGGGTGGAGGCAGCAAGTCCTTGGAATAATGCCCTTTGTGGGATATTCCTTTATTTTAGGCCAGTTCTTAGAATATGTGCTATTGGAGTTATTGGTTCACTGCATCATAACTGTATTGGGGCATATTGGCCAATGGGAGGGACATACATTGTTAAGGACATCTTTACAAGAATCTGAATCTGAATGGACTGGCCTTTCTTTCCTTGGTAAAGTCCACTGGCTTGTGAAATAAATAAGGTATGCTCTCTGAGGGATGTTTATTGATTTAGAGATGGAAGAAACCTTAGAGAAATCATCTGGTCCAACCCTCTTGTTTTACATATTAGGAAACTGAGGACCCCCTCCCCAAAGTTAAATGATCTCAAAATCACATATGCCTAGAAGATTCTGCCTCCTTGTCTCTGCCTCAGGGACTCCTGAATCCCTTCATGACTTAACTCAAGAACTACTTCCTCCTCAGATTTGTCTGATTATTTTCCGTGTCTTGTCTGATTTATCTCCCCATCCCTGCCAAGTGTTAGTACTCTCTCCCATCCTCATTCCCCAAACTGCTTTGAATTTTTATAAGTACATGTGTATACACATAAATATATATCCATGTATATTTCTCAGTAGAAAGTAATCTCCCTAAGAGCAAGGATACTTTACTTTTTGCCCTCAAATCCCTAGTATATTTCTGGCATAAGGTAGATGGTTAATAAATCCCTATTGAAATGAACTGGATTATTAAGTAACAGAATCAGAATTGGCCCCAGTTCCTAAAAATTTCCTTGAGAATGAGTGCTCGAAGAAACCATGTTGAATTTTATAAATTTCACTCATTTCAACATGTATTTATTAAGTATCTACTATTTGTAGAAGAGTGTGGAGGCATTCAGGGAGGACTAGGACCTCTGATGTGAGGGCTGCTTATCCACCTTTGGTGTCCACCTGTCACCCACTCTCACTTGTGCCTCCAAGAAGCTACAGTTTGTATAGCAGCCACACCCCTGTAAAACTGTCTCAGAAGATGGACTTAAGAGGGTTGATGGGCCTCACACCCTTTGGTGAGTTAAGGGGATGTCTACCTCAATCATGGCAAGACTTCCCCTGACAGAATGGGAGATGAGAACAATTTGTTCCAACAGTCATGAAGGCAGCTGAAGCAAGCACTGTGGAGTGCTTAGAACGTGGTCAGACACCAAAGAAGCAAAGGTCATCCAGTGCATCTGGTAGGCCATCAGTCATCATCCTGACTTGCCACTGGACTTGTGCGTGTGTGTGTGTGTGTGTGTGTGTGTGTGTGTGTGTGTGTGTGTGTGAGAGAGAGAGAGAGAGAGAGAGAGAGAGAGAGAGAGAGAGAGAGAGAGAGAGAGAGAGAGAGGGAGGGAGGGGCTGATGACTGTACACAACTTAAATTCAAATCACAAAGAAGTCATCACCTGGGATATCATTGATACTCTTCAAAAATAAAAGACTTGGGGGAGACAATAACAATACTATATGTAGAACACTTGATAGGCATTGGGTCAAATAATCCCTTTTCCTCAAGGGAGTTGGATAACTGATATAAAATAAAACAGGAATATGAGAGGGTTAAGCAAACTATATGAGGTCTATGGTGTTGTTATGACCTGGAGGGATAAAGGAAAGCATTGGCAGAGTGCCTGCCAATTTATATAACACCTACTACATGCAAGCATGCAAGGCACTGTCCTATGTGGTTTTTTTGTTTTTGTTTTTTTTGGTGAAGCAGTTGGGGTTAAGTGACTTGCCCATGGTCACACAGCTAGTAAGTGTCAAGTGTCTGAGGCCGGATTTGAACTCAGGTACTCTCGACTTCAGGGCTGGTGCTCTATCTACTTCACTACCTAGCTGCCCCTTGTCCTACATGTTTTACAAATATTATCTTATTTAATCCTCTCAACAAATCTGGAAGGCAGATGCTATTATTATCCTCATTTTATAATTGAGGAAACTGAGGTAAATTGAAATTAAGTGACTTGTCCAGGGTCTCACAGCTGGTCTCACAGTGTCTGAAGTAGGATTTGAACTCGGGTCTTCCTGAGTGTTGGCTGTATACTGGGTAGGCACTTAATAAATACTTGCTAATTAGTTTGATTTTAGATTGGCATTTGATTTAGACTTTAAAGGATGGATAAGAATTTCACAGGTAAGGGCTGAACATGGAGGAGGGAAATCAGGAATATAGGAAACAGCATGAAGAGAGTCCCAAAGATAGGAAAGGGTGGGGTATATATGGAGGATGGCAAGTATGCCATGCTTTGACTAAATTAGACTACATGGAAAAGAATGTCTGGAAATCTAGAGTGGGGCCTAATTGTAGAGAGCTTTGATTACTAGTTAGGAGAATTTAGATTAAAGAAGAAACCTGGAAATATGCCCATGGGGCAGTAAGTGAGAACCTTGGACTGAAAATGGGTTCTTATATCAATAGCCTAGCCCTACGATTAATAGAGTTGTAAGCTCAGTCTTCATTTGGAGTGTATGAGGAGCCCTGCTTTCACACACATTCTGGGAGAAAGAAGCCCAGAAGGAATAGGCTTTTTCTTTTTTTCTTTGTTTTATTTTTTTTGGTGAGGCAATTGGGGTTAAGTGACTTGCCCAAGGTCACACAGCTAGTAAGTGTTAAGTGTCTGAGGCCAGATTTGAACTCAGGTACTCCTGACTCCAGGGCTGGTGCTCTATCCACTGCACCACCTAGCTGCCCCAGGAATAGGCTTTTAAAATAGCTTTTACTGAGGTCTCTTCTTGGCTTTTTCAGGTCAGACTGAGGCAACCAGCTCAGGGACGGCTTGGTACCAACGTTCCCAAGAGAACATGCTGACAATGAAAGCAGGATCATGGGTTCAGTCTCCAGGGAGGCTCTCTAGCTTCACAGTCTTGAAGGGTCATAACTCTTAGGCCCAACCATGACAAATGTTTGCCTTGGATAGTTAGAATCAAATAACATTAGAGCTGGAAGATATTTTAGAGATCATCAGGTTAACCCCTTCATTTTACAGATAAGAAAACTCAAGTTCAGGGAGTGCGAGCGACTTCCTTAAGGCCATACAATCAAGTTAGGGACAGAAGTGACACTTAAATCTGGGGCTCCTTAACTCTAAGCCTTATGTTCTTGGAACTCAGTCACCACAAAGTGCATTGCCTCCAGTGGATAAACCATTTTGAGCTCATGTTCCATTGATGCTATAAACATATAAACTGGGCGTCATAATCTTTATTTTAATCTCTCTCCTTTTTTTTTTTTGTGGGGCAATGGGGGTTAAGTGACTTGCCCATGGTCACCCAGCTAGTAAGTGTCAAGTGTCTGAGGCTGGATTTGAACTCAGGTACTCCTGAATCCAGGGCCGGTGCCTTTATCCACTGCGCCATCTAGCTGCCTCCTCCTTTTTTTTTTTTTTTTTTTAAATAAGAGAGTTCACAGGATCATAGATTAGAGTCTGAGGTCTGGACCATCAACCCTTCCAGTTTACAGATGAGGAGACTCAGGCACAGAGAGGTCAAAGTCACACAAACAGTAGATTAGCATTTTATGGCTACTTCTTATTTCCAAATTCAGACTCCTAGACTTTTAGAATTAGAAGGACCTAAGTCTTCATAGTTTAGGGGTCTGGCACAACCAGTCTCTTGTCCCCCTGCAACCAGATGGTGGCACAACAATTGAGCAAGAATGTTAGAATTACTTGAGTGTATAAGTCTTTGGAGTTGCATTTACCCATGTGTATGAATCTATGACCCAAAGAGCAAGCTATTAGATGACTGCAAGATTTTAAGTGAGCTGCCTTTTGCTGTAGTAAGGAAACATGAAGTCAAAAATCCTTTGGGAGTACATGTTGATGCATAAATTCAACTGATCCTGCAGACATCATTATCTGCTTTACCTTTGAGTCTCCAGCTGCTTTTGAGCTGCCAGGTGAAACATCCTTAGCATGAAAGAAAAAATAAATGAACAGAGCTGCAGGGAAGGGAGCAGGTGAGTTGTCTTTCTGGTTTTCTCACAGGTGGTAGGTCAAGTCATCAAGTTTTTCCATGACTGCCTGCTAGGCACTGTGCTAAGAACTGGGGATTCAAAGAGAGACAAAAAATGGTCCCCCTCCTTAAGGAGCTTGCAGTCTATTGAAGGAGACAACATGGCAAATAACTATGTACAAACAAGATACAGGCAAGATCCATTGGAGATTATTAACAGAGGGATCAGGAAAGGTTTCTTTGTAGAAGGTGGAATTTTAACTGAGACTTGAAGAAAGTCCCAGAAGCCAGAAAATGGAGACAAGGAGGGAGAGAATCTAGGAATGCACAACAGCCAGTGAAACTGTCCAGATTTGGGAGTATGTTGGGTGACAATTAGCAAGGAGTTCAGTGTCACTGGATCACAGAGCACAAGGGTGGGGTGGGGTGGGGTTTCTAAGAAAGAAGAAGACTGGAATGGTGAGGGGAAGGCCAGCTTATGACGATCTTTAAAGATTAATTTGACAGTTGAGTAGAGGATGGACTGGAATGGGAAGAGACTTGAGGCAGGAAGACCAACCAGCAAGCTTTTGTAATAATCTAGGTGTTTATGTGATGAAGACCTATGCCAGGGTGGTGACAGAGTGAGGAGAGAAGAGGGAGCACATCCAGGGGATGTTGCAAAGATAGAACTGATGGGACTTGGCAACAAATTGAGTATGGGAGGTGAAGAGTTGAGGGTGACACCTACATTTTGAGCCTGGGTCACTGAGGGAATGTTTGTGTATTCAAGATTATTACTATTGGATTATTATGGCTGAATTATTGCTATTGGAAATTAAGAAGAGGAAAGGGTTTGGGGGGAAAAGATAATGAGGTCAGTTTTGGACATGTTGAGTTTAAGATGTTTTTAGGACTTACTATTTGAGGTGTCTAAGAAGCATTTAATGATGCAAGACTAGAGCTCAGGAGAGAGGTTAGGGTTGGATGGGTATATATCTGAGAATCATCTAAATAGGGATAATTGAATCCATGGGAGAAGAGGGTGATTAGCAATGTCAAAAACTTCAGAGAGGTCAAGAAGGATGGGAACTGACAAAAGGACATACATTTGGGACTTTTTTGGGGGGGGAGCGGGGCAATGAGGGTTAAGTGATTTGCTCAGGGTCACACAGCTAGTAAGTGTCAAGTGTCCGAGGCCAGATTTGAACTCAGGTCCTCCTGACTCCAGGGACGATGCTTTATCCACTAGCTGCCCCCACATTTTGGAAATAAAGATATTCTTAGTAACTGGGGATAGAGCTGTTTCAGTTGAATTATCAGGTAAGAAGCCAGATTTCAAAGAGTTAAGAAGAGAGGGAGAGGAAAAGAAGCTAAGGGCACCAATTGTTGATGATCTTCTCAAGGAGTTTGCCTTTGATGGATGGTTCAAGAGAGGCTTTTTTGAACTTGGGGGAGATGTGGGCATGTTTATTGGTATCAGGGAAGTAGGCAATAGATAACAGGCTGGGAAAAATGAAAGATTAGTGAAAGAATGGGGATGATAATAAAGGAAATTGGCTAGAGAAGTTGGGAAAGGATGGGATCACTTTGCTCATACAAGAGTTTTCCTCAGCAAGAAGGGTCACCTCTTCATGTAAGCTTGAGGGGAAGGAGGAGGAAGTAGTGTAAGGCATCTGATATGAGAGAAGGAGCTACCTTGACCCTTGCAGGTAACCATGAGCAGCAATGAAAATGTGGTCAAGGTGACTTGGTGGTAGAGGTGAGATATAAAGGTAGGGATGATAATAATACTATCGACACCTACAAATATGTCCACCTAACATCATCGATTGGCTATACAAAAATAAAATGATAGGCAAAAATAACACTGTAGGTACCAGTTCTTTCCATATGAAGAATGCTCCAGATGTTGTGAACGATCAGTTGAAGGATACCTATTCTTTTGAGGGTGGGTTTGTAACTTTGGGATGGGGCCCCATTGAGTTATGTGGATCAAATTAATGTTTTGTGAGGTTATCCCTGTAGGTTATTTTGTTTGACCCTTGCAACAACCCTAGAAGATAGAGATTATTTTCCCTATTCTACTAATGAGAGAAAAAAAAGATACAGAGTGGTTCACTACCTGCCTAAGGTCTCAGGACTGTAATAGGAATATTAGAAGTGGAACCCAGATCTCTTGATTCTCCTGACAACCCCATGCCCCTGTTTTGGTGGTCAATGTACTAACCCGATGTGTATTCCCTGAACCAAACAACTCTATACCTTCCTAAAGTTGAACAAATTTAATTCATAAGATGTATCCTAAGTATCTCTTGTGTACACAACACTGTAGGACAGGATTTATCTATGGCATAGTCCCTGCCCTCATGGAGCTTATAGTCAAGTTAGGGGAAAGACATTTGTACAAAGATTATGTGATCTTGTGGGTGATAGTTAATTGCATTGGAGAAGTCTGAAACAAAGTGCTAGTGGGAACTGAAGGGTTAATTGTCCTTTCAGCAGATCAGGGAAGGCTTCATGGACTTGAAGGAGGCTATCTCAGGCATAGGGAAACCACCATGAAGAATGGAGAAGTGGGAAAGCACAGTGTGTTTGGAGATATGGGTAGCCAGGGAATACTCTGCATTATCTGGAGCATAGGATATTGGGGTGGGGGGAGGTGGATTATGAGACTAGAAAGATAGGGTGGCACCAGATTACAGAAGGCCTTGAGTGCCACTTAGAAGAATTTGGACTTTGTTGGCTGTGGGAAACCACTTAAGGCTTCTGAGCAGAAAAGAGAAATTATTAGATCTATGTGTAAGAAAAATTAATTTAGCAACAGTATGAAGGATAGAACAGAGGAGTAAGAGGGGAGAGAGGAGAGTTGGAGTCAGAATTCAAATCCTGCCTTAGTGGTCCCAGGGAGTCCCTTTTAACTTCTTGGTGCCTCATTTTCTTCATCTTTAAAATGAAGGGGTTTTTATGGTGTCTTCCAGCTCCAACACTATAATCCCACAACTTGTGAGGAGGTGACTTCTGCTATAATAGTTCATGCAGTTGGTAACCAAAACCTGTACTAGGGCAGAAAGGGCACAGATACTGAAAGAAAGGAAAGATGTTATAGAAATAGGACTGACAAGACTTGATGCCTGGTTTCCTATGAGAAATGACGGGGAGGGAAGAGTCAAAGATAATGCCACAGTTTTGCATTTGGGAGATTGGGTGAATGACATCAATCTAAATAGTGAAGTGAGGCAGAAGAATAGGTTAAGGGGGGAAATAATAAATTGCAAGTCCTTGAGGAATCAGGTGGTTTATAGAAAGCTGGGACATGAGGAGACTGTTTTCCTCTGCTTCTTGCTCAGCCTCATGTTCATTATCTGCTACTACCCACACCCAAGCTGATTATCTGCCCTGTTGGCACTGGTCAGAGAGGACAGGAACCATCCACTGATCTGTCTACCAGATCTGAGCCAACCTTTTCTTCATTTTCCTCAAAAGCCATATGACATTTTCAAGAATTACATTTTCAGGATCCCCATTTCTGATCTAGAAATTGGGAGTGAGAGATCTGGCCTTTACTTCTCCACTCCTGCTCTAATTTCAGTAATTATTATAATAAGTATTTATGGAGTGCTTGACAAATATATCATTTTCTTCTCACAACAACCCTGGGAAGTATGTGCTATTATCACCCTCCTTTTAAAGAGGAGGTAACTGAGGCAGGCAGAGGTTAAGTGACTAGGCCAGGGTCTTACAGCTAGTAAGTATCTGAGGCTGGATTCGAATTAAAATTTTCCTGACTCCAGGCTCTGCACTCTATCCACTGGGCCACCTAGCTGCCTCCAAGGCAAACAGAGATTAAATGACTTGCCCAGGGTCATAAAACTAGTAAATATCTGAGGCTGGATTTGAACTCAGTTCTTCCTGACTCCAGGCCCAGTGCTCTATCCACTGAGCTATCTAGTTGCCCCTAAATGCATTAGTACTCATTGGTACTGTACCACATTGACCTTCCAACAGACTCTCTTCTTGATCACTTTTCCTTGCTTCTTTTTTTCCTGCCAGGATGTCTATGGCTTCTTGGGAACTTACACTCTGTTGCCTAGAAATTGGCTTCACAGCCAAATTGTAGATTGTAGAACTAGAGAACTGCTGAAAGAGAGAAGTACAGGAACTTAATAAACAAGGCTTTAACATTTTAAAGGAAAAGCCTGTGGGTTTTTTTTTTAATAGTGTCCCTCCTCACTCTCTCTCCCACCAAAAGCCATTTCAGGGGACAAGTTCTGAAGTTTTATTTTATCCCTTGATTTCAGGTCACACTGTTCTCTCTAACCGAGCCAAGGGCTCTGCTCCTTTCTTAGGCTGCCATCTAAGAACCCATTCTTCCCCTGGATTCACACAGCCTGGACACATCCAGATGCTTTTAAGTGGGAGAGCCGAGCGGTTGTTCTGCTTGCTGGGCCATCCATGCATGGGATTCCAAGAAATAAATACCACCCATGAGTGGTACTTTAGAAATCAATACGCCAGCAGCATGAAACCTGCCAGTTGGCCACTGTGGTGGCATCATTCCCTTGCTGCCCGCCATGGCATTACATGATGCTGAAGGCTGGAACAAGTAGAGTCTGCCTTTGTCCCCACCCCCCTTTGGCTCCTTGCCCCACTTCCAGGCTGCTTTTTCTCTGCCAGCAAAGGCCTCCCACTTCTGCACCTGGCATCGTGTCCTTCCTTCAGTTTTTTCTTTTTTTCTTTTTAAGTTGCTTCTTCCGCTTAGGCTTTCAGCACTAAATTCTTTCCAAATCATTTCAGCTTGTCTAAATGTTTTTCCTTCTGGTAATAATCTGGCCCAAGGCCTCAGTTTATCTTTTTCTTTGGAAACGGGGCTATAAAGCAAGATCATATCCGGGGCTGAGCTGACTCAAGTTTACTTCCTGCCCTATCCTGTTGTATAATACCACTGACCAACATTGCTAAATTTTCCTCTTTGCCTGAAACTCAGCTCCAGACTCATCCATCCAGAAGACTGGACTTCAGGAAAAAGACTTGCCCTCAGTCAGTCAACAAACATTAATTAAGCACCTACTATGTGCCAGACAAGCACTAGAGATACAAAGGCAACTCTTCCCACCCACCTACCCCAGCAAATAATCACTGCTCTTAAGGGGTTTGCAGTCTTTATGGTTTGCTTGTGTGGTCAGCCATCCCCTTAACCCTCCAGTCTGTTGTTTTGACACTGTCACCCACACACTAGCCCAATCCTTCCAATATTATACCCAAAGGTTCACTAGGAGGTCATTATCTTCAATTTCTGAGTATGAGGAACTTGACAGTCTTAACAGTGAAGTGAGCCTTGATGATCAGAAGTTAGGAAAGACATGAATGTGATATTTATTCTTCTAATAGGGTCACTAAACCTCTTAACTTCCAGAACCCTGTGACCTCCCACCCAGGTACATGGAAAATAACGAGGGGCTCAAAAGGTGTGGTTATTGGCCAGGACTTGGGTATATTATGTGCCTAAGATCCAAAGGAGCTTATGGAATACAACACAGAGGAGCACAAACTACTCATGTAACCAGAGCTGCATTGGTCTATCACACAATTCTTACCAGCCTCTCTTTTCCTCTCTCTTTTCTCTTTGTCTTGTACTCAGCTCTAGAACAATTTACTTTCTGTCTTGCACAGTTCTCATTTATGATTTCTTGAAATGTAGCTCTGGAAAAACAGGCTTTAAAAAACAGCCTTGTGTGTTTCAAACTGAGCTACTTGACTAGCCTTTAAACCCAAATCAGGCTGACTTTCATTGAATATCCAATAATAGCCCCCCTTACCCAAACCTCTGTGGCTCATTATTTAGGTTTTGATGGCTTAAATAGCTATTTTTTTTCTGATCTGGTCCCAAACTCTGAGGATCCTTCCTCTCGCAGATTGATATTTTTTGTGATGGTAAATGAGTCTGTCTTTTGTCTCAATTCTTATCTAGCCCTTAGACCTTAATGGGTGTGTTCTTAGACAAACTGAGAGCTGGGAAAGACCTTAATTTAGAAAGTCCACTGTCATTCACTGCATCCTACCATTTTTAGTTATTTTTACTTTTGTCTTGCCACTGGACTTCCATTGCTCTGAAGGTAAGAGTAAGGCTGTAGCTCTGGCTCACTTAAAGCCAATTCACAAGCAAGGCAAGACATCACCCTTGTGATGTCATTGGTCCTCTTTGAGAACAAAGGATGAACAACAACTTAGCTCTAGAATCCTAGTCATCCAAAAGCCTAGGCTTTGGGAAGACTTGGTCTCAGTCTATAAGCATTTATTAAGCACCTATTGTGTGCCAGACACTGTGTTAAGCACTGAGGATACTAACTCCTCCCATCCCTATACTCCCCTGCAAATGTGGTGGTATGTTCTACCACCCCAATATTATGGGTAAACATAATACTACCCATGGCTATCTCTGCTTTTATTTGCTGCTTATACACTGATCCAGAATTGAGGTGATAGGTGGTTCCTTCATTTTAGGGCTAATGACTTCAATTACTGCTTTACTGGTCCACAAGTTCAGCTACTCTGCCTTCTCTATTATGGTAGCACCTTCCTAGAGATACTAAGGAAGCAGTAATTTAGAGCAAGATGTGGCATGGAAACCTGGAAAGAAAGGGGAAAGTTGACTTTATATAAGCAGGGGCTGTTAAAACTCCAGATTTTGGTTCAAGATTAAGAAGTTTCCTGGCAGGAATATTGGTATGAATCAGGAGTAAATCAGAAGCATAGGGATAAAGTGAAAGAGAAATCTGCTTTTTTTTTTTTTTAACATTAGGGACCACATGCTAACACCTTTCATTTTCTTTTCTTTTTTTTCCTTTTTGGTGAGGCAATTGGGGTTAAGTGACTTGCCCAGGGTCACACGGCTAGTAAGTGTTAAGTGTCTGAGGTCAAATTTGAACTCAGGTCCTCCTGACTCCAGGGCCAGTGCCCTATCCACTGCACCACCTAGCTGCCCCACACCTTTCATTTTCTGACAACTAATGGTCTTTTCAGAATTGGGTTTTTTTGTTTGTTTGTTTGTTTTTTTGCGGGGCAATGAGGGTTAAGTGACTTGTCCAGGGTCACACAGCTAGTAAGTGTCAAGTGTCTGAGGCTGGATTTGAACTTAGGTCCTCCTGAATCCAGGGCCAGTGCTTTATCCACTGCACCACCTAGCTGCCCCCTTTCAGAATTGTTTTAAAACCCAGAGTTCTTGGATAAAGTTCCAGCCCTGGATTCAGGAGGACCTGAGTTCAAATCTAGCTCAGACACTCAACACTTACTAGCTGTGTGACCCTAGGCAAGTCACTTAGCCCCAATTGACACACACACACACACACACACACACACACACACACACACACACACACACACACACACAAAACAAAAACAAAAACCCAGAGTTTTGCTTTGTCTTTGAGTTTTTCCAAAGGAAAATGTCCAGGCCAGGCATGGTGGCACCCATCATTGGTGGGCAATATACCGAAACAAAATAAAACCCACCCGTGTGGTTTCCACATAAAGTGTGGAAGGTGCATGGGGAATTGAGCTTTGCCAGTGAAGGGCATTTGGGGAAGTAGATAAGAAGTGGTCAATTGCCATTTTCTGTTTTGCTTAGTGGTGATGAAGTCTCTAGGCTGGTGCCATTTGATGTGGCTCTCTCTCCCCTCTCCTTGCTGTCTCTCTTAATGTCCCTCAGGTTCTAAAACAACCGGGGACTGATTTGTCATGTAAATTGGTAGCCCAGCCAGGGCTGACCTCCAGGCTCACCACAGGGCTCTAATTATAATTTTCATTAAACTCCTTCTGTTATGAAAACCAGGCAATCTGGGAATACAGCAGGAGCAGATACAATTATAGCTGAATGCCTACCCCAGGGCAATGCTGGGGATAGGAATGCCACTGGGCTGTTTAAAAGGAACTGCAGGAGAGCCTTCTGCCCCCTTTCTCTGTCTCCCAAGGAGAAGTTCATAATCTGACCAATCTGACTCTGGTCTAGGCTTAGATGGATTTATATTGGCTCTTGAATCCTCTCAAAATTACCTGATCTGTTCATTGTGTTGGTGCTGAAACTGGCCTGTTTCCATGGCTTAGGAGTGAGCCACAGTTGACCTGAGTAAGAGGCCTGGTTGGTAGGGCAGCGTCAAGAACATTAGCTTTGGGTCTAGGCAAGTGGTAAGGACAGGGAACTCTAGTGTGCAGCAAAGGACTAATGAACTTCCCTTAGGAGTAGACAAGATCTAGGGTAGAGTAGTTGTTGCTGCCAGCTTAAGTTGGGGTTGAATTAGAAATCTTAGTGTTACTGAATTCCCACCTGCCCATTCTCAATTCCCAAGAATCATTCGGTAGCCAGATGGCTCAGTGGATAGAGTGCCGGGCCTAGAGTCGGGAAGAACTGGCTTCAAATTCAACCTTAGACACTTTCTAGCTGTGTGACCCATGGCAAGTCATGACCTTCGTCTGCCTCTGTTTCTTGATCTGTAAACTGGGGATAATAATAGTACCTACCTTCCTGGGTTGTTGAGGTTCAAATGAGAGATAATAATTGAGAAACACTTAGCATAGTGCCTGGCACATAGTCACTGCTATATAAATGTTAGTTGTTATTATTAATAATAATATCTACCTCCCGGAGTTGTTTTGAAGATCAAATGAAATACTTGTCCAAAATGTTTAGGCCAGCACATAGTAGGTGCTAGAGAAATGCTCATTCTGTTCCCAAGAGAATGGTGATTTCTAGTCTTTGGTCTAGGACGATGATGTCGTAGATCTGGACATGGAGTAGGGAGGATCCGTGTTCAAATTCTACCTCAGATACCTAGCTTACTATCTGTGTGACCCTTAAGTCACTTAACCTCTCTGTACCTCTGTTTTCCCATCCGTAAAATGAGAGGTTGGACTCACTGGCCTTTGAGGTCTCTTCCAGCTCTAAAATCTATGACCCAGTGTCAGTATTACAGGATGGACTGAAGATAGAGTGATTGATTGAAAAGAGAGAGAAAGAAAGTTGTTTTTGAGGTTGGGCTAAAGCATTAGTAAATCTTACTACTCTAATTGACTCCCTTTTTTCTTCCACCCAACTCCAGCCCGACCAAATTATTGACAGATTGTTGCTACTGTTCTTTAAGAATTTAACAGATTCCATAATTGTGCTGAGGGAGCAGATTGTCCAAAATGGGCACACTGAAGGAAAGAAGAGAAGCATATGAGCATTAGTTAACAGCCTACTATGTGCCAGGCATTTTGCTAAGCACTTTACACTTCTTGATTGATCCTCACAACAACCCTGAGAGGAAGGCACTATTATTATCCCCATTTTACAGAGAGGGGACTTGGGGCACACAGAAGTTAAGTGACTTACCCAGGATCACATGGTTAGTAAGTATCTGAAGTTCGATTTGAATTTAGGTTTTCTTGACTTGGGGCCTCAGTGCTCTATCCACTCAACCACCAAGCTGCTGCTGCTGCTTCTTTTTCTTCTTCTTCCTCTTCCTCTTCCTCCTCTTCTTTTTCCTCTTCCTCTGTAGGGCAATGAGGGTTAAATGTCTTGCCCAGGGTCACACAGCTAGTAAGTATCAAGTGTCTGATATTGGATTTGAACTCAGGTCCTCCTGAATCCAGGACCAGTGCTTTATTCACAGTGCCACCTAGCTGCCCCCCCCCCAAGCTTCTTGATGGAGACATTTGTATCCAGATGCTTGCAAATTAAAACAAAACCCAACAACTGCTGAATAGGTTGTAAAGCTGAGTCCTACCTAGCTAGGACTTTACATAGTAGCTGAGGGGTGGAGAAGTACAATGGTTAGCACATAATGGCTAGAAATTAGGGAAATGATTTAGGGGAGTGCTGTGTTTGGGTCTGTCCTAGAGGAGGATGCCTATGAATCCTTCTTTGGTCTGTTTCCAATTGTAAATTTAACCATAGCAAGAACAGAGAGCCTGCTAGAGGTTGAGAGGCTGTTTACAGTCTATCATTTAGCAGCAGCTCTTGGCCATGTTAGGTCCTGGGAACCTCCAATATAAAGCAACAGGATGAATTATTAGAAGACTCCAGGAAGTGGGATTTCAGACACCTACCCACCAGGCCTCTACATGCCTGTGTCACTGAGGGTGTAATGAACCTGGGATGTTGAAGCAGCTCCAGGGACCTCAGGACCTTGGCTTAATTGAGAATGATGTTTGCTTTATTAAATGGCAGTGCTGACCAAACAGACCTCCTGGGGTACAGAACTACCCAGCTCAATTAGACCCCAGACCTTCCTTACCCTGAAAAGCATGCTGGGGATAGAATTTTGATAGCCTAGAAGAGGGTTACCTTGACAACACTTACAATAAACATTTGTTGAATGAATATCGAATGAATTGTGCCTTTGGTTTGGGTAAGACCTTGAAAGGTTACTTCGTCTTCTACCCTGTGGAGGAGCAGGTTGTGGCTAAACCTTCCCAGGTTGTTAAGAGGTTTAGGTTAAAAAAAAATGAGATCTTGGGGACATAATTCTACATCAGACCCTTAAGAGTAGCTTTACTAGGGAAGAGGGGGAAGAGAGCTCTCATGATGGTTAGGAACTATAATGCGGTTTTTTAGTTAGAATTAAATGTGCTTGTGCAGCTAGGTGGCACAGTGGATAGAAGGCTGGACCTGGAGCCAGGAAGACCCATCTTTGTGAGTTCAAATCTGGTGTCAGATACTTACCAGCTGTGTGACCCTGGGCAAGTCACTTAACCTTGTTTACTTCTGTTTACTTATCTGTAAAATAAGCTGGAGAAGAAGATGGTGAACCACTCCAGTATCTTTGCCAAGAAAACCCCAAATGAGGTCAGGCAGAGTTGGACATGACTAAACAACAACAAAAAGATATGCTTGGAAGTGAGGTAGCCTATAGTTGTTTAAACAAATTTTACTCGGGGAATCTTCTAAATACCAAATCAGTGCAGTAGGTTGGTGTTTTCTGCCAAGTGACCTTTATCTTCACTTGATGACTAGAGGAGAAGGTCCCAGGGGGGCCAGAAAGTCTGAATGCTATAATCTATATCCATGCTCTAGGGCAGTGGTGACAAACAAATAGAAACAGATCCCGGTGGGCCCTGCATATTGACAAGAAAACCACAAACCAACCTTTTCTATGTTCTATTGTATTTTTATTTATTTTGCTCAACATTCCTCGATTACATTTTCATCTGGTTCTGACTGTTATCAGGTTTGCTTGCCAGGAAATTGACACCTCTGTTGTAGGGTTCTTTCTGTTCTAGAATCTATCATTGAAATTTCCCCAAATGTTCAGAAGAAGGATTTCCTATTGCCAGGAGGCATTTTGAGAATTCCAAAACCCAATCACTCGCATCAAATGATGTTGGGCTGAGTTGTCTAGCAAGTGTGATGAATGTAGACATCCAGTCTGGATTATAAACATTAGATCAGACTTGCCAGACTACATCAGCCTGGAAGGAGTCTTTCTTGCCTCAAAGTATAGTTTTAGAAGAGGGTAGTACATCCTCCAAAGCTTTCTGGGGACAACTGAAGTGGCCTGAGGCCCTGGAAACTCTAGTTGGCTTCCTGGGGAGGGCTTTTCACCTCATTCCAATTTGGAGGTGGGGTACCCTTTAGAGGTGAAAGAATAAGCATAATTAAACTAAGATTGTGAAACCAAGTCCTAGAACCAAGTGGGACAAATGGTTATTTCATTTGAGGGTGCTGAGTTGAAGACAGAGACCCTAGAACACAGACAGGAGGTTGTTTTCTGGGGAAATTGCTATGCATTGTGGATGTCAAGGGAGGCGCTCACCCCAGCTCACTATCTGGTAACTTCCTATTTTAACTAATTATTTTTGCTAACTTGTTGCTAAGCTGTTCTTTGTACTACTGCTACTTAATAACTGCAAATGTTGTCAGTGCCCTTGAGCAAAGCCTTACCCTCCCCAACATGTCTCTGGAAGTAGGGTATATCCTCAATATCAGAGCACTTTATTTATCTCTGGTACTACAGACTTACCTATATCCATCCCTGAGACTCAGACACGACAGGGAGCCTTTGATTCCTGGTTTGTCCCACCTTGTTTCTTCTCTGTTCTGTCATGGAGTCAGAGGAAAGCGGGGCTCAGAGTCAACAAGGGGAAAGAATTCAGGGTTACTAGTGAGTACCTGTGTTGTGCGAGTCTACTGAGAAGAGGATCCAACTCAAAAGGAATTACAAAGTGGAGGCAACATTGATAAATGTAAACATGACTAATTGGAGAGTGACTACCCTTCCCTTCATTAGTTCATTAGTGACCCTGATGACTACTCCTCATTCTGCCACTTACTACCTGTGTGATTTTAGGCAGATAACTTTTTCCTCTCTGGGCCTCAGTTTTCCTATTTGTTTTTGGGGAGGTAATCAGGATTAAGTGATTTGCCCAGGCTCATACAGCTGGTAAGTGTCTGAAGCCAAATTTGAACTCGGGTCCTCCTGATTCTGGGGCCGGTGCTCTGCACCTGGTTTCCCTAGGTCTAAAATAAAGGGGTTAAACTAGTTGACTTCTAAGGGCTCATATACATAGACTTCACTTCTTAGATTTGCCTGAAAAGCAGGCTTCTCAGCAGTTTGGGAAAAGTTGTCTTTTCTACATAATTCAATGTAACCTCCTCGGGTTTAGGGATAGGAGACAGAAACACAGAAGTAGGGAAATGACCATAAACTTGCTTAGGAAATTTATCATTAGTTAAATTAATTTGTTTTTCATTTCCTTGCTTCCCAGTCATAGGCCAAGGGAAGATGAAAATTTGGAGCTAATAAGATTGAGGCTTCAAGAGGCTAACAAGTAGAATTGCAGAAATCCTGTGCCTCCTTCCTAAGGGACACATAAAAAGAAAGGAGAATTGCAGGATTACTGCATAGAACACTAGACTTGGAGTCAGGAAGTTGTTGTTTAGTCATGTCTGACTCTTTGTGATCCTATTTAAGGTTTTCTTGGCAAAGATACTGGAGCCATTTGCCATTTCTTTCCCCAGCTCATCTTACAGATGAGGAAGTTAAGGCAAACAGGGTTAAGTGACTTGTCCAGGGTCACACAGCTAGTAAGTGGGTGAGGCTGGATTTGAACTCGGGTCTTCCTGACTTCAGGACTAGTGCTCTGTTCACTTGTCCAACTGGCTGCCCTGACTCAGGAAGACCTGTATTCAAATCCTACTTCACATAGCTATATGATCCTGGGCAAGTCTCAATCCCAGAGCCTCAGTTTTATCTTTATAAAAAGGGGGAGAATAATAGCACCTTATCTCTTAGGGATGTTGTTTGGACATTTTTCAGTCATCTCCTATTTTTGTGACCCCATTTGGGGTTTTCTTGGTGAAGATACTGGAATGGTTTGCCATTTCCTTCTCCAGCTCATTTTACAGGAGAGGAAGCTGAGGCAAAACAGGGTTAAGTGACTTGCCCAGGGTCACACAGTAAGTGTCTAAGGCCAGGATTTGAACTCAAGAAGATGAGTTTTCTGATTCCAAATCCAGTGCTTTACCCACCATGCCACCTAGCTGCCCCTAGCAATACGTTGCTACATGTATCAAATGAGATAATATAAAGTATTACATAATATTAGCTATTAAGATTGTCTGAATTGACCATAATCTTCCAACCTTCTCTGTAATATCTTAGGAACAATTTAAACCAATGTTGCCCTTGGCTGTCATTTCTTTGCATTTGGTATATATGGCAAATGTTTTCTAACTAATCCTTGCTATGGTATTTGATATATATCGGTTAAACTTCTGCATGAAATTTTCATAGACTTTGTCCTATATTCCTTCCATATCCTGCTTTCATCATCAATAACTTGTTTAAAGAGGCCTGGATGGAATTGTTTTAATTGCATGCCACATCTCTTTATTTTTGTTCTTTCTTTTAACTTTGTGCTCATTTTGATCTTGACTCTGGCAAATTGAGTCTCATTGTACAGGGCCACTGATTCACTGCTGACACAGACTGACTTCCACATTAGTAGTGAGCCATTTCTTGCCTTTTAAAATATATAGTTTCATTTTCTGTGGTATTATTTGGTACTGACCATGCTCGGTACCTTCAGATTTTTTTCTTGAAGAAAGTATTTATGACAAAAAGGTAGTTTATTTTTCTGTCCTTTCCAAGGCTCTGGCCTCTTTAATTCCTTTTTCTTAATGCATTTAAAAAAAATATACTTTTCACCTCTTTTGCATTGAAGTATCAAATTATATGCTGACTTAATTTAGAGGGTCTTAGTGAGTTCTTTGAAGAATTTTTTATTTCATTCTTGTAGCAGATCAGCATATATGCTGTGATTCTTTTCATGGTGGTCTTTTTAAAAGTACTTTGTAAGCACTGCAATAGAACATGATCAAATGTCCCATTAAATAGTATTCCTTATTGCTTTTGGAGGCAGTCATCTGCTATTGACTTTATTTGCCTCTCCATTTAGCTACAACTTCCTTCTTTGTTTTGCTTTCATTTATAATGAGAATGCCAAGATTGATACAATTCAATTCCTTCAGTATTATGTCTACTTATTGGTCTTTGGACAAGGCTCTCACTTTCAGAATACCAATAGCCAACTTAATGCTTATAGAGGATCTTAAATCTGAATTAAATGTAGTTCTGAACACCCTCTGCCCCATCACTCTGCCTTTGTTCCTGAAGTAATGGAAGCAAATGAACAAGGATGAGGGTTATTTTGCATTTCTCTTTCTTCCATGGATTTTCATGACCAAATAACTCATCACCAAGTAGGCAGCCTACCTACTGGTAACGAATCCCTGTTCTTAGAGTGATCTTCAAAAAATAGACTCAGTCTGTTGTCATGAGTAAAATGAAAGATTATTCAGCTTGGTAAAACCTGCCAGAGGTGGGCAGACTTCAAGAACCCAGGGACATGGGAGGAACAATGAGACCTGAGACTTCTTAAGAAGACTGAGTATTCTTAAACACTTTTCAAGGGCTATATTGGTAGTGTGACACTTAAGTCCCAGGGGACTAGGAATAAATGAATGACTTTAGTTGAGTGTTTTAATCAGAACCAGATAAAGGAAAATACTTTTGTACTTCAGAGGAGAGATTTATATTAAAGAGTTGGAATAAAAATAAGATCAGTGAAGATATTAAGCAGATTTTCAAGTTTTACAAAGTCATTCCCATACCACAACACTGTGTAGAATATAGTAATCACAGCTCCATTCACACAACAAACAATATTATTTGCCCTCAAGGGGGCATATAATCTTATAGACTCTAAATAGGAAGCAGAGATTATGAACCTTTCTAGAAATAACTTTCTATTGTAGTGGTTTTGATTAGGTGACTTACCCAAAATGTTTTTTTTTTAAACTGAGGTAAATTTGGTTGGAGGTAATTGGAAGGCACTGGTAAATAGTTAAAATTAAATGAATTCAAATTAATTTTGTTTGGGAGAGATTTTTTTGGAGGGCAAGGGAATTCACATTTGAAAAACAAAATTTATCTTTGGCTATTGGAACACTGGTTAGCAGGGTAGAGCATGGGTTCTGGAGCTAAAAGACCTGGGGTCAAATATTACCTTCAATACTTTCTACCTGTGTGATTTTTTTTTTGGACAGGGCAATGGGGGATAAGTGACTTGCTTAGGGTCACACAGCTAGTAAGTGTCAAGTGTTTGAGGTCAAATTTAAACTCAGGTCCTCCTGAATCCAGGGCCGGTGCTTTATCCACTGTGCCACCTAGCTGCCCCTTCTACCTGTGTTACTTTGAGCAATTTACTTAAACTCCCTGAGCCTCAGCTTTCTAGCTATAAAAAAGAAGGGCTTGGAGCAGATGGCTTCTGAGGTCCTTTTTAGCTCTAAATCTGTGATTGATAGTTTGGAAGTCACAATTTTAGAAGCATTTCTGTCAAAGTCAGGGGATGTCCTACTAGCCTCACAATTTACTTAAACATCCACTTGTATCCTATCCTTGCTGTCTATTCAAGTCTAATGGGAAGGACTGAGGTGGTTAAGGGAGATAGGTGGTACAGTGGTTAGGATTGGGAAGACCTGAGTTCAAAACCAGAATCCGATTCCTCTAGCTGTGTGACCCTGGGAAAGTCATATGCTTCCTTCTAATGCTCATATTCTATGATTAAGTATTGACAAATAATAAATACATATGACTAGGCTTTTCATTTGGAGGTACATAAATTTATAGACATTTAAATTTATAGCTTCGTGTCCAGGAGAAAGTAAGTGGGTGTGATAGGGTTAAGCCAGGAAATAGGGTTAATGTCATCCTACTCTAGAGAGGTAAATTTTTATCTTTTTTAAAATGGGGAACAATTCCCTTCTGGATGCTAAGTGACTTTCCCCATTATCACTGGGAAGCTTTATTTTAAACCGTAATGATCAATTAATGTTAATGACATTTTGTTATTTTCTTCTTCAATAGGATTTTACTATTTGAAAGCTTTAGAGGTCCTTTTTTATGGAGGGCCTTGAGTGGATGTGGGTCATGAACAAAACAGCCACCTTGATTTCCACTTCATTGGGAAAACAACATGAGAATCAATATTGACTAAGTGGATAAAGGAAGATGCAGGCCAGTGAAAGCTTTTTATCTCTGGGACTTCCAGTTGGGTAACAAATGAGGTAACAAAGCAGATAGAGAATGATGAAAAGTAACGACTGATTTGGACATGTGAAGGTCATTGTAATAGAAAAAAGGATAATGGCTTGTATTTCTATAGAAATTTAAAGTTAAGAACCACTTTACATTAAGCTTTGTATCCGTGGTACCCAGCACAGTGACTGGCACAGAGGAGGCATTTGATAAGTGCTTGTTAATTGATTGCCCATAGCCAATAAAAATTCAGTAGTCAGAAGAGCTGTTCCTCACTAGAATTAATGTTCAGAAGATATAAATAAAGTTTTCAAAGGATGAAATCCAAGCTATTGACAGTCATATGAAAAATGCTATAAATCATTAGAAATTAGAGAAATGAAAATTAAAACAACTTGTGCTTCCACCTCGCACCTAGTCAACTGGCAAAAATGAGAAAACAGGAAAATGACATTTGTTGGTGGGGCTGTGGGAAACAGGTACTCTAGAGCATAATTCAAACATTTTCCACTTGCAACTCATTTTTGCCTGAGAAATTTTTGTGACCCTGGGTATATAGGTATATGAAATAGATATACATAACCCTTTACTGTTGCCAAATTTTTCATGACCCCTATATTCAGTTATGCAACCACATATGGGGTCTTGACTCCCAGCTAGGCACTAGAATACTCCTGGAAGAACTATGAATTAGTCTAGCCATTCTGGAAAGCAATTTGGCACTATGGCCAGAAAGTTACCAAACTATTTAAATCCCTTGACCCAGTTATACCATCACTAGGCCTATATCTCAAAAGAAGGAAAGGGGGAAAAAAGGATCTGTATGTACAAAAATATTTGTAACAGCTCTTTCCATGGTAGCTAAACATTGGAAACTAAAAGGGTTTTCTATTGGGGAATGGCGAAAGAAACTATTGTATGTGAATGTAATGGGTAATTTTACCATAAGTAATGATGAAATGAACAATTTCAGAGGAAACTGGGAAGAACTTTATGAACTGATGGAGAGTGAAGTGAGCAGAAGTAGAATGATTTATACAGCCATGGCATTATAGAGAAAACAACTTTGAAAGATTTTAGAACTCTGACCTAAATGATAAATCATAAACCACAAGTCCAAAAGAATGAAGACATGATATGCCACTCACCTCCTGGCAGAGAAGTGGTTAAGTTAAAAATGCAGAAAAAGACATGATTTTGGACATGGTTAATGCGGGAATTTGATTAGCTAGATTATATACATATATGCATAAATATGGGTATTTGGGGTTTTTTATTATTTTATTTGCATTAGTAGAGATTATTTTAAAATGTTACTCGAAAAAGTAAATAAAATAAATTCTAAAAATAAAAACATAAAATAATTTAAAACTCAGGCAGATTTTTTTTTTTTTTTTGGTGGGGGAAGAATGGAGACACTAGGTCTCCCTATCTGGTCTAGGCTGGATGTATATGGGCCCAGTCTCGGCATGGAATCAGCATGGAATTGCTCTGTTTTTCTGACCTGGGCTGGTTTGCCCCTTCCTTAGGCATCCTGGTGGCCTCCCTACCCATGGGAGCTTACCATATTGGTGCTGAACTTGGTGTGGATACACAATAGGATGTATCCAAAACTTTGGTGCTCAAGTGATCCACCAGTCTTAGCCTCGCCAGCATCACTACAAGTGTATGTCAAAACACCCGGCAAGGCAGGTAGAATTTTACATCCATCTAGATTACTAGATTCCTGTTTGAAGGGGAGAATCCATGGCAGGTATGAATATAAAATGCCTGAACTCAAATGAAATGGAACCTGACGTCTACCACCAATCCAAATTTAAAGTTGTCAAAGGTCATTGACAGCCTGTACATAAATCCTTTAGGTAAAGATGAAGCATGTAGCATATCACTGTGGCTGGTAAGAGAGACAAAATCTTTTGTGCCCATGGGGGATTTGGAATTTGACTGTGAAATGAATAAATTCTTATTTCAAAGGCCAGCCTTGTTATCAGAGTGACAATGACTAGGATGCATTTTATAACATTTTCCAGTTAGTGAAAACAGTTCAAAATATGACAGCATGTGGCACTTCAAGGTTGCTTCAAAGAAGATATTAATTTGCTTTGGAAACACTGTGGGTTCTTCATCAACCTTCCTTCCAACCTCCTTCTCCCTCCTTCCCCCCCTTCTTCTCCCCTCCCCTTCTCTCTTTCCCCACCCCTCATTCCCTACATACACAGCTGTCTTCCAAGGACAAAACTCCATCCAGCATGGGAGGCTTTAAATCGCTTCCTTTTAGCAACATGCTGTTTGGTTTCCTTCCTGGAAATTGAAATATCAATTCTTTGGCTGCCTTCTCTGGTTTTGCATGCCAGTGGTGTCACTGCCATCTCAAATGCTGATCGTTTAAATTCCACCTCTAAGTTAGTCATTGTCACTTAAGCTCCAGATTTTCCATTGACCTTTCCAGCATTTCTTTCAAGATACTGATATTCTATGGAGTCACCACAGAAAAGAATGTAGGAATATGAACTTGCAGGCAGGGTTAGATCAATGATCTATAGTGCCTTGCAAATAGTAAGTGTTCAATAAATGTTTGAGGAATTTTTAAAAAATCAATGTAGTGGTCTAGCATTCAATGTAGGATTATGGTGTCATGGGCAAAATTTGTAGATTATAATTATGCACTCATGATGTCTATCATGATTTAGGAGAGTGTTAAAAAAATGGAAAGCATGATCCTACCCTCTAGGAAATGATGAGCCTTTTAGGTTTTCCAGTATTCTTTCAGTATTCAATATTTTACTCTATACCCCATCCATTCTGGACAATTTCTGGCCATCTACTTTGCTACTGAAGGTCCTGAGCCCATGGCCACTGAAAGTCCAGAGACCTTACCCTGGGGGATTTGATCCACTCCTCTTTGGAATTCTCACCCTGGGGGCAAGTTGATCTGCTTGGTAAGTGAGTGAGCTAGTGAAAATTCACACAGCCCCCTTTATTTACTTGTGCCAGCCATTCTCACCTCAAATATACCCAGGCTCTCTCACCTCCCACCACTTTTCACTTCTTGCTCTGGGGACTATATGCTAGTATTGCCTACTGGCTATTTTTTTTTTGCAGGGCTATGGGGGTTAAGTGACTTGCCCAGGGTCACACAGCTAGTAAGTGTCAAGTGTCTGAGGCCAAATTTGAACTCAGGTCCTCCTGAATCCAGGGCCAGTGCTTTATCCACTGTGCCACCTAGCTGCCCCAATATGCTAGTATTGCTCTGGGGAAATGAAAGCTAATTTATCTATGGTTCCACTAGCCATCCCTATGGCTTCCCATACCAAAACATTTTTCCCTGGCCCCCTGTCCTCTGTATGTATTGCCCTCTCCCTTGTAAGCTCCTTGAAGACAAAGCTAATCTCCCTTTTGCATTTGTACTTGAAATTTAGCAGTGGTTGGTACCTGGTTAAGTGCTGAATAAATGCTTTTCATTCAATCATTCATTTTATTGAACTTTTTGTAACTATACTTTGGGCCAGTATCTTCAGGAATTCATGGTCAATGACTCCAAAATGAATCTCCTGGTCTATAGCTGATTGCTTAAAGCCCATCACCTCACAAATTTGATTTGAATTATTCAATTCAGTGTCTGTTAATAAATAACCCCACCATGTACAAATGGAAAAATGAAAGCCCTTCCCCTCAAAGATCTTAAATTCCACAAGGACTGGTTTTCTATAATTTTTCCCTAAATGGATCATTGTACCTTTGCATTCATGTTCATCAGCTATTTACCTGCCCCCCTCATACAGCTTTGTGAGTTTCCTGTAGTGTGCCTCTACTTGATATTTTGTAATTTGAAGAAATTAGCATCTATCATCATAAGCACATGAAATTCACTGGGCCATCTGAGTGTCCATTGATGCATAATGGAAAGACCACCAAGCTTTGAGTCAGAAGACCTGGTTAGGGCCCTGACCCTGATACTACTTGACTATGCAAATAACACTATTTCTCTAAACTTTGTTTTTTACTTCTTTAGCCTCTATTTCTCTTTATCTAATTTTAGTCTTTTAGAGTTAAGGAAATCTTTATGGTTTGTTCATTCTTCCAGACTGCTTCCTGATCTAGAACTTGATGTTAAGGCTGGGCCCTGGGCAATTCTGGAGGAAAGGTCTGGGTTGGTCCTGTTGCTATTATTGGCTTGTGTTAGTCTAGTTTCTCAAGGCAGCTCAGACTGGGGACATGAAAGCTTCAGAGTTTCCAAAGTGTTCTGGTCCAGGGAAAAATATGATTGCTGCCTCCCTGGTCTGAACTCTCCAAGTTTTTCACCTGAGTTGGGGTCTGAACAAGAGTAGACTGCTGCTGACCTCAGCCATTATTAGCTATCGGGGAGCTGTGCTGATTCAGAGTGATAGAACTTCAAGGTCCCTTGGTCTGTGATTCCTGCCTTGGTTATTCCTCTGCAGGCTTTGCACTGAACTTGAAGTTGAAAGGGAGACCTGCTTTGCTCCTGTCATCCAAGTCCCTGTTGCTTCTGCTTGCTTCGAGACTTGCTCTTATCTTGGTACACAGCCCAGGACCAACTACCAGTCAGCACCCTGGATTTCTACCCATGGGGGCAAGGTCCCTCTTCCATCTAGGGCTCAAAAAAGCTACAAATTGGCATCTGTTCCCACATACAGAGTGAGGTCACTGTGCCCCAGTATGGTTTTGGGAGCTCCTCAGGCCCTGGTGTACAGCATCTCCTGTGCTGGAGTGCTCTGGTCAGTCAGTGGGCTTATGGCCAGATCTGATCAACACGGTCCATAGGCCTCTCTATCTCCTATTCTGACCTGAGCTGGAAAATGACTCACTGTGATTTTTAAAAATTTTATTTCCCCAATAGAATGGTGTCCAATGTGTTTTCTAGAATCTGTTGGGAAGAGATTTTTGGAAAGGAGCTTGCTATACTTCATTCTGCTATCCTGTCATCTTGACACTATCCTCCCTTAACTCCTAACGTTTAATAACATTTAAAGACTCTACAGAAAGATGGAAGTCTAGACAAACCAAGTGACTATGTAGGACTCAGAGAAGATCAGTATCCTAGGGGAATTATTACAAGAATACAACAATTTCTTGTCCCGCTGATACCAGGGAAACTTCTGGCTGCCAATATTCATTCTAAAGAAGGTGGCAGGTCTCTTTGAATTAGAGAAGCTCCTCTATACAATCCAGTATAGAGTTGCTAAGGTAGGTTATGACCTGGTGGGCAGCTTGCCTTACTAGATGGGGTACTACAAGAACCAACTTAGCTTGGCCCATGGGAATCTTCAGGGTTGGAGGTCCACAAAGGATTTTCATGGGCAGGAGCCACTTGAGCTTCTTCAAACTACTTGAAAAAAAGTTGGAAGGTAATTAATGTGCTATCTGGGTCTGCCTCTGCTGACTCTAAGCACTGCCTAATTCAGGGTTTGAAGCCTTTGAAATCTCAAATGTTCATTGCTGTATGCTAGATCTCCAGGATCCTATGCTTTGGAAACTCCACGTTCTCCAGCTTCTGCTCCTAGGGTGTGGGGTTAAAGAGAGCTTTTGGTATATTAAAGCATGCCTGCCTGAGATATCCCAGAGCAGCAATGCTTGACTTGCATCAAGGAGGAGGGGCCAGACTTGGAAGGATAGCAAGTTTAAACCAGAACATGTTGATATTGAGGTGGCGGGGGGATGCTAAGAAAAACTGAAAGACGGGTGTATCAGCAAAACTGAGGGTTGAGGGATTGCATGGTGAAATTAACAGGAAAAAAAGCAAGGAGTGACAGGGAGTTACATTTTATGTCTCAACAGAATTCCTCAGAACTTCTGTTTCTTCATTGTAGTAGCTCTTGTTCTCGGTCCCTGCTTGCTGTGGGATATGTAGAACAGTCATGGAAACTAGGATCTTAATGAATGTTTGCTGATGATCATGATTAAAGTAGGAGTATAAAAACTTTTGATGCCCTTCTTAGCCCTGTGGCTTTGTACATTGGTGGATTGAGCAAGGAAGAAATTTGTGGTCCCATCCGGGTGACAGAGGATTCAAGTATAAACAAATTAATCATCTTTTCTATGATTGAAATTGAGAGGCAGCCATGGTGAGTGTAGTGTATAGTGAGCTGGCCTTGGAGCCAGGAAGACCTGGGTTCAAGTCTAATCTTTGATATTCTGGCTTTGTGACCCTGGGCAAATCACTTAACCTTTCAATGCTTTAGGTAACACTTCTAAGGCTGTAAATTGCAGAGAAGGTGCAAACCTGCCCTGGTGTAGAAAGTTTTCTCATCCTGGAGTTCCCTGTACCAATGAAATCATAGGTCTAATCCTTATCTCTAAAATATCCTTGGAATTATCCCTCCCTATTATTTCTCCAGTTCTGCTTCTTCTACCTTCCCCACATTGCATCCCTTGGGCACATCTCCAATTTCCCTTTCCCCCCAGTTTGTTTTCTCCTGGGGACAATAATACACCTAGACAAGTAACCCAGAAATGCTGGATCTTGTCAAGATAAAGTATCCCTCATTTGAACATTACATGTGTCATAACAAACTTCCAGCTTCTTCATCTTTCCTCACCTCTTCTCTCCCTTCTTCCCCCCCCCCACAGCTTGCTGCATTAGAGAGACAAGTATTCGATTTCCTGGGATATCAATGGGCTCCCATCCTGGCCAATTTCCTTCACATCATAATTGTCATTCTGGGCCTCTTTGGAACTATTCAGTATAGACCTCGATACATTGTGGTGGTAAGTGATGTTTGCCTATTCTAGTCTTTTCCCTTTGGCCAGGAGGACTACAGGGGTCCTGAGTGGTAGCTAGAAAACAATGCATTGAAAGAGATCAGAGACTGCTTTCTGTAGAGACATAAAACAGCCTAGCATATTTTAAGTCATCACCTCTGGATTGTTGTTTTGTGTTAAGATTGTTTACTGATTTCCCCTTCTCAATCTGCCCTATTCATCCTAATTTATTTATTAAAATGGATTGTTTCATAAGTTAATAGGACTAATAATAAACATAGGATGCTAATTTAAAAAAATAAGCAGCCCCTCCCCCCCCCATGTTCTCCTGGAACTTGTGGTGGAGGGAGAGATAGGAATTAATGTGTCATTGTTGATGACTGTAAAAGCCATGTCCAAGCTTCTACCCGGACTGCCCTGCTCTGTTCTTTAAGTCAGCCTGCAATCGAAACTGACAAGTCTCCTGTTCTTACTTCAGCAGAGAAGGAAAATTGTCAATTTAAATTCCCTGCTGATTTCAAAGAATGGGGAAGGGAGAGAGTCAGTGGGGAGAGAGGCATGAGAGTAATAAGCCTGCATTCACTTGTGGGACTACTAGCAATCTTGGTCATCTACCATAGATTGGCTCAGGAAGACTTTACTATTTTATTTACATAGACTCCTGAAATTTTAGGGCTGGAAAGGATTTGAAAGACGATCTAATTCAACCCCCTCATTTGACTGATGGGGAAATATAGGTCCAGAGAAAGGAAATTATTTGGCTGTCATGTAGTGAGGGTGGTAGAACAAAGACTAGAACCCAGATCTCCTGACCCCCAAGGTCAGGGCACTTTCCATTGGAATTTGTTGGTCTTCCTTAAAGACTTAAAATAAAGTAAACTGAACACTTTCAATGCAACAGTTGTTATATTCCTTTATTCACTCGTTTGCATTGGAATGAGAGAGATGTTTTACTCACTAGGAAGCTGTAGTCCAGGTAATTTTAGCTATTATAGTCTGGTCAGCCACTGAATAGACTGAAGGTCAGCATGTCGATAGTTCCAGAGAAGCCTAATCATTAGATATGTACCTCATTTTAGTACTGATGCCCCACAAATTCCAAAATTGTCCTTGGTCTTGATGGATCTTGCAGAAACTTAGTCCCATGTTCTAACTTCTTACAAACTGATTTAATGAGGAATGAAGGGGATTGCTTACGTGCAGAAATCTGCAGTCAGACCAGGATGACTTAAAGAGTGCTTAGGGAGATTGATAATAACCTCCAAATGTCTTTTTTCTTCCATTTACTAATTGAAATATAGTTGCAGCTGAAAATCTTCAGCTCAGGTCAGCTCAGGGTCCCATAGGCTAGCCCCAGTCAAATTCAGGCTCATGGTATGTGTTCTCGATAATGTTTTACAGACCTGTTTTCTTCCTCCTCCAAATTCTTAAATGATTTGGTATCCAATATATTACTCCTTAGTCTCCAGAATTTCTGACTGTGAATATCATTATGAAGTCCATCGATCCTCACTCCCACATGCCAACCAAGGAAACCACATTTATAGTCTTTTTTTTCAGGGTTGGGCCAACATCAATACAAGGGGGTTGAGGAGGGAGCATCACACCATGGCAGAAGCTAAGAATTAATGACACAGAATCAATAAGAACTTATAGAAACTGATAACACCTACTATGTGCTAGACAGTAGACTAGGTGCTAGGGCTACAAATACAACAAATGAAACAATCTGTTTGCAATGATCTTATGTTCTGTTGGGAGACGCAAAAAGGATATACACATGTGTATATACAGGACCCATATAAAGAGATGGAATACAAAAAAATAAAAAGTAGTTAAGCACAAGGTGGTTTGGAAGAGAGGCCAGTAGCAGTTGGGAGCAGGGGAGTCAGGAAAGGCTTCATACAGAAGGTTGTGCTTGAACTACAGAATCTTGAAGGAAGAAAGGAATTCTATGAGGCAACTAAGAAGGGAGGGAATGCATTCTAGGCATGAAGGATGGTTAAGGTAAAGGTACATATATGAAAGATGGAGTGTCATGTATGAGGCATAGAGAAGAGGCCACTTTGGCTGGAAAGATAGCATTGGGCACTTGAGAAAGGCTTTAAAATAACTACATCAGCATGCTCAAATCTGACCAGTGACTAACTTAGGCAGAAAACAGATCTCCAAAAGCAGAAATCTTATCTCCAAAGTTGGACAGATTCCTTCCAGCCATGAAGATTAGAGAATGAAGGATCTCTTAAACATTCAGGGCCTGGCCACAGCATTGTTAAAAGGTGTAATGACTTTTGCGCAGGGCAGCTTTTAATCTTTTCCAAGTTAGGTATACAGAAGCAGGCAGTAGTCACTTTCCAATTTATGTTTTGCATTCCTGATTTCTCTCCCATTTTCTTCTTCCTAGTACGCAGTGTGGACAGCTATCTGGGTCACTTGGAACATCTTCATTATCTGTTTTTACTTGGAGGTGGGAGGACTTTCAAAGGTGAGTCAAGGATAGGGTACTATTTTGAAATACAAGGAAACCAGCTGGCTATGGAAGAAAAGGATAGACACCGGGCTCATGTGGCCCTCATTTAATTTAAGAGTGGAGAGGAAAGAAGGGAAGCTAATTCACTCATCTTGATGCATTCATTGTATGCCCTTAATTCCTTGATTCAAAGCAATTAGAAATGTTCAGGAAGTCAAAACTAATTTCTCAGATTCTGGGACAGCAATTGTTGTGCTTAAATTTTAAACTCATAATTCAAAACAGCACAAAGAAGTCCTGGAAGCAAAATGGCCTGTGTGAAACAGAGGAATTCGATAAAGACTTGGTGACCTCCCCCCATATACACACACATACACATACATTATAGTAAATGCTTCATGAGACCCAGCATCAGCAGCAGCTGAAAGCTCTGATTAGCTGCCTGCAATATGTTAATTGCATTTCATTATCCCCTTATTATGGCTCCTTTTAACATTGCCATTGTGCCTGGGGTGGTGATGGTGGGGGGGGTGATACTTGCTTTCCTTTTCTTCATACTCAGCAGCTAGCCTCTTTGGTCTTTTCAATAGGTAGCTTAGTAGCTCGATCTAGGAGGCTCACCTCCATGTGGATATGTGGACTGTGCTCAGAACCAATGGACACCACAGTTGCCAATCCTAAACAGGCTGTAAATTGCCAACCAGGAAGAACACAGAGCTCAGAGAGACTAATTGGTCTGGGTTCAGTCCTGGATGTTTTTCAGGGGGCCAGAAGGCTTGGGTCAAATGTCAAGTTGCAGATGTTGTCTTGATGGGGAATCTGGCTTTGGGGGAGCCCTTTCCAGGTAGGGGGAATAAATTCTTAATTCCATAACTAATTGCTCTTTCTGAGGATTACCAAGCTCCCTGAGGGCGTTCCCTTAGTCAATGCTCTTCACAATTCCAGTCCTGGTGATAACCAATTAAACTTTAAAACCTAACCCTGGCCCACATTTGTCTGCCAGCTCATTGTTGTTGTTGCTGTTCATATCAATGAGGTCAGCATTCATCAAGCATTCACTGAGCATGACAGGCAGAATACAGTAGATGAAAGAAAGTGCATTTTTTACAGGGAGGGTGAAGGGAAGTCACGCTTCATTTTTGAGTTTCATTAACTATGCAGTGCCAGACGCTGAGCTCTCTGATAGGATGTTTGATGTACCAGACCCGCAGCTTTCTTGGGTTATCTGGATTTAATTGCTTGAAGGAGATTCTCTTGTCCTGCAATTCTTGCCATAAGTCCAGGTGCCTTTATAAATCAAAGAGCACAGACACCTTCTTTGTTGGTTTCACTTAATTCTTTGTCAAAGATGGTGGTTCTTCTGTGATAGCTTATAAATTCATGAACTACTACACACCGGGCTGACCCTCATGGGACTTTTTTGGGGGGGGTCAGTTTTGCTATAGCAGAATCTCCTGGATGGCAGCAGTGACAACATTATAGGGAATTTGCCTGTCTTTTGTCTTTTCTCCTTCCTTCTTCCTTCCTTCCTTCCTTCCTTCCTTTCTTTCTTTCTTTCTTTCTTTCTTTCTTTCTTTCTTTCTTTCTTTCTTTCTTTCTTTCTTTCTTTCTTTCCTTTCTTTTCTTTCTTTCTTTCTTTCTTTCTTTCTTTCTTTCTTCTTTCTTTCTTTCTTTCTTTCTTCTTTCTTTCTTCCTTCCTTCCTTCCTTCCTTCCTTCCTTCCTTCCTTCCTTCCTTCCTTCCTTCCTTCCTTCCTTCCTTCCTTCCTTCCTTCCTTCCTTTCTTTCTTTCTTTCTTTCTGAGCAATAAGGGTTAAGTGACTTGCCCAGGGTCACACAGCTAGTAAGTGTCTGAGGGTCGGATTTGAACTCAGGTCCTCCTGAATCCAAGGCCGGTGCTTTATCCACCCTGTCACCTAGCTGCCCCGCCTTTGTCTTCTTTCTAATTTTTATTAGTCAAGTCTTTGCAGACTGATATTTTATAAGTTTAGTGAAAGGTTAATGGGTCTCAGTTTTGCAAAGCTCTTCTTGCATGTTCTCCCCATGAAGGATACCTACATGTCAACAAAATTGGTTGGAGAGAATGCCAACTTGTCCATATCCTTAACTGGAAACTTGGTAAAGAGGGCAAGAGCTGGGGCCCTCTGGCCTCCCACAGGATGTTAGCACAGGGGGAGAAGCAAAGCAGCAGAGACAGGATAACATCTAGGAGGAGCACCACATGACTGCATTAGTGATTAGCCACTGGCTTGCAGTATCCAGGCTATTTAAGAAAGGGAAGCAATGCAAACATTGCTAGTGAATATTGTAAGACTGGCTGGTATAAGTATATGATTGCAGAAATATTGTAAGGAGTAAAGGAGGAGGTGACGCAGGGAGCAGTCTTGAAAGCCTGGCAGAGCAGAGTCCAAAATTTGTAGTAAAGTTTTATCATCTCTGTACTCTGTTGATCGCCATCCCCATCCTCACCTGGAAACAGGGCAGAGCAGATAGTATTTGTTTTCCCCAGGCATTTTGTCAATCTCTGTATCCCCTGTCCTCCACCCCCACCCCTACAGTTTTGCCAGACCAGAGCCAGGCACTTTACACCTGGGGAGTAGTCTGTGATGATCTTTGCTTCAGAATCTGCACACAAGCTGCTGATCTGATTTGCAGTTTGTAACCATTCTCCCATCCTAGGAGACTATCACAGGGGGGGAGGGGAGCACAAAGAGGGAATAAATTCACATGTGATATATAGTCTGCTTGCCCTTACCAACTTCAGCTGCCTGAATATAATGTTCTCTCACCACTCTGGATTCTTCTGTTGTTTTAACCTACTAGTTCAGGCAGAGAAAAATTGAATGCCGATGTGATCATGCTCTCATAATGGTTGGTGATGATAATATTTTAAATCTGGCTTGTATCTTTAAAAAATCAGTGATATGAGAGTGTTTACTGCTTTCTAACAGGCATTTTTTCACCCTGTTCTTGATGCCTAAGTTACACTGAGATCTGATACTAATAGATCACATTTAAATCATCTTTTACAGTTTACAAAGCACTTTCCTTAGGACACTCTTATGAGGTGGTAGGTAGTATAAGCATTAGTATCCCCATTTTACAAATGAGGAAACTGAGGCAGAGCGTGGCTAAGTGACTTCCTCATACTCACATGGCTATGGTAAAATACCCAAGACAGGACTTGCATCAGATCTTCTAGATTCACAGGCCATATTCTTTTCACTATATTAGGCATACCTCCCTCTCTAGGAGAAATCACACTGCTGGTTGTTTTACAATAGAGATGTGCCTGGGAGAAAGCAAAGAAACAGCAGCATTCATCCAAGGAGGGGGAGGTGAGAGATGGCAATGCTAATAATAGTAATACCTAACATTTATATAGTGCTTAAGTGTTTGCAAAGTGCTTTACATATATTGTCTCATTTAGTTTTTCTTTTGTGTGTGTGTGGGGCAATGAGGGTTAAGTGACTTGTCCAGGGTCACACGGCTAGTAAGTGTCAAGTGTCTGAGGCCAGATTTGGAAACTCGGGTCTCCTGAATCCAGGGCTGGTGCTTTATCCACTATGCCACCTAGCTGCCCCTCATTTAGTCTTCATAACAACCCTGAGAGCTGGGTGCTATTATCATCACTCACCTATTTTATAGATGAGTAAGCCAAGACTGAGTGAGGTTGATTTACCTATGGTCACATAGCTGGTAAGTAGGATTCAAATTCCCGTCATCCTTTTTATAAATTAATTTTTAATCTGAAATTAAAAATCCCAAAGAGAGTGGGAATTTGTATATACCTTGTAGATCAGGAAAATAGGATGGTATATGAAACTGCAAGTCTTGATGATGTACAGGTTTGCTTTTCTTTTTAAGGATAGCACACATCCATGTGTAACTTTCAAAGCTTTCTTTCTCGTCTTTCATCTGTCCATTTTAAAAGAAAAAAAGTGGCCTCAATGACTTTCTTTTTAAAAATGTTGCTGCCCTATCCCTTCTCATCCTTCAACTCCTTCCCTTTGGAAAAGGAGAGAAAAGAAAGATTAAGCTCTTGTAACAAATATACATAATCAAGCAAAATTCATTCTGACATTGGCTATGTTTGGTGCTATATGGCTTATTCTGCATCTTGATTCCATATATATATATTGGGGTAGTGAGGGTTAAGTGACTTGCTCAGGTCACACAGCTAGTACGTGTCAAGTGTCTGAGGCTGGATTTGAACTCAGGTCCTCCAGAATCCAGGGCCAGTGCAGCTGAGGTTTTGTTTTTTTAATTCTAGCCAAAAGATGGGGTCATAAAAACCTCAAATAACAATTAATTCTTTACATCTGTCAAGAAGTGGATGGCAAGTTCCTCATTCTTCCTCTGGAATTGTGGTTGGTCATTACATTGATCAGGGAGGCCAGTCTTCCTAACTTTAAGCCTAGCACGGTGTCCCCTAGACTGCCTAGCTGCCCTTAGGTAATAGGAAGGGAGGGAAAAGGTGATGAATGAAGAATGATCCTGTCAGTGAACAGTCTTGGGCTTCATATTCTGCAGCTGCATTGGCAGGAGGAAAAGACCAAAGTTGGAGAATATAGGACCTACACTTGAGTTAGAAATCATCAGCTGCACAAGGCCAGGATGGGGCTAGATAATTACTCATATGAAAAAGAACTAAGGGTTTCAGTGGACTGCAAATTCAATATGAGCCATGTGTAACTGCTTCTTCATCTTAAGCGATATCAATGGAGGAAGAGTATTTAGAATGAGCAAAGGCACTGTATTCCTATATTCTGCCTTAGTCATGCCATATTTTGTATTTAGTTTTGCATGCCCCATTTTAGGAAGTCCATTTGCAAGTTGGAGCATGACAGAACAGGGCAACCAGGTCTGTGACAGAAGAAAAAAAAGCAGAACACAGGATTGGATGGAGGAATTATAGAGTTTTAGCCCAGAGAAGAGACTTATGGGGCATATGATGACTCTCTTCAAAGATATTGAAAAGCTATCATGTAGAAGGAGAGATTAGATTTAGTGCAAGAGAAAAGAACTAGGTGCAATGGGGTAGAAGTTGCAAAGAAGTCATTTGGGCTTACAGGATGAAAAACTTTGACAGTACAGCTATTGTCGGCTTTAAGAGTTGGCTGGGTTCTCCCTCATTTGAGGTCTTAAAACAAAGGCTAGATGACCACTTGTCAGGTCATTGTAGGGAGGATGCTTTTCAGGTATGAATCAGACTTGATGGCTTCCAAGGGATCTCTTCCAACTCAGAAATTTTGGGATTCAAGATTCAGAGTTATTTTGGTTTTGGCCTCAGAAGGCAGAATTAGAAGCAGTGGGTGTTAGTTCAAGTCAGATTTACCTGGATAATAGGAAAACATTCTAGCAATTATAGCTGTCTAAGAGATTATACTCCTCTGGAGTTAGTAGTTTACACCTTATTTTATGTCTTTTATTATTACTTGCGGCAGCTGAAGACCCCAATTCAAATGTGGCCTCAGACACTTATTTGGCATATGACTCCGGAAAAATCACTTAACCTCTGTCTGCCTGTTTCCTCACCTGTAAAATAGGGATCATAGTATCACCTCCCTCTCAGGGTTCTTAGGATTAAATGAGATAATATTTGTAAAGTACTTGGTTTGTTGCATAGCACATAATAGTTGCTTAACAAATGCTGGTTTCCTTTCTTTCTACTTGTTAAGGATAATGGGTAGAAGGTTGCCTCTTCAGAGATGTCATCCATCTCCTCTGAGGACCTTGCTAATCTTAGATTTTACATTAAAGGTGAGAAGTGTGACTGCTACCTGCAGATAGTGAGGATTTAGCAATTGGCCATTCATTGGTGCCTAGATCAGTGCCTACACGTAGTAGATGGCCAAGCCAGCTATTCAGTCTCAGAGATTCTACTGTAAATGAGATTGGTTTTGTACCTCAGAGGTTCTGGGAACTCCAAGAAGCCTAGAGAATTCTCTTTTATATCCAGCCCAATACACACACATCATCAAATCAAGTTTGTGTGCTTTGTATTTCTGAAGCTGCCAGTTTCCTTTAAATCTGTCACTGGGTTGGTAGTAATGGAGAAAAATACTGATGAAGCTGTCTGATGTGAAGGCCCAACACAATGAAGATCTTACCTTCTACTGCAAGTGAGCTTGTATTTGTATAAGGACTTCAGAATAGGTTGCTCTTTTGATTGGAAAACCATTCCTTTAATGACTCATTACCATAATGTTATTTGGAGGGAATGCTGGAGAAACTAGATCCATTTAAAGAGTTATTACAGGGGCAGCTAGGTGGTGCAGTGGATGGAGCACTGGCTCTGGATTCAGGAGGACCTGGGTTCAAATCAGGCCTCAGACACTTAATACTTACTGGCTGTGTGACCCTGGGCAAGTCACTAAACCCCAATTGCCTCAGCAAAAAAAAAAAAAAAGAAGAAAAAAAAAGTTATTACAGGCCTTTCACATGCTGAGATCTCTTTGCATTTTTAAGCTAGAGCAGTAGGTGTACCTGACAACTCTTTTTCCTGCTTAGTGTCTGCCTGTAGGGCAGAAGTCAGGATGTTAGTATCAGGGCACCATTATGAGAAGTCTCTGTACCCTCACCACCACCACTACCATATCCTCCTAAGAAAAACCTTCTTTGGAGAGAGGCCTCCAGGGATCAGCAGCTCAAGCTGCTACCTTTGGGACAAGTTGTGCCCAAATGACTGGGTTTTCCCTTTGAAGCTAGTCAGAAGCATGCCCAAGAGACTGTCCATGGGGCAGTTGCCCAGGGTAACACTGCTTCTGCTAGCTGAGAAGAGGACCCATAGGGTGAGATGTCCCTCCCCACCTCCCCATCCCCTCTCATGGGCATCATCCTTGTAAAAGGGCATCAGTCTTCTTGAATCAACTGACCCTAGGGAGTGAGTAACTGCAATGTATCGAAGAAAGGAGAGAAACCACAGATGAATCATGTAAGGACTTGGTTAGCACTGGTGAAGGTTAGTTCTCCCTCTCCTCTCTTCTTCCCAATGTACATGCCCTCCATGTATCTTCAGGGGCTGACCTAGGGCATCTGCAGTTAGCTGACTGATTATGATAAGATTCAGCAAGGGCAGTGAGCTAGAAAAAAATAGAATTTGTTAGTCGGCAGCCAGAAGAAGGGGCTCTTATGGCCAATAACTCAAATGGCATTGAGTGAGTTAGGAAAGCAAGTAAGGGAGAGTTGAGTCTTTCTGCTTTTACAAGTTTAATAAATGTCTGTGGGGATGAGAGTACAAATGTCAAGGAAAGTATTACATAGGTTCATAGAGGAAGAGTCATTTCCTTGCCCTGTACTATAAGCACTGGAGCTTTTCTGTTCAGGAAATAAAATGGATGAAATTAGAGGAATAAACACTGGCTCATGATCTGTGGTTTTCGTGTTCTTTTGACTCCTGCCCAGTATAGGACCTTTAGAAAAGACAGGGTTACAGTTATATATGAAGTCTATGTGGCCTGCAAGGTCCGTATGAGCCAGTTGTATGATTTGGAACCCTCCTTTCTCCCCATCCTCCCGTTCCCTTACCGAAAAACAAAAACAACCCCCCCCCCCCCAAACCCACACAGTCTTAGATGGTATTGACAAAAACATATTGTTCAGAGAGAGGGACATGATAGGGTTTTTGGGCCTAGACAGTGAGACTACCTAAGACATGCAAGCAGTTATGAGCCCCACATGTTAGCAAGGACAGTTGTGAGATGGGACATATCTAGAGGAGGGCCATCCAGGGGGGGTGATGAGCAAACTGTATACTATGGAATAACAACACCATTTGAAGGAACTGGGGTGTTTAGGCTGAAGGAGAGAAGACTTGAAGGGAAAGGCATGATAATTAGCATCAGATATTGGAAGGATGTTATGTGGAAGAGCTTTGCTCTTACACTGTTCCCTACATATTGAATACTTGCCCTCTTCCTCTCTGAAGTCCTACCCATCCTTTAAAGCAGTGGTGTCATATGCAAATAGAAACAGATTCCTGTGAAGTGCATATTGGACTTAGAAAACCACAAATTACATTATCTAATTTTCTTGTATTTTTGTTGATTATGGTTAAACACTTCCCATGTACATTTTAGTCTGGTTCTTTGCTACCAGATCTATAAGTTTGATATCTCTGCTTTAAAGTAGAAGTTAAACACTACTTCTCTCACAAAGCCTTCTTTGATTTCTTAGGCTTGGTAAAAACTTTCCCCCCTCCAGCTCATTTAACACTGTGCTTCCACAACTCTTTTTTTTGTTTTGTTTTGTTTTTTGTTTTTTAGTGAGGCAATTGGGGTTAAGTGACTTGCCCAGGGTCACAAAGCTAGTAAGTGTTAAGTGTCTGAGGCAGGATTTGAACTTAGGTACTCCTGACTCCAGGGCCAGTGCTCTATCCACTGCGCCACCTAGCTGCCCCTTTCCACAACTCTTTAAGGCATTTCTGTCACATCCTATGTTTCCATCTACTAGGTAGAAAAGATATAAATACAAATAAGCATCATTTCATGAGGGAAAGGATGATATTTCTTCAAATCTGTGTATCTCTGTCAGGCCAACACCATGCTTTATACTTAGTAAGTATATAATAAAGATTTGCGAAATAAATGATCAGTCAAACTAATATTTATTGTTGCTGCTGTTGTTCAGTTGTTTTAGTCCTGTCTGACTCTTCATGACCCCATTTGGTGTTTTCTTGGGAGAAATACTGGAGTGATTTGTCATTTCCTTCTCCAGCTCATTTTACAGATAAGGAACTGAGGCAAACAGGTTTAGATGACTTGCCCAGAGTCACACAGCTACTAAGTATCTGAGGCCAAATTTGAACTCAGGAAGGAACTCAGGTTGAATCTTCCTGACTCCAAAGCCAGCTCTCAGTGGTGCCCTGTAGCTACCTTAGAACACATTAGACGTGGGTCTTAACTGACATTTACTAACTATATCTTAAGGCAAGTTACTTAGCCCCTCTCAGACTCAGTTCTTTTGTCTCCTTTTCTGAATTTCTATACTTTATGGTCTAAGGGTCCTCCCAATTCTGACATTCTAGATTCTACAGTCCAGTGGCCCTTTCAGAACTGATAGTATATGCTTCCATAGTATAACGTACTAGTCATGGAAGTTTTTCTTCTTGAAAAATTTTCTCATTCACCTCCTTTTTTAGAGTCTAATTTGGGGCTTAAGATCCTAGTTCTAGAGCTAAAAGGGACCTGAGAGTCCATATCACTCCAACTCCCTCATTTAAAAAAAAAAAAAACAGATCAAGAAATAGAAGCTCACAGGGCAGCTAAGTGGTACAGTGGATAGAGCACCGGCCCTGGATTCAGGAGGACCTGAGTTCAAATCTGGCCTCAGACACTTGACACTTACTAGCTGTGTGACCCTGGGCAAGTCACTTAACCCTCATTGCCCAGCAAAACAAAACAAAACAAAGACAGATCAAGAAATAGAAGCTCAGAGAGATCAAGAGAGGCCCAGTCTTGGTCAAGGTCATTAGGGTCATGTCAGGGGTAGGATTTGAAACTAAGTCCTCAGCTCCAGAATCAGTGCTTTTTCCATTAACTATAATGCTTAGAGGAACTCTGTCTCTGTGTCTCTTTATCTCTCTCTGTCTCTGTCTTTCTGTATCTCTCTCTTCCTCCCCATAGTCTAAATTTCAGTCCTTTCTAGTGAATAGAGTCATAGGCTTCAGGGAACTTCCAGGTCATCCAGTCTTTTCTTCTGCCTTCATGTCATGGAGGACTAACCTATCTTATAGACTTGGGGTGTTCACCCAGACCATGAGAACTTATCCAAAAAAGTCTCCAAACCCTCCCTTGGTAATTCCCCTTAAGGGTCTAATGACTGTAAATTTAGGGCATAGGTCTTCATCTCTAACCTCTGAGACCCTATTTGCTGTTGTTGGGGGTTTCTCCTCTCTCATCTGCCCATTGCATAGATTAGGCAAACTGATTTTTAACTCCTTTGTAAAACCCTTCTCAAATTTCTCTAAGTAACACAATGCACCAGTTGTACATCAAAGTACTCTACTATTCTACAGTTCTCTCCTCCTCCCAATCACAGTGATTTTTGCAAGATATCTGTGTTCAAAAATAAATAATTTTCTAAGGTACTATCCTGAGGTTTTCCAATCTCCATTCAGATCATTAAGTTCAATAACATTACTAAGTACCTACAGAGTGCTGGTTATGGAGCCAAGGTCCTGTTTCCAATCCCGTTCTACCATTGATACCTCTGTGTCCTAGGTTAAGTGACTTGATCCTGCCATGACTTGGTTTCCCCATTTATAAAATGGGGAGGTTGGCCTGGGTGGTGTCATACAGTGGAAGAATATAGAACCTGCAGTTATGGGACCTGAGTTCAAGTGCTGACTCTATTACTTAGCTCTACCTGAATGTCTTGGGAAAGTTCTATTACTCCTTTGGGCCTCAAGTGTAAAATAAGGTGGCTAGACTAGATAACCCCTAAGTATCCTTGCAACTTTAAATCTATGATCCCATAATCTCAACTATATGCAGAACAGTGCCGTAGAAGTTGGGGATAAGGACACAAAGTTCAGTTAATAATATACGATTCCTATTTCCTTAGAGCTTATAGTGGGGGAAAAGAGCAAGCTTTTAAGCACCTACTGTGTTCCAGGCACTAAGTACTTTACAAAAATTATCTGACTTGATAGTCTGATAGATCATTGGAAATATATCAGACAAACCTAGGATGCATAGTTCCCAGACCAATTTCCTCCACTCCCTGGGTCCTATGGATCCATCTTGCAGCTGGATCACCAATGTCATACCTCACACTGATGCCTCAACATAATATCCTGCCAGAGAATTAGACAAGTGCCCGATAAGGTCTTTTTCTCTTCTCCTAGTTTTACCTGAAAGCTTTTTTGTGAAAAGGACAGGAGATGTAAATTCCCATCTATCCCAGAGATTCTGGATACCATGACGCTGTGATTCAGTCTCCTAAGGCCCTTTTTTTCAGCTTGGGTAGGGCCAGGGATGGAGCTGTGGAGGATGCCTGAGCTCCTCTTGGCTATGATTTCCCAGTTCCCATGTTCCCTCTGCTCCTTAGTGCACACGTAGCATCTCAATAAAATATGGTCCTGCTAAGCCTGCCATCCAGCTGCTTTATATCATCATAATTGGCGGGCCTCACAGGCACTCCTGTGGGCTGCCGGCTCCCCTGTGGCCTCTCATCAGCCGTCAGAAGGATGACTTTGGGACAGAACTAAAGGATCCCCAGGTGCTGCTGTATAAAGTTAATCTGTCTAAGGAAGTTGGTGGGCTCCTCAGCTTTGCGTTGAGGTTAACCTTGGACTGCATTTTCAGAGCAACTGCTGGGTGTCCTGAAGTGGACTCTTTCTATTATCTGCCTTTTGCAGGGACTCAGATCATTCACCCCAGAAGAGACTCTATTCTTCTTCCTTTGAGTCCCTTATTTTCTATGATGTTGAAAAGCCACCCACTTTACTTGCCTAATCCACTAAGAGATCTGTGGTTGCCTTCCTGCTGAGAATATCCTGCCACATTGTACAGTAAAATAAGCAGTGGATTTTAGAGTCAGGATCTGGGTTCAAATCTCACCTCTTCCATTTAGTACCTTTGTGATCTTGGGCAAGTCCTATAACCTCTCTAGACCTCAGTTTCCTCATCTGTAAAATAAGTGGGTTGGACTGGATGGTCTCTCATTTCCCTTTCAGCTCTAAATCTTTGATACTATGCCATGGAGGAGAAGTACTCTGCTCATAGATTTTGGCACCCGCATCTTGTGTTGTGGAGACGAAAGGGAAGCCATACTCTTGCTGGGCGTATTAAGAATTAAGGATGGGGGCAGCTAAGTGGCACAGTGGTTAAAGCACTGGCCTTGGATTCAGGAGTACCTGAGTTCAAATCCAGCCTCAGACACTTGACACTTATTAGCTGTGTGACCCTGGGCAAGTCACTTAACCCTCATTGGCCCACGCCCCCCACCCCCCAAAAAAAGAATTAAGGATGTTTAGTGGATAAAGCACTGGTCCTGGATTCAGGAGGACCTGAGTTCAAATCTGGCCTCAGATACTTGACACTTACTAGGTGTGTGACCCTGGGCAAGTCACTTAATCCTCATTGCCTACTCCCCACCAAAACAAACCCACCAAACAAACATAAAAAGAATTAAGGATATTCATGCAAACCCAAGTAGATGCAGTAAAGAATGAATCAGGCTTCCTTCCCACCAATAACATATTTGAATGGAAAGCCTACAGCACCTACTGGCTCAGACTCTGATCCAGTTGATTTGGCTCCTGGCCGTCCAGCTTGATTATTAAAATGGTTTAACACTCCATTATGTTTTCCACTCCCTAAACTAGTTGTGCTCAGCAGAAGCACCTGGGAGAAGCAGAAAGGGCACAGAACTTCCTGTGTTTAACTTTGAGTCATGGGAATAGGGTTCAAATCAAACCTCTGCCACTTCCTCCCTATATAACTCAGGCAAATTAATTATTCTCCTTGGGTCTCGGTTTCCCCCCATGTAAAAGAAGGAGGGTGAACCTGGATGAGCTCTAAGATTCTTTCCAGCTCTGTATCTGTTAAGTCTCCGATTCTGGAAAATCTTGGGTCTGCTCTGCTCCTTTAATCTGCTATGAATTAGGTAGGCATCAGAGTAAGGAGCTGTGCAGACAAGCTATCCCAGAGACGCCTTGATGTCACAGTTTGGGGGGAGGGGGAAGGTTAGGAGCTCTCAGCAATGGTGTAATGTCCATGTGCCTCTGGTCAAGTTCAGTTTCTGTAATGGCCTGGCCTTGAAGCAACAGGCTTCCTTGTAAGGCTAGAGTTCTGTAGAGAGGATGGGAAAGAGTCTCTTAGAACAGGGCTTGTCAAAGCACAAAGCAAAATAGGGAGCTGCCCTCATTACAAGACCCCTTGACCCAATTCCTCATTCATTGCCTGTTATGGTGCCTGAAATCCCACCATTTGAGGTCTACACTTGCTTCTTCAAGGCTTTCTGTCCCTGAGGTGCCTCTCCTAGAAAAAAGGTGATACCTTAAGCCCAGAGGAATCCTAGGAAATGTTTAGCAAGCAGCTAGGTGGTGCAGTGGGTAGAGCACCAGCCCTGGAGTCAGGAGTACCTGAGTTCAAATCCAGCCTCAGACACTTAACACTTGCTAGCGCTATGACCCTGGGCAAGTCACTCAACCCCAATTGCCTCATTTAAAAAAAAAAAGAAGAAGAAGCTTTCTTTCCCCTTCTCCCAGTAAACACTTGACAACACTTTAAAGTTTAATCTGCATTCTTAACATTGTCTCCATGCTTTCTTAAATTAAGACTATCAACAAAACAATGAGATTTGGTAGCATTGTGCTGATTTTGAGGTAATTGTTAACAAAGGGCTGTCCATAGGACACAATTTTCAGTTTAATTTGCATTATTAGATTTTTTCTTATCACTTTCTTAAGTCCTAAACAATCAACAAAACAGTACATTAAGCCCTGTTTTTGTTTTGCTTTTGCTGATTTCTGAGGGATAGATAAACCAAAAACTCAATAATCAAATGAAGTTTCAACATCTCCTGAGCAGGAGGGGTACAAAGTGACCCCATGACAAAACATCTCCTTTTGACACACAACTCCCAGTTTCACAGAAACTAACCATCACATCAGTCCTATGGAGTTCAGGCTGCTCACCCTATTGTCTGTCTCCTCTGGAGGCTGGCAACATCTTTGGGCTAGAATGTAGCCAACAGGATGGAAATCACAGCAGTTGTACCTAGTGCTAGGTGGGCCTGCCTCTTCAAAACCAATACCTGTAGGGGTCTGTAGGGGCAGGGAACAAATGGGAGTCTATTGTATGTTCCCCAAGCCCTCTGAAGTTCCTGCCACCAGCCCTCTCCTCCTTTCTAGCCACTTCCACCCATTTGCTATATGATGTAGACTGCACTTGGCAGCTCTGCCCTCTTATATTATCACTCTCTACCAGCCAAGCTCTTACTGGTCATTTAATAGAATGAACAGATTTGCCTAGAATAGAGAGAGTTTGATGATTTGAGAGAAGAGAGGGCGATTGAAGGCTCTTAGAGAATGTTGACCTCCTGTATTTAATAATACACGACTCAGTAGTTATGGGCCATGTGACTTTTCCAATTTTACAATAAGGTTGATATTCTTGGCCCACTTTCAGAGCTGCAGCCTAGCTAAGATATCTATACGAGTCCAGTCCCGTAGTTTTTGTTTTTCTTCTACCTTCCCAGGTCAGACTAATCTTGCTATATTAGAGACATAGGGATCCCAAAGGAAGAAGGGCAGGGGGTTGGTTCGCTTTAAAAAAGGAGGTGTTTGAATTAATTAAAGAATTTCTTCTCCGCTTATAATAAGACTGTAACATTGTGGACTGTTTTCTGATTCGTCCGAAAGAGATAGAAGGGTCACAAACGAAAAGGATACAACAATAATGAATGGAGAGAATGAATGCACAAAAAGCATATTAAAAACACTTGCTATGTATCAAAGTACTGGGGGAACAAAATAGAAAAGTGGGAGACAATCCTACTGTTCTCAGGAACTCCATTATATTGGTGGGGGGGGCGGCACAGTACATATAGGAAGTATGTTAGGTAGATCTTGGTCTTATCATTGTTATAAATCAGATGGAAAAGGGGTCCCATGGTCCTTAGAGTACAAGAGCAAATCAGATGGTAATGTCTTTTTTCTAATGATATTTCCACTGATATAGCCATTCATTTCTGATGTTAAACCATTTGACAATGTCAGGGACTTTGGTGGTGAGGACCCTCTTTCCATGTCCTCAGTAACTGTGGCGCTGAGGAGGCAGGGGCCAGAAGGCCTGTAGAGGAGGTTGCCAGGCTAAATCTCCATCAGCTTCACTTCAGTTCCTGAATGGCTGTGGAAGCTGGGCTGAAGCAGGGTGGGTCAGGACATGGCTGTGCTGTGAGTTCTTGAGCACGATGTCCTAGGGGGCTATCTCCACCATGGTCTAAAAGGGAGGTCGAACATGCACATGGAGTCCTTTTTCTCCCTCAAGGTGCACTTCTGCTTCACAAGGTCCTGGTGTACCTTTCCATTGGGGGGCAGTTGGTAGGAAGGGGCCTATTTTTCTCTTTTTGTTTTCCCAGTTCAGTGTTTAGTAGAGTTGCACAGCCTACTGACCAGGGTTTTAGGTTTGGCCTTGAACTGGGCTTAAAAAACAGTCTGCTGTCCAAAGCTTTCTTTCTTTTTTTTTTTTTATAGTGAGGCAATTGGGGTTAAGTGACTTGCCCAGGGTCACACAGCTAGTAAGTGTTAAGTGTCTGAGGCCGGATTTGAACTCAGGTACTCCTGACTCCAGGGCTGGTGCTCTATCCACTGCACCACCTAGCTGCCCCATGTCCAAAGCTTTCTTGGCCCTTCCTATCCACAGAACAATATTCTTGCCATGAGATGGGTGCCTCAGGAGGCTGGAGGCCCACAGGACAAGGCACAGGAGTGACCATAAGCTGAGAAGACTGTTTAACAGGGAGACCAAAACTTGGACATCCAAGTGACTACTGCAGTATTTATTCTGCTATGGCTAAAAACATGTAGCACATTCTTTTGAAGTGGACGGAAGGTCCTTTGCATAAGCCATACAAGAAAGTCACCTGATTTTATGGACAGAAGTTTCGACCCCAGAAAGAATATCCATCCTGGTTGTCCACCTTATTCTCTAGACTTGTATCACAATCACTTTGGCTATTTTCTAAATCAAACTCATCCTCAGAGGAGAGCAATTTGCTTACATCCAAGCTTAAAGCACGGTCAGACATCAAAGATGCCCAGGACATGCAGTGCATCCCAAGCCATCACCAGTTGTCTTGACTTTTGTCTTGCCACTGGACTTCGATGACTCTGGAAAAGAGAGTGATGATTTTGAGAGGCTGATGACTTTGTGCATCTCTGCCTGACTTAAATCCATTTTACTCAAGAGTAAATGACCTTGAGATGTCACTTGCACTATTCAAAAATGAAAGACGGGCAGCTAGGTGACATAGTGGATAGAACATCAGCTCCAGAGTCAGGAGGACCTGAGTTCAGATCTTGCCTCAGACACATACCGCTCCCCACCCCTCTTGTTTATAAAAGGACTAGGAGAGACAAAGATGATGAAATCATCCCAATTCTTATTCATTGTTTAAATAAAGACACCTCAGGTTCCTCCAGGAAGTAGGATTCAGGCTATAGTACTATGTCAATTCTGTGTGTTTTTCCCTAGTTGTGAGTTATTAGTCTAACTGTCATCCCTCAACATGCCAGTTGGATTTCAAATTACATCGTGAGCTATGATTTATGGCTCTCTCCTGAGGGCTAACTCATGCTTTCTTTCTCCTCTGTCTCTGTCTTCCTCTCCCTTTTTTGTGCTTTTTTTCCCCTCTTCCTTCCTTGGAATTGAGCTTGTGGATAAACAGTTAGTTCACTTTTCTGCCTACTGCCCCCTGGCCCACCCAACCTGTAAGGGTCAGTGCTACTGGGAGAAGGGCTTTGTCTTTCTCCAAGAAGCTTACTATACCACCATCAGAGCAACATTGTAAATTTAGCTTATCTAGATTTTAGTAAAATATTTGCTAAAGCGTTGTGCTATTCTTGTGGGGAAAAAAATGAGAAAATATTAGATCAGTGGTCTCCATTTTTTTATCATACCCTTGTCCTGAGGGAAAATATTTTTTGTACATCTAATGATTTTATTATTCATAAGTTATATATGTTTATATATAATACATATATGTACTAGTGATTATGAATATCAGAAAATCTAGACAAAAAATAGAAAATTCAAATGAACGAAGATAAAGGATGAAGTAATTTTATTTTAGAGCCATAGGGGAGCCACTGAAGGTTTATTGAGTAGGGGACTGACATGTCAGTCTCTGCTTTAGGAAAATTACTTTGGCATTTACGTGAGAGATTGATTGAGAGAGGAGAAACTGGGACAGAAATCATTGAGTTTAGCTATTGTAGTAGTCCAGGTGAGAGAGGATGAGAGCCTGACCTAGAATGGTGACTGTTTGAGCAGAGGGGACAAGGGACTTGAGAGAAGGAGACAGATATGAAAGAGGTCATGGGAGGTAAAAATCATGACACCAGCAATTGGTCGGATATGTATGGATATGAAAGTGAAGAATTTAGATGACAGATGACACAGAGGTTATGGCAACCTGGGTGGTTGGGTGGGTATCCCTCTAAAGAAATAGGAAATTTGGAAAAGGGGTAGGTATGGGGTGGGGGGGGGGAGATAACGTACTAAGACCTGTGATGTTATCACAAAGGCAATCCATCTCCTATTCATTTTATGCAAGTCATTCTGCCACAACCAAAAATGAAAAGGGGAAAGGAAACTCCTGCCTAGTTATTGACCTGATCTGGAGTCTGTTTGCCAAAAGATACCTTCCAAAGTTATAAGGCAATGGTGGTGAAAGGGAAGGGGGGATAGTGGAAGTATTTGGCAGAATTTCCTAATGGAATTTGCACGGGCTTTTGCCATTGGTACCCAGATAGAGTTCAGGGTTATCATTGTCCTGATGACTGGACTCCTGATGCCAAAGGTGCAAATTTTGAGAACTTGAACAAGTGAGGGAGAGGAAGAATGTTGTAGAAAAGCTTCTCTCCCAGTTATAGGGGAAAGATGGGATGTAACTCATCTTCCTACTCTCTAACTGGCTAAGCCATCCTTTGTGATCAGGCCACACCCCTTTGGAATTAGACCTCTTCCTTGTGCCTCCACTTGAGACCATTATGGCTGAATGTTGAAAGGTCAGGCTCTAAAAGTAGTCATTCATTATTTGATAATCAACTTGAAAGAAAGTTTCTCATGGAGATCCCCAAGGGTCAGTGTTTTGTTTCTGTACTAAAAAACAAAAAACAAAACATTTTATAAATGACTTGTAAAGGTAGAGTTTGCATTCTAGCACTTTGAGGATCACTCTAATCCAGGTTTAGGGATTGGCTAACATACTGAATGACAGAATCAGGATCTAAAAGGATTTTGACAAGCTAGAAATCATGCTAAATCTAATAGATGAAATGTAATAAGGATAAATGGAAAGTCTTACAATTGGGTAAAAAAAGGGACAAGAGAGGGCATCTAGTTGCACAATGGATAGAGCACCACCTCTGAGTCAGGAGGAGATGAGTTCAAATCCACCTCAGACACTGACACTTACTAGCTGGTGTGACCCTTGGCAAGTCACTTAACCTCAATTGCCTCACACCCCCCCGCCCAAAAAAAAGATAAGAGGAGAGAGTTTCATCAGTACAAAATGGGAGAGGCATCATTAGTCAGAAGTCTGCTTAAGAAAGGTTATGGGGTTTTAGTGAGCTACAAATTTGTTGTGTCAATAATATGGTATATCAGTCAAGAGGGTGAATGGTTTAGGCTTTATTAAGAGAGGCCTATGCTTCCTGAAATAAGGAGGTGAAAGTTCCCCTATATGCAGCCTTGGTCAGACCCCATCTGGAGTACTCCATTTAGTTCTGGGCAAGTACATTTTAAAAAGGACATTGATAATCTAGATCTTGTCCAAGGACATTGTCCAATTGCCATGGTGAAAAGCCTTGAGTTCCTGCCAAATGAGGATTGGTTGAAAGAATTGGGGATATTTAGCCCAGAGAAGAGAACAATTAAGAACAACATCAAAGCAATTTGTCTCATAGAAGAGGAATTAGACTCTGTTCTTTTTGGCCCAGAAGGAAGGGTAAGATTATGTGGCACAGAGGAAAAGACAAAGGATTTTAAGTCAGTGGCCATCCTAGGTCAAGGGGGCATAACATGACTATATTCCATAGTTTTTTTCAGCAGAGTATGTCATTAATCACCTACAAGATTGAAGAAAGTAGATACACCTTAATAGCTATCTAAGTTGGGAAGGGTGGCAAGACAAGAACACGAAGTAAACAGGGTATAAAGAAGAATAGGATTCCTACAAAGATGTCTAGGCAACATGCTCTGAGAAATCTGATAAATCCTTTTGGAGGGGAGAGGGGTGTCAAGGAAAGTTTTGGTGAAAGCAAGAAATTGCATTTCATAGAAAAAAAGCTACTGTATTGGCCTTGAAGGTAATGGAGGGGACATTGGGTAATTGAGGGTGGTGGTTATGGTATTTCATTCCAAGATGGGGGAATAGCATGAGTGAAGGTAGCAATAGGAGAGAGCAAGACAAGAATAGAGGAGAAGGAGAAGAGGAGAAATTTCCATTTTGTCTCTCTCAATCTCTCTCTCTCTCTCTCTCTCTCTCTCTCTTCTCTCTCTCTCTCTCGCTCGCTCTCGTCGCTCTGGTGGTCCATTGGAGGGTTAAGGTAACTTGCCCAGGGTCACACGGTTAGTAAGCTTCAAGTGTCTGATCCGGATTTGAACTCAGGTCCTCCTGAAATCCAGGGCTGGTGTTTTGTATGCACTGCACTACCTAGCTGCTGCCCATCCCCCCCCCCTTTAGACTCTTAACATGAAGGATATGAAGGGGAATAAGGCAACCTGGGGAAGGTAGCAATCTTGCAGAGGGACTTGGAATGCCAGGATCAAGTGTCTATACTTTTATTGTGAGCCAATGGGGAGGGTATTGAAGGTTGCTGAGTATTGTTTCAGTTCATGTATCAGAAGATCCCTTAGGCTGGAGTGTGGAAAATGGATGAGAGGAGAAAAGACTAGAAGCAGAAAGGACAATATTAGAATAATTGAAGATTATAGAATTAGATTTAAAGGGGACCTTATAGATCATCTATTCTAACTGCCCTCAAGTTTATGAGATGAAGTGACCCATCCTAAGTTATGCAGGGAATAGGTGGACAGTCATCACTTAAACCTACATCCTCTGGTTGCAAATCCAGTCTTTCCATTGCACTGCTATTCTAGGCAAGAAAAGAAGAGGACTGGAGGGGGAGTGGAGAAAAGGGACTGGATGCAGGGAATACTGTAATGGTAGAAACAAATGGGGGGGTTGAGGGGGGAAGAAAGTGAAGGGGATGGGGAGTGATTAGCTAGGGTTGCATGTACCTGGAGTCAAGCTGACTCATCTTCCTGACTCAAATCTGTTCATAGACACTTGCTAGCTGTGCGAGCTGTGGTGAGTCACTTAACCCTGTTTGCCTCAGTTTCCTCATCTGTCAATGATCTGAAGAAGAAAATGACAATCCCTCCATATCTTTGCCAAGAAAACCTCCAAATGGAGGTCACCAAGAGTAGAATGTGACTGAACTAAACTACAATAATCCCAATAAAAACAAAGGACACCAATGAGTAGTGAGGAGAAGGAGTCAAAGATGCAATTAAGCCTATGTACTGGAAAGATGCTTTATTAAATGAAATTATACTAAAGATAGGAGGAGGGACAAGTTTAGTACAAAGATTAGAGGTTACTTTATCCTTTCTCAGAGGTAAGGGAATGTTACTTATATGCTAAGAAGGATTCCCATTAGTTACCTGAGGGAAAATCCACCTATTCCTATGTCTGTATTCACATAGACACACATACATATGCACATTTGTCTTAACATTTATTAATAACCATGTTATTGATAAATATGTTTGATTATATAATATATATAGAATATATAGATATATATATATATATATATATATATATACACACACACAAACACTCGGTTGAGACTGTTGAACTGAGAGAAGAGGATGACAACGAAGGAAGGTGCCTCTGCTGGTGACAAAGGCCTAGATCTCTTAAGGAGCCTTCACTTAGCAAGATATTGATTCCTGTGGTAGTCAGTGTTTCAAAGTCATTTGACTCTAAATATTAATAGTCACAATAATAAAAGGTTAATGTGACTCACAGAGATAATTAAAGCTGAATATTCAGGAAAAGCCTTAGGAGAGAGAAGATTTTCCAAGCATCAAAGCTAGAATGTGCGGGAGACAATAGGACAGGTTGAGGCCCAGCCTATAGAAAGTCCTTAAATGCCAGACTAAAGTGTTTTGGGATTTTATTGGGCAGTTAAGGGGAAGTTACTGAAAGTTTTGAGAGGAAGGGGAGGGTGGAAAGGGGAGATGGGATTCAGGAGCCTTTGCTTTAGAAAGCCTCATCGGTAAGCAATATGAGGAATTTGAAGCGGAAGACCAGTTTTCAGTTTTGGTTTGCTTTTTATGATGACACTTTGAATCTGAGCATTGCTAGTAGACCTTTGTTTTTTAAAAAATGTGTCTAAACCTATATCCTGAATAGGTGAATAGAATTTGAATAGGTCTCAGGTAGAGCCCCTGAAAAAGTAGGGTCAAAGGTTATAAGCAGTGGGGGAAGGACAGCCAATTTGGTATTTGGTGCAGCCCTTGCTAGACTGGTCAATGTTAAATACGTATAATAGTCCCCAAATGGACAAGAGTAAAGCCAGCTTCTGTTTTATCATAGTTTTCTCTTCCTCTTCCTTCCGCCCCCTGTTTTCAGGACAGCGAGCTTCTGACCTTTAATATTTCCCACACCAATCATGTGGAGTGAGAAGGGCCAGGCTGTGTCCGGAAGGAAGCCCCAGTGGCTGGGATCGCGGGCTTGGACAGCCAGTCCCTACGTTTCTGTGATTGCTGTACTCTGGAGTATCGGTACATCGAGGTCATGCACAGCTCCTTCCAGATCCTGCGGGCGGTAAGTAGATTGGAAACATCTGAGTCCAAAATAGGTTTTCTGAAACCAGGCAGACACACCTATAGCTGAAGATAACTTTACAGAGTTATAGAATCCTGCAATTGAAGTTATCATCTCATCTAACCTGGGAAGGCCTTTCCTAATCCCCCTATTAGCATCGCCTTCCCTTTTTGGATTATCTCCATTTTTCCTTCTATATGTCTTGTTTCGGCGCAGTTTGTTTTTGTGTTAGATCTCCCTTTAGATGGTAAACTCCTTGAGAGCAGGGACTATCTTTTGCTTTTCTTCACAGTGCTTGACACAAAGGAGATGCTAAGTAAATGTTTATTGATTGACTAAACAGGCATCCCTTCTACAGCCTTCCCAATAGTCATCATCCAGCCTCAGCTTAGAGATTTAAGGGAAACTTCACCTTTTCAGGCTCCACATTCTCAAGCAGCATGTTCTCCTTTTGAACAGCCTTAGGTATTAGGAAGATATTCCTTACATTCACCTGAAGTTTATCTTCCCTATAATTTACCCATTGCTTCTAGTTCTGCCCCCATGGTTAGAACAAGAGGGGTTCCTTCTTCATATGCTAGTCCTTCAAATATTTGCTGCCTGCCATCATGTCCTACCTATTTCTCTTCTTCTTTATTCCTTCTGTTCTGCAGTTACCTCCCTACCACACCTTTCCTGCACAATGGAGGTAGTGCCATAGGAACTTGAATCTGTGACTCGAGGGTAGAGAAATGTGCATGGCTTAGACTGCTTGTAGGAGCAGGAGATAATATGCCTGGTGCTTAGGTAATAACTCCACTTGTTGGCCTTTTTGTAGACTGGTAGGAATGCCTGGGATAACTCCCAAAGCCTTTTGCCCCATGGCCTGGGCCTTCTCAGGACCAGTCAGTGCAGCTGACTGAGGAGCTAAGAGGATCTGAACCCCTGAATTTCTTTCAAATTGGATTCTTATGATTTTTTTCAGACCACTAAAGTTTTATAAAAATAAGTAGCTTGAAATCTACTTGTTCTTTTGAAATTGTCATCCTTTTTCTTCCTAATCCCTCACTACCATGAAAAAGTCTCATAGGATTGAAAACAGATGCTAATGGTGTTCTCTGCCCTCAAAGAGTTTAAAAAATGGGTAGTACATATCACAAACTATGAGGGTTAGATGACTTATTTTGATTTAGAATTAATTTATGCCCTTTGTTGTTTAAAGTTAAGTGGAAGGGTTTAATAAACTTGAAGCTGATATCTTATGAAAAAGTGGTTATTAGAGAACTGGATTCTCCCCAACCCTGCCTAACCCTAAGAGCCATGGTGGAGATAGCAGCATTTCCTCAGAGGTGATCAGTGAATATGAGGGGTGGTCTGGACTGGCATTGGAGTGCCTTGTACTTCTCTAGATGACAAGGAATTTAACAAAACAACTTTTTCATGTCTATCACCCTTTTCTTCTCCCCATCCCTACTAATTCATTGTGTGACCTTAGACAAGTCATTTTCTTACTCTTTAACTTTTAAAATACACTTTTATTAATATCTTTTTTTTACATCACCTCAATTTCCCTCTGTATCTGTCCCCCAACCAGAGAGTCATCCCATGTAACAAAGAATAGTTTTTCAAAGGGAAGAGAGGGAGAGAAAAGGGAAAGGAAAGGAAGGGGAAGGGGAAGAGAAGGGAATAATGAGCAAAATCCAAGGTCCCATCAGCTTAATCAACTACATCAATAAGGAAAACTAACCAAAATCATATGATTATCTCAATAGATGCAGAGAAAGCTTTGACAAAATAAAGCACTCATTCCTAATAAAAACACTAGAGAGCATAGGAATAGGGTGGAGCTTTCCTTAAAATAATGAGCAGTAGCTACCTAAAACCTTCAGGCAAACATTATTTGTAATGGAGATAAGGTAGTTAGAGGCTACCCAATAAGGTCAGGGGGTGAAACAGAGATGTCCGTTATCACCTCTATTATTTAATATTGTACTAGAAATGTTAGCTTAGCAATCAGAGAAGAAAAAAGGAATTAGAATATGGCAAGGAGGAAACAAAACTATCACTCTTTTGCAGATAATATGATGTATACTTAAAGAATCCTAGAGAATCAACTAAAAAATTACTTAAAACAATTAACAACTTTAGCAAAGTTGCAGGATATAAAATAAATCCAACAAAATCATCATCATTTCTATATAGACTAACAAAGTCCAGCAGCAAGAGATAGAAAGAGGAAATTCCATTTAAAGTAACGGGAAGACAATATAAAATACTTGGGAGTCTACTTGCCAAGACAAACCCAGGAACTCTATGAGACACCATTACAAAACACTTCACAAAAACCAAATTAGATCTAAATAATTGGAAAAATCTCAATTGCTCATGGATAGGCCAAGCTAATATAATGAAAATGACAATTGTACCTAAATTAATTTACTTAATCAGTCCATACCAATCAGACTACCTAAAAATTATTTATAGAGCTAGAAAAAATAAGAACGAATTCATACTGGAAAAACAGAAAGGTCAAAATATCAAGGGAACTAATAAAAAATGCACAGGAAGGTGGGCTAGTTGGGGGCTGTATCAAATATGAAGCTTTACTATTAAAGCAGCAGTCATTGAAACTATTTGTACTGCTAAGAAATAGAGTGATGGATCAATGGAATAGGTTAGGCACAGGAGACACACTAGTAAATGACTTTAGTAATGTACTGTTTGATTAAACTCAAAGACTCCAGCGTCTGGATAGGAACTCAGTATTTGTGGGAAAATTGCTGGGAAAACTGGAATATGGGCAGAAACTAGGCATAGACCAACATCTTACACCTTATACTAAAATAAGGTCAAAATGGGTACATGATTTAGACATAAAAGGGTGATACCATAGGTAAACTAGAGGAGGAAAGAATAGGTTTACCTCTTGGATTTATGGAAGTAGGAATAGTTTAGGACCAAACAAGAGAATGAGAATATTATGAAAATGCAAAATGGATGATTTTGATTACATTAAATTAAAAGGTTTTGTACAAACAGAAGCATGTATCCAAAATTAGAAGGGAGGCAGAAAGCTGGAAAACAATTTTTATAGCCCAGTATTTCTGATAAAAGCCTCATTTCTAAAATATATTGAGGGACTAAATCAAATTTATAAGAATCCAAGTCATTCCCCAAGTTGAGAATATGAACAGGCAGTTTTCTGATGAAGAAATCAAAGCTATCTTAATGGCCATATGAAAAAATGGCTCTAAATCACTACTGATTAGAGAAATGCAAATCAAAACAACTCTGAGGTACCACCTGACACCTGTAAATTGGCTGAACATGACAAAAAAGGTAAAATAATAATGTGTGGAGAAGCTGTGGAAAAATTGGAACACTAATGCATTGTTGGTAAACGTTGAACTGATCCAACCATTCTGGAGAGCAATTTGAACTATGCCCAAAGAGTTATAAAGGCTGTGCATACCCTTTGACCCAGCAATACCACTATTAGGTCTTTTTTCCCAAATAGATTATAAAAAAGGGAAAAGGACCCACATGTACAAGAAATGTTTATAGCTGCTCTTTTTGTAGTCAAGGAATTAGAAATTGAGGGTTGCCCATCAATTGGGGAATGGCTTGAACAAATTGTGGTATATGAATGTAATGGAATACTATTGTGCTGTAAGAAATGATGAGCAGGCAGATTTCAGAAAACCTGGAAGGACTTACATGACTGATGCTGAGTGGGATGACCAGAACCAAGAGGAATATTGTACATAGTATCAAACATTGTGTGTTTGATCAACTGTGATAGACTTGACTCTTCTCAGCAATACAATGGTCCAAGATAGTTCCAAAGGACTCATGATGGAAAATGTTTCTCCAAATCCAAAAAAAACCAACTATGGGAATCTAGATGCAGATTGAACCATACTATCTCTATTTTTTTGTTTTTCCCTTTTGCTCTGATTCTTCTTTCACAGGATGAAGCAGAAATATGTTTAATATGATTGTACATATGTAACCTATATCGAATTGCTTGCTGTCTTGGGAGGGGGGGAGGAGAGGGGAGGGGAGGAGAACAATTTGAAACTAGAAATCTTATAAAAACAAATGTTGAAAACTATCTCTACATGGAACTGGAAAATAATAAAATACTTTTTATGAAAAAAAAGTCCAAGGTCCCTTCTAATTAACATTCTAGGATTCCCTCCTGAGGCTTTTTTTCCCCATTAGGGAATGTATGGCCTTGTTCTTTCGCATCTTTCACATCCATCTCTTCCTGTACCCAATTTAATACCACCCTCCCTATTCATTTAGGAGTAGCTATGGCTGCTGATGCCTGCTGGTTTGGTGCAGGAAAGAGAGGAGTTCAGAGAGGCCCTACTAGTATGTGCTCCAGGGGCCTCAGGCTGTGAAAGGAAGGGGAGGTTGGGTCAGGGCCAGCCCAGCTAAGCCCAGTGTGGTATTTCCACTATGCCTTTAGGCTGCAGGCAGCCTGGGAGTTCCTGGGAGCAGGAAGTCGAAATATAACACTGACCACTTTATTTATGGAAAGCAGGTGCTGCATTAATAGCATCGAGGCGCTCTCTACATGGGCACCTGTTTCTGCCTAAGCCTGGCCTCCATCAAGGAATCCTATTACACTTCCAATAAAGATGAAATGGCAATATTGATTAAAACAATAAGAAATCCTGGCCGCTTTTCCCCCAACTATAAAATGGGAAAGGTTGGAAGGTCCAACATCCTAGCTTTCAATTTCAGCTAGTGTAATGATAAGTTGGGGAGGGCAAGGATACACCAGGATGAAGATACCTTTAGAAATAAACAGAGAATTGTATAGAGAAACCTCTTGTGTTTCTAAATGGAATACTGACAAAACGACAGTTGACATCATTCTATAAAGATCTTAATGCTATTTGGACCTCTGGTGCATCCTGGTAATAGGTCACCAAGAAAAATAGGGTGTAGGGCAGATTTTTGAAATCTAAATGGGGAAACTGAGACCCAAGGTAAAGGGGTACACTCAAGATTACTCTGTAAAATGGTAGCTCTAGGAAGAGTCATCTACCTCTCAGCCTAGAACCCTCTCCCACCATGGCCATCAGGCATTGCTTCTTCAGTATTGGGGTCGGGGGGAGGAGTTCAGTTACATGTGTGTCCTTCCACAGGATGGTGCTTTTGAGGGACAGTATGGAGGAGAGTGGGTTTCCTGGTTGTGAGCTAGTCCATGGTATGACTCCAGCTTAAATGGAAGGGAAGAAAATGGAGATAAGAAAAGGAATGAAAGGAAGACATCTGCAACCACTGTAGGGGTTTGGATGCCTCTCTAGGAACTCCTTCAGCCACTGTCTCCTGAGTCTTGGCAAGACAATCAGGGAGTTTCCATTCCTGGTGATTCAGAAGACGCAGAAGCTGCAGCCTGCTCGGTACATTGATGGGGCTGCCATCTCAGCTATTAGTTTCTTATTTCTCCTTTCTTTCTGTTGGGGGTCTGGGAGGTGATCAGGCCTCCCAAATGTTCCCTGTTAATTAATTCTTTGTCATCTGCATGTAAAATCACCTGCGATAAAAAGCTCCCATTGTCTCCAGCCTGTCCATCCCCCTTCCTCTTCCCCTGGGGGCAGTCAGACTGTCTTACAACCCACTGAGCAGGCTCTGCTTTATTTCTCTCCCTTTTCCATGGCTTGTACCCTGGAAGGAAGGGGAGGGGGGAGGGGGAGGAGAAAGGGAACTTGCTTTAGCTGTTGGCCAGTCCCTCTATATTCATTCATTCTTTCACTGGTTCAATACATCTTACTGAGTGCCATTAGGTGCCCATTGTTCATTGCTGACACTGGCTTTAATGAATGGGGGAGGGTGGTGCTAAATTGTGACACCAAGCAGCAGGCAGAAGAATTTAACTCTGAGTCTGCTGGGGTGGGGTGCCAGGGATTTTCTTTCTTAAAAGGTGTAGAATGTGGGGATAGGATGCTTGAATTCAAGCATCTTGAGGGCAGGGGTTGTTTTATTCTTTGTATTTGTTTTGCCACCATGCTTAGTAGTGGGCACACAGTAGTCACTTTAATATATGCATATTGATTGATATTAGAGCTGAGAGTTACCTTAGTTACTTAATGTTGTCCAAAGGGAGTTGTTTTTACAAATAAGGAAAATAGGACTCACACCAAGGAAGTGATTTGCTTGATGTTACACCATGGAATCAGTCACAGAGCTTGGGCTAGAATATACATTTCCAGATTCCCAATCCAGAGCTCCTTCCCACAGCAACATGCAAAGAGTGCTTGGCTCGAAGTCTGTAAAAAACCTCACTTCTAATTTTGCTGACATTTACTATCTGTGTGACGATAGGCAAGTCACTTAACCTCTCTGAAACTTCACATCTATGTCTTTGGATGGCAGGTGGTAAAGTGAATACAGTGCTGGGCCTGGAGTCAGGAAGACTCATCTTCCTGAATTCAAATCTGACCTTACACTTAGTAGCTGTGTGACCCTGGCAAGTCACTTAAGCCTGTTTGCCTTAGTTTTCTCTTCTGTAAAAGAAGCTGGAGAAGGAAGTGGCAAACCACTCCAGCATCTTTGCCAAGAAAACACCAAATGGGGTCATGAAGAGTTGAACATGATTGGAAAATGATAGAACGGTCTACATCTTTAGAACCAGGACCTAGGATTATAGATTTAGAGCTATGAGGTCATTTAATCCAGGCCCCTCATTTTACAGATGAGGCCCGGAAAGGTTAAGTGATAAGCTCAAACTCAAATGGTAACAGAACTAGGACTGAACCCAGTTTTTTTGACTCTAAATCCAGAACTCTTTTTACTATATGAGGTTGGCCTACAATGATTTCTATTGTGCCTATTTCACAGGGTAGTTGTGAAGCTCAAATGAGAGATGTAGGGGTAGTTGGTGGCTCAATGGAGAGAGCACCACCCCTGGAGTCAGGAGGGCCTGAGTTCAAATCTGACCTCTGATGCTTACCATCTGTATGACCCTGGGCAAGTCACTTAACTGCCTTCCTCCAAAATAAATAAATAAAACAAAGAAAGCTGCAAAGTGCTTTGCAAAACAATGTGACATATAAACCTCAGCTCTTAATATATTAGGCTTGAACTCTGTGATGCTTTGCTCTCAGTCAATTGGCCAAGGAAAAGAGTCCCATTCATTTCTTAGAATGGTGGGTACATGCTGAGGTAGCAAAGATTTACCTCTGAGCCCTGATCTGGTATTGTTTTCTGACTCTAGATCATGTCAGAAATGTTGGATCCCTAAGAGCATGTGCTATGATTTTATATGTCAGTTGTGTACTGTGAGAACAGACTGACTTTTAGCAAGGCCTCTTTCATCATTCTACTATTCCTCCCTGTGTCTGCTGTTCCAGACTAGGTTGAACCAGCCTTGACAAACTGCCAGCTGGGGTACCCCATAGTGTGTGTGGCCAACCTTGATCTCATCAGTCTCCTGCCTTGTTCAGTGGCAGTTTATATTTTGTCTTCAAATAAGCATGCAGTTAATATGCCAGATCTTACGCAAATCCTAATCCATTTTGGAATCAACAACCCAAATCACTTTGGTTGTGTGCCAGCAGAAATATTTCCTAGAGAGGAAAGTCTTTAACAACCCCTAACCCCTTCCCAGGGGCTTCTGGTTCAGGTGCTAGGAAACAACTCTCTCAATTAAATCATAGGCAAGCAACAGGTAGAACCAATCTCACTGGGTCCAAAGGAAACAGGAAAGATAAGCTTGTTATCCATACCCATGAACCTGGATACCCTCTAGGTATCTCAAACTCATTATGTTCAAAACAGAACTTATTTTCCTACACACAATTCCCTAAATCATCCCTCCTCTTAACCTCCCTATTTCCTTCAAGGGCAACATCATTCCTCCAGTTACCTCTGTTGGCAACCTAAGAGATGTCCCTAATTATTATTATGATTATTATTTTGGGGGGGGCAATGAGGGTTAAGTAACTTGGGTCACACAGCTAGTAAGTGTCAAGTGTCTGAGGCCAGATTTGAACTCAGTCAGGTCCTCCTGAATCCAGGGCCAGTGCTTTACCCACTGCCCCAGCTGGCTTGCCCCCCTTGATTCTTTTGCTCTTGCTTTGCTCTCTTCTTATCCAATCATTTCCCAATTTTTATTGCTCCTACCTCCTCAAAATCTTCTGCTTTTGTGTCTTCTCTGCTCATACCACAACCACCCAATTCAGGCCACAGTGACCTCTTTCTTACTTGGACTATTGCAAGAGCCTCCTAATTGGTCTTCTACCTCTAAGCCTCTCCCCTTTTTCATCCATCCCCCACAAAGCTGCCAAATTGATGGTCCTAAAATACTAGCCTGACTGTGCCTCTGACCTGCTTACGAAGCTTCAAGCTCCAATTGCTTTTAGGATAAAATACAGATTCCTTTGTCTTTAAAGCCTTTCACAATCTGATTACAACCTATCTTTCCAGGCTGATTACACATGACTGCCCCTCACATTCTCTGTTTTACATTACAGTCAAACTGGCCTACTTCCTGTTCTCTGTACATGACATTCCATCTCCCCATCCTGTTCTATTGCATGGACTGCCCCAAATGTCCATTTTTTCCACATCTCTTCTTCTTGGAACTCCTGGTTTCCTTCAAGTCTCTCTACCTACCAAAGGCCTTTTGGTTTTCACTGAGGTTAATGCTTCCTCCACTCCCACCTCATTACTTTGTACCTTTGTTTGGACAGGACCTCACCTACATGTGAGGTATGAGACTGGCCCACATTTCTGTTTTGCCCATGTTTTTAGTGAGATAACTTCATCAATGTGGGGCAGTGGTTCTCAAATATTAAATCACACAAGACACTTTTCCACTCTTAAAAATTATTGAGGACCCCAAAGAGCTTTTGTCTATGTGGGTTGTATCTATCCATATTTACCTTATTAAAAATTTAAACTGATAAATTTTCTAATTATTTATTAATTCACTTAAAATAACAATAAGCCCTTACATATTAACATAAATAGCATTTTTTAAAAAAATGGCTTTATTTTCAAAACAAAAAATTAGAAGAGGAGCATGGTTTACCTATTTTTGCAAATCTCTTGAACATCTGGCTTTGCAGAAGACAGCTGGATTTTCATATATGCTATTGCAACACATTGTTTTGGTGGACATACATGAAGAAAATCTGGCTTCACACAGATATGTAGTTGTAAATGGAGGAATATTTTAATAGGCAAATAATATCTTATCATCATGAAAATATTTTTGACCTCTTAGATCCCCTGAAAGGGGCCCTTGTACCATACTGTTTGGAAACACTAGTGAAGGGGGTTATTGGGAGTACTCTGCCTCTATTGGGGCAGATAGATAACTTATCCTAAGACTCTAAATTTGGAAGTATGATTTTGCTAGGGTCACACAGCCAGTATGTGTCAGCTGGGATACTTAAATTCAGGTGCTTCTGACTCCATGGCCATTACTCTACATTGTACCATGCTATCTCTCCTAATTTATATTTATATTGTATTTACTTTGTGGCATCTCCTTTATGTACATATTATTTCTCCACAGAATGGATGTTCCTTGAGAGGCAGTGAATTAGAGTACTGGAGGCAGGAAGAAATGAATTCAAATACAGCCTCAGACACTTACTAGTATGGCCCTGGGCAAGTTATTTAGCCTTTGTGGGCCTCAGTTTTCCTCATCTGTAAAATGGAGATAATATAACACTCTACCTTTCAGGGTGGTTGTGAGGATAAACTGAGATAATCGGTAAAGCCCTCTGCAAAGACTTTAAAGCATCATAGAAATATAGTCTCTTATTATCCTTATTGTTGATAAGATCAGGTACTTTTTGATTTTCATCTTTGTTGCTTCAGTGTCCAGCACAGTGAATGACACATAATAGGTACTTAATGAATGCTTGGTTATTTTTTTTGGGGGGGGGTGGGAGGGGGGAGGTTGTTTTTTGCTGGGCAATGAGGGTTAAGTGCTTTCTTTGCCTAGGGTCACACAGCTAGTAAGTATCAAGTGTCTGAGGCCAGATTTGAACTCAGGTCCTCCTGAATCCAGGACCGGTGCTTTATCCACTGCACCATCTAGCTGCCGGAGGAGTCTTCCTGACTCCAGGCCCAGCACTCTATCTGCTGAATGCTTGTTGAACTGAATTTCACTGAAATAGACCAAAACATTGGATAAGATAATTGTATGGTATAGTTTGACCAATTATTGTCTTGACATACATTTGCTTCTTTGGCCGTGTTCTGCTTATAATGTTTTCTTTTTAAAGATATCCCATTTATCTGTTGGCAGCAATCTTTGTGATCCTCAGTTGGTTTAACTGCATTTTAGCATTCCATTACCACAACGGGGGGAAGCAGGGCAGTTGATTGGCAAATGCTCCCTAAGGAGACCCATGAGGGTGGGGACAGCTTAGAAAAAGAAATGTGCCAAGTTCTCACAACCTCTGACATAGCATTGCCAGAGAGATTAGAGACAGGCTCAGAAGGTGTTGTCAAGGATCCGTCTGTTGCCAACCTTGAGACAGAGTTGTTACCATGGCTCAGCCATTTGCTGTACTTTGTGCCCAAGATTTCATTCAGCCAATTGATTAAAAAGCCTGAGGCACAAAAGTCTCCCAGGAATAAAGACATACAGAGGAAGCTGCTCAGGGAATCTGATTCTTCACCGCTGGATTGCTCAGCCATGAAGAAGATTCACCCAGCTCTTGTTTTTTCCTCTATCAACACACTAAACTCTAAAGTCATAATAGAAGGGCCAGTTATGAATCCCAGCCCAGAAGACTGGGCTTTCTGTGAAAGCCCAGCAGACAGGTTTTGAGAGGGGAGAGAGTTCCTGATAGGGTTGTGAGTAACAACCACTCTCTTTGTGCTCCCGTGGCTCAGCTTCTCTGCTTCCAATTGTGGTAACAACATACTTGAAGGCACAGGGAAGTCAACTCAGTTTAGCCACACACAGATAAAGGAAAGGGGATTGTCTTTGTAAAAAGAGAAGCATCATGAAGAAAATTAACTCTCCGGTGTGTTCCCTTAATGAAGTTTCCATAGAGTCCCCATTTACAGAGGGAATTGAGTTATAATCCTTTCCTATCAGCTTCCCTTCCTGTCCCTGTCATTTGTAGGGAAACCGGATCAATAATACAAAGGGAACTCCCCCCACAAAACCACATACACCTCCACTGCCTGTCTGAAATCCTGACAGAACAGACAGACCCAGGCTATGATGGGTGTGACAGTGACAAGCAAACAAGTCTGTATGGAAATAAGGGGGATTGGGAGGAATGCAAAGTTCACCACACTCCTCTGATCACAAGTGAGATAGGATTTAAGAATAAACCATTCTTCATGAAGGGTGCTAAGAAGATGACCTGAAAGGACATTTGCAGGCAGCCCTCCCACTTCAGGCATCTCAAAGATAGTTGACATCATCACCATCTTACTTTGGATAGGAGACGTGTTTCAGATGCAAAGAGTGAGACATGCAGGGGCTGTGACCTGCCCAAAGTCACCAAGTCAGTCAGATATTTTTCTTGGTTTCACAGCCACAAGACTTCAGGCATGATCCCATATTCACAAAAGACCCTAGACATATTCTACAGATGAGGAAACAGAATATTCTCCTCTTTCTGTATCATAATGTTGATTCTCCAAGAGATAAAGATTGATATCATCTTGTATTTGGCCAAATCTACCTGTAAACCATCCTCTCCTTCCCTCTCTTTAGGGCTCCTTGAAGACCTACACTCTTCCTCAGTCTCCTGTGGGGAAACATAGGCATGTGATCTTTTTCCGGAAGTGCTATGGGGACTTGACTATTTTCACTTAGAAGAGGTCTGAGCTCAACTGTCAGCTGCCTTCAAAAAATTCCTAAGAAGGCACATCAATGTTTTGGCAGCAGATAGTAGGTTGCCTGGGCAGGTAGGTGGCACATTGGATAGACTGCTGGGTCTGGAGTCAGAAACATTCATCTCCTGAGTTCAAATCTGGTCTTAGACACTTACTGGACAAATCACTTAACCCGCTCTGCCTCGGTTTCTTCAGCTGTAAAATGAGCTGGCGAAGGAAATGGCAAAGCACTCCAGTATTTTTACCAAGAAACCCCCAAATGGGGTCATGAAGAGTCAGACACAACTGAAACGACTAAAGAATAACAGCAACAAAAGTATGTGGCCCAGCAGAAGAAGTACAGTGTTGCTAATGTGTACTGTCCTTTCTTGGATAGTGAATTCTACTACTTTCAGTACCTCTCTAGACTGATCAGCATCTCCCTTGTTTAGACTCTGTCCTCCAAGTCAGACCAAGGATTCACATGTTCAGGAAAGGTGGAAAACACATCTCTGCTCTGGAGAGTAGGCCTTGTGCATCAGTTTCTTTATTAGATATGATTTGCACAGTGGAAGAGAGTGAGGACAAACTTTGTTTAGCAGCTTAAAGCTTGTTCAAGTGACAATACAAAGGCAACTTTAAATCACCATTGACTTTGTTCTCTTACTTTAATGTTCTGACCTCTTGGCCATCCATCCATCCAAAGAAACCCACTGGAAGAAAATGCAGGGTGGATGCCACGTGGAGGAATGACTTTATAAAGTCCTGCCTCTCCCTGGGTTCACCTAGTTTATTTGCATTCAAATCTATTTTACGACCATCTGGGTTAATATTAGACTTGTACTTCCTAAGGAGGAGCTTCTTTCAAAGCCTGGGAGGTGTCAAGTGCATTTGTTGTTGCCTTTCTGTTGTCCCAACAGCAGCCAACAGCAGCCTGCCACTCGATGATAAAGGATGGAGCTTTCAACAGCTGGTCCATCTCACTCAGGATTTAGGATTTCTTTGCCCAAGGCAACCATGGAAATAATTTAGTGGAAGAACGTTCCAGGGGTGCATAGGACTTCTGATTCTTCATTCAGTCCTGTTGTCTAGCATATGGTGCTATGGCCAATCTGGAGTCTACCATTTTTGTATAGGTTGGGGGCTGCATTTTCCTGAAGGCCAAACTTGTTTCCCTTCAGAGTTGGAAGACTTTTGGTTTCCATCCTGGGTTCTTATGCTTCTTTGTGGGATGGCCAGAGGGCAGGAAGACCTTTCATCACTAGGAACATCCTTCTGCCTTTGTCTTCCCCTCAACCCCCTTAGCCCCACCTGGAGCCACTCAGAACCAATTCCAACTGCTTTATTGTTCACTGAAGAGATGGAAACAACCAACTCTGTTCCTCCTAATGAGATGGAGGATCACTAAGCCTTCTCATCTGCCTTGTCACTGCCTACCAAAGTCCTCCAAGCTTTACCATCTGCCCTTATTCTATAGCCTGTTGATGCCTAGTACTGTCATCTGACCTACTGATATAATCTAAGAACTGTGGGCCTTGTCAATGAGCACCATAGCTGCACCCTTAGGATTTGCATCTACCTTGCAGCTGAATTTTCTTTTATATGTAGACTCTCCCAATTAAAGTGTGAACTCTTTTGAGAGTAGAGAATGCTTTTATCTATATCCACAATACATAGCATAACGCTTGGCATAGAATAAGCACTTAATTTTTTTCATTCATTCTTTCAATAGAACACTTAAGATTTACAACATCCTGTGTCTTAAGTTGTATGATTATTACTATCCCCATTTTGCAAATAAGAAAAGGCTCCTAGATGCTGAGAAAGATATCCATCATAGTGCTGCCAAGAAATGTCAAAGGCAGGATTTGCACCTAGGCTATCTGACTTCAAATATCAATCCATTTCCTTTTGTCATGCTCCAAGTGACATTCTCATTTATTTATTTAGAATCTTCCCCAAGTTACACGTATAAAGAATTTTTCACATCAATTTTTAAAACTTTGTGTTCCAAATTCTCTTCCTCCCTTCCTCCCCACCCCACTTAAGAATCTGAGCAATTCAATATAAGTTATATATGTGCAGTCATGAAAAACATTTCCACATTAGGTTGTGAAAGAAAACAGACAAAAAAGCCTTATAAAGAAGAACTAGCAAAAAAAATTATAATTCAGTCTGTATTCAAATACCATCAGTTTTTTCTCTGTAGATGGGTTGCATTTTTTTATAAGTCCTTCTGATAGTATCCTGCTCATTGTCCAAGTGACATTCTCTCTCTAGGCCTTAGTTTCCTCAACTAAAGCATGAAAATAATCCTTGCCCTACATCGCTCACAGGGTTGCTGCTAGAAGAGCTATTTTGTAAACATGAGAGCACTATAATAATATAAGCGATCCTGACTTCTCTAGTTTACCACAGATGGCATTTTCCCTCAGTCTCCTTCTCTAAAGCCATTTTGTTGCTTCTGGCCTGTTGAATTGTTCACTAAATCCATTTGTTTCCTGACATACTTTTTGAGATGCTTAATTGGATCTTTACCCCATCCCAAGTGAGCCAGGATGGAGCATGCGGATCCAGCTGGGGGAAGATTCTGTGAAGTGTGGAACACGAGAACCATCTTGGCAGTGTCCCTGTGTGGAAAGCCCCATGAAGCGCGAGAGCAGCTTCTTATATCTTCTCTCTCGAACAGTGTTGATGTTTTTCCCCCCCCAGGAATCTTTGAGGAAAGCAATCTCATTTTATATAGCACAGTGTAGAGGTAAGAGTGCTAGACTTGGAGGCAGGAGACCTGGGCTCAAATCCAAGTTCCATCAGACACTTTAATGTGTGTCTTTGACTTTGGGAAGTTTTCCTTAAACCTCTCTAATACTCGGATTATTTATCTGTAAAATGGGTATAGCATCACCTGCTTTTTGTGCTACTGTGACTTTAGAGTCGGAGTGTCAGAAATGATGACATCATTGTTGTTATGATTTCAAAGCTTGGGATGTGCTGGAAGTACCTTTGAACTTGCCAGGAAGAAAACTTGGGTGGGGCACATTATTGATGCACTAACTTCTCACCCTTTGTAACCTGGATTGAGCCTAAATGCAGGTTATAAGCAAACCGATGGAATTTGAAAGTGGTTTTTATGCAAGAGTCAAATCATGTTGATTCTAAGCTAATACTTAGGTTGGTGGATATGGTCAGAGTCCAGTGGAGCCTTATGGGAAGGCTTTACCATACCTTTTATTCTTAGAGCCTACTACTTTAAATACTAAGGTTGTAGACCCCAGAGAAGGGAGCATCAATTAAAGTTCTGATCTCCCTGAGCTAAAACTACTAGGTTAGTGCTTAGCACAATGCTTGGCACATATTAAGCACTTAAATGCTTGTCAATTGAATATTTGATAGGTGGATTGTAAGTTAATTAAAGGTAAAAGGTGTGTCTTTTTTCTTTTTTTAAAATAAATTTTATTTATATATTTTGTTTTTTTAATTGCCTAAATTTCCACCACTCTCCCTCTCCCCCTCTCTGAGAGCCATCCCATAATATTTTATTTTTCTTTGTAACTCCTTCATTACATAGATTGCCTTACACATAGTGGACACTTAATAAATGTTTGTTGAATTGAATGGATGTTGAATTATCAAGGGGGACGGGTTTCTAATTGTTGGAGTTACCATTATCGAATGCTGTAAGACTGACTCATCCTTAATACCCTTAGTTTTTTTCAGCTAAGACCCTAGTTCGGTGCCCTTGGGATGCTATGGGTCAACCATTGACACTTTGTAAACCTGCTATAAAGTGCTATGTAGGGGGGCAGCTAGATGGTGCAGTGGATAGAGCACCGGCCCTGGAGTCGGGAGTACCTGAGTTCAAATTCGGCCTCAGACACTTAACACTTCCTAGCTGTGTGACCCTGGGCAAGTCACTTAACCCCAATTGCCTCACTAAAAAGAAAAAAAAAAGAAAAAGAAAAAGAAAAAAAAAGTGCTATGTAAATGTGAATTACTTGTATTGTTATTGGTTATTGGTACTAACTGGATGCCCAGCTCTGCCTATGCTCAGAACTGTTGGAGAGACAAGAGATGACACAGGTCTTGCCCTTCAGGGGCTCATTTTTGTTGTAGAAACAAGACCTGTGCACATGAAGGGATTAGAGAGTAATCTAAGAGAGACTATAACCTAGTGGTGATGTCAAAGACTATGTACATGTACTAGAAATTCAAAGGTTAATTAGAATTTAGAAAAGTGGGAGATTAATAAAAACCAAAGCCATTTAGGAAGAAATAGGATTTACTTATGGATAGGCAAATAGCAGAGTGGATAGAGTGCTGGGCCTGGAGTCAGGAAGACTTGTCTTCCTTAGTTCAATTCTGGCCTCAGACACTTATTAGCGGCGTGACCCTGGGAAAGTCACATAACCCTGTTTGCCTCAATTTCCTTATCGGTAAAATGGGCTGGAGAAAAAAATGGCAAACGACTTGTGTCTGCCAAGTAAACCCCAAATGGAGGCATGAGAAGACAGACATGACTGGAACACAACAACACAAAGTATTATCCATACATATTTTATAGATAATGGAACTGTGACTTACCCAGTGCCCACAAGTCAGAATCTGATGTCAAACCCACATTTTCTGATTCTAAAACTTATTTTCTTTTAGTTGTCATACTCTTGGTAATTGTAAAGTCTTATGGGTTCTTGAGCTGGGGAGTAACAGTAACAGCAAAAACCCATAGCTCCTACTGAATTCCTGGACCCTTTTCTGTGGTTTCTTATTATCTATGTTTCTTCAACCTTCTCCCTCATTCATTCTCTGATTTATTGGTGCTGGAACCACCCCCCTGAGACCCACAGCTTCACCTAGATTCAGCTGACTGTGCCATCTCTGGAAACATTAAATGAATATCAGCCCTAAGAGACCCTGAATGCTTCCTCTTTAGAGAATGAGCTCTTTAGAAATGGAATTGCTCCATATATCTGAGAGAGAGAAAGAGAGAGAGAGAGAGAGAGAGAGAGAGAGAGAGAGAGAGAGAGAGAGAGAGAGAGAGAGAGAGAGAGAGAAAGAGTAGGGGTCCAGGCTTAGCATGAATAATTAATCTGCCTAAACCTGGCTATGAGTGTAAGCTAATATGATACAATCTGAAATCTCCTGCTTACTCCTGAAATAACTATTGGTTTTCCTATAGCCTTTTGTATTTCTTCTGCCTTCAACTGCTCCAGTTTTAGGCTTGATGTATACCACCTCTTATTCTGGTGTCAGAGGAATATTCTGAGAATGTCTTGATAACGATACAGAATGATTCAAAATCTTCTATATCTCTTCCCTAAGACTTGGTTTTCAGTTATTCAATAATATATCATATTAATGATGAGAAGAATAATACTTTGTGTTTGAATCATGCTTTAAAAAAAACCTTTCCAGTGTTTTCCATTCTTGAACTCATTGGCATACTGAGTGAAAAGTATTTGATATTATAATTAAGCCTATTTTGCAGATGAGGAAACTGATGCTCAGAAAAATTAACTTACAACATAACCTAGTGTTTGTGGAATCAGGAGACCTAGGTCAAAATTCTACCTTCAATGCTAATAAGCTGTGGGATCCTGGACATCAAATTTTACATCTCAGAACCTTGTTTTCCATATCTGTAAAATAGAGAGGCAACTCTTTGATCTACACTCTCTATATCTGACAGGGTTGTTATGAGGAAAGTGCTTTTTTTTTTTTAAAAATAAGTGATTTGCCTCTCAGACATAGAATAATACGTGGTTGAGACCGTACCCAAGTCTTTGGCTTCCCAGCACAGGCCTTTCCACTTGCTTCTATCTTCAACGGGCTTCACTGAGAGAAATTGACTGAATAAATTACATTTCAGGGAGAAAAGGCTTTTTCGTAAACTGAGACTATAGATTTTTGAGAAGGTTCATTTCTTTGCTTGTCTTTGCCAAAAGTCAACAAAGTATATACTCTTTTGTCTGGCTTGTAGGGCTCTGTTTGGATTCAAAAGTGAACAAAGACCTAGTGTGTCCCTGTTCCAGATTCTGACCCTCTTACCACCCTGATCTGTATACCATTAAGTCCCCAGGCCTGAGAGAAGAAGAGGAGGAATCTCCAGGGCTCAGTCAGTAACAGGCTGGATCATCCCATTTCATAAGGTATCCCAAGAAGGTCCCCCTAATGAGTAGCTCTTCAATGCCAAATTGCAAACACTATTTTGAGAGCAGCCAGGTGGTGCAGTGGATAGAGTACCAGTCCTGGAGTCAGGGGGATATGCATTCAAATCCAGCCTCAGATACTCATTAGCTGTGTGGCTTGCTCCCCCCACCCTTGCCTCCAAAAGAAAAAAAGAAACACTCTTTTTGAATTGTGGTTATGGAAATATCCATTCCAAATTGCTGAGAGAGATGGGGGCAGCTAGGTGCCACAGTGGATAAAGTACTGGTTGGTCCTGGATTCAGGAGGACCTGAGTTCAAATGTGACCTCAGACACTTGACACTTACTAGCTGTGTGACCCTGGGCAAGTCACTTAACCCTCATTGCCCCACAAAAACAAACTGCTGAGAGGAACAGGAAGAAAACCCCAAGCCACATATACTAGAAAGGAGAAGAAGCTTCAGTTTCCTCTTTAACAAAGTACCCTTAAAAACATAGAAAATTCTTATTTTTGAAGTTGGTTGCTTCTCTGCTTTCTCCCAGGCTTGCCCACCTCAGCACCATGCATATAACATCCAGTGTCCAAAAAATAAATAAATAAATAAAAATAAAACAAGATAAATAAATAAATAAATAAGTAATAAAAAATAAAAAGATCCAGTGTCAAGGCCAAAGGCAGGAATCAAGGAAGTTTAGGAAGCCCTGACACCCTTAGTGCCATTCGCACTGTGTTAGACACAGTGGTGTTAGACCAGAAATATCAGCAGCTCCAGACCTGAACTTGATGTTAAAAATAATATTAAATAAAATTGAAATCCTGTCCAGCCTCCACAGTCTACTCTGATGCTATATTTTCTATGAAGTGCATTCCTTGATTTCCAATTACAACCTTTCTCCTCATTCTCTCTTTCCTGCAATTCTTTCCCTCCTGAGAACTCCTATAACACTTTGAGTCATAGTGGTAGAATCCTAGAGCTGGAAAGGGGCTTTTGAGATCGAGTTCAACTCTTTCAATTTAAAGAGGAAGAATCAGAAGCCCAGAGAGGAAAATGTGACTTGCCCAGGGTCACATAGCTAATTATTAGAAGATACGAGACTGGGGCAGCTAGGTGGTGCAGTGGATAGAGCACCGGCCTTGGATTCAGGAGGGCCTGAGTTCAAATCCGGCCTCAGACACTTAACACTTACTAGCTGTGTGACCCTGGGCTAGTCACTTAACCCCAATTTCCTCACACACACAAAAAAAGAATAAGATACGAGACTATAACCAAGACCTCTTTAATCTTAATCCTGTGCTCTTTTCATTATACTATACTGCTACCCACGGCTCTCTAATGAACATACTGCATTTTTATTTTATACTATGCTCAGTTTCATATGTTTTATTACCCTATTAGCCTACAAGCTCCTTGAAGACAAGAACCAAATCTAATTGACCCCCTATATTTCTTCAGTCCTTAATTCATGGTAGGCATGTGATATTTATTGAGTGGTTTTGGATTTAAACCATTTAGAGCTGAAGGGAACCTCAGACATCTGTTCCTACTCTTTCATTTTATGGATCAAGAAACCAAAGCCCAAAGTTAAATATCTTGCCTAAAATTACACAAGAGCAAGTAGCAGAACCAGGTTTTCAGTCTGTCTTCTGACTCCAAATCCTGTGTCTTTTCCATGGTGCCGAGCTGGGAATGGGGAGCTATGTGCAAGGTACTCATTTGCTCACCACTATATTTCATTCATAATGCACACAAGACAAAATGCAATGTGTATCCTAGGAGTTACTTTCTCCCAGAGGTGATGGCTTTAATTATAGCTGAACTGTACCCACAGGAAAATGCTGCTTTCATTCTTATATGATCCTATCCCCTTCCCTTCTTGTTCATCTGAGAGAAGACTTGGCTGAGCTCAAAAGATAATGTAACCTTTCTTGAAGAAAAGGAAGCACATCACTGAATCAACAGTGACTTACTGTTGATGAAAGGCCTTCTTATGAAGTATGCATGGTTGTGAGTTGGAAGGCCGAAGGTCAGTATATTTTAAACCTTGGCAGAGGAACATGGAAACATCAGCTAAAAGGTGAACTGTATAGAGGAAAAAACAAAACTGTGGGATTTAGATCCAAGAAGGAACTTGGAGACCATCTAGTCCAAACCCTTTGTTTTACAGGTAGGGAAATGGAAGAACTCAGAAAGGGGAAATGAGTTGACTTGCAAAGGTCACACAGCTAACAAATGGAGCCAAGATTCAGTCAGTAAGTCTAACTCTAACTCAGTGACTTGTGCCATTACACTGTGAAGCTCTCGAGAAATGAATTGGATAGCAGTGGGTTCCTAAAGAAGTCTATGTAAGATACTCAGAATTACTTAATTTGTTCCTAAGTCCATTTATTTGTCTAGAGGAGATCATAATGACATGAACATATGAGTGGTTCAGCAATAGATTCAGGATGAAGCCAGGCAAATCTGAAATCAGAAAGCTCAGCCTAACTGTCTCTGGAGCTAGATTTCCACCAGTTTTTGTGGCTCGGAGTAGGGGAGGAGTCAGTCTTAAGAGCTTCCCCTGTGCACAGGGCCACTCACTGAAGAGTGACGTCAAGGTGCCATCCTTAATAGCATCACCACCATTCTCCCAGCCACCCAGATTTGACTCTTCTTTCTCCCTCGCCCATACATCCAAACAGTTACCAGATATTTTTATCTATGCCTCTGTGCCATGTTTCTCATCATCTCCCTCCTCAAATCCTGCCTTCATTCTTGCTCTTATTTCTTCTTGGCTTCTAATTGGTTTACCTGCCTTTAATTTCTTTCTGTTAACATTTCCAATCCATTTTCTACACTACTGTCCCCCTTCAATTTCCCCAGTCTACAGCTATGATAATGTCACTCTTTTATTCAAAAACCTTCAATGGCTCCCTTTTGTCTGTCAAATAATGTCTGAAGCCTTGACCTTTGCATTCAAGATCCTCCACAGACAGGCTTCAACCCACCTTCCTAGTTTTTTATACTATACTACTCTCCTTCCCATATTCTTTATTGAAGACAAGCTAGACTAATCTCTGAAGCAACTAGGTGGCATAGTGGATAAAGTGTTAAACTTAGAATCAGGAAGCCCTGGGTTCAAATATTGGTTGAGATATTAATTAACCATGGGCAAGTCTCAGTCTCCTCATGTATAAAATGGGGATAATAGCACTTACCTCATAGGTTTGCTGTAATGATCAAATGAGATAATGTATTTTAAATGCTTTTCATGCCTTAAAGCACTATATAAATGCTAGATATCATCATTACTATTATCCCTCTTCTCAATTTACCAATTTACCCCTTTCCAATTCCATGCCTTTGCTTATACCTTCTCTTTCTTGCCTGCAATGGACTCTTTTTTGTTTTTCTTTTCTTTTTCTTTTTTTTTTTTGCAAGGCAATGAGGGGTTAAGTGACTTGCCCAGGGTCACACAGCTAGTAAGTGTCAAGTGTCTGAGGCCGGCTTTGAACTCGGGTACTCCTGAATTCAGGGCCGGTGCTTTATCCACTTTGCCACCTAGCTGCCCCATGCAATGGACTCTTATTCTTCACCTCAATCTGTTGAAGGCCTGGCCTAATTTCAGAGACCAATTCAGATGCCACTATCTTCATGAAACTGTCTATAACCCTTTCCTCACCAGGTAAAAGTGAGTTTTCCTCCCTCAAATTTCTGAAAGCACTTTGTTGACTTCTCTTTTTGCACATATCCTTATTCCCTTGTATCACAATTACTCATGTATTTTTCATTCATTCAACAAACATTTATTAAGCTATATGCTAGGCATTGCTAAGCACTGGGAATATAAAGACAAAAACAGTCTCTTCTTTTTTTAATTTTTTAAAAATAAAAGTATTTTATTATTTTCCAGTTACATGTAGAGATAATTTTCAACATTTGTTTATATAAGATTTCCAATTTAAAATTTTTCTCCCTCCCTCCCTTCCCCCCCTCCCCTAGACAGCAGGTAATCTGATATATATATATACATATATATATATATATATATAACATTAAACATATTTCTGCATTAGTCATGTTATAAGAAAAGAATCAGAGCAAAAAGGAAAAACCTCAAAAAAGAACAGCACCAAAAACAAAAGAAATAGTATGGTCCAATCAGTATCCATATTCCACAGTTCTTTTTTACAGTCTCTTCTTTTAAGGAACTTATTTTCTATTGCATACATGCATACAAGTAAACTAAAAAAAAATGTAGGGAATATTTATAACTGAGTAAATTAGGAAAGGTCTCATGTAGGAAGTACCATGTGTTTAGCTTAGAAAGAAACTAGGGATTCTAAAAGGCCAAATTAAGGAGAGAGTGCAATTTAGATATCAGGGCATAACCCAGGATGCAGGAAATAAAATGCTATGTACAAATGACAGCAAGTATAGGATGACTCTTATTTTGCAAAACTGGGTGAATTTTCAGAAACATGGTGGTCATCTTAACATAAATATGAAAGATGGGATAGTTGGTGAAATTGGGGAGCGGGGAAATATAGTATGTCTGTTTTGGAACCCTTGCATTTGAGATAACTTTGGAATATTCAGATAGAAATGTCCAATAGTCAGCTAGTGATATGAGAGAGCTCCAGATAGAGACTGATGCTTGATATAAAGATCTACATCTACATCTACATCTGTCATCTACATAACAATGATCTTTGAAGCAAGAGGATATGATGGGATCACCAAGAAGGAGAGGGTTTAGAGAAAGAAGAGAAGAGGACTCTGAACAGGACCTTGGAGGGGATACCTAAGAGAAGAGTCAGGACATAGATGATTCAGCAAGAGACTGAGCCTGACATATAAGAGAAGAGCTAAGAGACCAGTGTCACAAAAACCATAGGGGAGACAAAATCCAGCAGGAGAGGGAAATCAACCATTTCAAATATTATAGAAATATATTTTTATAAGGATAAGGCCTAGAAGAGATCATCAGATTGATCATTTTTAGATCATTGGTAATTCTGAATATAGTGATTTCAGTTCTCTTACTCCCCATCAAAACTGAGAATAGGGTTTATGCCCTACCTTTTTCATCTTACCCTTTCAGCACCTCTCTATTCTCATACCCCAGAACATGCACCACGGTATGATTTTGAAACCTAAATGCCTTTACTAATACAAGGAGTTGATGGAATGGATTTCTTAAACTCTAAGTATTTGCTTTTGTTTCTTGGTTTTTGATTGTTTGAACGTTACTTCCTGAGTTATAAAGCTAGGGATATTATGTGGGACCTTTTGATAAACTGAGATAATTGTTATTTCTCATCTTTTTTTTTTTTGACGTTCTTTTTGTGTCTCTCCTGCTCTTAGCATTGGTAGAACCCACATAAAAATCTCTATGGTATTCAGGGTCTTCTGTATATTTGGTTGGGGGTGGGGTGGGGGGGGCAGGGCAGGGAGACCTTTCAGTTTGGGGCATTCTCTTTTTTTTTTTTTCAGGGCAATGTCACCACAGCTAGTAAGTGTCAAGTGTCTGAGGTCGGATTTGAACTCATGAACCTCCTGAATCCAGGGCCCTGCTTTATCCACTTTACCACCTAGCTGCCCCTGGGGCATTACTCCTTTTAAAGTAGCTTAAATAAAGAGAAGTGAAACAAAGGAATTCCAGCTCAGCTCAGAATGCTCTTCCTCTTCACCTTCACCTCTAGGAATCCTTAGCTTCATTCATGTGAAGCATCTCCTACTGAAGATCTTTCCTAATCCCCCTCCCATTGTTAGTATTCCCCCAAACCCAGAAATGGCTTATTTATATTTATCCCATATAGATTTTTTTTTGGTGAGGCAATTGGGGTTAAGTGACTTGCCCAGGGTCACACAGCTAGCAAGTGTCAAGTGTCTGAGGGCAGATTTGAAACTCAGGTTCTCCTGAATCCAGGCGGTGCTTAATCCACTATGCCACCTAGCTGCCTCCTCCCATATAGATTTTTGTATTTGCTTATCTATTTTCCCCAAATAGAATGTAAGTCCCTTAAAAGCAAGGACTATTTTCATTTTTAACTTGGTATTACAGGGTTTTTTACCATGGTTCTTGGCACAAAGCAGGCACCAAATAAATGCTTATTAAATTAAATTGAAAACAGACAAAGCCATCAAGAAGAGAACTAGAACTTGAAATAATTTAGAGAAGGATGGAAAGAAAGAAGGTCAAACAAGCAGGACAATTTTGAAAACTACTGGTTGATCTTATTATGTCCTTTATTCTTTTTTTGTTGTGGGGCAATGGGGGTTTAAGTGACTTGCCCAGGGTCACACAGCTAGTAAGTGTCAAGTGTCTGAGGCTGGATTTGAATTCAGGTATTCCTGAATCCAGGGCTGGTGCTTTATCCACTGCACCACCTAGCTGTCCCTTCCTTTATTATGGTTTCTTTTCTTTTGCTTTCTTTTTTTTGGAGTTGCATTTTGAGTTCTGAGTTGTCTCCTTCCCTCCCTCCCAACCCTGGATGAGAGAAGCCCAACATTTGATAATAGATATATGTGTGCAATCATATAATATATACTTCCACATATCAGTTCTTTCTCTGGAGGTGAATACCATTTTCCTTCATAAGTCCTAGTTTAGTCATTCAGTTATTCTTCCAACAATATTGCTGTTACTGTATATAATGCTGTCTTGGTTTGCTCATTTCACTTTGCATTATTTCATGGAAGTCTTTCCATGTTTTTCTAAAAACCAATCTGTTCACTGTTTGTTACAGCAAAGTAGCATTCCATCACAATCATATACCAGAACTTGTTCAGTCATTCCCCAACTGATGGGCATCCCCTCAGTTTTTTTTACCACCACAAAAAGGTGCTATAAATATTTTAGAACATAAGATTTTTTCCTGATTGCCTTGAGAAACATATCTAATAGTGTCTGTATTGCTGGGTCAAAAGGAATACACAGTTTTATAACTCTTTGGGTATAATTCCAGATTGTATTCCAAAATGGTTGGATCATTTCACAGTTCCACCAACAGTGTATTAGTGTCCAAATTCTTCCACATCTCCTCCAGCATTTGTCATTTTCTCCTTTTTTCATTTTAGCCAATCTGATAGGTCTGAGATGGTACCTCAAAGTTGTTTTAATTTGCATTTCTCTAATAAATAATGGTTTAGAGCATTTTTTTCATATGACTATGTAGCTTTGATTTTTTTCTTCCAAATACTATCCTGTTCATATCCTTTGACCATTTATCAATTGGGGAATGTCTCACCTTCTTATAAATTTGATTCAGTTCTCTACATTTATTATATATTTTAAAAGAAAGGCAAACTATATGTAGAGTCCTAAAGTTTTATGTATAATCCTCTCTTTCTGTTCTAAGTATATGTGAATGCCCATTCAATTTGGTGCTTGTCATGTTCAGAATAAAAATAAAAGCCAATAAAATAATTTTGAGGAAAAAACCCTGGAAACATAGAAAGAATAAATGAAAAATGTGCAATAAGGCATTGACTTTTAATATATTGGGTTTTTTCTTGTATATAATTCTACCAGCATAGCTTGTTACTTCATCTTGGTCAGGAAGTTTTAGGATACATCTTTAAAGCCTCTCAGGTTATATATTTCTTGGGATGGTTACCATCAGGGTAGCTAGAGAGATCCCTCCATTGGGGTATTTTGGAGTGGATAGGCTCTAAGGTCCCTTTCAGCTCTGAAATTCTCTGATTTTAAAAGGTTAACTCTCTAATCACATTTTATTTTTATTTTTTTTGGTGAGGCAGTTGGGTTAAGTGACTTTCCTAGGGTCACACAGCTAGTAAGTGTCAAGCATCTGAGGCCGGATTTGAACTCAGGTACTCCTGATTGCAGGGCCGGTGCTCCATCCATTGCACCACCTAGTTGCCCCCCAATCACATTTTAAAAAGATATTTGGAGATCTGAATCATCATATAAGCAATGAGCCTTAGGGAAACAAGAGTCAAGATATCTAAATTAATGAAACCTCATAAAAACCACAGGCTCAACTCCCAACAAGGTTAGTTTCTGCCTGTTGGTCTCCCAATTTGATTACTGGGCACAACAAGATGGCACCTTAAGAGTTAAGGCTTTATCTACTCTCCATGACTTTTGAGTTAATATAGTGACTCAACACATCCTGCAGTAGACAGTTGCCCTCCCACCAGAGATGCTATAATTGAGTTAATGTGTTGTTTTGGGATCTTCAGTGTTGAAGGAAATTTTGTTAAAGTACTGTGCTTTATTGGGACTGAGTCTGGGTTGAGATTTTCATATATTTAGGAATAGGAACATCTTCTTTCCTGATATTTAGTACCACAGCATAACTCTTTTTTAAAAAAAAATTTTGTGGGGCGGTGAGGGTTAAGTGACTTGCCCAAGGTCACATAGCTAGTAAGTGTCAAGTGTCTGAGGCTGGATTTGAACTCAGGTCCTCCTGAATCCAAAGCCAGTGCTTTATCCACTGCACCACCTAGCTGCTCCCACACTGTAACTCTTTAGAGACAACATGGCATAGTGAATAAAAGGTTGTCCTGTTAGCAACACTGGAAGTCAAGTCCTGCCTCTAACACATACTGGCTAGTTGACCCTGGCTAGTCACTTATCTCTCACTGTACTAGACAAATATATTTAAGATTATCATAGGTTGCAGAACAGTTTACATTCTACATTGATAGAAGCTTCTTCACCAGGACTTCACCATATGAAAGAAGTCATTTGTTTAAAACCAAAGATACATATATTTAGTATGGTACTCTATAGTTACATAGCATTTTCTCATATTGTCCTCTCATTAATCTCATAATTTTTGAAAGAAAGCAAGGTAGAGAAGATAGTGGAGGAAAGGCAATGACTTGCCTGAGCTCTCCCCAAGACCCTTCCAAATACCTTCAAATAATACCATAAAGCAATTCTGGAGCAGTAGAACCCACAAAAAGGACGGGGCAAAATAATTTTCCAGTCAAAGACAAACTTAGAAGGTCAGCAGGAAAGGTCTGTTGTACTGGGGTAAGAGTGGAGAGCAACACAGGACAGGCTGCACCAGTGAAGACCCTACCACAGCCCCAGTGAACCTGGCCTCAGGAGCCTCTGAATCAGCTGTGGCAGCAGCTGCTTCTAGAACTCAGCTCAAAGACAGGGCTTGGGGGGGGGTGGTTACAGGAGTTTCTGCTGGCACTGGGGCATGACTCTGTTGTTTTGCCTGTGCTGGGATGCAGGTCAAAGTATTGGGTGGTGGTCCCAGGTGGGGGAGGAGCACAAACATATGAGGGCCTGTAGCCACAGTGGAGCAGTTCTCTGTTCTGGGTTCTAGAGCAGAGAAGCAGGCCTGTGGCTGCTTGCAGACCAGGAGAGTGGTGAACATACCTCTCCTTAAATCATACCACCTTGAAACAACCAAGGACTTACAAATTCCTAGAAATATCTCAGAAAACAGCTGCTCAACCCCCCGAAGCTTGGGACAGTGAGCCCTCCTCCCTGGAAGCAGTGTCCCACTTTAATAAAGAGTTAAAAGTCAAGAAATAGGCTGGAAAAAATGAGCAAATAGAAAAAACATGCTAATTGAGAATCAAGGGAATGTCCATCAATTGAGGAATGAAGGAAGAAGCTGTGCTATATGATTGTGGTGGAATGGTCTTGTGCTATAGGAAATGACAAACAGGATGATCCCAGAAAAACCTGGAAAGACTAATGAACATTGATGTAGAGTGAAGTGAGCAGAGCTGGGAGGACAGTGTGCATAGTGACAGCAGTATCGTTCAATGAGCAATTATGAATGACTTAACTACTCTCAGCAATGCAATGATCCAAGACAATCCCAAGGAACTAATGAGGAAGCTTACTATGGACCCCCATAGAAAGAACTGATAAAAAGAACACTTGTGTATTGTACATATATAACCTGGTTGCGATCTTGTGGAGGGGGGAGGAAACGGAGGGAGAAAAATTTGGAACTCTAAATCTTATGAAAATGAATGTTGAAAATTACCCTTACATGTAACTGGAAAAAAATAAAAGTAAATGTTTGTTACTAAAAAAAAGAAAGAAAGAAAAACATGCTGACCCTAGAAAATTTCTATGGTGACAAGGAAGATCAAAATACACCCTCAGCAGCAGATAACAAAGTCAAAGCTCCTATATCCAAAGCTTCCAAGAAAAATATGAATTGTTCTCAGGCCATAGAAGGGCTCAAAAAGGACTTTTAAAATAAAGTAAGAGAGGTAAAGGAAAAAATGGAAAGAGAAATGAGAGAGTGATGAAAGAAAATCATGAAAATAAGTCAACAGCTTGAAAAGCCTAATTGGCCAAATGGAAAAGGAGGTACAAAAGCTTTCTGAAGAAAATAATTGCTTAAAAATTAGGATTGAGCAAATGGAAGCTAATGACTTTATGATAAAACAAGAAACAATAAAGCAAAACCAAAAGAATGAAGAAAATAGAAGGCAATGTGAAATATCTCACTGGAAGAAAGCAAGGTAGATATCTACGAAATGGCAATAATAATGACGAAACAAAATCAGAGTAATGAAGAGACTTGAACAGTCACATAGCTAGTAAGTGGTAGGTTTAGGGCATGAACCCACCTTTTCTAGTTTCAAGTGCAGTGCTTTTCTATCACACCATGCTGGTCCTGCAAAGAATAATTTTTTTTAATTAAAAAAAAAGCATTCATTTTAAAATTTTCAATTCCAAATTCTCACCCTCCTTACAGCCCCACCCATACCCATTGAGAAAGCAAGCACTACAATACCCATTTATATGTGGGCATAAAAAAACATTTCTATATTAGTCACATTGCAAAAAAAGCAAGAAAAATAAAGAGTGAAAATATTCTTCAAACTTTACTCAGAGTTTATCAGTTTTCTCTCTGGAGGTGGATAGCATTTTTAATCACGGGTCCTTTGAATTTGTTTGTGGATCACTGTACTGATTACAAATTCTTGATAGTTATTATGGTTATAATATTGCTGTTACTATGTACGATGTTTTGGTTCTGCTCAGTTTACCTTGCATAAGTTAGAAATAGTATTCTCAGGTTTTTTCTATAGCCATCCCCTTTGTCATTTCTTATAGTATAATAGGAAGAATAATTTCCTTAATGACATTTTGATACATGAAATCACAATTAATTAGTCAAACATTTTTCTGAGCAGTTATTTTCAGGAATTTGTGTAGGATGCTAACAAGTAGAAGATTCAGTTTTATCCTTCAGGGAATTCATAGTTTATAGAATATCATAAAAACAGAGCCGGAGGTCACCAATAAAGTTAACCAATAATGCTTAACTGCTTTATTTTACAAATGAGGAAACAGGCATATGAAGTAGAAAGGTTTGCACACTGCCACACATAAGTGGCAGAACAGGATTCAAACTCAGGTCTTCTGACTCAAGTCTAGGATTCTCTTCCCTGCGAACAACATGCTACTTTATATGATTAATTAAGTGCAATTGGGAGCAGCTGGGTGGCACAGTGGATAGAGCACTGGCCCTGATGTTTGGAGGACCTGAGTTCAAAATTGACCTCAGACACTTACTAGATGTGTGACCCTGGGCAAGCCACTTAATCCCAGTTATCTTAAACATCTGGGGCCTTGTCCAGTTGTCCTGATATATATCTTGTTATTGGACCCAGATGGCTCTGGAGGAGAGAGTAAGGTTGGTGACTTTGCATAGCCCTCCCTCACTTAAATCCAATTCAGTGCAAGTCATAACATCACCCTGATGTCATGGTCCTCTTCGGGAATGAAAGACAAATAACATAAGTACCAATTGGTAAGCAAAGAAACTATGTGAGCTAAAAGATCAGAAGAGGAGAGCATACCATAGATTAGAACAGTCTGGAAGATTTCCCAGGAAATATGGGACCGGGGAGGCGGGGATGGCATTTAATCTAGTAGAATGGTGTGAGAAAAGGCATAGTTGCTGGAAAACCATGCATTTGTACAGAAATGCAGTAATTTTTTTTTTAATCCAGTGGTTGGAGTGGAGGACAGGTTGAATTCTTCTCAAAGGTGAGATAGTGTCACCAGGTAAGCAAATCCTTGCAGGAAGTCTGGCCGCTTGTGCAATGGTAAAACTTCTTTTAGTACCATGGCCAGCTCCCCAGTCAGTTACATCTTTTGGTCATACTCCCTGTCCTAGCCTGAATGGGAATTACCCTACTATTAACAAAGTTACTATGTACAAGAAATGGAAATGTTATTGCCATAACTTCTGTAGTTTGTCTTAAATGAAATTCTTGTGTCCTCCTGCCTTGGGATAATTAAAGCACTTTATAGGATTACCAGAACAAATTAGCTTTGAGTAGGATTTTAGTTTTTGATGTTGCCACCTGCCAGGAAAAATGATTTGGACATGGTGTATCCACATGGACTCCAGCTTGTTGAGGTGGGATAAAAAAGGAATCTCTATCATCTCTTGAGCTAGAAGCTGCTCAGATATCAACACGAAATATCAGTGATCCTGGCCATTGTCACATCTTTCATGTTACTCAAGAAGTTCAGAAGAAATACAAGGTTTTAATCCAACTTTCTCCAAAAATGCATTTGTATAATGCTGTTCCCTCCCTAGAGAGAGTTGCCAAACACATGCATGGCTCAGAGTCCCTCAATAGAAATCTCATTAGTTTCCCTTTGTTGTAGCTATGATGTATTTTTCTGTCATATTATAAATGAATGACCCGTTTTCCTGGGCCTCTCCATGCATCATCCTGTCTTCTCTGGATATGAATCATTGTGGTTGTATTCTAATTCTTGTTAAGAGGCTTGAGTTTACTGTGGGAAATGAGCAGTCTGCTGCTGATAACTTTAATAATATTGTTAGTGTCACCTCAAATCAGGAAAAGGGAGCTGCTACTTATAAGTTCCATTGGACAAGTGGAAGGAAGGACTAAGTCACCTGAATGGGGAAAAGGGAAGCCTGGTTTGATGCGATCTGTTTGACAATAAACATCCTGATTAAACTTTAGATCCATTGGAATTCTGCAGAAAGGCAAAGTTATCCAGTTACTACTTCCTATTTATGGTGCCTTAATTTTGAGTGGTTCAGATCTGTTCTGTTTGGAGAAATGGGCTTTCTTTAGCTGAGCTTCATAACCTAACCCAGAAAGAAACAGGACTTTTCTTTTTTTCTTTTTCTTTTTTTTAGCCAGTCCCCTTTCTTTATTTTATTTTATTTATTTTGCGGGGACAATGAGGGTTAAGTGACTTGCCCAGGGTCACATAGCTAGTGTGAAGTGTCTGAGGCCAGATTTGAATTTCAGGTCCTCCTGAATCCAGGGATGTTGCTTTATCACTGTACTACCCACCTGCCCCCCAGGACTTTTCTTAATAGACCTGAGCAGTTCTGTGGTCAGAACCATTTGTCCAAAGCTTGATTCATTTGTAAAAGTATCTGATAATTTTAGGCAAAAATTGGCAGCCAGTCTACATCAGTCCAAACATGAGTGAGTGATGATTTGAGTATTCTTGCTGCTTGTGCTGTGTGATTTAGTACTCAAAGTTGACATTAATATCATTTGTTCTAAATTAGCCAGCTGGGTCAAATTTGGTGCCAGAATCCTGGCATTGGAATACTTCTTAACTCCTACTTTGCTTTGAATGAGTAGTCCTGGCTTGAGCATGCATCTGGGGTTCTACCTACAACCCAAAGATGAGGATGGGGAAATGGAAGATCTTGGTTTCCAGGGGAGCACCAAGTAGCCAAAGTAGAGAAATTGCTTCGAGAGGAGATAGTAATTACTCTCAATAAGAGAGTCCCTAAGTTTCCCTTCCTAACAACCAGGTTATAAATTTCCAGTTTTAATTTGTCATTGTACTCTCTGGTCAAACCTTTCTCCATATAGCTGTTTTCCAGGTTTTGTGCCTGTTTTGCATTGGCTCTGATCCCTTCACTAAGCCCACTTTGCCATATTCTTCCTTTGGCACAGATATGGCATATGGCATTGAACCACTGAAACCTCACCAGGAGGTGGTAGAGTTTCACACAATCTGATCCTGTAAGTTCATATTCCTGAAATATCACTGAATGGCATCTCACTTTTCCCCCTCTTTTCTTGTAGCTGGTGGGCTTTGTGTATGCCTGTTATGTGGTCAGTGTCTTCACAGAAGAAGAAGATAGCTGTAAGTATTTATCTAAAGATTCTTCAGCAGTGGTTTTGATAACAACCCCCTCATATCCCACCAGCATAGAAAGCTTAAGTGAGAGAAAGGGACAGAAGCTATGAGGAATGGGGGAAAACAGGGAAGGAGAAGAAGGAGAACAGTGTAAATGGTAAGGAAAGAGAATGAGAAAAGTAGAGGAAATAGGTAATGAGAAGGAAAAATAGAAGAAACAGTGAAGGGAATATGGGGATTGGAGGCATGAAGGAGGAGAGGGCATATGGAAGAAGGAGGGAAGGGATTGAGGCAAAAGAAAGGGGAGAAGGTGGGAGAGAAGAATAAAATAAGGAGAGTAGAGGGGAGGAAAGGGGAAGAGGATAGGAAATGAGAGTAGAGAGGGAAGAAGGACAAGGGACAGATGAGAGGAAGGGAGAGAAGGAAAGAAGAGTTGAGAAGGGGGGGGAATAAGAGGTCAAGGTAGGAAAGGAAGAGGAGGGGAAGGAGAGTAAAGAATAGTGAGGACAAAGTGGGGAGGTGAGAGGGGAGTGAAGAGAGGAGAGGATCGGAAAGAGTATAAGAGAGGGAGAGAAGGAGGGGGAACGGTAGGTGGAAGAAAGAGGGAAGAGATGGGACGAGAAGAGGAAGAGAGGGAATCCTAATTCCATAGGGAAGGAAAAAAGGGGAGAGAATAGAGAGAAGGGGGGGGGATGGAAAGGAAAAGGACAGGACAGGGAAGAAAAATCGTATTTTTCTGTCCTGATTTTCCAGATATGGCCAGCACCTGTTAGAATAGCACCTATTAGACCTAACAATGAAAAATCTAAGCACTGAGAATTCTTTTCCTCTTCCCTTGAACACTAACTTGTCCTATTATGCAAAAGTTGGTCTTTGGACACTCTTGCTGGCTAGCAGATGAAAGAGACAAATAACCATTTGAATTGAGAATCTGAGAGAACCCTAGGTCACTTGCATTTAAAATGAGGAAGAAACTTCAAAGATTGTGGGTGTTTACAGAGAAGGGAGCTCACCTTGTTCTCCAGGTAGGAAAGCAGATGGCATTTAGGAACTAGTGGTAGGGAAATTGTTATACCTATTTAAGAATTGTAGATTTTCAGACTTCCAGTAAAGTCCTACCAGGGCCATAATGCTGACCAAAAATAATGGGGTGACCAAATGACAGGCAACAATAATTTACTAAACATAAATATATCTTGTTCACATGCCTTAGCATGTATGAGGGTTTCTGATGTCTTTGTCAGCTCTCCTCCACCTCAAGCATAGATGTTTAGGTGAAAAAAAGAAAAGCTTGCCAGCTCAGCATTTCCTTAGGCATCCAACAAAGGGTGGGGGCCTGGGGGGTGGCTGATTGGAACTCAGCAGGTGTAGAGGGACAGGAAAGGAAACAGCTGATGGATGCTCTGTGGCCATATCAAGCAGTTTCCAAAGACTGATTTCCCTGAGTTTCCAGTGGAAATGTCAAGAAGACTCAAGTTTAGATGCTGCTCAAATTCCACCCCATTTTCAGTAGGAGCTAAAATCCCCATTCTTGTATTTTTTTTAAAGGTAGAATTGCCCAAATAAAGCAGTCCGCTACAAGGCCCATTGAGAAAGAAAGCATTGGTCTATCTAGACAGATAGGTGCAGATGCTCATCTTGGACAACCTAACCACAGTTCATCTGGACTGATGCTAATTGCAGAATAGAATAGTTCCCTTGTCCTAATCAAATTCCTTAGCAAAAATGCAGAGTGTTATGATGGTATGAGCCCTTGGGGTGGCCATGGGGAGCAGCATAGCAGTGTGGTGGAAAGCCAAACCAGCACTGGCCTTTTTCCTGTACACTCTTTAGCACCTGAACTGATAAACTTGAGCCTTTGTTTCAAACTCTGGAATTCATTTCTGAAAATACTAATTCAGTGGAAAGAGTTTTTGGACCTGCAGTAAAGAGAAATTTCAGTTCAAATCTTGCCTCTGCGATTTACTAGCTGCGTAAAATCTGGGCAAGTCACTAACTTCTCTGAGGCCATTTCATCATCTATAAAATGAGGACAGTGATAGGGTAATACCTACCTCCCAGCGTTGTTGTGTGGCTCAAAGAAAATCATGTGTTCATGAGTGTCATAATCTCATGAGACCTATGCACAAAACCACCTTAGAAGTTTTATACAAGGGCTTTTGCCTCTCTGTATGTAAAAGTAACTCTTCAGATTTACTCTTAGTTGGGAGATCCTGTTGCAGGTAAATGAAGCCTCTAGAAATCCATGCAGATGGCTGGGGAAGCTGATGACTGATGGTATGTTTCAGTCCTGTCCCAGTCCCAGCTGAGGGATGCCAGGTTGAATAATTAACACATGACAAGCCATCAGTATTCTAAGCTTGCAGAAGGGGCTAGTCCTTTCACTGACCTGAAAAATTTGAGCAGCATTTTAATTTTCTCCTCTATTTTTGGTTTCTATTAAAAAGCTCCTTTGATGTTCAGCATGGCAGTAGTTCTAAGTATTCAGGCACATTCAATCACCAAGTAAGCAGAGACAGGTTTTCATGAGATAGTGGATCAAGGGAATCCACTTGTGCCAGGGAGCAGCATGAGGTTTTAATCTAGGGGAACACCAAACAATGTACCAGTTATGTAAAACTGTCCATTAAAGAAAATCTCCCAAGGCTTGAATGGAGAGCTTCAACATCCATTTATAGCCCAAATTACCATGCTTGATCGTGTGTATGTTGGAGTATCTACCTCTTGGAGTTCTGGGCTTCATCCCCACCTGCAAATAAACCTAGGCAGAATGGTTTCAGCTTTGTAGAACCAGGTCAAGTTAGGATGGAACTGAAGATGAAGCTAATTGAGAAGAGTCTAAGTAACGTTAAAGTTTTCCCTAAACCACCTCCCCCCATCCCTGAGTGGAATTTCATTCTGGGCCACAGCTATAATAATGCCCTGAGCCTGTGAATGGCGATGCAGAACTTCCAGAGGTCAGAACAACCTGCAAAGGATGCTGGGAAGAATATCTCCTTTCTTGTTCCTGACCTTCCATTCCTCCGCATCAAGAAGGCCCTTGGTCAGGGAGGTCTGGATGTATTCCCTTCAATCCCATCCTTGGCCAAATCTGTTGCTAACTTTCAAGGAACTTTTCTGAAGATTTCCCCCAAGTTTAGGTTTCGCAGATACCACCTGCAGTTGATAGAACAAACTATCATTTTTTTTCCTGTAAGGATGCATGTTGGGTTGAGTGGAATGCCTGTCAATTAAGTTCTTGTGTTCCATCAGAGAAAACAAGGAAAGTCTTTGCCATTTTGGCTGTTATTGTTTATTTTAAGAAACACTTTAAAAATACAAAATAGCCTTAGGGTTTGATGATGTATTAAAAAATTCCCCACAAATATTAGCATTTCAGACACAAATTAAACTCAGCTGAGCTTGTAAACATGGCACGCCAGATAGTATGGTTTGTACCCCATCTTACCTCACCTACCAGCATCACTAGGGACCATTACTCTTCCTCTTTTCACAGGGGCTGATTGCCTATCAGAGTGACTATGGGATGGAATCAAGCCCCAAGCATTAGAATCTTGAGTGAGAGCCCCTGGGCTCTATCTCATTGGTTTTAGGCAAATTATCTAACCTCTCTGGGCCTCAGTTTCCTTGTTTGCAAAACCTTTGAACTAGAAGGGGCTAAGATGCCCTTCTAACTGTAAATCTGGGATCCTATGATCTTTCTTTGATTTAAATCTGTTTAAAAACATTCAGTTGGGAAGTTACCTGCTAACCACTTCCTTTCCAGAGAAAGTAGGCTGTGTTGGAGTCCTGTAGTATGTTGTTTTGATTTCCGGAGGCCTCCAATCGGGGGTAGGGGGGTGGGGGCGGGTGGAGGAAGGGGGAGGCAGGAATGTCCATGTCTGTCTATTTGCAGAGAATCTCTCATGTGTCCATCTGTCATTACATGCTGCTGCTTCTGTTGATTTAGTTTCCTTTCTTTTCTTTTTCTTTTTTTTTTTTTTACACCATCTGCCATGCTTTGGTTTTGTTTTATTTGGGTCTTAATTTCTTTCAGTTGATTTCATTGGTGGATTTGATCCATTTCCTCTCTACCATGTCAATGAAAAGCCCTCCAACCTATTGTTCAAGCAGACATACCTGTAAGTATAGGCCCTAGAGGGAAAGACCTCAAAGCCCTGATATTCTTTCTATGTTCCTTCACAGTAGGACCTCTCCATGAGGGTATCTGACAGATGGAGGTCCTGCAACAGAACTGGCACTCTTTTCTGTTAAATGCCTCCATGTAGTTGAATGAAATGCTCCAGTTTTTTATCATCCTAGATCCATACTATTTCTCCCTAGTGTTGTGTCCCTTTCAGTAGACAATTGTGCTTCCTGTGCCTATAAGGCCCAATTCCTCCAGGTAAGCATTCATGCTCACTCTCCTACTAGGTTATTGCCATTGGTACTTTTTGATCCCCTCACCAAGTTCTTGTGAATACCTCTATACTTCCAGTGAGGGCTTTGGGGGACAATCCTTTGGACTGACAAGTGTGTCCTCATTGATATGGCTATGAGGACATAGTATGTAAAGCTAAGCTTGCTATCTTTCTTATAAAGTTGTTTTGTCTCTCTGAGATTAGGGGACCCCAAGAAGTCTTTTGAGGATCTTACTCAATTGACCCATTCCCAGACCTTTTTATTAAATTTGGACATTTATCAAATTACCTTTGTAGAATTCCTACAACAAAATTTATATCTCAACTTGTCTTCTTCTGTTATTAAAAACCTTCCTATGCCCACTTCTCTTCGCCATCAATTAGGGCATGTAGTCCAAAAACACCCCAAAGCCAGATTTGTTATTTTTAGATTAGTTGATGTTTTTATAATGCATAGTTTTCCATTCTTTCATTGTCAAGGAACATTGAAAGTCAGTGATGTTTGAGAAGGAATGTCTTATTAGACTCTCCCAGGCTCCCATGTAATAGAAAGAACATTAAATTTGGAGTTAAAGGGTTTGGGTTTGAAACCCAGTTTTGCTGTTTACTCCATGTGTGACCTTGGGAAAGTCACTCAATTTCTCTAGACTTCATTTTCCTCATACATAAAGTGAAGTGGGTTGAACTAGATGATATCTAAGATCTTTTCCTGTTCTAAATCCTATGGGTCTATGACATTAAGAATGCAGCTGCCCATGGGGCATCTAGGTTGTACACTGGAGAGATTTCACATTGGGCTTGGAATCAGAAAGACTCATCCTCCTGAGTTCAAAGCTGGCCTCCCAGACACTTACTAGCTTTGTAATTCTGGGCAAGTCACTTAACCCTGTTTGCCTCAGTTCTTCATCTGTAAAATGAGCTGGAGAAGAAGGAAATGACAAACCACTCCAGTATCTTTGCCAAGAAAGCCCCATGAGTCAGGAAAAGTCAGACACACCTGAAATGACTGAAAAATTGCTTGTAGCCCAGGTGAATGAGAGATAATAGGTGGTACCAGAGTACAGAGAGCACTGGCCTGGGAGTCTGAAAAACTTGGATTCAAATCCAGCTTCAGACACTTACTAGCTGTGTGACCCTGGGCATGTCACTTAACTGCTGTCTGCCTCAGTTTCCTCATGTGTAAATGGGGATAATAACAGCAATTACTGTGAGGATCAAATGAGATAATAATTGTAAAGGGCTTAGCTCAGTACTTGGCGTATAAGAAGTGATATATAAATGTTAGCTATTATTTAGGGGAAGTACAGATTGATTTCCTTCGTAGCCAGAGAGTCAATGGACTTCTAAAGCCCATTTCCTCTTCTTGATCCAGCACAGAACAACAGAATTCTTTGGAAAACCCTTTAAAAACTTGAAGATGAGGATTCCAGTTACTCCTGAGTCATCTTTCATCTGGGAAGGGAATGTCCTTTGGGAAAAGTTTTCTCTTTGTGACCTGGGCTTCCCTAATTCTAGTTCTTTTCACTGTCTCTACAGGCCTGCGTAAGTGAAGAAGAGGATGCTGTACTAGTGGTCAGTACAGAAGAGTCCCTCCCAATCACATGGAGACCTGGTCTGAGATTCATCCCATCTTATTCCTTAACACAATGAATGTACTACACATGGCTGGGCCATTTCCGTTTTGCGTCTGAGCATCCCAATAAATCCTTATCCTCATCCCAAGTGTTCTAGGACCCTGGGCCTGGTTTCAAAAAAACTACAGCCTGGAAAACCCCACCTCCTCCCCCAACTCATGCCCATCTGGGGCCCCGAGGCCCACAGAGATAGAGGCATGGTCATGACCCAGCTGCAGATGCCTACTTTTTTTGTAATTTTCTTTAAAAAAAAAATCAAAGACAAAATATCACACATGTAAGTACTCACAGCTGCCCCTACCCCATGGCTCATGTCACATGGGATGGGATTTGCATCAGTGGAGCAAAGTTGGTGAAACTTTGTATGTTGTAGTGATCCCTCCTGCTACCCCCAGCCTAGGGGTTTGCCTTTGAGGTACAAGAGGTACCCCAGGCCTCTGGGATAAGTTGGTGATCTTTATTCCTTGAGTTCAGAGTGCTGAGCTCTGAGATAAAAGTGGAAGGGTTTATCTGTGGGAAATGGTGTCATGAAGGAGATGACAGAGACAGGGAAGGCATATGTATATATATATATATAAAATATGTATGTACGTACACACATATTAATGAAACATCTTTCATGAGCCATGGTCATTGAGTGAACAATTAAATTCAATAATCACATGCCATTTCCAAACTCGCTGCAATTTATTTATTGGAAGCAAGTTGAGCCCTCTTGGGGCACCGTCTGTTATGGAAACAGCTGCTGGTGGACACAAACATTCTCTGGTGGCCCACAGGTCAAACTTCATGAACATACTAGTTAGAAAAATCACTAGAAGTAAAGCTATAGGGGCAGCTAGGTGGCGCAGTGGATAGAGCACCAGCCCTGGAGTCAGGAGGGACCTGAGTTCAATCTGACATCAGACACTTAACACTTACTAGCTGTGAGTCCCCTGGGCAAAGTCACTTGACACCAGTTGCCTCACCAAAAAAAAAGAAGAAGAAGAAGAAGTAAAGCTATGGGCTGGAATTCAGGGGATCTTTCTCCCAGAGTTGACTGTCATTAGCTTACCAATACAACTTTGCAGCAAGACCCCCTCTGGACTTCATTTTCCCCCATCTTGTTAAAGTGGGCTAGTTGAACTACACGTCCAATTTTTAACTATATGATCCCTTGATTAAATCACTGAGGTCCTTTCCAACTCTGAAATTTGATGTTTTGGAGTCTATGAATTGACTATACATTTAGACCAAAGGATCAGTCTGATGTTTTTAATATATTCTAAATGTATAGGTCGCTCTATTGACCATCATGAACCCCCAACTCTAGAAGCAGGAGTTGGACAAAGATAAAGCGTTTACTTCATAACTACACTGGATCAACTTTGATAAAGAATAAATTATAAAGGCATTGCTATGCATGACAACATTTCACTAAAATGAGAACATGCCTGATATCAAACCTGAATGAAAGGCTCATGCTGTCTATATGCTTGGCTCACCCAAAGGCTCTGAAAGCATGGAATAATGCTGCCCCCTGCATGTGGAGGAGGGCAGAGCGAGCAGCTGAAGGGGCTCCACGCAAAAGAATGAAACGAATTCTCGAGTCTTCTCAGTCCCCCCTTTGTTTACTAGTCTCTCTTCACCCTTTTCCCCCATCTCCAGCCCCATGCACCTCCCTGGAAGTCAGTGCTAGCCTCTACCTTTCTCTCCTCCTGCTTCCAAGGAAGAATTTTAATCTTGATCATTTATAGCACACTGTCCCTTCTCCCTTGGATCTGTGGATAGTTAAGCTTTCTCTGACAGAAGGGATTTTTAGGTACTAGGAAATAGAAGAGAGATTTCAGGGATTCTGAAGGTCCTGCAATTGCATGCCGGCATAAACACTGCAGCCTACATATTTTTTTTTTTTTGCTGGGGGCAATGGGGGTTTAAGCGACTTGCCCAAGGTCACACAGCTAGTAAGTGTGCAAGTGTCTGAGGCTGGATTTGAACTCGTGTACTCCTGAATCCAGGGCCGATGCTAGCCTACATATTAATTTGAATTTGGGTTGAGTGGCTAATAACCTAAAGTATGACCCCTCCCAGAAAGCAATGCCCCAGAAAGCAATTTGCTTGGGGAAAATGTAACATACAAAAAAGAAAATAAAATCAGATTCTTGAAATGAATATTCACATTTTTAAAAGAAAACTGAAATCAAGATTCTTTAAGAAGAACTTTCTTACTTTACAGACAGTTACTGGAACTGACTACTGGCTTTGCCACTGACTCTTTGTGAGCTGGGGAAAGTCATCACCTCATCTGTCACTACTACTGGGTCTGTGTCCTCCCCAGAAAAACAAGGTAGTTGAACTAAGTGATCTATAAAATCCCTTCCAGCTCTTTCTAGTATCTATCATATAAAGTCCATCCAAACCCCTAAAATAGTGGCCCTCCAGAGGGCCCTCAACTCCTTTCTAACACCAGCCATTGATCAGACATTCATCCCTCCTCCTTCCTAGAGACACATTGATTGGCAGCCAACTTCAAGGGTTTCAAGGCTCCCCTTCATTCAGGCCCTTGTGGGGGAGATCATGTCACTAGCAAGAGACTGGTAAAGAGAAGGATATAGTTAGGTGGCAAAGAGGCTAGAGTGCTGGGCTTGAAGTCAGGAAGGTCTGAGGCAAAAATTTGGCCTCAGATACTCACTAGCTGTGTGACCCCAGACAAATCACTTAACCTCTGCCTCAATTTCCTCATCTGTAAAGTGGGGATAACAATAGCAACTACTTTGGGGACCAATGAGATGATAATTGTAAAGGGCTTAGGTCAGGAGTTGGCACATAGTGAGCATGGTATAGGTGCTTGCTATTGTTATGGGTGAACAAAAGATTAGGCCCTCAACAAATGCCTCCTACCTTCAAGACATTGATTACGTGGGAAGAAACTTTATTGCAAACAAATTAGAAAACTTCAAACACAGTCATAGCAAAAACCAAAGCAGAAATTCACACCTATGTACCCAAACCCCCTCCCCCACCAAATGCCCTATGAGACTATTGCATGTACAGTTTTAGATACAGGCTATTTCCCGATCCTTTGATCCTAATTACTTCCCAGCTAAGCTTAACCTTGCTTGAAGTTGCAGCTCTGGCTCCTATGCTGAGGTCAGAAACTGGGACTTCACTTGCTCCTTCATCTGGGTAAGAGGCTCAGAAGACAGGGTCACCAGTCCCATCATTACCCCGATGTCTTCAGGGCTCCAAAATCAGTATTGGTTTCCCGAACTCAGCAGTTCCTGGAAGAACCAAGGCAGAGAGAGTCTTCTAGGGTAGAGTTGATTTTACTGTTACTCAGGTATTAGGACAGCTGGGGGTTACCTATGGAGAAAGAAACAGTAACAGGGCTTGGAGATCTCTATAGACCAAGCTACCTTTCCATCACCCTCACCCGCCCACATGAGATAAGCTAAAGAGAGGGTTTATATAGACCCATGACTTCATTGGTATAGGGAACTCCCAGATGAGGAAATTCCTTCTCCCTATGTATGGTAGCACCTACCCTGTAATTGATAGCCTTTGGAGAGTTGCCCAGGAGCACTGCAAGATTAAGTGATTTGTTCAGGGTCATACTGCTAGTCCATATCAGCAATGGCACTTGAATCCTAGTCTTCCTGACTTTCATTTCAGACTGGCTCTCTACCCACTGGGCCAGTACTGCTAAGGCCTTGCATTCAAATAATCCTACGAGTTCAATGGAATGTACCCGGAATTCATATGACGCTTTTTTCTTTGCAAAGCCCTCTCCAGGAGAGGCTCTCTCTCTTTGCCTCACAACACTGCCTTCAGATAAGCACCATTTTATAAATAGGGAAAAGAACAGAGTTTTAAAATAGCTATTTGACCTTGGCCTGATCTAGAACTTCAGGCCCTTCTGTCTGGGAATATTTCACGTCTATTAGATGAGGAAGTTGAACCAGATCTCTCTATTAAGTCCTCTGTGGTCTCTGACCTGCTGACACTGATGCAAGTTACACCTATTTTGTGGCAGAACAGGTGCTGGGAGAGCCCCTTAACTCACCCCAGCAAGGCTTAGACTGCCAGAGCTTGGTTAGGACAGGAAAGTCCTGACGCTCCCGTGGATCACGGCTCGGCATATGGGGCACTGCTGCAAGTTTGGGGCACACTCTGAACAGACCAGGTGGCCACAGGGAACAAAGACGATGGACACCACTTGATACATGCACACTTTGCACGTCCGCTCCTCCTTTAGCTGCTGCAACTGCTGTTCTGTGCTCAGAGATCCTGTAGACAAGGTCAGGGAGGAGAGGTAAAGGAAGTCAGATAAAGGGATATATTTTTAAAAAAAGACTATTCTTCCTATATAAAGATCAGAGAATCTCAGTTGAAGGGGCCTCAAAGGTCAGCTGGGCTGTGCAGCAGATAGAGTCCTGGGCTTGGAATTAGGAAGACTCATCTTTCCAAGTTCAAATCTAGCTTCAGAAACTTTCTAGCTACATGATCCTGGGCAAGTCACTTAACCCCTGTTTGCATCAGTTTCCTCTTCTGTAAAGTGAGCTGGAGAAGGAAATGGCAAACCACTCATATCTTTGCTAAGAAAACCCCAATGAGGTCACAAAGAGTCAGACACAACCAAACAACAACAGGGGTCTCTGGAACAAGCTATATTTGAAGGGGAATCCCCTTTACAGACTCTCTATCAAGTTCTATACATCTTTTGAAGATTTTCAGTACTGAGAAACTCACTACCTCCTCAGAAAACCCATTCCAATTTTGGACATTTTGTGTGTGTGTGTGTGTGTGTGTGTGTGTGTGTGTGTGTGTGTGTGTGTGTGTGTGTGTGTGTGAGGCAATTGGGGTTAAATGACTTGCCTAGGGTCACACAGCTAGTAAGTATTAAGTGTCTCAGGCCGGATTTGAACTGAGATACTCCTGACTCCAGGGCCAGTGCTCTATCTATCCACTGCGCCACCTAGCTGCCCCAATTTTGGACATTCTTAAGTTTCTTACGGCTAGTCTGAATCTGCCTCCGCAACTTCTAAGCACTGCTCACAGGTCTACCCTCTGGAGAGAAACAAAACGTCCAATCCCTTTTCTACCAGACTCAAATGGATCTGTGATGTCATTGGTTTGATTGGGACCCATTCATGCCTGCCCCACCCTGGGTGATTTATCCATGTACTCCCTATAAATCTAACATAAAGGGACTAACCAGCATGCTGCTGCTTCTCTTTCTCCTCACTTCATAAGGACACCAATGGAGTATTTGGGCTTTCTACCTATCGTCTTTCACTCTTACCATGGTGACCAGGCTCATCTTTAGGTCAGCCCTCCGAATGCCTGACGATTTTTATCAACAGTCCTCTCCTCCCTGCTCCCTGCTCCCTGCCCCCTGCCCAACCCCACAACATAGTGTTCTATTCTACAAGCAAAACACCTCCAATTTTTTCAACTATGTCTTATGTGGCATGGTTTTAAGTCCCCTCCTGGTCGCCTCCAACTTGATAAGATCTTGTCTGTCAACATCCTTTCTAAATATGTGGCTCCCTGAACTAAACACAGTGTTCCAGATGGGCCTGACCAGGGAAGAGAAGTCTCTCATCCCTCATTCTGAGCTTTGCACTCCTTTAGCACATCTGAGGATTGTAGCCCAAGGACTATTGACTTACTGTCAATAGAAAATGTGTTTTTTTCTTGGCAGTGGGATAAGCTGCATTGAAACATCCACACTCTCTTGCTCAGTTCTCCTAATGACTAAAATGCCCATGTGGTATATGTGGCTAGAGCCCTCAGTTTTTTGGACAAAGGAACAGAATTACTTTGGGAGCAACTGGTGGTGACAATAGTTTGCTTCATAATTATGCTCTAACCACTGAACTGGCCTGGCCAGATGGTTTTGTTTAGTCGTTTCAGTTGTGTCCTGACTTTTTGTGACTCCAGTTAGGGTTTTCCTGGCAAAGATACTGAATTGGTTTGCCATTTCTTCTCCAACTCACTTTTACAGATGAGGAAACTGAGGCAAATAAGGTTAAGTGATTTTGCCCAGGGTCACAGAGCTGTTGAGTGTCTGGAGACTAGATTTGAACTCAGGAAGATGAATCTTCTTGTCTCCAGGCCTGGCACTCTATTCACTGCATCACCGAACTACCCAGATATCAAATCTTAGAACCAAGCTGGTGATGGAAGGTATAAAACCATAACTTTTAAGTAAGTGTATTATATGGCTCCTGCCTCACCTGTCTCTGTGATCTGTTCAGGTTGGCCTTCTCTCTGGGTGCAGTTGGCTCAGGTGCCATCGGAGCAGGTGCTGTGGGAAACAGACTATAAATTTTGTCATGTTTTTTTAATCAATGAAGGGAAAAAGATGTCACAGGAGTCCCTGTGGATTCCATATATAACTGGCATAAAATTTTTCAAGAGAGACTCCAACTCTAATGGGAAAATTTTTCCTCCATAAAAGAATCTCATTCATCTAATCCCAAAATAATAGAGGGGTAGGGACTGGGGGAAGGGGAGAAGAAAAGTTCTCTTTAGTCATTGAACCAGATAGCACATGGCTCCATATACTGACCACAGAATGTCCCCTTACTCTAGTCTACCCACATTCCTCATACACACAGAATTGAGAGGCAGGAGTGATCCCAAGATGAGCCAAAATGAGTTAGATGAGTTCTAACATCCATGCTGACCCACTGAGAAGTCCTCCTCCAACCTTTTTTAGACAGAATCCACAATATGAAGCTGAGGGCCTAGTTAGGTGGAACAGAAGTAATTATCTTGATTTAGCTTTCCATCTGATAATCCCAGACTTTAAGGAGTTTACAATAGAGTTGCAAAGACAAGACACTGAAGGAACAAAAGAATAATAGAAAGATAGGAGGTGATAAGTGCCTAAGGGAAATAACAGATATCAGGGATTCTGTGGTTCCCAGGAAGGAGAGGCCAGAGAGCCCTCCTAACCCGGAAGGTGGGGGAACTCGGGGAAGGCCCTCTTGAAAGGAGGGAGGTCTAGAAGACTTGAACAAGTCCTCCCCACTTAAAGCAGGAAATGAAGAAGGCTTTGTACCTCTGGTCTCTGTTGCATTCCTCTCTTCCTCTTGGATTAGATCAGAGACCAGCTGAGACACTGATGTGCTGGCTGGTGTTGCCAGCCTGTATTTACTCAGAACCAACCTCTCCACCATGCTCTGCTCAAACCCCATCTGCAGCACACTTTTTACCACTGTGGATTGTCGCCAAGCTGGCCAAGCTAGCCAAGCCCGGCTTCCTGGGCTACCTGCAAAGTGGAATGAAGAGTCACTGAACCCCAAGAGGAGACGTGCTACTGTAATTACTGCCCAAGGTGTACCAGGGCAGGGTCAGAGATGGAGGGGCATCTAGTCCCCTGCCTCTGAACAACACTGCTTATATCCCAGCCCACGTCCTGAATACAACTCCATTTAGCCTGTTTTACTTAAAGGTAAGTGCCCTCTGTTTAAGGGTGGGTCATGCTTGGTTTTTTTTTTTTTTTTTTAGTGAGGCAATTGGGGTTAAGTGACTTGCCCAGGGTCACACAGCTAGTAAGTGTCATGGGTCTGAGGCCGGATTTGAACTCAGGTCCTCCTGAATCCAGGGCTGGTGCTCTATCCACTGCTCCACCTAGCTGCCCCATGCTTGGGTTTTAAAAGGCCAAGAAAATAAGCAGTCATTTCAGATGGAAAAACCTTGTCTATATTGATGTCGATTTTTACTGTGTGGGGAGGAAAATTAGAGACCCCTCAGATAATAGAGAACCTTATCTTAATATTATTGGATTAAATCAAGGGTTCTTGACTTTAGTCCCAAGAGAGTTCATATGTAGATTTCAGACAGTCCAGGAACTTATGTTTTTAAAAATATATTTTGATAACCATAATTTATCATAATTGGTTTCTATCAGAATGCTATATATTTTATTTTGTTGATTTTAAAATATTCTAGCACCAGCCCTGAATTCAGGAGGACCTGAGTTCAAATACAGCCTCAGACATTTGACACTTACTAGCTGTGTGACCCTGGGCAAGTCACTTAACCCCAATTGCCTCACACACACACAAAAAAAAACAAATAAAAGTATTCTAAAATGAGGTTCATAAACTTCACCAGACTGACAAGGGGGTCCATGACATAAAAAGGATTGGGAGCCCTTGAATTAAAATCTATGCCAATAGCCATGTAACCTCAAACAGTTATAGCACACAGTAAAAGCCTGACTTTATGATTTCTATATTTTATATGTAATTTATAATTTATAGTAGCAGCATCAGTCTCAAATAGTCTCCCTCCCCACCCCAAACACCACAGAAACGGAATGTCAGAACTGGAAAGGACCTATGGGACATGTAGTCTGACCTCTTCATTTCCTAGAAGAGGAAACAGGTACCCAGAGTTAAAGTGAAGAGCATTAGCACAAAGGTGGTAGGAAGGAAGACCTGTGATTTCAATATAGGCCTTGTGGCTCTAAGTCCGGTGTTCTTTCCTTGGAATGCAGGAAGGCACTTGGTCTTTATTTCAACTCCTTAAATGGGTACCATGTGGACGGTTCTTACTATAGATAAGTTAAAGAGGGTCTTAACCATAGCATTAGAAGCAAGATGGCAGATGCTGCTGCTAGAAAGATACATACATCCTGTATGTATCCTTTCCTACTGGATTATAAATTCCATAAAAGTTCATATCTAAGATGTAAGCATCTCCCTCAGTGGCCAGCTAAGTACTCTGTACCCAGACAGTGCTTAACAAATGTTTCCTGAGTGATCTGTGATGCTGGAATCCCTGTAAAGATTCCAGAACCAAGTCCCAATTTTCCTAAAGAGTTGTTCATGAGGCCAGCAAAGTCAGACTTCCACTATGAGGCTGATGAAGTTTGATTTCTCAGGATTTAAAGAGAAAGGTTTAGGATTCACAAAGATTGCTTCCATAGACATGCCTTTCCCCAGCAGCCCAACAGAAGCAACAAATACCTTACTGTTGTAGAGGGAACTTGAGGCCAGGAATGTGGATACCAGAGCTTTAGTTCTATCTCTGCTGCTAGATGCTCACCACATAACTAGAGTCAATCATTTAGGCTCCCTGGGGCCTCCATTTTCAAATTTAGAAAGGGGGAGAGTAGCCCTACAAAGCTGACAGCATCCCATGAGATCAAGGATAACACAGTTAGACCAAAGCTTTCGCTTTCTCCATTGCCCATAAGGAAATAAATGCTTTGAGGTATCAAAGCACCTGCTTGAGTTGGGACTTGTTTTGAAAGAATGGGGACATTGAAGGGGAACCAAATCTACCCCAAGTCTACTGGTGGATTTTTTAGCTTTCCCTCCACCTTCTACCTTCAGAATACAATGGAAGTGGTCAGTATCAGAGGCAATGGAAGGGCAAACTTCACATACTTCATATCCGGCAGAAGTCAAGAACATGGAAATCCTTTCTTTTGAAGTATAGGTGCTGGAGTTCTTAGTGGGCTGTGTCCCAGCCTAACCTGAATTTTAGCACTATCACTGGACATTTACTGAATATCTACTAGGTTCAAGGCACTTTGCTTGTAGTTTCTAGAAGCCAAACTCGAAATGAGGTCTTAAAGGGAAGATGAAAGTCAAATGACAAAGCAACCTTTCAACTGGGTTTGGGGTTTGTTATTTCTAGTGAAGAGCAATGGTCTACCAATTTCAATCAAACAGGACTATTAGACTAATAAAATAGCTTGTTCTTGAATACAAGTGAAGTACTCAGATCAGCAAAGTAGGAAATTGTTCAAAAGGAGTTTTTTTAAAAAAGTTTATTCCATTTTAAATTGGCATACTCCATGTATTTGAACCAAATAGGCAGCAAGTAGACGACATTCAGCATAGCAGAGGAGAAAGGGCACTGGGCTGGAAATCTGGAGGCCTATGTTAGAATACTAACTTCTGCTATGTGACTCTGGTTAGGTCACTTTGACTCCCCAAGCCTTGTTTCCTCATATGTGAAATGAGGGGGTTAGATCAGATTATCTCCAAGAACCCTAGTAGCCTATGATAAGAAGAAAACTGTTTTCCAACTAACCTGGGGTAGAAGAAGTGGAATCTTCCTCTCCTGAATCTTCTCCATGGCCCTAAAAATTACAACATCTTTTTAAAAATAAATAATGTGGCAGGACTTTTTTTTTTTTTTTTTTTTTTAGTGAGGCAATTGGGGTTAAGTGGACTTGCCCAGGGTCACACAGCTAGTTAAGTGTTAAGTGTCTGAGGCCGGATTTGAACTCAGGTACTCCTGACTCCAGGGGCCGGTGCTCTATCCACTGCGCCACCTAGCTGCCCCAGGACTTTTTTTTGAAACATTATCCCCCAAAAGCCCTGTAAGAAGAATTAGATGAACTTACCCAGGAGTCTAACAGGCTGGCAACTCTTGGATGCTGTTGACATAGGCCCTGCCTCTGGATTGAAGCAGAAATTCACATCTGAAAAGGGGAAAGAAAAAAGATAAAAGAATACAACTGGCGATATTGGGAGTGAGTGAAGAAGAGGAGGAGGGGGCAGGAGAGACCTTTAAAGCCAACATTAATTTCTCCAGGACAAAGCGTAGTTCTTTCTCTCCTTCAGAAGCATAACACCTGGCCTAGGGAACATAGCACAAAATGCTATCAGAATGGGGGGGGTTCCAAAAAAAAGATACATGGGTCTACTTTGTCTGTCTTATTCATCTGTGAGCCGCTAGAAGGTGGGCACCATGTCCATGTGTGACTGGTATGCCAGAAATCTAGATTAGAAAGCTGGGGTTATTCAGACATATAACAGTCCCATGGGACCCCAAGTTACCTAGGGAACCACTTGGCGTGTTCTCTCCAAGGGTCATCCCCTCGATCCCAGTTCCTCAGGCCCCCATCACAGTAGTAACACTTCACATGGTCATGCTGGCCTGAAAGATAGCACAGAAAGGTTTCCAGGGGCACGTCCATTTTATGGATACTGACAGACAGCTGGGATTATGAGTCTGGGGGAGTAGTGGGATAGACTGTACCAGGTGTACCAGTTGATTATCTTGATGAATGTTTGGAGCAGAGGCTCATGAATATCCCTGTGGCTTCTTTAACTTATTCTAAGGCAACATGGTATAGTGGGTAGCAGGCCACCCTTGGAATCAGAAAAACCTGGGTTCAAGTCCTGACTCTTATGCAATAGTATTTGTGTGACCATGGGTAAGTCACCTTACCTCCTAGAGTCTCGTCTATGGAATGAAGATACCTATCTCACAGGCTTGTTGTGAGGATCAAATAAGGTAAGAGATATAAAACTCTTCAGAAACCTCAAAGTGCTATATAAATGTTAACTGCTGTTATTACATATTCTAAAATTATTTTTTTCTAGTGGCTCTTCTACCCCCTGGGGAGACTAAATCTTACCTAAAATTTAGCTCCATTCAGGACTGGAAACCCTTACTGAGTGTCCTGGGGAACCTAGAAGAGGAATAATAAAACTATTCCTTACCCAGAGGAATAAGTCAAACTGGCATTTACCCAGAATGTAAACAGAAGTGTCCTAAGCTCCAGGACAATGGGCCCCATGGCCAGGAGACAGTCTCCAGGGGACTGTCCTGACTTGTTCACAGGGAGGGTATCTTTCTCTGGCATTCCTGACATTGGCCCTCTGAGGAGCCAGACACCTTTAGTAAAAGCATCAGTGATCTACTGTGGGAGAAATAAGAGTAGATAAATAAGAGTAGACTTGAGTCTGGGATTAACCCAAGTCATTGAGAGGTAATGCAGCATAGCTTGGTCCTTTCTGCTAGCAAGTAGCCATCCAGTCTACACCAAGCAAGGAAATATAGCTAGCATTAGTTGTGTTGGGGGTAGAAGGAGGTCTCACTGAGGTGATAAAGGACCTGTATTGGCTGTATCGACCATAGTATTAAGCAGAGAGAGGACTCAGAGGTGACCTCCAACTGAGCTGCATGTTCAAGTCCAAAGGTCATTCCTGAAATTGTTTTCATCAGGAAAACATTCAGGATCCCAAGGCTGATGAAAATAGGACAAGAAGGGAGAAGGGCAGCTAAGGAATCATTCCAAGGTTGGAGGTAAGGGATCTGGGGTAGAACATACTTCTGTAGGGCTCTTCCCCTTTTTCCATTTCCCCCATTAAAGTGCCCCCATATCTTCCACTACTTTTCTTCTGGCCTTCGCATCCCTACAAGAAGATATTTCTACCCTCTTGGGCTGCTTCTGACCTAAATTTAGGTCCTCTGTGTCCTGGACCAGATCCCAGATGGAAAAAGCCAATAATATCCCAGTTTGAGGTCAGGATAGGAGACTCCAAGTAGATAGCAGTTCACAAAAATGCTCTGGTCTACTCCCTCAGTTTCTGTGGCTACTCCATTTTTGAATGGGCAGTTATGATTTAAACAATAAAAGGACAAAAATATGTCATACAGGATGGGAGACTGTACTTCTATTTGGGAAGATCTGGGTTCAAATCCCTCTTCAAGCACAATCTATATGACCCTGGGTAAGTTGTTTAACCTCTCTCTGTTGATTTTACCTTTAGACAATTTTTCACATACACCCCTTTCTCTCCTCTGACACTGCCACACACCCTGCTGCAGTTCCTTATCACCTCAACCAAATCTGGATTATTGCAATAGCTTGCTGGTTGGTATCCCTGCCACATAGTCCCTTACTCCAGTCCATCTTCCACTCAGCTGTCAAATCAATCTTTCTAAAGCACAAATTTGATTATGTTCTGCCCCTCCCCCCCATGCACACACCCCCCTTATTCAACAAACTCCAGTGGGTCCCTATCACCTCGAGCATTCAAATTCCTTCACAACCTGACTCTCTTCTACCCTTCCAGTCTTGTCACATCTCATGCCTCCTCCCCCTCATGTACTGTGTGATCCAGTGGCACAGAACTCCATCTCCTGACTTAAGGCATTTCCACTGGATGTTTTCTATGCCTGGAATGTTCTCCTTCTTCATCTCTGCCTTCAAGTCCCAGCTAAAATTCCTTCTTCTATAAGAAGCCTTTCCTGATCCCCTTAATGCCAATACTTTCCTTTTGTTGATTATCTTCAATTTATCCTGCATATAACTTGCTTGTACATACTTGTTTGCATGTGGTTTCCCCTGTTGGACTGTGAGCTCCTTTGGAACAGGAACTGCTTTGCCTTTCTTTGTATTCCCAGTGCTTAACATAATGCCTGGCATGTAGTAGGTGCTTAATAAATGCTAATTGACTTGCTGATTGACTCAGTTTCCTCTACAGTAAAATAAATAAGTTGGACTCAATGGCCTTCTCAGTCTGATCCTAAAACATGGCAGGCTAGGAAAATTGTTAGCAACCTATGACAGAGTGTGTGCTACAGGATGGTGTTGAAACAGCTCCAGAGATACAAATAATGCTTCCCATGTACCTACCTACCTACCTCATTGCTCATAAGTAAAACCAGAACAGCAATAACAGATCAGATCTCACAAGGTTTCCAGAGGAAAGGAGAGAGAGAGAAAACCATGGGCTGTGCACCTCAGAGAGGGGGGACATGACTGGTTTCTGCTGGGTTTATTTTTTCGGGGGGGGGGTGGTTAAGGGGAAAAGGGCACAATGAACATAGCCAAAGGAGAGAGGGCTTCCTTTCCACAGCAAAAAGGGGGGTCCACTCACCACCCCCACCCCACTTCTGTTCTCTCCAGAGACTTTAACCTGACTATCTGTCTAATAATGTCATTCACAGTAGTCTGAGACAAAGACCCAACACCCCCACCCCCATAATATGCTCCCAAGCTGTCAGGCAGCATGGATAGCAAAAAGAACTCTGGGATTCCAGAAGACCTAGGTCAAGTTGCCATCTCTGCCATTTCTAGTCTGACTTCAGACAGATTCCCTTCTCTGGGCCTCTGTTTCATCTGCAAATGAGAATTTTACCAGGTAATCTCCAAGGTAGTTTCTGGACCTAAATCCTAGGACTGCTCCAAAGACTTTCCACCTTCACAAGCTCAACCCCGTAGCCAGGCTGAGCTCCCCACAATGAAGGTACACTAGGCTCCCTGTTAATACTCTCAGTGACTGTTCTTACCCTAGAGGAGGTTTAAAAATGGAGATATGTCAAAATCTATGAAGATACCGGGTGTTTGAATGGGGTGATGGAGCTAAGGAAAAAGGAAATGTTCATAGAAAAAAAAGAGGCACTGGTTTTTCCTTATAGGCCATTTATAGACATGTGGCTTCCTACAGGTGGACAAATAGCTGAGTAAAGCGGGTCTTACTGATCAGAGCTCTGTCAGGATTGTCAGGGATCAGTTTGTATGACATCCCCAGTGTCACCACAGCTGGCCTCCACTCTGTAGGCTGCCTATCCCACAGACTTGCAGAGGCAAATGCTTTAGAACAAATATAACTCCAGGTTCATCAATACATGAAAAAGGAATGACCCAGAACTAAAACAGTCCCTCTTCTCCAATCTAACACCTATGCTTAAGGCCCCACAATCAGCTTTTACGTGAAATAAAGGGTCCAAACCCACCTGTGTAGAAGAAGCCAGCTCTGGCCAGTTGTTGAGGACACACCATTGCAGCTGATGGCCCAGTTGTAAAAATGAGGCCAGTCGGATCTGTTCTACACCCATATCTGGATAGGCGGGCCTGGCAGTCAGTGTAGACTCATTCCCTTCCCCTTCTTCTTCCTCCGATATTCTTTGCAGCTGACTCAAGATTTGCCCGTCCACACTGTCAGAAGTGTCCTGGTTATGGACATGGCCAGTCTGCTTGCTGAGAGCAAACTGGCACTTGGGGAAAAGCCTTCTGGTGTTCTAGGATGGGGCTATCTCCAGCCATTCCAGTTGTCCTCGCATCCCACCACAGCAGAAACATTGAACCCTGTCCTGAGGGCCTTACATAGAAGAAGCCAGCTCTGGCCAGGTCCTGGGGAGAGACAGGGCCCTCCAGGAGGCCAGTCTTGGAATGTCTTTCTTCGGCTTGCCTCGCTGCCCATTCTGGGCTCAACCACTTGCACACTTGGGTTTCCCTGTCTCCCCCAGAGCTGTGTTGGCTTCCCTTCCAAAAAACTCGGAATGTGAAAACTGGCATTTCTATCATGCCTGTCTGGATGCCGGCCTTGGGCCAGTGTGGGGGAAGGGAAAGGGGAGGAAGCCTGCTCTGACCTATTCCAAATCTGCTGGCTTAGCCTTCTGGAAAGCACTGGGTCAGGGATTTCACTTCACATGCTCTGACAGTGGTCACTCCCAGAGGTCATAGGGCTCACAGCCAGAGCCTTCCCTGGTATGACAGCAGCTCCAAAAGAGGTAGATATCTCAGCACCAAAGTGCCGGGGAGGATTGCTGGGGAAAGAATGAGGGAAGAGAACAAACAAGAATCATCCCTTATCTAAACCTGGTTCTATGGAACCTGGTCAGAGTAGATCACTACTCCAAAACTCTTACAGGAGAATAGCCCAGAAGATATTCAGTTACTGTTGGTTGTGGCTCCAACATAGTGCAGTTTCTGGACAGGTGCCACAGGGTCCCTGTCCCAGAAGATAGTTAACAAGAACTTGACTACCAAGTTGGAGGTTATGTATCTTGTTAAGAGATTCTTCTGGGCTGTAAGCATAGAAGCAGCTAGATAGAAAAGCTGAACTTGGAAGTTTTCACCTTCATAAGATCTCATGAAGAGTTAGTTACCTGTCCACCATCCCTTCCCCTCCTTTACTTCCCCATTTCTCCAGTAGTGCAGGCTTTTCCTCAGACTACACTAGCATATCCATATCTCAATTATGGGCCAATTCTTCGGCTCCAGCTAGACTAAGAATTTGTCCTCACATTGACAAAAGAACTAAATGGGAGAGTTTAGAGGCCTAGAGGCAGTGATCTCCAAACTTTTATCATTGTACATCGTATCATAAAAATGATACCCTCTCCCCCCCTCCCCACATAATGGATAGCTCTCCAAGTTAGGAAGACCGACTAGGCTCAAGTCTTGCCTTTAGCACATTTGCTGCGACTGTGGCTAAACTCTTATCTTTAACTGATGCCTCCATTTTCTTTCCTTTTATCTCATTAGCTCTCCTACAATTAGTTCTCCAAAGTTACTGATGATCTCTTGATAAATTGCCAAATCTAATTGCCTTTTCCCAATCCTCATCCTTCTTGACCTCTCTGGAGTCTTTGTTGAGACTCAATTGACCCTACCAATCACTCTTCTATTTAGTACTCCCTCCTCTCTGGGTTTCTGATACTGCTCTAACCTTGTTCTGCTTGATCTGACCATTCCTTTTTAGTCTCCTTTGCTGGATCTTTGTCCAGGTCATACTATACTCTGTACTGGAACCTCTTCTCCTTCTGTGCTATTTCACGTGGTGATCTCAACATCTTCATGTTTTCAATTATCATCTCTATGCTATGATTCTCAGATTTACTTCTCTGGTCCTAACATCTCTTCTAAGCTCCAGATAAGCATCTCCAACTGCATTTAGGCATTTCTTAACTCAAGGCCCCATGGATATTTTCAACTCATCATGTCTAAAACTGAATTCATTATCTGCCCCTCCCATTACTCTCCCCTTCCAAAATTCCCTTTTACTATTAAGGGCACCACCATTCTCCCCAGCCATTGGGACCAATAAAACACAGAGATACAGAGTTTCTAGGTAATTAATAATCAATTTATTAATTAGGCCAGCCTGTAATCAATAAATTTATAGCCAGTGGTTTCTCTCGGTAACCAAAGATGCCAAGGGAGCCACTGAAAATGCCTTAAATCTCTTCTGAAAGGGAATTCCCCTGATAAGTGAAATTCAACCCTGATTGGTAGACATTTAATGAAGAAGTGGGCTAAAAGTCTTCCACTCCTACTAAGAACAATATTTGATCATGAGACTCAGCAGTCTCAAAGCATCTGGGCAGGGGAAGCCATTTTCATCCCTGCCTCTCTGACTAGTTTTCTCTTTCATTAACTGGGTTGCTTTAAACTCTGATGGGAGGGAATCAAGGACAGGGGTGAGAGAAAAGACTATATTTGAACTCTTCTCAGAGCCCTAAAGGCAGAGAGTGAGTCTGGTTTCAGGCCCCTACAGCTTGTTGCCCAAACCTCACAGTAGGGGGCCACCCAGCACACAAGGCTCTGAGGAGCCCAGGCTCCTGGGCCTTAGGCCTTAGCAGGGCCTGAAGAGGGGGCCTGGGTTTTTGTTGGAGTCAGGCTAGGCTGGGAGTTTGCCTTGAGGCCTCCAAGGTGATCCCCTGTGATTTGGAGCTCAAGCCCCCACTTGAGTTTTGTTTTGCTTTGAAAGGTTTATATTACACAAGCACTGTTTTAATGGGGAATGGGTACATTCATACTCCAGCATAGGGTTGGGACCTAATGCCACAATCTGATTGGTCAATAAACAGAGGCAATCTGATTGGTCAAACCCCAAGTCAGGTTTTCTTTCTTGAAGAGTTATGTCCGTTAACACAGCATTGTTTTAAGGAAGAGCGGACACTCTTGCCCAGAATAGTTAAGGCCTGGTATCTGTAAAATCTGATTGGGGTTACTGGTACCACATGACTAGTTTCTAGCACTGTGATTATTCTACTTGGTACAGTCTAAATTGGTTGTTATTGTTTATGCTGTAGGTTGATAGGGAGAAAGTATGTAAATGAGGAATTGTAAAATGATGTAATGTATTGGTCAGAGGGGACCCCTTGAGGGGTATAAATAGAGGTAGGGACCTCACTTTAGTGCACTTTCTAGCACATTCAGAAGAGTGCAAGATGAATAAAGAAAGTTTCACCCATTGACTGCTGCCCTGCTTGGATTCTTTGAGTGGCAACCTACTAGGCAACACTAGAGCTGCCAACACTAGAGTTGCTAACACTAGAGCTGAGCAACATTTATTTGAGTGGTTAGCCATGTTTGTAACAGGGAGTTTCCTCTCTTAGGCCAAAGGTTCACACAGACTGCATTCTATTTATACTCTAAATGAACATTAGGTTTCCTAGTGAGTCCTGCCCAATCTATTTAATAGTATGTGCCTTGGTGCTAGGAGTAATCTCATTACTCAGCCATGCCCTTCAGAGACTGACTGACCTTTTCTGGAGTTGGGTCTCATCAGAATAGAAGGAAAAGGGTGGGTCACAAATTAATAATTAGTATTAACATACCAGTATAATATTAATTTCTCTTACCACCCAGGCTTGAAACCTAGGAATCATCCTTGACTACTCCCCCTCTATTACTCCATTTCCACCCCATATCCAATCTGTTGCCAATTCCTAATTGATTTTCATTTTAGTAACATGTCCTGTATACAGACAGTTCTTACTCTATATAATGGACTGTAGAAAGGGGAGAGAGGCAGGAAGGTGCCCTAGTACTAGTGAAGGGATGAGACATGGTTTTCAGGATCTGTGGGGGCCAGAGACAGAGAAACAAGAGCAGAAGGAGGACCATGTGGGGTGGAAACAGATGCATGGTATCCACAAGCAGAGAGAAAACAGATATAAGGGGGCCCCTACACTCAAGGCAGGTGGGGGGAGTGGGTCAAAGTTCTCTTCTCCTGTGCTGGGCCTTGCCTCAAATAAACTGAGGATTAGCAAAGACTTTATTTTAGAAAGGCCAAGATCATCCACTGTGTCTTCTGCCATTGTCCAGTTGTCTGTGAATTTTTGTCTTACCACTAGTCTTTGATGACTCTGAGGACAGAGTGAGGCTGATAGTCATCAGCTCTGACTCACTTAAATCCAATTTACTCAAAAGTCAAGACATCAATGGTGATATCTTTAGTCTTCTTTGAGAACAAAGGATGAACAACAACAGGGGTCTCAAGCCAAGCCCTGATCCAGTAGAGGTAGGCAGTGTTAGTACATGGGTTCTTCTGGTTCACTTGGAGGTTTTTTGTTTGGTTGGTTGGTGTGGGGGTTTTTTTGGTGAAAGGATGGAGGCCCACCAATGTACTAAGGTAAGGGGATTGGAGCGGGGTAGGAGAGGAGTACGAGCACAGTACCGTATAGTAAACAAGTGATTTTTTGGGAATGTGAATTTCTTTCAGAATCTTTTACCAAAAAGTCAAAATTGGGCAGCTAAGTGGCACAATGGATAGAGGGCCAGGCCTGAAGTCAGGAAGACTCATCTTCTATGTAATTTAAAATTCTAAATGTGGGTTCTAATCTGTTTTCCCCCCCCCCCAGTTTTAGGGGAAAAACTGACTAAAAATCACTGATAAATGAATTTAGAATTTTTTTAAGGGTTTATTGAAAGATAGTAAAAGAAAGAGAAAGATTGAGAAGAGATTCTTATAAACCTGGCAATCCTAACCTTCCTAATCTCCCACTCCTGAAGTTCCCTGCACCATGCAGATGTCTCACAGCCAAAGAGGAAGCACAGGTCCCGCCAGCCTTTACTTCCTCCTTCATGTTCCCCGCCCTTAGAAATGGGAGGCCCCTCAAGTTGATTGGCTGGTAGCCTTGATAGACAGTACCCACGAGCAAACATCACTTCCTGACACCAAGGACCTTGGACCCACATGGCTTGCCTTCAGAGCTTTCTCCTCATGCTGGAGCTTTTCTATAGTACATCTCCAGCATATGGCTTCATTCCAATCATTACACTTCCTTACTTCAAATTTGGCTTCAGACACCAGCTTTGTGACCCTGGGCAAGTCATTTTAACCCTGTTTGATTCAGTTTCCCATCTGGAAATGAACTGCAGAAGGAAATGGCAAATCACTCCAATATCTTTGCCAAGAAAATCCCAAATAGGGTCACAAAGAGTTAGACATGATTGAAAAAATTTAATAATGACAACAATGTCGAATTTGCATAATGGGAATTTATGTGAAGCAAGAACGGTCTATATGTTCCTTTCTCTCCTCCATCGTTGCTACCACCCTGGTGTAGGCCCCTCATCTCCTCACTCATGCTTGTTTTTATTGCATCAGCCTTGTGGTTGGTCTTCTTGCCTCAAGTCTCTTCCCATTCTAGTCTATCTTCCACTCAGTTTGTCAAACGAGTATTCCTAAATATGCCTGACTACGCACTCCCCTGTTCAATAAAGCTCAGTGGCTCCTTATCATCTCTAGGATCAAATATAAAATACTGGGGCAGCTAGGTGACACAGTGGATAGAGCACCAGCCCTGGAGTCAGGAGTACTGAGTTCATATCTGGCCCCAGACACTTACACTTACTAGCTGTGTGACCTTAAGCAAGTCACTTACCCCAATTGCCTCACTAAAAATAGATATAATACTCTGGTTTCACATTCAAAACCCTTCACAACCTGATCCCCTCCTATCTTTCTGGTCATCTAATACCCACTATCTGCTCCTGTACCATCTTCTGGCTGATCTCTAGGCTCCAGAGGAAAAAGGAGAGGTAAGGTAAGGCCTTCCATCTAAACACATTCCTTCCATCTCCTGCTGTATGCATCTCCTGCAGGAAGGGGAGAGGGAGCTTTCCATCTTGCAGTGTTTGTTTCCTGCCTGATTTCCAGCCTCTGGAAAGAAGAAATGAGGGTCCTCCATCTGACTGTGTGCCTTCCATCTTATGCTGCACATGTCGCCTGACTGATTTCCAGACTCCTCTGGGAAGAGGAGAGGTACCTTTCACCGAACGATTAATACACACCTGTTCATATGCTTCACATTCCAGTGATTCTGAACTCCAGTAGGTTATCATCCAAATCCTATTCTTCATTCCCCAATGACTAACTCCTAATTCCTATCCTCATCAACTCACTTACCCTAAAGCCCGAACCCAACGCTATCCACCCTTTCCACTGTGCCCTCTGGAATGCCTGCTCCATACTCAACAAGTCTATTTTCATCCTATATCTTTTCCTTTCCTACTCCTTCCATCTTCTGGCTGTAGCTGAAAGCTGGCCTCACTTTTGATGACAGATGCTCCACGATGGGCGACCCTTTCCACGACGGGCCTCTACTTTATCTTTTGCTCTCAGCTCCCTGATTGAAGTAGAGGAAGTGGGAATTCTCCTTACTTCCTGCTGTCACGTCCAAGGCTTTTCAACCATTGCATTCAGTAACTGATCCGCCTTTTAGGCTGGTGACCAGGTTGAAAGTTGCGAAATAAATGAGGAAAGTTGTGAGCTTTTGACTGATATTGATGGGAGGTATCATGGATTTTATTAAGCAATTTGTTTTATTAATCATGGGCATAAGAATTCAAAACCAGTCCTCCTCAGCTTGGCACTAGACCCCCAAATACTAGGGAAGATAGATTTTGATGCAGTAAAAGAAATATAATTACAGGAGATAAATCAGTATAAAAGATTAAGCTATTAGATGTTCTAATTAGAGGAAAGATTAGGGGCTTTCTGAGTTGGGAGGGAGAGATCCAACAGGTGCAATTCCCCGAAATCAGAAAAAGAGATGTCCCACTCCTCTCTATGTGTCTGTATTCAATCAGAGGAACAAGGAAACAGTAGCTGATTACAGGGCCATTTTTAAGATAAGACGTATGAATTGTTTGAGATATATAATTTTGAGAAAACTTCTTGCATCAATTTTCAGATGTGACTGGGTTTCTGGTCAGCATAACCTAGGTCCTCAGTTACGTGTTTCTAAGCAACTGATAGAGGTAATCCAGCTTCCCAGCCACCCAGGCTATGTTCAAACAATGCACTAAAATTTTCTCATAATTCCCATAATTGAATAGTTTTCTCACAAGAGAGAAATTGGACTAGATGAATAATAGAATAGAAAGGGAACTGAGCTAGATCTAGACTTCAGTCACAAGTTGGAGTCAGTGTGGCTTACCCAATTCCCATAAACCCCACAAGGTCCATATAATTTATATCTTCTACCGAATCAAAATCCTTATAGTTGTTGTCTTTAATACATTCCTCTTCCTTCCTTAATGAGTTCAGGACCTGGCTTACAATCTTTCTCTCCTCACCAAGTCCTGCCTTCATGATAGGGGATATCAACAAATATATTGATATTCCCTCAAACACCCTAACTTACCAGTTCTTCAATCTACTTTTTTCCCATGACCTACTCCACCCCAAAGTCAGCCACACATAAACATGGTCATACCCTTGATCTTGCCATTACCCACAAATGTTACCACCTCCAAATTCAAGAACTTTGAAATTCCTTCATCACATCACAAACTACTGGCTTTCTACCTTTCCCTCTGCCTTTCCACATACTCTTCTATGACCTCCAATTCTTTGACCTCTCAGTTCTCTTCCAGGCTATCATTTATTCACTAGCTACTCTCTCCTTTCCCCATCAAGACTTGTTGGTGAACCAGTTCAACTCTACTCTCTTTTCTTGAGTCCCTTGCCTCAATCATATTGCCTATTGTGTGCCCGTCAAGCCTCAGCCTTCGATCACTGCCACCATCCACTGCCTTCATTCCTACATATGTTGAATGAAGGTGGAGAAAATTATACAACTATTCTCACAGGATCCATTACAAATTTATGTTATATAATCTCAACTGGGCCCTCACTGCTGCTATGCAATCCTTATTTATCCTTCCCTGATCAATTCACTATCTCAGTCTCCATATCTACTCTTCAAAACATTTTCCTCCCTCCTCAAACCTCCTATGGCTCCCCCTCTTCCCACCCTTGCATCAGAGAGCCTTGCCCCCTGAAAAAATTGAGACCATTCACTGAGAACTCCCTCTTCTTTTCATGCCTGTACTACTGCAACAGATTGCTGGCTGGTCCACCTGCCTGCCACAAGTTTCCTCCATTCTAGGGCATCCTTTATTCAGTCACCAAAGTGATTTTCATAAATCACATAGCTGACCATGTCACTCTCTCCTCTATAAACTCCAGTGGTTCCCTGTTGCTTCCAGGATCAAATACAAAATTCTGGTCTTTTATAACCTGTTCCCTTTTCAGTATTCTTATACTTTATAACCTACTAAATATTCTTCGATCCAGTAACATGTTGATCTTCTTGCTATTTCCCAACAAGACACTCCATCTCTTGGCTGCAGGCATTTTCTTTGGCTGTTACTGATGCCTGGAATGTACTCTCTTCTTCTTCTTCTTCTTCTTCTTCTTCTTCTTCTTCTTCTTCTTCTTCTTCTTCTTCTTCTTCTTCTTTTTTTGCAGGGCAATGAGGGTTAAGTGACTTGCCCAGGGCCACACAGCTAGTAAGTGTCAAGTGTCTGACTCAGATTTGAACTCAGGTCCTCCTGAATCCAGGGCCAGTGCTCTATCCACTATGCCACCTGGCTGCCCCATGCACTCTCTTCTTACCTCAGCCTTCTGGCTTCCTTCAAGTACCAGCTAAAATCCCACCATCTATAGGATGCTTTTCCTCATTCCTCTTGATTCTGTTGCTTTCCGTTTGTTGATAATTTCTTACTTTTATCCTGTATATAGCTTATTTGTACATATTTGTTTGTATGTTCTCTCTCATATTAGACTGTGAGCTCCTCAAGGACAAAGATTGTCTTTTGCCTTTCTTTGTATGCCCAGCACTTATCATAGAGAGGCAGAGAGTAGGTGCTTAATAAATGCCTAACTCCCAACGCTATGATTCAGGGACACTGGCTTTTCTTGCATATTTCATCTGCAGACTGCAGGCATTTTCACAGGCTGTCCTCCAAGCCTGGAATGTTCTTCCTCCTTACCTCTGACTCTTAGCTGCATGGGTTTACTTCAGCTCCCAGTTAAAATCCCATCTTCTACAAGAAGTCTTTCCTGATCCCTCTTAAATGTTACATAAACAATTAGCATTAGATACTATATTTTGTCTTTTATCAACCATTTTTCTGAAGTTAAGTTTCAAACTCTATGAAAGTCACCTGATTTTGGAGACTGCACAAGTTTACTCCCCCTCCCCACTGCCACTCAATCCCAAGAATATCCCTCTACCCCTCACCTGAATGTCTCTCAATCTCCTGCACCAATAAGAAACCAGGTGTCTTAATTCCTATATCCTGTTTTTCACTCTCTTCAAATTATAAATTTACTGTAAGAAACCAAGCTTCTGGTCCCTTAACTACCAAGAGTTTGATGCTTGGTTCATTTTGCAGACTGCATTCCTTGCTTAATAAATCATTGTCTGCATGTAAACTACTTGAGTTTCTTTATTCACTGTGACATAATGCTACTTCTTTCCTTCTGTTTATTACCTCCAATTCATCCTGTTCAGTAGCTTGTTTGAATATGGGTTGTTTGTATGTTGGTCTCCCCAAGTAGACTGTGAGCTTTTTAGAAAGCAAAGACTGTTTTTTGTATCCCCAAAACTTAGCACTTTCCCTGACATGTGTGTAGAATACTTAAATAAAGTTATTGACTAGCAATCTCTGTGGCTCTAAGTAACTAAGACATAAGTTTGAAGAGAAGATGCTGACCTGCACTAGTAGAGAGTGTTTCCTCACCTGAGAACTACCAATACTAACCAAAAATCACAGGTTCGGGTTCCTATCCAATCAATTATATACCTGCACTACTGTGGCTATATCACTCTCGTTCAACCAAAACAAAAATGTCGGAAAGTAATAGTTACTCTCACAAGTCATTTCTCTGGAATATAGAGTCTATCCTCCAGGGAACACCTACTACAGTTGTCTTGAGGGCCCTAGATATAGGTTGGGGGAAGAAATTCTACAAATGGCACTGGTGCAGCTGCTGCTGCTGCTGCGGATTATTACTATTCTGAAGGATCTATGGTAGAGGCAGAAGGTGGAAGGTTGGAAGCACAGCAATGGGGAGGAAGCAGAATAGAGAAAATAGTTTGGAGAAAATGGGTGAAGGGGAGGTGTGGTTGTGTTGGAGGCAAGCCCTAAAACTCTTGATTATGGGGAGGGTAGGATTTGACTCATCTTTCTGCATTCCATTTGGGTAATCACATCCCTTTTGGGGCTATGACATATTCCCCTCAGGGTTATGTAATGGATTTCTAGAAGACCCCAGTCCTTACTTTCATAATTGTGGTTCTTAAGTTGGTTACTGTAGAGGACTCAGGAAAATGCAGTGTAACTAAGTGAGAAAACTTGGGTTAAGGTGCTTGACCAATAAGAAACAGCTAGATTTTGAGCTAAAAAAGGAAGGAAGACCAAAAGCTCTTCCCCAGTACATAAGTGGTCAAAAAAATAGGAGCAAAATTCTCAAAAGAAATTGCAAACTATTAACAACCAATGGGGCAGCTAGGTGGCGCAGTGGATAGAGCACCGGCCCTGGAGTCAGGAGGACCTGAGTTCAAATCCGGCCTCAGACACTTAACACTTACTAGCTGTGTGACCCTGGGCAAGTCACTTAACCCCAATTGCCTCACTAAAAAAACAAAAGCAAAAACAAAAAGCAAAAACAAAACCAACTAATGAAAGAATGTTCTGAATCATTAATAAGAAAATTGCTAATCAAAAGAACCTCACTCCCAGTGTATTTGAAAAAAAAAAAGACAGATAATGAGAAGAGTTAATAGTGAAAGGGGTATATAAAAAGGGTAATTGCCAATACATTGTTTTTGGAGCTATGACTTGGTCCAACAATTCTGAAATGTAATTTGGAATTATGCGAGATTGACTAAAGGATAGCTTAGACTCTGAGATTCCATTGCTACACATATACCCTAAGGAGGTTAATGACAAAAATAGACTCCATTGTATACCAAAATATTTATAGAAGTACTTTTTGGGGTAGCAAAAAACAAGAAACAAAAAAGGCCCCCATGATTGGGGAATGGTTAGAAACTTGTGGCATACGAATGGAATGGAATGTTATTATGTTGTAGGAAACAATGACTATGAAGAATACAAATAATAATGGAAAAACATAAGCAGAATCAGGAAAACAATATAAATGACTATAGCAATGTAAATAAAAACAATAACAATAATAAAACAATTAGAACTGAATGTGACAAAGTTATCATGACCAAGATTGGCCCCCAAAAAAGATGTATAAGAAGATACCTCTTCCCATCAACCCTGAAAAGGTTGGGGTTACAGATGTAGAACACTGCTTATAAAATCATACTTTTGGGGGCAGCTAGGTGGTGCAGTAGATAAAGCACTGGCCCTGGATTCAGAAGGATCTGAGTTCAAATTCAACCTCAGACACTTGACACTTACTAGTTGTGTGACCCTGGGCAAGTCACTTAACCCTTATTGCCCCAAAGCAAAAAAAAAAAAAATGATATTTTTTAGAATGTTGGTTAGTTTTGTAGAATTTTTTGTTTTCTTAACTATAAGGGACAGCTTAACTCAGAGGTTGTAGGGGAAGGATGCAGTGGGAAATGTAAGGAATGTGAAAACTAAAGATATCAGGAAAAATATATTTTTAAAAAGAGTGAAGAAGACTAGAGAGATGTGCTTTTAGTTGAGTTCAGACAAATGATCTCTTCATTAAAGGTTCTCGGTGAATTTATTTGTAAGACAACTGAATTCTGAAGCAGGCTTTTAATAATTCATTCTAAAATAGTGTTTTAGATTGCTTTCATTTCTAATTACATCTCTCCCTGCTATTCCCTCTAAAGAGCAATCCTTTGTAACAAAGACTTTAAAAGGGGGGGAGGGGAAGCAACTCAGCAAAGCTAAAAATCAACTCAGTTAAGCAAAATATTTTCAAGGCATTCTCAATAAGCATGTACTGTCCTCTGTGTAAATGGGCATGCCCAGATCACCTAATATGGAGACTCCTTATATCCCTTAATCCATGGGTGGGAGTAGCCTCTTTTCACTGGTTGCATAGACAGAACAGGCCAGAAAAGGCCATATCTTTATGTGGTCCCATCATAGTAAGTGTGTGATCCTAGTAAGATCTGTAACCCTCCCGCCTCCCCCCCCCCCTTAGCATCAGGTGTCCTGTGGCTCAAAGGGATGCAGAATAGACATCTCTTGTCTCATCTTCACCTCCCCACCCCCACCTTCTTCAAGGAAGACTTTAATAATTCCAGAGGGGAAGCAAGAAATCGGGGTTGGAGAACACTCTGCTTTCCTCTGAGAGTGCTAGAATTTTATGTCTGTTCCCTTAAATATTAATTATATTGGAAATGTAATCATTATTGGGGGGAATGAGGACCTCAAGCTTTATATCCAAGGCTTGACCCCTTTCCCACCAAATACCACTTCCACAATGAACGCATAGCAAATAATAAAGAATCCTATTTATCCAAATCATAGCAAAACATAAATCAGAGAAGGTATACATAGGACAATATATACCAGACAATACAGAGTGAAGGAGTTCTCCCATTGGGAACAAGGTAACTGCTCAACTAAGAAAGTCCCAGATCTCAACTAAGGGGAAACTCCCCCAAATCTCTACTTTGGCAAGCTGGGGATAGAGTCATTCTGGAGACTGACAGCTCCTCTCATGTGTCTCCAGGGTCTTTTCCTTTAGGGACTTGAAGTGGGGTTGGCCTCTTCCATTTTCCTTTGGAAATCTGGAAGCCAGAAGCCTCCAAAGAGACTGAAAGAGACTTCCAAAGAGACTGAGTCCTAAAGAAGACTGAAGAGTGAAGCTCTCTCTATCTTGATGACCCTTCCCACCCCTCAGAAGGGTAGGGCATTCATCTCCTCCAATGAAGAGAGATTCCCATACCAAAGGGCTTTGGAACAAGGATTCCATTCAAAACTGGTGAGATTGGGACAGTACCTCTCTTTCCTTACTCACTTTTTCCTGTTGCTTCCAGAGGGCCTGGGGGTTCTTACCTACCCCTCAGAAGAGAAGGATAGTTGGGGGAGAAGGAATTTCACGTTGGGCATGAATGACTGGAAAGGAAACCAGCTTTTTAGCCTCTGCAGGGGGACAATGCTTTCTTTGGGATGCCTCTGTCTCCCTAATTCCCTGGAAATTTTGTTTTCTGTTTCCCCAGCTTTCCTGCTGATGAGAGCCCAAGTGAGACTGGAGGTGGTGTTGGTCAGAGCAGAGTCAAAGGCATATCTGGAAGGAGCAAAGGTCACATCTCCCTGCTCAGCTACTAGTCATCAGTCATGAGACCAGGGAGACCAAGTCATTCTGGAAGGGCTGGTATCCTAGAAAGAGGGAAGAGTTCTACAACCTGGCTAAAAGAACACTGGTGGCAGGAGACCTGGCTCAAGTCCTTCTTCAGACCCTAATGCTAGTCCTCAGTTTGCTGCTCTATAAAACGAGATGGTCTCAAACATCTCTTCTAGATCTAAGGAGTCTGACTCTAGACAAGATTTACATGCTATTTAATTTTCCAATCTAGTTAGCTTCAACTTCAAAAAGTTGCAGGGGCAAGTCACAGCTACTCTCTTTCCTCCTCCATAAAATGAAAGATTTAGACTAGATGATTTCCTAAGTGCCTTCCAGTTCTAACCTGAAACTGAGAGTTTGGTTAGGGAGGTGGGATTGGCTTCAATTCAGGGGTGAGCTATGTGATACACTTTTAAATTTAATCTGCATTGTTAAAATTTTCTCTATCACTTTCAGTCTAGACAATCAACAAAATAGTAAATCAAGCCCTGATTTGTAGCATTTGCCAATTTCTGAGGTGTAAATGTTTACAGTGAAAATTTAACAGTTGGTTCCAGTTTCAAATGGGTTCTGCATGCCCTCTTTTCAATTCTTCTTTCAATCTTCTTCCTAAAAGTATGTTTTTTCTTCTTTAAGGTTCACCACCCCACCTCCAACCTCAGTAATCAAACTTCCAAGATATCAGGTGTGAAGATCTAACTGACTTTAACACATAGTTATCAATAATGGTTAAAAAGGAGGAAAAAATGAGAAAGGAGAGAGAAAGGAGAAAGGAGAAGAGAAAGAGGATAGAGCAGGAGCAGCAGCAGCAGCAGAAGCAGGAATAGCAGCAGCTTGTAGATGGCCTACTTCCTCTGGGAGGGTAGGCAGCCTATTCAACAGTTGCCTCAGGGTGTCCTAAAGTTTCTCCCCCTTGGAGGCCAGTGATAGAGAATCTCGGTCTCCCACTTTGGGATTGTCTCTACTGGTCCCTTCCCCCATTTGAGAGTGTCTTTCACGACTGATTGCCCCCTAGTGGGAAAGACTTCCTATTATGCCTCTAACAACAATAAGGATAATAAGGTAGTTTTAATGGAAGTTTTCCCTCTGAAGAGGGGGATATCTGGTTGTTAATATGATTTTGTTCTACTCCAAAATAGTATTTTTCTTCTCAACTTTTCTTTCCCTACTCCAAATTCAAAAATTCATGTTTCCCAGTTTTTTTTTTCTATACAAGTATTTTATTATTTTCCAGTAACATGTTGAGATAGTTTTCAATATTTGTTCTTATAAGATTCCTAGTTTCACATTTTTCTCCCTCCCTTCCCTCCCCTTCCTCTCCCCTCCCCAAGCCAGCAAGTAATCTGATATAGGTCATATATGTACAATCACATTAAACATATTTCTGCATTAGTCATGCTGTGAAAGAAGAATCAGGGCAAAAGGGAATAACCTCAAAAAAGAAAAACAACAAAAACAATAGAAATAGTATATGGTTAAATCTGCATCTAGATTCCACAGTCAGTTTATTTTAATAGAACAGATTCATCCTACTGATAAAACATACTCAAATGCTGAAACAAATGTTTCCACTTGCTGTCCCTCCAAGCTCCTACAGCCTTGTACAAAAGAATAAATAATGGAGAAACAAGTAGCCCATTAAATATCCAACTCACTGCTCAACTGAGTCACCCTCTACCTAGTTCTGGGCCCCACAGACAACTATAGAATCTAAGCCCTAGGGTTGCTATCCTATGTAATCCTGAAGTTGCCTAAGGATTGTATCATTAGCTAGATCTGAACCACAAGACAAGGAGAAGACCCTGACTGCCATTCTCACAATTTCACAATGGCTTCTCATTCTTAAATGTTTTCATTTACTTTTAAAATTATGAACTTAATGATTATTAATAAACACCAACATTTCAATATATGAAGAGAAAAAAATATCATATGTGAAACCATATTTATGTGGTTGTTGTTCAATAAAAAAAAACCCATTTGGGGTTTTCTTGGCAGAGATACTGGAGGGTTTGCCATTTCCTTCTCCAGCTCATTTTATAGATGAGGAAACTGAGGCAAACAGGGTTGTGATTTGCCCAGGGATCATACAGCTAGTATCTAAGACCAGACTTTGAACGTGGGAAGAGGAATATTCCTGACTCCAGGCCCAGCACTTTATCCACTGCACCACCTAGTGGCCCTAACCATATATCAATACACAGATACATACAATTATCTACATACATACATATATTATAAATAAAGAGCATGCATATTAAATTTAACAAGGTAGTAATGAAATTGCCCTGGTTTGACCTCTTCTGAATATTTTTGTCTATATTTTTAATGAATTAGTGATGTTCTTTCTACATCTCTACCCCTTTAACCTCCCACAGAAATCTTCTCTTGTAACACATCAGTCATATCTGAAAAAATGTCTTGTTCTGTCCCTCCTGTGTAGTGGTTCTTAACTTTTTTCATGTCATGGATCCCTTTGGCAATTTTCTGAAGCCCCTGTTCCTCTTTTTCAGAAGAATATTTTTAAATATACAAAATAAAATGTCTAGGATTATAAAAAAAATTGGTCATTTTGAGTTATGCAACTATCAATTTTATTTTTAAAAATCAAGTTTATATACCCCAGGTTGAGAACCCCCTGATTTAATCCATCGCCGTCTCTATCCAAGCGATGGCAGGTTTCGAATATCAGTTTTCCAGAGTAATGATTAGTTATATTGTGTTAGACCAGAGTTCTGAAACCTTTAAAAGTTGTTTTCTTTCCCAGGTGGCACAATTATATTCCGTTTGTATTCCTGTGTCCAAAATGTGTTCATCCATTCCCCAACTGATAGGCAACCTACTTCATTTCCAGTTCTTTGCTACCAGAAAAAAAGTACTACTATAGATATTTTTGTACAAATGAGTCCTTTCTATCATTAACCTTTTAGGGTATATGCCTAGTAGTAGTATCACTGGCCAAGGGATATGTATGGTTTTGTGACATTTTTGAGTATAATATCAAATTGTTTTCCAACATAGTTGGATCAGTTTCCAGCTTCATTAACAGTACATAATTATTCCTATTTTCTCACAGTCCCTTCTAATAATTGTCATTTTCACCTTCTTTTCATCTTTACCATATAGTGACTGTGAGGTACAAGCTTGGGGTATTTTATGTTCCATTTCTATTATTAGTTATCTGAAACAGTTTTTCATATGGCTGTTGATAGCTTACATTTCTTCATTGAAAACTTCCTGTTCATATCCTCTGACCACTATTATCTAGCTGGACCTCTTATTACTGGGAAATGATCTTGTTCTTCTACATTTATCTCAATCCCTACTGCAAAGATGTTTTTTCCAGTTAAATGATTCTCTCTAATTCTATTGATCTTGTTAGAGCAAAAAAAGTTAAATTGTATATCTTGAGACTGTCCATTATGTCTTTTATGATAAACCCCTTAAGTTAAAAATTCTCTCTTTAAATGTGTGAAAGGTATCTTCGCCCTCTCCTGCTTTTTAAAAATGCTATTATCTGTCATTCCATTTGGAGCCTATAGTGATAGATGGTATATGATGCTATTTCTAGTTTTCCCAGAAGGTTTGTCAAATAGAGAGTTTATTCACACCCATAATTAGTGTCACCTGGGTATTATTGAACATCATTCTAACTATTTTAAAAAAATTGTTTCTGGGCATAAAATCATACATTTCAAAATGGAAGAAACCTTAGAAGACATCAAATCAAACTGCTTTATTTTATAAATGAGTATACTAAGACAGAGAGTGGATAAATGACTTTCAGGTATTCCTGACTTCAAGGTCCATGCCCGAAAGATTATACCACACTTGTTTATCTAATCTGTTCCATTGATCAATTGTCATTAAAAAAAACAAAAGCAGTACGCAAATAGTAGTGTTTTAGTTTTTTTTGGGGGGGGGGGTAGGGGGGGCAGGACAATGAAGGTTATGTGACTTGTCCAGAGTCAACCAGCTAGTAAGTGTTAAGTGTCCTGAATCCGGATTTGAACTCAGGTCCTCTGAATCCAGGCCTGGTGCTTTATCCACTGTGCTACCCTAGCTGTCCTCCAAATAGTTTTTTTCTTTTCTTTTTCTTTTTCTTTTTTTCAGTGAGGTAATTGGGGTTAAGTGACTTGCCCAGGTCACACAGCTAGTGTTAAGTGTCTGAGGCCAGATTTGAACTCAGGTACTCCTGACTCCAGCCTGGGTGCTTTATCCACTGCGGCCACCCTAGCTGCCCCTCAAATAGTTTTTAAGTGTGTTCCCTTGTGTTATAATTGAGATCTTGTAAGATAAAGTCATTTAACCCTGTTTGCCTCAGTAAAGGGACATGGCAAACTGCTTCAGTATTCTCTGCCAAGAAGAACCCCAAAATGGGGTCATGAAGAGTTGGATATGATTGAAAAACAGTTGAACACAACAATTACAATGCTACTCCACCTTCATTCTTACCTTTTTTCATCGTTTCCCATCATGAACATGACAGGAAATAATGAAACTCTCTGTTACTGAACTACTCTGTGGTCCAAAAAGCTGTGGACTTCTTTGAAGAGAAGGTGATGTCTTTATGAAGAGTGGTTGGTGCCAGAAACCAATTAGCTGCTATCCGCCTCTACACACACAAAACATAACTTCTATTTCCCAGTCCTATCCCTGTCCCTTAATCTTCTGACTTCTCTTCAGATCCAGGAAAAGAGAAAAGGGTTTGGCAAAACTCTATCCCAAAACCCTAGCTGGGAGATAGGAAGCTAGAGAAATGAGTCATAACCTGCTGCCCTGGATGGGGAGAGAAAGACCTAAGAAGGAGGATTCTTGAAGGGTGATTGTGTGGGAGGGAGGGAAGAGGGAAGAAGAAAGAAAACGTATCAGCATGGCTCTGAGGTTTGTTATATAGAATTTCTTATCTGAAGACAGAACAAGAAAAAAAATGTGTTTAATTTTCAGGGAGTAATGTGTAGACATCAGATAGAGTTCCCTACTAGGATTCAATACACAAAATTGCGGTTTGTCTTGGGTATTCTCCCACATTTTTTGCATTGCTCTCACCTTCTGGTGTCTGAACTTTCCTCTTCCGGGGAAGTCTCCCAGGGCTCAAGGCCTATCCAACATTATCATCTAAAGTTGCCTCTTATTTTTCCTTCCCCTCATTCCCTGCTCCCCCCACCCCCAAGACACTCATTCGATTCATACAGAGGCATCTTTTCCAAGTAACCAATTAAATTAAACTAGATTCTCATAAAAGGATGAATGGCTGATTTCCTTTCACAGATGCTTTTGCATTTGAAGAGTGTTTGAACCTAAATGGATCTCTAATCCAGTGAATGTCAGGCAAGATGACCATAGAAAGTAAAAAGCATTTCTGGTATTTGACATTGCTCCAACTTAGCCATTGTTCTGTGTGACCTTATGTTAGTCATTTCTCTTTTCTAGGCCCTCATTTTCTTGTCTGTCAAACATAGACTTAGACTAGATGATTTTCTAAGGGCCCTAAGTTACCAGAGACGCAACATTGATCATTCAGGTTGCAAAGTGACTATTAGAAACTTGATCTTCTAAAAGTCCCCATGGCAATAATACCAGTGGAAATGTGTGGGATTTGGGGATGTAAATCTCAATTGAATTTGTTACTGGGGCCCATATGGGGTCCTCTAAAATCACTGAAGTAAATTAGCTCGTGTTCCATGTGCAGTAGTACTAGGCATCTAAGGTTATTTTAGTTTTGACACATTATGCTGTCATCTGGCCTAATCCCCTCATATTAAAGATGAGGAAACTGAAATACTGAGAAGGGAAGTAACTTACTTTAGCTCCTATCACTAGTTAAGGACAGAGGTGGCATTAAACCTCAGATCACCTATTTCCTAGTCCAATGCTCTTGTCAACAAACTCACTATTTTCCCGAATTGGTTCTTTTATCCCATTGGCTGGTAATGCAGTTAGCTCCCATTATCACAGATGTAGCTATAAGGCTACCTGGGAGCTTCATCCCCAGAGGCACAGGAATATTCCCATCAACAGAGAGGCCCCATTCATCTGGTGGTGCCATATCACCAAACCATCTGATTGGGTCAGATTTGATTTGGCCAAATCAGTGTGGAATAGGGATCAATTGAAAATGGTCCATAAAAATCTTAGGGTTGGAAAAAACTTTAGGCCAACCAATTAAAATTACACCAGAATAAGAATCCTTTCTACATCATCGATGATTAGAGGCTATCTAGTTCCCAGTAAAGCTTTCTAAGCAGCCCATTCTATTTCTGGACAGCTCTATTTATTAGAAAGATTCTTTTAATATTGACTTGCCACTTGTCTGTATCTTCCATCCCTTGCTCCTAATTCTACCCTCTGGGGCCAAGTATTAGCCTGAATTCTTTTCCACAAAACAGTCCTTCAAATATTTGAAGACAGCTAATACATTTCTGTTAAGTCTTATCTTCTCTAGGCTAGCCAGCCTAACTTCTTTGAACTTATTCTTCTACAGCTTAGTTTCCACTCTTCTCTCCATCCTGGATATCTTCCTCTATTGCTCTGCTCCAATATGTGTGGATCTTTGCAAAATGCTTTGTACCCTTATGGTGTGGTTCTGGAACATTGACTATGTGTATACATACGTGAATGAATTCTCTAGGCTCTATTATAATGTGAATGGACTAAAATTTGAACTTGAAGATGTTATAGAGAACCGATGTAAATAAATAAGACCAAGAGTCATGGGATAAGTGCTCAAAGAACATGAACAAATAGTTTTCAAAGGAGGAAAATATTAGCTACCATGTGGGAAAGAAGTACACTAAATCACTCATGACAGAATGGAAATTATTTCCTTTCACATTCATCAAATTGGCAAAGATAGTAATAATGTTAATAATGATGTTAATAATGAGGGTTCTAGGAAGTTGAGCATACTAATAAATTGTTGGTGATTCTATGAGTTTTCTATAAAACAATTTGTAACTGTGGGAGAAAAATCACTGAACTTCATACCTTTTGACCCAAAGATTTCACTTGTTCAGTCATTTTTTCAGTCGCATCCGATTCTTTTCGACCCCATTCGGGGTTTTGTTGGCAAAGATACTAGAGTAGTTTATCATTTCCTTCTCCAGCTCATTTTACAGATGAAGAAATGGAAGCAAACAGGGTTAAGTTTCTTGCTCAGGGTCACATAGCTAGTAAGTGTTTGAGGCCAGATTTGAACTCAGGGAGATGAGTCTTACTGATTCTAGGCCTGGCACTATATTCATTGTGCCACCTAGCTATGCCTAGAGATCCCACTATTGAAAATATATTCTAAATGAAGTCAAAGACCTAAAGAAATGTCCTCTATTTATCAAAATACTCATGACAACACTTCTTATAAGCAGCAAAAAAATTGGTGAGTATTCATTGCCTGGGGAATAGCTGAATAAATTGTGGTATATGAATATAATAACATACTATTACAATCTAGGAAATAATGAATATGAGGAATTAAGAGAAATTTGGGAAGGCTTGTATGAACTGATACAGAGAAAATTATTCATAACTACAGTGATGTAATAAAAAAATAATACTAAATGGCACTGAACTAAAATTAATTGTATTGAATTATCTTGCTTAACATATCCAAAACAATTCATTATCTTTCCTCTGAAACCCATTTTTCCTTCCTAATTCCCCTATGTCTATCAAATGTCTACCAGTGTGCTAATAAATCAAGTTCCTGATCTAGGAGTCCTTGATTCTTCCTTCTCCATCATCATCTCCATTCAATCAGTTGCTCAATCAGACCTTGTATTTATTCTATCTCCATTGCATCTATTCTATTTCTCCCCTTCTCACTACTAACATGGTCACCACCTTCATCATTTCTCATCTGTACTATAAAACCCACTTTCAAATTGACCTCCCTATAGGATGGAGGGTAATGCAATAGTAACTGTGAAAGAAACGATGATCAGGATGCTATCAGAAGGATTTATGAAAAATGCAGTTCATCTACAGAGAAAAAACTGATGGTATCTGAATACAGATTGAAGTATAATTTTTTTGTTAGTTCCTCTTTCTAAAGTTCTTTTGTCTGTTTTCCTTCACAACCTGACTAATGTGGAGATGTTTTGCAGGATGGCACATGTATAACTTATATTGAATTGCTTGATTTCTTAGGGAAGGGTGGAGAGGGAGGGAGGAAGAGAATTTGGAACACAAAGTTTAAAAAAAGTCAATGTGAAAATTTGTTTTTACATGTAACTTGGGGAAAATTCTAAATAAATAAATTTATTATTATTAAAGTTTTTTAAAAATTAAAAAACAAACAAACAAATAAATTGACCTCCCTTCATCTAGTCTTTCTCTTTTGAAAATCCATCTGTCACCTAGCTATTAGATACTCCTAAAACATAGGTCTGACCATGTCACTCCCTTGCTTGATTTTATTTCTTTTAATTTTGAACTTAATAAATTCCAAACAAAATAAGAATTCCCACAAAGTAAAATATAAAAAGAAGGTTGTACGTAAAATTGTGAGTCTTTATTATGTATAGCTTGCTTTTTCTTCTAAGTACATGATAAATTCAATGGGTAACTTCAAAAGCTATTGTGCTTGTCAGTTTTCTACCACCCTTCCTTCTGTTCTCTTCAAAATGCATACTTCAATGATTATACTTTTTTTTTTTTTTTGCCAGGCAATGGGGGTTAAGTGACTTGCCCAGGGTCACACAGCTAGTAAGTGTCAAGTGTCTGAGGCTGGATTTGAACTCAGGTACTCCTGAATCCAGGGCCGGTGCTTTATCCACTTCGCCACCTAGCTGCCCCGACTATACTTTAAAAAAAAAAAATGATAACTGTGTTGCTAATTACCATCTCATTCCTACTGTAAGGGGCTAAAATTCTAGCTATACTGTCTAAAATATCTAATGAGTGGTCGCCAATAAATTATAAGCTTTAGCAAGAGTTAGACTTTTAAGCATTTATTAAGGAGAATAAGAATTTGGCAAAGAGAGAGAGAAAGGCCTAGATTCATCCATCTATTAAAGGGCAAGCACATTTCTAGCTCCTTCTCCACCAGAGTCCTCAGGAAAGAGAGTCAGAGCACCAGCCTCCCCCTTCTTCCTCCCACAAGCCAACATCACTTCCTGACGCCAAAGAAAAGCCGCATGATCCTGCCCTCAGAGGCCCTCTTCTCATGTTGGAGCTTTCCTACAGTAAGTCTCCAGAAGGTGGCGTCATTCCAATCATTACACTACTAATCCTCAAACTGAATAACAAAATAATAAAAACAAAACAAGAAAATTCAGTGGCTCCCAATTGCTCATATGATAAAATACAAAGTCCATCATTTATATTTTATAATCAGGTTCTGGGTAATCTTTCTAGACTAATTTTCCTTTTATTCTCCCTCACACATCCTTCCAGCCAAACTGATTTTCTTGCTGCTTTCCAAACACAACATTCCATCTCCAACCTTCATACCTTTGCACAAATTGTGCCCATATTTGGAATGCTTTCCTTTTCTATCTCTGTCTCTTGGAATCCCTAGCTCACTTTAAGTCTCAGCTCAAGTGCCTGATCCTATAGGAACTCCTTCTTGTCTCCTTAGTTTTCAATGTGGTTCCCTTCCATGAAATTACTATTTGCACTGTATATATTTTGTATTTGTTTATCTTGGGGGTGATGTTTGTGTCAGTGGAATTTACTTGTCTTGAGAGAAAAACTCATATACTTGTTTGTTTTTTTATATTTAAATGTTTCTCTTGCTTTAATTGTATCAGTCCTAGAAAAAAGGTGATGAAACACCTCAGTAAGGAGGAAGGGGACTAGAATGGTATAGAATGTCACACAGGCTCTTAGGCCTGTTGCTATTCAGTTGTTTTTGCTTAACTACTTTTCCTTGTCATAAGTGAGGGTTCAGCAGGAGGAGGGTATATTAGGAAATGGTATGGGAAACCAAAGGCATTAATAAGGCAAACAAGAAAGAAGAATATTAATTGACCATCTACTTCTTTTGTTTACTAAAAATCTCCATAATGACTCATTCATTTTCTCAGATATCGCATAACTGGAAAGTGGTTGGATAGGAGAAACGACTAGTCACTATAAAGTTATATTCTTCAGTGCAAATTCACAAATTGGCATAGTGCTTTATAAATCAGCATCCTGTGAATTTGGTTAATAGGAATAAGTTACCCAGAGCTTAATTATTCCTAGAGAAACCAATAAACTTAAGTTCAGAAAAATGAAAAGCTGAGAATCAGATCCGGGATCCATGGTTATACCATCAAGATTTGGTTAATTTGTAAAGTCTAGCAGGAGCAATCAGCAAGTCCTCTTTCTCTTTATCATCTCTTAGTATCAATAAATCTCCTTTTCCCCCCTCCCCTAAGACCTCTATAGTTTCTCTCTAAGTGATAAAATTATGATGGTGGTGATGGTGATGATGTTGATGGCAACAATGGTGAGAACAGGATAGAAAAAATAGAACATGAACTTCTTGGGGTCAGAGACTTTTTCTTTTGGCATCTCCATTACTTAGTACTGTGATGATTAAAAAGTTGAGAGACATAGTTTCTGGATAATTTTATCATTCTATTAATAAGGCCAGCAGGTCATTCATAAAAGGATGGTCATTTGGATGTCTGTCTTAGACCAAAAACCCCTAATGGTGGTGGGTTCACAGTTTATATGCCCTCCAAAGAAGAGGTTCCCAAAGTATGCCTACTCAAGTCTGATTGGTTAATTAAATGGGAGGTGGGCTGTCTTGGGGTACATGACTTAGGTCACTCAAATCTTGGTCAAAAAGACATCAATTTTGATATCACTTTTCTTGATAATAGGGAGAATCAACATTTCCCTGGATCTATCTAAGCAAACACAATGAGCAAGAATACACCCATTAGCCTAAACTTAGAATTTCTTTTATTGTCTGATTAGATCTTGGCCTAAGTAAATCTCTAAGAGAAATGCCCCACACTGGTTGGTTTCTGGATGAGGAAGTAGAAAAAGGGAAAAAACTTGATCTTAATACAATAATTAGTTATTAAATATGAAAAAAAACCCATTCATTTCTCACAGTACAAGACCTTCCAGATACTCAGATAGATATATGATCTCATCAATAATCTCATTAATAACCATTAGATCTAGAGGTCTGGAGAGCACTATGCTTTCTTCCTCTCTCCTAGGAGATCCTTCTCAGTTTTAGACCCAGACATAGACAGACTGGGTTTCATCCTGGGAGAGAATGACTACCTAAAAAAAGAATCAGCCTATTTTTCTCACAATCTTTGGCTCTTTTTGCCTTCACCCTAGTTCCCTGGGGAAAATTACTTAAAGCTTTGGTTTTGACTAATTGCTAGGTATCCTCCCCCCCCCCCCCCAAAGAGGAGGTAATCATTACACAATGTAAATTAGGTATGGAACAGCTACTTATTTCTACCAATTGGTCAGTCATTAAATACCTACTATGTGCCAAGCACTATACTAAGAGCTGGGGATAGAAAGAAAGGTAAAAGACAGTCTGTGCTCTCAAGAGGTTTACAATCTAATGAGGGAGACAACATACAAACAACTATGTACAAAAAAGTTATATACCGGTTAAAGTGGAAATATCTAATAGGGGGAAAGTACTAGAATTAAAATGATCAAGAAAAACTTCTTACAGAAGATGGGACATGAAGAAAGTATGGGAATCCAGGAGACAGAGATGAGCAAGGAGAACTTTTCAGGCATGGGGAAGAGTCAGTGAAAATGCCTAGAGTTCAAAGATGGGAACATATTGAGTGAGGAACAGCAGAGGAAGACAGTCTCAACAGATTGTGGAGTATATAGCAGGGAGTAAATTGCAAGAAGACTGAAAAGGTAGGAGAAGGTCTGGTTGCAAAGGACTTTTAATCCCAAAGAGAGGATTTTATAATTGATCCTGGAGGTTATAGCCACTGGGATTTATTGAATAGAGGTGATATGGTTAGACATATTTTAAGAAAATTAATGTCAATTGAGTAAAGGATAGACTAGAGAACAAAAATACTGGAGGCAGGCAGATCCACCAGCAGGCTATTGAAATAGTCTGAGTATGAGGTGAAAAGGACCCATGCTGGGGCGGTGACAGCGTCAGAGGAGAGAAGGGGGTATATAGACAAGAGATGTTACTAAGGGGAAATAGAAGTTGGCAACAGATTGGTTATGGGGGAGTGACAGAAAGAAGTCAAGGATGTCACCTAGGTTGAGAGCCTGGGTGATTGGGAGGATGGTAGTATGAAACTGACAGGATGAAATTGAAAATTGATTTTTAATTCTATTCTATTTTAATTCCAAGTCTTAACAAAAGATTTAATCAAGCTAGATTTCATATATCCCCCCAGCTATTCTTTACCCTTGCAAATTTACTCAGGTAACCTCAGGCCACTTGGGTCACAATTTTATTCTTGTGATTCAGGTAACACTTGGGACACGATTCTATTCTTGCAACTTGTATTTCCACCCTTGTCTTATGACTTATACTTGCACCCCTGTAACTTCATCCCTAATCCACAGTCCAGAGAAACTTGCTTACCTTAAAGGTTAAGCTGCTTAAAAGGTCAATCTAAGCTGTTGTGGAAACTCCCAAATTCTCTAAATCACATGACTTATTTGTGGTGAAGTGTGCTTCAGAAGGGACGGTCCAAATGTTGTAATATCAAGCTGATGTGAGAGGTTTTTAATTTCTAGCCAATCAGAAGAAAACACTCCTATTCTGCTTGAGATTTTGTTCTGTCGTCTTCACTGAAAAGCCATTAACTCCATTTATTGGCCACTTCTAGTCTTGGTAATAAATGGATCATACTTGGAACTTCATCTCTAAGAAATTCTCTAGAAACAGTTGGCAACCATGAAGGGATTACAGTTGAGGACTCCAATCCCTTGGGGCTGGATGTTTATAAGAGCTCCTCAGAGTGTGATATGGTTGATTTCAACAAGGTACTTCTCTTCAGGGGACTGCCACCCAAAGTTGGATGCGCCTTCTAGAATCCGATCCAATTTCTTCTGAACCAAGGTAAGACCCACAATAGGCAGGCCCTAGAAATTCTCTTCAAGGATAAGGGATCATGTAGGCTCTCTCACTCAATGGTCTGGAAGCTGTTAGGACCTGTCCCAGGAATTCTCTACAAGTACTAGAGAATAAGTAGGCCTTCCACCTTTCCCTTCTCTCCCCCTCCCTTCCCCCCACTACATTGTGGAGAAAGTCAGTAGGACCTGGAAAAAAAGGACCTGTTTATAAAAGGATCTTAAGATCCAAAGATTGTTCACAAAGTGAAAGTCTAGAGTTCTTAAATTAATGAGAATATAGGTACTAAAAGATACAATACAGCCAAAATTAGAAGAGAAACAGAAGGCTGGGAAACAATTTTTACAGCTAGTGTTTCTGATAAAGGACTTGTTTCAAAAATATATAAGGAACTAAATCAAATTTATAAGAATGCAAGTCATTCCCCAATTGAGAAATGGTCAAAGGATATGAATAGGCAGTTTAAAGGTGAAGAAATCAAAGCTATCTATTGCCATATGAAAAAAATGTTCTAAATAACTATTGATGAAAGAAATGCAAATTAAAACAACTCTGAGGTACCACCTCTCACCTATCAGATTGGCTAATATGACAAAAAAGGAAAATAAATGTTGGAGAAGCTGTGGAAAAATTGGATCACAAATGCATTGTTGGTGGAATTGTGAACTGATCCAAACATTCTGGAAATCAGTTTGGAACTATGCCCAAAGGGCTATGGAGCTGTGCATAGTCTTTGATGCAGTAATACCACTATAAGATCTATATCCCAAAGAGATCATAGAAGAGGGGAAAGGACAAAAATATTTATAGCAGCTCTCTTTGTGGTGGCAAAAAAATTGGAAATTGAGGGCATGCCCCAACAATTGGGGGATGACTGCACAAGTTGTGGTATATTAATGTAAAGGAATACTATTGTGATGTAAGAAATGATGAGCAGGCAGATTTCGGAAAAACCTAGAAAGACTTAAGTGTACTGATGCTGAGTGAAGTGAGAAGAACCAGGAGAACATTGTACACAGAAACAGCAACATTGTGTGATAATCAACTGTGATAGACTTGGCTCTTCTCAGCAATACAATAATCCAAGACAATTCCAAAGGACTCTTGATGAAAAATGCTCTCTACAACCAGAAAAAAGAATTGTGGATTCTGAATGCAGATTGAACCATACCCTTTCTACTTTTTTGCGTGTGGGTTTTTTTTTCTTTCTTTCTTTCTTTTTGTTTGTTTTTGCAGGGCAATGAGGGTTAAGTGACTTGCCCAGGGTCACACAGCTAGTTAAGTGTCAAGTGTCTGAGGCTGGATTTGAACTCAGGTCCTCCTGAATCCAAGGCCAGTGCTTTATCCACTGTGCCACCTAGCTGCCCCTTTTTTTCTTTTTTTGAGATTTTCCCCTTTTGTTCTGATTTTCTTTCATGACATGACTAATGCAAGAATATGTTTAATGTGATTGTACATATATAACTTAAAAAAAGTATTAAAAGATCCAAAATTTGGCCTGAAAAAAAGGGACTCTCATTTATCCCAAATTAAATCTTTGGTATTGTTTGTGTGTGCACTTTGCAAAGAGCCTAGGTGAATGAGTTTGCTAAAAAGCAATTCCTGCTAGAATAGACTTAACTCTTACATTGCTGAGGGTTAAGGAGGACTTTGCTAATAAGTACTTATGTGTTTTGGCATCAATGAACATTTGTTTGTGATTTGTGTTTAGTTTCAGTTTCTTAATCTCTGAGCCTGCCCTTATACCAACATCACTGTTCATAAACTGGACACCAGTTCTGGTACTATGATTAATAGCAGCAGTCCTGAGACTGTCTTGAGTATGGCACTGTCTTAAGTAGTCTTGATAACAAGAGCAATTAAAACTTCCTGGGTTTCATATAGATCCATAAGCCAAGGACTAGATCTCTACTTGGCCAGCTTGACTGAACCTCAGTGGAAAGCAAGGGCCATGGGACTCAGCTGAACCACCTGATCCCTTGGATAAGGACCCCTGGGATAGAATTAGAGATTTAGCTTCAGTCTCATTTTTACAGCGACTTCTGCTTTTCCAACTGTGGGACAGCAAGAACAGTTAGTAGCAGTTAGTTCTGCTTTTTGAGCCACAGAACAATCTCAGAAACTACATCTGTGCAAAGTCTGTCTGTTAAATATCACAGGGTTATTTTCTCTGACATCTCTGCTTAGCCTACAGGATTTTCATTGGTTGAATGGTTGGTTGGTTGGTGTTCTTCATTCTTGAGGACCAAAATGACATCACTATGTTGAGGTCAAGTTACAAAGTGTACTATTGTGAAGGCTCTACTACAAGTCCAGTTGGGCTTTTACTTAAATATAAGTAAAGAGAGCTGCATACCCAGATAAGGACTTAATCTATCGACAGCCACACCCACACTAGGGGAATATAGAAATGCCAGCCCATTTGTAGAAAGCAAGGGTCAATAGGAGAGCCCTACATCCTCCCAGCAGGGATTTCCTTTTGCTGGAGAACTGTCGAAGAACACTCCACCTGTCTTAACTGTCTATTTTAAAATCAGCTGGCAAATCTGCTGTCAAGTGGGTCATCTATGTTTTTATGTGTCCTGGTAAATTAAACTAACTTTTCCTTTTTCTGTGGCCTGAATACAATGAAGAGCTTTTTCAGAGAAAATTTCCCTTTTACCTGCAGACTTTTAGAAAATTATAATTTAGAAAATTATAAGAAGGAATACTTTGTCAGCAGGTATATATCTAACATTTTATTTGTTTTCTTTTTGTTAACTTTTTCCTGTGACCTGTTCAGCCAAAGGAAAGAGGGTTGAGTGAAAACTTTCTGGCAGAGAGACAGAAAGACAATCTCTGTCTCTGACTACTCTATGTTGGCACTCCTAACCCTAACCACATTTGAGATTGCTAAGACAGGCACAGATAAGAAGGAATTCTCTCTCAAGTTAAAAGAAGACAAGAGACAGATAAGAAAGAGGGAAAACTTTGTTCCCTGATCTGCAGTAATCTTCTGTAACAACACTAATTAGAGACAAAATTTGTGGTACTAAATTTCCAAGTTATGATATGCTTTTATGCAGTAAAATGTTAACTACTTCAATACTAATACTTTGGAAAAATTCCTTTAAGGGAAAAAACGAGATCCCATGATAGCATATCCATAGGAATCCCCCTGGAAAAATTAAATACATCTTGGGACCAGGGGAAACTCCTAATTCAACTGGGAACATGCTATTAAATTATGTACTGCTGATGCTTTCCCACCTTTTTCTGATATCTTGTCTTAACCTTTTACTCCTTATACTATCTCCTTTTTATTTTATTATTTACTCCTCCTACTATCACATTTAACCTCCTACTATCAGAGGTATTGAACATTGCTGGAGTCCTTCCTCAAACCAGCCAGATGTTCTCTCCACATGAAAGACAGAAACCCTGAGTTTTAACGAGGATCCTGATGGAAGGGGGCGGGGTGAGGATATTGAACTTCTTTTTTAGGCTTATTGTACTGTCTTTATTTTAATATTAATCAAAAGCTTCTAGTAAGTGTATACCTTCCTGCATTTATGTAAAAAGAAATTAACTTTTTTCCTGTGGCCTTTTCAGAACAAGGAAAAAACTATTATTTAAGTAAAGTACCACTTTATAAAATTGAGTTTTAGTGCATAAATCAGGAAAAATATATGAGAATATTTAAATCGTCATGAACTTAGAACTCTCCTACAAATATTTATGACATCAAACTAAAATTGTAGCTATACGCTGTTTGCCTATACTCATATGGCCACAGAGCTATAAAATAAAGAACACTTAAGTTAAATGATCATTATATGTAAGAAGGGTGTAGTCTGACACAGTGAGAATGAAGGAAGTGAGGGCTAAATTAATTTAGCAAGTAGAAAAAAGTCAGAGTAGTGATGGGTTGAGACTATGGAAGAAAAAGGAAAGGTGCATTTTTTTTTTTTTCCCAAGGCAATGGGGGTTAAGTGACTTGCCCAGGATCACACAGCTAGTAAGTGTCAAGTGTCTGAGTCTGGATTTGAACTCAGGTACTCCTGAATTCAGGGCTGGTGCTTTATCCACTGCGCCACCTAGCCACCCCCAGAAAGATGCATTTTTGAAGGTCTTTATATTGTAACTGAAAAATTAAGAGCAAACACTACAAGTCTGTCCCTTTCCTTCCTGGAAGATGAGAGATATATCATTCTAGTAAAAGTAATTCCAAGTAAATAAATAAATGAATGAATGAATGAATGGATAGATAAAATAAATAAATGAATGAATAAATGAATAAATATTTGTATAAATTTTATATTATGAATAATTATATAATATTAATTATATATACACATACACATATACAACCAATTTTCTTCTTAACCTCTCTGATAAGACACTTAGTAAATGCCTAATAAATGCTAGTTGACTGACTGGTAAAGATATAGTTTTCTTCTATTGTTCAGTCATGGCCAATTGGCAAAGATACTAGAGTGGTTTGCCATTTCCTTCTTCACTGGATTAAGGCAAACAGAGACTGAGTGATTTACCCATGGGTAAGACTCATGAAGCTAGTGAGTGTCTTCCTGACTCCAGGTCCAATGCTCTTTCCAATGAGCCATTTAGCTGTCTCTGTTGTTTGATTTGGTCTGGTGTAACTACTTACACTAAAGACTTTTGTTAAAATTTTAAAAAAAATTTAAAAATTAAGTAGTGGGGCAGCTAGGTGGTGGTGTGGATAAAGCACTCAGGAGGACCTGAGTTCAAATCCAGCCTCAAACACTTGACCCTTACTAACTGTGTGATCCTAGGCAAGTCACTTAACCCCCATTGCCCTGCAAAAAAGTAGTTTTTCCCAGCCTACCTGCCCTGTCCTCTTTGAACTTCCTAGGTTACAATGGACAAACCTCAAGGTAAGGGAGATGTGCCCTTTAAGATATCTCAAGCTATCTGGGTTGGGTGAGGTTGGAGAAACAAGAGAAATTGATTTGTCTGTGTGATTTTAAAGGAAAAAAAGGAAAAAAGTGCCATCACTAAAATTTTGAACCTGAGCTAACTCAAAACAGTGGACTCTTGGGAAAATTGAGATTTTAAATGCTAATATTATTGGTTATAAATTCAGATTTGTTCTGAAACTAAATCATAATGTGGTCTCACTTACAGCTAGATACTATTCAAAGTCCCCAGTCCAGCTTGTCAATTAGTATTGAGGGATGTGTCATCTAGGCTGCAGCTTTTGTATTACCTGCTATATACATCATATAACAGTTCAGCTTCTACCTGTTAGCTCTCACCTACTGCTGACCCATCTACTTTTACTGAGGTGGATGTATTAAAATTGTCTTTATTTTATTATTAATAAAAGCTGACTCCATCTTGAATTCCTTGCTGATCTCCAATGATCAGACCTTTGATGTCTCTTAACAAACTAATTTTAATTATCTTTTTATTGAGTTTTGCCTCGTTAATTAGGGTGAAAGCTCAAAGTATTTTCCCTTTAACACTATATTCTCCTATTAGAGTACTTGTAGTAAATCAGAATATAATGCAAATCATATTTTCTATTTATTAGGACATTATGCTGGAAAGTACATGGATCAGAAAACCTAAGTTAAAATCTGGTCTCAGAAATGTATTAGTTATATGATGGTAAGCAAGTTGCTTCAACTCTTTACTTCAGTTTCCTAATCTGTAATAGTGAGGATCACTTAGTTGTGAAGTGTTAAACATGGTGCCTGGTGCATGGTAAGCACTAAATAAATATCAACTATTGCCATTACTATTACTATTGTTTTAAAATTGAATGTCATTACTCCATACTGGATTACTGTATACTGGTTGAGATGTGATTAGTACAAAATAGCAAAAGTGATAAGATGAATAATTTTCTATGTAAGATTAGTTAAAAATGCATTATACTGAATGGATGTAATATGACAGGTAATGAGTTGTGTTTCATGTTTTAAATACATGATATAATGTATGTTATTATTGTACTTCTAAAAGCTTTTCTTATATTGTGAATTTGGTAAACTCTTGTATTGGAAATACTGTTAGAAAAGTAACTTCTCTTTTAATCTAGATTTTGTTAGATTATGATTTGAACTGTTAAAATAATGTGGTCAAAATATTTAAAAGTACTTAATTGGCTATATTTTCCTTTAAAATGGATAATGACTTACCGTTAGAAGTAAAAAATAGCAAAGTTTTCTTTAAATTATCCTTATCTGTGGGTTCCTTGGGGCTTTCTGCTTGGGCTGGTTCATAACATCTTATCAGCCCTGCTAACCACTCCCAGTCTGAATTTACTAGGTTCTTGTATAGTAAAGGATTTTTTCTAATAGATTACTCAGTTATTGCTTATGAAAATTATGAAATTGTACATGTTAATAAAATAGTGTATATTAAATTTACATCTTTTAATCAACTTAGTAACAATAGACTTTAGATTCAGAGATTTTATCTTGCCTTAGAGATGAATAGGCAATATAGATATCTGTTAGTGTGGAGATTTATAATAGTCAGCATTTTTCTGTGTTTTTTAAAAAATCAACTATTAGGTATTCACTATATGTTCAAACTGTGATTACAGTTATCCCTTCCACATCACAGTTTCTATATATTGAAGGTCAGCATAAGAAATTAAATGGGAATTTTGGGGGAGCTCTGCAGAAACCACAGATAATACGTGAAGGCAGGCAAATGGCACAGAAAAAGTTTAGAAACTCAGAAATGCATAAGATATATGTATAGTATTATATAATATCAACCCAAATCTTACAATAAGGCACTATAAACAACCCATAAAAGAAATACAAAAAATTCAGACTTTTTCTTTGGTAAGAAGAGAGGGCCAAAAAACTTTACACCGATTTTCCAGATTGTGGAATTCTGCAATGTGGAAAGGATAACTGTATTCTTAATTTATATATGAAGGACAAATGAAATGTCCTTACATATGCATATTATAAACTGTTATTAAAATAATATCCTAGCCTTAATCTGTGATTAGTGAAATTTTGCTATCCGAGGTAAAATCTCTTGGAACTATAATTTGATATTATTGAATTTGTTTTCAGGGGTGTTATTGGAAGCATTATTAACCCAATAATTCACCATTTAAGGGAAATTCCCCGTGCTGGAGTCTATGAACTGGTATAGGTGGACATCTGGCCCTAGGGAAAATTGAGGGGACGACCTCAGCATAGACAAAGGGAGGAGCCTCTTGACTCAGTTTCCCTACTGTGTTATTTCCTTTCTAAATAAGAAATTTCCCCACCTGTTTAATTCTGAGCCTGGCTATAATACTCTGTAAATAATGATTGGCTATTAAATATGAATTGTGTCTAGGAACAAAACAGAGGTAAGGAAATTTTTTCTGTTGTTGCATATGTCAAGTCATGCCTTTGAAGGAACAGTCAATATTGTTATAACCATTTTCCTTTGTCAACCCTTGGGAAACTCTAGGCCCCTACCCTGCTCTGACCAGCAGTTACCAATTGCTCCCAAGAAGACCCCTGCATATCCCAGCAGTTTCTAACCACCCCTGTTCCCAGACAGAGATAATTGCAAGAACATTTCTGCAACCTTGCTTTTGTTACCCCTAAACACATTCAATACTGCCTTCCTGCAGTTTGGCTGTTCTGTGTACCCAGACTAAATGCTCTCCTTCTGTTTCCCACCACTATGTCCTATAAGAATCCCCTTCTCTTCCCTGGCTATCTCTGTCTGAATAAGGCAGTGTGTTGTTCTGAAGTGCAATTCCTTGACCCTGAATAAATACCTCACTTCATTTACTGATCACTTGTGTAGTCTGAGTTTTTCAAGACTGACATTTGGTGTCGGAAATGGAATTTGAAGGAGGACATCCTCAGACATCCCCTGGACACAGCCCTGTGAGTTTTGTACTCAGACCCATTTTGTTTATCTAGGGCTCAGGATCTAGACTGTCCTTCAGTAAGTCCCATCTCAGCTCTGAACTCCCACCTTGGTTGAGTTCTCTGAGGATTTATTCAAGGGTTTCTAGTAATTAGTCATTAATATTTGCCCATGGGTAAAAAATTATGGGCCACAGATGCAAATACCTGCAAGAATGGCAGGAGATAATCATGCATTTGAGATCATGTCTAGGCAAGTCAGGGTCTTCCATTAAAACCCCCAATGGGAATCATTTTTTCTTTCATATGTAGAAAATTATAAATGAGAATCTAAATCTAAATTAGCTTCAGATTAGAACCAATCTTCAACAGTCCAAGTCAGAGAAAACAATCTTGTTTATCATCTCTGTTTGTTGTCATGTGCCTCTGTGTGCCTTTAATAACATACTTCAGCAGAGAGCCTAGAAGGATGGAGTTTTAAAACAACTTGATGGGTTAGTAAGTAGAGACCTAACCCTCCATAAACCCATAGTGAGGGATAATGAGGAAGACATTGTCAGTAAGTACTTCTGTCTCTCTTTTGTTGGATTATGTATGTTTAAATTAGAATTTTTTTTTGAAAAGCAAAAGTAAAGAGAAAACTTTTTCTTGAGAAAAAAGTTTCTCTGGCCAAGTTAGAAGAAAGACAGGGAACACAGATTGGGGGTGTGTATGTAGGATGTTTCTCCCACTTTAGAGAAAGTTATGACATCATGAACTAATTAGAAGCTGTTTGTGATAAAAATGTAGGTTTTCTAGTTTGAATTTCAAATTATGGTTTGAATGTTTTTATAAATGCTGAGCTATTCTAATGAGTATGGGGTTTAGACCAGGGAGACCTGAATTACACTCTGATCTTGGGAAATTTGTTAGTTGTATGACCTTAAACGAAGTTGCTGCAGTTTATTAATTTGTAATGTGAATGAAGATAGTATCTATTATTAATTTGACAATTTTTTGTATTAGAAATATTGTTTTAAAGGTAACTCCTTTTAGAATTTGAATTCTTTGGGGTTATACATTAAGTTGTTCAAAGGATGATGTAATAGGAAAAAAGAAAACCGTTCATTTAAAAATACAATGGATAATAATAATGTTCTTACTGTGAATTCAACGTAGCAGAAATCTCTTTAAGATATCCTTATCTGTGGAATGCAGAGTTGTAAGATCTTAACAAGCCCTGCAAGGAAAGTAAGGAATTTTAACAACAATGGCTTATGATATTTAGCCCGGCATATTTTAAACTGACTCAACAGTAAGTTCTGAATTTGTACTGGTAAAGTCATATATATATATATATATACATACATATACATGTATATGCATATATACACACACATATATCTCTCCGTTATTTTACTGAATTTCATTTGTCTGTTGTAATTTCATTTGGCCTCTGTAAATGTTATCTTTTTGCGTTTTTAATGAAATGTGTTTTGTACTAATGCCTTTCCAAACTATGTGAATTTTGACTTTTTTAAATTTAAGAATTGGGATTTTAAAAGTCACTTGTGATGGAATGATTTTCCGTGTAAAATAATTTGGAAAAGTATTCAAGTAAAGTAATATAATTTTATTAGTGTTGTTTTAAATTCATAATATCGCGCATGTTATTATGTTTCTAAATTTTCTTGCATTGTATATTTTGAGAAGCCATTGTTTGAGAAATCTTATTTAAGAGGATGTTAAATTAAATTAAATTTAACCATTTAAAATTTGAATATTGTAAATTAATTGTTATTAGACAGTATTGTTATAATGTGAGACCTATCAGTTATTGAATTGGGTATATTTTTTGGGGGTATATATATATATTTGTTTTGTTTTGTTGTTTTTTTTGGTGAGGCAATTGGGGTTAAGTGACTTGCCCAGGGTCACACAGCTAGTCGCCTGGGGGGTATATTTTTAAAGAGAAAAATAATAATTGCTCATTTTGTAGAAAAGTGAGATAAGAGACCTTGTAAATATCTCCTTCTTTATGAACTTGCCAAGTTGAGCAAGGTCATTAAACCTTATCATTCCTATGAAAGAATTTGTGACTTGTTTTACTTGGAAGAATAGGATCCCCTCCCCCCTATACACATTCCTTGAAAAGTGTGTGTGTGTGTGGGGGGGTGGGGTTTAAATACCTGTTTATAATACAGAACTTATGTGATTATTTGTAATAATGAACATCGTGGAGTTATATCCGAAATAATATATACTGAAGTTACATTTTGATCCAACTTAGTCTTCTTTTAAGACAATTAGGGTTAAGTGACTTGCTGTATCAGTACAGAGAAGGGGAAAGATGCAAGGGGTGTTATGAAAATAGAATAGGCAAGACTTAGCCACGGTTTAGATAGAAGTAGAGAGGGGTAGAGAGAAGTGAGAGAGAAAGTTAGGAATGAGTTGGTAGTGGTAGGTGCTATTATCGTCCCCATTTTACATATGGGATAACTAAGGCAGAGGTTGTGACTTGCCTAGGATCACACAGGTAAGAAAGGCGGATTTGAATTTAGGTCTTCCTGACTCTGCTGTTATCTATCCACTGCACCGACTATCTGCCCTTTGTAGTAATAGGGAAGTTAGGAAGAGTGAAGGGTTTGGGGAGGAAAATGAGAAGTGTGTTTTATACATTTTAAGTTTGAGATGCCTATGAGAAAGTCTAGAAGCCAGTTGGTGATGTAGGAATGTAACTCAGGACAGAGTCTAGGGCAAATACATATAGATTTGGAGATCATATGCATAGAAATGATAATTGAACCTCTTGGAACTGATGAGATCACGAAGTGAGACAGTAACGGGGTTTAACAGCTTGCTCAGGGTGACATAGAATATGTCAGAGGTAGAAATGGTACCCAGGTATCCCTCATTACAAGGCTGGCTATCTCTCCACTACACCAAGTTGCTTCTTTATGTAGATGACTCCCAGATCTAAGTATCTCTCCCTAGTCTCTTTGCCACATCTCAGTGAGAGACAGGGGTTGGAAGGGAAAATAAGTTTGTTACTTGTGGAGCAAGTACTCCAGAGAACATGGTGTAAGGAGTAGGTAGCTTTTGAGTGGGACACTGGAGGGACTGTATTGAAGGGGATGAGAATGGATGGGATCTTAGAGGTCATGGTTAAGAGATATAAGGGGAGGGGGCAGCTAGGTGGCGCAGTGGATAAAGCACCGGCCCTGGATTCAGGAGTACCTGAGTTCAAATCCGGCCTCAGACACTTGACACTTACTAGCTGTATGACCCTGGGCAAGTCACTTAACCCCCATTGCCCCGAAAAAAAACCCCACCAAAAAACAAAAAACAAACAAACAAAAAGAGATATAAGGGGCCCAGGATGACTTCTAAGTGTTGACATGAGGAACTGGGAGGATGATGTTGCTCTCTACAGTAATAGGGAAGGTAGGGGGCAGAGGGCTTAGGAGGAAATATGAGTTCTGTTTTGGATACATTGAATTTAAGATGTCCATTGTATTTCCAGTTTGAGCTATCTGAAAGGCAGGTGGAAGTAGGAGATTGGAGACCAGCAGAAATGTTGGGGCAGGAAAGGTAGATTTGAGAATTGGTTGCATAGAAATGGTTATTAAGTCCATGGGAACTGAGAAGACCACTAAGTGAAGTATTATAGAAGAAGAGGCCCTGAGGGGCAAGAGCATGTGATATGGATGAGAATCCAGTAAAGGAGACTGAGGAGTGGTCAGATAGGTAAGAGAAGAGCCAAGAGAGGGTAGCCATTAGGCAGGAAAAGGGTTCAGGAGATGGAAATTGAATCTGCATAGCAGGAGAAAGAAGTCCTGTTCCCCAACAACTTGCCTCTTCCTTCTCCTCTTCCCTCAAAGGGCAGGCACAGCTGGAGATGGAAGACATGAGATCAAAGGGTAGGTTCTCCACATGCCAGATGGGAGATTGGGAAGATTGTAAGCCAGGTGAACTCCTTGAGAAAGGGGAAATGACTTGAAACTCTCACAGAATGCTAGTGTTGGCCAAGACTTTTAGAGGCCACCTTGTCCATCTTGTACCTTAGTTGTCTTTGTTTGGACAAATCCAACAAATGGCTACCCAGGCTCTCCTTGAAGACCTCCAGTGACAAAGAATTCACCAAGTTATAAGGCAGTCCATTCTACTTGCAGAAAGTTCTGTCAGGAAGGTTTTCCTCAAATGCTTCTACAATGCATCTCTTTGTAACTTCTCTCCATTGTTTCTCTTTCTGTTTTATGAGGCAGGAGGCTAGTTAGTTTACATTACAGTCCTTCAAATAGTTCCTAACCTAAACTTTCCCTTTTTCAGGCTAAATGCTTTTTTTTTGGCGGGGCAATGAGGGTTAAGTCACTTGTCCAGGGTCACACAGCTGGTGTCAAATGTTTGAGGCCGGATTTGAACTCAGGTCCTCCTTAATCCAGGGCCGGTGCTTTATCCACTGCGCCACCTAGCTACCCCAGGCTAAATGCTTTAAGATAACTACAAACATTTATTAAGCATATCACGATGCTAGGATGAATAGTGGAGATAAAGTTCAAATAACATGGTGCCTGTCCTGACAGAGCTTAAAGTTTATGAAGTATTTTTTAAAAAATTTCATCCTTACAACTGGTCTATGAGATAGGCAAGGCAAGTATTATCTCCACTTTGCAGATGAAGAAACTGAGGCTCAGGGAAGTCAAGTATTTGTCCAAGGCTGTACAGCTGGAGAGAATCTAGGTCTTGTGATTGTATTCAGTAGTTTTTTTTTTTTCCATTTCATCACATGGTGAGGGCAACAGAGGATTAGCTCCGTTTTCCTTGGCTCCAAAGGGACTCTATACCAGTGTTCTCACTCAAAGTATTAGCATGGAGAGGACAGACTGAGTATTTTCTGACAAGAAACAATGATGTGAAACTAGAAATCTTATAAAAACAAATGTTGAAAACTATCTCTACATGTAACTAGAAAATAATATGTTTATGATTTAAAAACAACAATGATGGATAAGGGTTAGTTCAGCCCTAATTCAGAGGCACCCAATCCTAAGAGGAAAATCCAAATTCTCCAATTCTTCTGTGGGAATTTATCGTGATTTGGGGACTGAGATTAAAAAGCCTTAGGCCCTCAGGTTTTTTTCTGTGTAAGAGGGGCTGGTGCCCCTCCCCCTCCACTTCAGCAGAGCTGAAAAGCCCTGTGGGCCCTAAGCAATGCCAGCCAGAAGGATGGAGATCATGGGCTTGCCCTGCTGGTCCGGGGTGCACAGCAGGGGCACGGCCCCTTGAGCCCTGGGTGTGGTGCAGCATAGCAGACTCGAGCCCCGGCCGCAGCCCAGCTGGCGGATTAGCTTGGCATGTGTGGGGGCAAAGGGAGCCCAAGGTTTGAGGGGAGAGAAGGAAGATATATACTGGGCAGTTAGACAGTGAGGTGGAGACGGAGAAAAACCTAAGAGCAAGGCTACAGGATGGACAGAAGGAGGATGCCGGAGGACTAGGAAATCGCTAAGGAGACTGTGGCTACAGTAAAGAAAGGGGATTCACAACAGTAAGAGGCTTTTCAGGGGGGTTGGCAGGAGTATGGAGCAGGGAGGCTTTTCAGTGAGGGGAATGCTAGAAGAAGGTCCGTTAGTATGCAGGAGGACGCTAAGAAAGGTAGGTGGCAAAGAGTAAGCATAAGTTACGGCAGGAGAGAGACACACCAGAAAGCAGTCAGGTTGTATATTTTATTTCCCTGTATTCTTATTTTTAAATCGTATCTCATAAATAAACTCTGCTTTGATTATTTAATTAAGAGGCTTCTTGTTTGCTTATCAATTTGGGAGCGGAGCAGTGTGGAGAAACTTTTAAACAGCCCATACTAAGTTAATAGCAGTCAAATAGCCAGCCAGTCAAAAGTCCCCAGATTAGGCCCCCAGTTAGATTAGGGCCCGGCTAGTCAGTTAAAATATTCTTACATTTGAATGGTGACTGCGGCAGGACTTATGGCCCAATTAAAATTTTTCTAAAATAAATTTTCATATAAGTAGTTATATAATTTTTCAGGTTAGTTATAGTTATTTTTTTTTTTATACTTTTTAGTCCCTCCCTCAGTTTGGATCATTTTGTACTATATAGACTTTTCTGTATTAGGCTCTGGAAATGAAAAACCACAATTTTACTATAAAATATAACCAGCAAACAGCCACCCAGGGTTGCTGCTTAAGTTGCCCAAAGTTATGATGAATGAAGCCCATTCCTGGAATTTTCTCCTTAAACCTTGTAAGAGGGCCAGGACTCCTTCAAAGGCCAAGCCCGATCCTTGAAACAAACAAAATCCATTTGTGCCCTTGGCACTATCACCACAATGGATATAGTGGAAATTATAGGTGTCATTAACCTCTAAAAGCCAAACTAATTATGGACATTGTTTAACCTCTATAAAATAGGTGCAGCAATACTTGTACTATCTACCCCAGTCATTGAATGTAAAGCCTATAGAAATCTATAGATCTACAGAAATATATAAAGCTATAGAAAAACTATAGAAATTATGTTTTTGGCATTCAAAGCCCTTCGAGACCTAGCCCTCCTCACCTTGCCAGTCTTCTTACAGGTTACTCCCCAATACTTAATCTTTGATCCAGTGACACAGACCTCCTGGCTGTTCCATGAACAAGATGCTCTTGGCCATTCTCTTTGACTGCCCCCCATACCTAGAGTGTTCTCTCTCCTCCACTCCCACTACTGACCTCCTTGGCTTCTTTGAAGTCCCCAACTAAAATCCCATTTCCTACAAGAAGCCTTCCACAACCCCCTCTTAATTTTCAGTGCCTTCCCCCTTTAACTATTTCCTATTTATCATGCATATAACCTGCTTGGTATGTATTTGTTTGCATGCTGTCTCCTTCATTAGATTGTAAGGTCCTGGAGGGCAGGGATTCTTTTGCCTCCCTTTTCATCCCCAGTAGTCAGCACAGCACCAGGCATACAGTAGGCACTTAATAAATGTTTCCTACCTTTATAGCAGATCACTTAGAAAAGCAACACAATGTAGTTGAAAGAGAATTAGATTTTAGAGTCTTACAGGGGTGAGGCCACCAAGCATGTTCTTGGAGCCACAGGTGACAGGTGGACACCAAAGGTAGATGAATGGCCCTTTTCAAAAGGGTTTACCAAACCCTCATACTAGAGGTGCTGGTTCCCCTGATCATTGATTACCCACCTCCCTCCCCCTTTGTTGTTTACCTGTCACCCAGCTCTCACCTGTGGCTCTAGGTGGCCTTAGCATGTTCTGAGGCCATGCTCCCGTGAAACCCTCTAGGCAGATGAGCTAAACCAGGATGAGGGTAACCAACAGGCTTCAAACCTTCAAACATGAAGATTTCCTATTAGAATGGGCGGATAAGAACAATTTGTTCCAACAGCTTTTATGAAGGCTGCAGAAGAAGGTGCTGTGGGGTGCTTAGAGCTTCGGACACTGAAGCTATCAGTCACCTACTGCATCCTGGGCAACTTGACTTTTGTTTTGCCACTGGACTTCGATGACTAGATGAGGGAGTGAGGTTGAGCACTTTGTGCAATTCTGCCTCACTTAAGTCTAATTTGCCATCATCCATGATGTCTTTGGTCCTCTTCAATAAAAAGAACACCACCACCAAGTACAACTGAATGAACAGTAGACTGGAACGCGGGAGATCTGGGTCTTAGTTGTGGGCGCATCATAAACTAGCTGGATGAGCTTGATCAAGTCACTTTCTCTGGGTCTCAGTCCCCTCATTTTGCTAAATGATCCAGTGGGTTTAGGAGACCTTGCAGAACCAACTTCTCAAGATATCATGAATAGAATCAGAAGAATCTTCAGAAAGGAGGAGGGCTTGAGTTCGGTGGTTTCTAGACCGTAGACACACAGCGGGCATAGGAGTCCAGTACCTGCAACTCACCTCACCCCGGTAGCAACAGCCTCAAATACCGCCCCCCCCCCATGTGACTTCCTGGTTTCCGTCCCTCCACCTCCTCCCAAGCCAAGCTGGAGGAAAATCCCAAGTAGTGAGTTGAAGTCCCGTCGAGGCTTCAGCGCGCAAGCGCGCGGCACGTAGCGGGCCGCCAGTCGGTTCTCTCCCATCCTCCTTTCCTTACCGCTCCCCCCTGCCCCCCCCACCTCCTTCCCGGCCGGGGCCGGATGGTTTCCCGGCCTGCCCCGCGCAGGCGTTGACGTCCGCACAGCTTCGTCCCCGCCGCCGCTGCCGCCATTGGAGTCAGCGCTTCCTCCGTCCATCCCCATCTTGAGGCTCCTGCCGCTGCCGCCTCAGCCTTTCTCTTCTTCCTCGTCCTCCATTGCTGTTTTGCTTTAGCTCTGCGAGCCTGCTGTCGCTAGGGAGAGGCTGCCCGGGCAGGGTGGGTGGGAGGGTGGGAGGGAGGGACAGGGTGGGGGGTCGGTGGGCAAGCGGGCGGTGAGGAGCGGGAAGTGACAGGGCCCCCCACCCCACCCCACCCCGGCCAGAGACGGAGCCTCGGCGCCACCCCCGCAGTCCCGGCGGGCCCAGGCCCTCAGCGCCGCGCCGCCCTTAGACGCACCGCGCGGGACCGGCCCGACCCGACCCGACCCTCGGTGCCCCCGCCTCCCGGACCCGGGGCAAGCCCTTCCCTTCTCCCCTCCCCTCCCCTCCCCTCCCCCTTCCTCCCCCTTTCCACCCCCCGGGACCTGGTTCATGAATTATGTCGGCCACCAGCGTAGACCCTCAGGTAAGTCTGTGGTGTTGGTGGGGAGGCTGGGGTTACCTCCGGGGTCCCCGCCCCCGGAGTGCGTCTGAGGGGAGGGGGCCGGGAGAACTCCTCTGGGCTGTTTGCCCCTTCTTTCCGCTGTTCATTCATACCCCCACCCCCAGTCTGGACTGCTGTTCCGAGATCTTCCTGCTATTCCTTTCCTCCCCGCTTTCGATCATTCCCAGCCTTCTCCAGTTCTGGGGAAGCTTTAAAGGGGGGTGGGGAGGGGCGCGCGGGGAGGAAGAGAAGAAACTGTCTGTGACCTGGAAGGGTAGAGAAAGCTCCCCACCCCGCATGTAAACTAAACATAGGCTTGGATTAATAATTGCAATGAGGAGTGAGTACAGTACTTTCCATTGTTAAAAAACAAAACAAAAACATTCTTTTAAACGAGGCACTTAGAACTTTGGTGTTTTTCTTTTAAACTTTTCTTACTGGACTTAATCGATAGCTCAACGAGTAACTTTTTTTCATCCTTTCTTGGGCTTTTTCTGTGTTTGGTCTCCTGGACTATGGCATTACAGAGAACAAAAGGACAAGATAATAAAGGTAAGGAAAGTTCTGGGAATTTGTATTTGATTGTATAATAGTATATGATGAAGGAGGAGCTCGTTCTTTTAAAATGATTCATGTTTGCAGTAAAGACCATATGGAAAACACCTAGTAGGCTACCAAAGAAACCAGTCTTTTTTTTTTTCGTTAGATTTTTAAGAAACGCTTTGGGTTGCATGCAGGGTAAGGTTGTTAACTTGTTGAAGAAAATAAATTTCCAGACATAAAAAAAATCCCAGGAAAGGTATTGTGGTATACAGGAAAGCACAGGCCTGAAAATCAGAAGAGGTGGCTTTTTATCACAGCTTTTTGACTATGTGACCTTGGCCAAGTCATTAGGCCTCAGATACCACATCAGTAAAGAGCATGGTTTGAACCAAGACTAAGATTTAAATTTTTCTGATTCTGTGCTTTCCCTCATATTCTTCTTTTATTTTTGTTTAATGATGGAAGTGTGAGGGAGTTCCCAGATTGAATCATCACAGAATTGAATGATTTAAATGAAAATGCAGGTCTATTTTACCTAGTCCTAAGATAATTTATGTAGCAGAATTGTCATCTGATTTAATATGTGCTTCTCTGGGAAGGAAGTTTAATTCTTTTTGTGTGGTCTCACACTTTAAAGATCTTTTGGAATAGTTGAAATTTTGTTTTTTAAAAGTTATAAAACCAGTAATCAGAAATCTTCATATTTTTTCAGAAGACTGTTTTTACTTTGCTGTATTGTGCTGATGTCATTAATTGCATTGTGTATATTCATTTTTCCAGGTCAGAATCATAAATGGGGTTGGAACTTAATTATGTGACTTCCAGAATTTTTTGTCATGTAATTGTAGTCATTTCCTCAGCTACATGTGCATCACAAATTTTGTGTGTTTTCCTGAAATAGAATTTTCATTGGTGTCCTTAGTTTGGAATGGAATTTGAGTCTCATTTACTACAAGTTGAGCTTAGCTCTTATTTATTAGGAGGTAGTCTATGTGAACATGTGTATACATTAATTACTATGTGCCATTTTGGGGGGGGAGGGTGGGGAGTAATCTGGGAAAGGTCTTCTGCAGAAGGTGGTTTTTGAGTGGAGGCTTGAAAGAAGCCAAGGATTCTAAGAAGTGGAGATGTAGAAGAGCCTTCCAGGTCTAGGGGACAGTTAATAGAAAGGCTCAGAGATGGAAATGGAGCTTAGTATGTGAGGAACTGCAAGTAGACCAATGTAGCTGGACCACATCCATGGTCATTTATATACATTCGGTCTTTATTTTAGTTTATTTTTAGACTTCTCAAAATTCATAAAAATAAAATATCTAAGGTTATTTAAAGTTCTGTGCTATTATGTGTAGTACTATTAATGATTATTTCCATTTTTACATATTGGAAATCATGTAATTTTTAACAAAAATTAATAGGAAAAGAAACTTGATCTTTTTTAATTTGTATGTTTTAAAGTGATTGTTGATGAATTTTTAAGGTGTAATATTTTACAACTTCTAGTACAAAATGGTTCGTTGCATCAGAAGGATACAGTGCATGACAATGACTTTGAACCCTACCTTTCTGGACAGTCAAATCAGGTTAGTATGTTGTTAATGTGTTCTTTAAAAATTTGTTTACATTGAAAATTTTTTGCTGTGTGCTTTGGGGCTGTTTTTTTTTTTAATTCCCCAAGGAATAAATAAAACAGTATAGTTTGAAGTGAAAGAAACCCTGAAAAAATTTTAAATAAGAGGGCTAACTAGCCTTTTGACTCTTAAAGTATGCTTCTATATTAAACAGGTCAAAAATGCAATTAAGATGAGAGTCTTTATTTCAGGCAATAGCATGGTATAGTGGATTAGAGTGCTGGATTTGGAGTCAGGAAGACCCCAGTTCAAGTCTCATCTTTGACACTTACCTGAGTGACCTTAGACAAATCACTTAACTTCTCTGGACCCTGATTTCCCCATCAGCAAAATGGGGGTGGGGTTGGGGGAGTGGACTAGTTTGGCTTCTAAGATCCCTTCCATCTCTAAAGTCTTAGGATTTTTTCTGATGGAACTGCTTCCTATGGAGGGATGTGATAGAATAGATAGAGGAGTTTTCAGGTGGCTTTGAGAATTGTCATTTAATATGGTGTCTTTGGCAAGTCTTTGGCCATTGTAGCAAGCATATATTCAAAAGCTTCCAGAGCACTGGCTTTGAGTTACATGGTCTGGGCTTAAATCCTGCTTCTGCTGCTTCATCCTTTGTAATCTTGGGCAAGTCACTTAATATCTCTGGCCCTTGCTTTCTCTATCTATAAAATGAAAGATTTAGACTAAATGATCTCCTAGGTCCTTTGCAACCCTAAAAATGTTTCTGTGACCTATGTTTAGAACTATGAAAAAGTCCTGTTTTCTTAGTTTTAAACTTAGAATGTACTTTAGAGGAATGCTCCTCCCCCACCCCACATACTTTGACCTTCCACAGAGCACCCACTTCTGATGACTTTTTTTCCTGGCTGTCTTAATACTGGCTCCCTGCCAGGTGTTAAGTCAGAGACTAAGCTATTAATAGTCCCAGTAGGCTGACAAGCCCCATAGAGATGAGCACAGGCCATCTAGAATTCCTCTGCTTGCTTCTTGGTTAGTCTGACTCTCTGCCAAAGCTAACCAGACTCAGAATATCTTAGCCTATTGCCTCTCTAGTTAGCAATGCCTTGCCCTGGGTTTGGGAAGCAGAGATGACCTCATCTCAACTCAGGGTAATAGGTCATAGATTTGTAACAGGAAGAGGAGCCTCAGGAGTAATTTAGTCCAACCCCCTCATTTTATTAAGAGGAAACTGAAGCCCAGGGAGGTTAAGTGATTGTCCTAAGCTCATGTAATAGTAAGTGGTAGACCTGGGTTCTGTCCACTCTCTGTAGATCCAGCATTCTTTCCTCTTCACCATCTTCCCTCAGGTCAATGACAAAAGGCTAATTTTTCTTTAGCTTCAGGTTCATTTTAGAGACTGTACAATGAAAATGTTTCTTTGTCCATCATGATTATATTTTAATTTAACTTACTTTTGGATTTTTCTATATATCATTATGTTTTACTCTCTTATGCATTGAACTTATCCTTAGTTATTTTACATATATCTAATGTTTCCAGTTACATCATAAATTCTTTGAGGGCAAAGACTTTTATTTTGTATATGCATTCTGAGCACCTACCACAGAGCTTTGCACATAGCAAGTGCTTCACAAATGTTTGAACTGTTGAATTTTAGCCAAAAAAAGTTTTAAAAAACTTAACTGAACTGGCTTTTTCAAAAATTGGAATAGCTACCTTGGCCACAATTCTGTATTGGTTCTGAGGTAATGTAGAAAAAGTTTGTACCACTGGCCATTATCACATTTTTTATTACTTTATATGAAGTTTTAAAATTTGTAGTGAGATAGAGTAAAGCTAATAATTGATAATGGAACATTTTCCAAATACCCTACTGATGTGGAAGTCATATTTAGAAATGTTATTGGATGCATGGAGGATGCTAGATTCTTGATGCTTGTAGAACTATAGAATATCACAGTGACAATTCATATTTCTGTAGTACTTTCAGGTTTACCAAGCCATCTCCTTACTACAACTCTTTGAGGTAGGCAGTGTTCTTTTTATTGATCTTGATTTTATAGATGAAGCAACAGGGTCAAAGAGGTGAAGGGACTTGCCCATGGTTACATAGCTAGTAAGTATTATATCTAGGATTCAGATCCAGGGCTCTTTCCACTACAAATTAATCGGTGGAGATAATACATATTTGCAATCCCTACACATAAATGTAAGCTATTCATATTACCATTATACCAGTCTAAGAACTGGCTGGGAACTCAGAAATCATCTGGCTTATTACCCTTTTTCCACTACCCCATCCACCAATTTTTTTTAGAGGATGAAGGAAGTTGTGGCTGAGAGGTTAATTTCCTTGCCCAAAACTACAGAGTTGGAACCAGAAAGCCTTTTTTTATCTTTTTAAAAAATTAATTTTATATATAAATCATATGTGAGTTCAATTCTATTTAAAATCTCCTTAAATTATTATAATTGTGAGTTATTTGGGGATACTGCTCTTTTGTCTTTGGATTCTAACTTCTGAAATAGGTCATTATTTCGTTTGCAGAATTTTCTTCTTTCAAACAATCCTGAATTTTCAAACTTATTTTCAAGATGTAATATGCTAATCCATTTTTCAATAGTGATTTTGTCTGATCATTGAAGTGAGACCTCTTGCCAATCTAGATATTTCCAGATGCCTTGATTGTATTCTAGGTATCTAGATATTGTTGATGACATCCAGACTAGATGTACTGATGTTTACTACAAAACCTGAACAATTTAGGCAAAATAAAGAAATGCACTTTTAGACACAAGTCTGTTTTTGCAAATTTCTCATTGTTGGAAGTTAAGTTGAATTGAAATGGAATATAAAATGAGGCATTCATCATTTACAAAATTGTCTCCTATGAACTTCTTAAAATCGTTAGTTTTAAAGATTCGGTCCTTTCTGGTCTCTTACTGTCTTGTATGATACAGTAAATTAGAGTAATAGTAAGATCTTGACTATCCTAAAACTCAGGGAGTTATGGATAGCTGATTTTATTATATGCTTGAGGGTTTACCCCTTTAAGGATCCAAACATTTAAAAAAGTTTTGAAAAGTCTTTATATTTAATACACTATTTGTCAAATGCCAATTATGTGTGAGTGTTATAAGAGAGACAGTGGAGTATAAGAGGTAGAGAGCTGGTCTTAGAATCAAGAAGACATGGGTTCAAGTCTTGTCTCTGGCTGTGTCATCTTGGGCAAGTCAATTGACCTCTCATTATGCCAGGAAACTTTTTAATTGCATTAAATTGCAAAACTGGTACCAGTCTGTATTGGTGGAGGAAGTTCTTCACCTGGAGCTCCCTACACTAATTTTTAAAAAATGAATAAAATACTATGCTGGTGTAAACTGTATTGCATACTTTCCTGCCTTCTTAAGGTATACTCACCACAAACATTTTCTTGATGCTGGGATGCAGGTGGAGTATCATTGTGAATGCTAGTTAATATCAATCAATCAATAAACATTTATTAAGTTCCTACTATGTGCCAGGCACTGTACTAAGCTTTGGAGATACAAAAAGAGGAAAAAGACAGCCTCTGCCCTCAGGGGGCTCACCATCTAATTGGGGAAACAACTCTTAAACAAATAAAGGATAAATAGGAAATAGTTAACAGGGAAAACACTAGAATTTAGAGGGGTCAGGAAAGGCTTTCTTTAAAAGATGGGATTTTAGTTGGAACTTAAAGGAAGCCAGGGAATTTAGGAACTGGAATTAAGGAGCTGGAATTTAGGAATGAAAGTGCTCCAGGCATGGGGGACAGTCAGTGAAAATACCTAGAGCAGAGAGATGGAGTGTGTTGTTTGTGGAATAGCAAAGAGACCAGTGTCACTGGATCAGAGTAAGGAGTAAGAAAACTGAAAAGGTAGGATTAGGTCATAAAGGGCTTTGAATGCCAGACAGCATTCCATATTTGCTTCTGGAGACAAAAGGAAGCCTCTGGAGTTTATTGAATGGTGGGGAGTGACATGGTCAGACTTGAACTTTAGGAAATCGGTTTGGTGACTGAATAGAGGGATGCATTGGAGTGGGGAGAGACTTGAGGCAGGCTGACCCACCAGCAGGCACTGCAGTAGTCTAGGCATGAGGTGATAAGGGCCTGCATTGGAATGGTGTGGGTATCAGAACAGAGAAGGGGGCATATTTGAGAGATCTTGCAAAAGTGAAATTGACAGACCTTAGCAACAGCTTAGATATGGGAGTGTGAGGTAGTGATGAATCCAGCTTGACTCTTAAGTTATAAGCCTGAAGGACTAGGAGGATGGCTTCCTCTCTAGTAATAGTGAAGTTGTGGGGGTGGGGTGAGGGCTTAGGGGAAAAGATAATGAGTTTGCTTTGGACATGTGGAGTTTAAGATGTCTATTGAACATCCATGTGGAGATTTCTGAAAGACAGTTGGAGATACGAGATTGGAGGTGGACAGACTGGTTGGGGCAGCTGAATACAGTGGTACCTAAAAGTACTTTTGAGTTGCATAGGGCTGAATGGCCCAAGACGTTTTTTTCCCCTGTGTCCTGCTTTTCAGTTTTTCTTGTCTTTTGCTTTGCTGTCCTTTATCACGTCTTGCTATCAGTTTGCTTCTCTGTTAGCTCTTGGTGTGTAAATAAAAGGAAATAGATTCTGCCTACAGTGAGGGATTTTCATGTGTAGAGTAAGTTATAGAGCATGAACTTTGTAACATTTATTTTATCTGTGCAGAAGCCTCTTTTTACTTTACTGGTTCTTATTTATGTTCTGAATAGATAAGGTACTAGATTCATAGGAATTAGAACTGGAAGGAACTTTATGGATCATATGGTACAAATGTCTCTCAGTCCCTTCACCCCCATATTACAGATGATGATATTGAGGTCCAGATAAGAGAAATGACTTTCTTAAGGTCCCATAAGTAATAAGTAACTGAACTGGGAACTCTTAAGTATTCTCCACATCTCATGAATGTTCTTTACAGTACACCATGCTTTTTTCCTTCTATTTTCCTTCTCATTAGCTCTATGGCCCTGGGCAAATCACTACCACTCCATTTCCTCATCTGTACAATGAAAATAATAGTTCAGTATCTGCTTCACAGAGTTTATGAGAAAAGATCTTTGCAGACCTTGTAGTGCTATATAAATGTGAGCTACTGTTTTTGTGCAATTTAGCTTTATTTACAATGTATGGAAAGGTATCACATGTCTAATGTAAAAAGAAAATTAATATTTTTATTAAAAATCTTATCTTAAATTTTTCATAATTTAACAAGGTCATCTCTTTAAGAATGGCTTTCAGAATTAAGTCTAAAGCAGTCAGTTGAGCAATGAAAGGATTGAGGAGGAAAGGAAATTTTGTAGCAGTTAAGTAGTATATAGGCTGTTTAAAAATCATAGGATTTAGTTGTAGATGGGATGTTAATGATCATGTAGTACTAGACAACTAGTACAACCCCTTCATTTTAATAGGTGCAAAAACTGAGACCCAAAGAAAAAGTGATTTGTCCAAGGGTAGTAAGTGACAGAAACAGGATTTGAACCCAGGCCCTCTGACTGTGACTCGAGTTGTTTCTACCGCATACTGCATATTGTGTGTGGTCCATGAGTTACTCAGGGGGACTAGACTGATTAGGAGCTAGCACTGTCAGATATATGTATAGTGCTTTTACTTTTGAGTTTTTCAGTTAAGTTTATGATGTGTAATCAAAGTTGATTTGGCCTATTCTAAACTTTTTTTTCAGAAAAACATACTGTAATGAAACAACTTTTTTAGGTTCCAGAATTGATTTATTTGAGACATTTATAATTAAAATAGCTAGATTTAATTTTGAGGCTTAACTATGTAGTGCCTCTGTTAGTACTCTATGTTTGTAAATACTTTTATCATATTATTGATATGAATCAGTTGAAAACTACTGTTCTGGCTTTTTTGTTTTACCCATTTTTAATGATGTTAGAAGATTGTCCTAAGAGACAATTTCCCAGCAATAGTTTATACACTGCTGAAAGTAGAGTTCTTAACACTTTAATCAAAGATATTTTTAGGGATTTTATTTAACTTCTCAGAAAAAAGACATTAAATAGATGTTCTTTATCAAAGTGAATTTTTAAATTGTATTTTTTGTATCTGTAGTAGAATATCTTTTAAATCACTTATTGGTAAGTCTAGGGCATTCATTTGGGGCATCTATTTGAGAGAAAACACAAATATTTTAGGGATTTAAACAGTTGTTAATCTTAGCCATTTTTTTGATCTAGATTTCTCACAATGAAGTTTTAAAAAACTGAAATTTCCTTGAAGCATATAATAAAGATGAATATTAACTTTACCAATATAATTACTTAAAACCAAATGCGCTGATGGAATGAGCAGCAAGTTTTATTATTTTTATTGGTAGATAAGTTTTCAAAGACAATAAGCATATTGTGTCATAAAACATACTGAGAAATAATATATGTCAGAAACTGCTGTCTCTGCATTCCATTATTGAGCTTTCTAATTCTGGAGATAAACAAGAATTCAAAGGGAAAAAATCCTTATGAATACTTATTTAAAATTATCAATCAAGTGAAGGAATTTCAATGATTTTCTTGACATACATGGTACCCACCCATGGGGATTTCTTCTTAAACTTTCTGTAAATTTAAGATATTCTCTGACCTTAGAGGCCCTGGCCTTTATGAATTATTTCATAGGGAGCAAAACCTCTTCATTATGTTTGGTGATTTTACTACTTCGAAAGAACTCGTGAAAGTAATCAGATTCATCAGATGCTTTCTAATATACCTTTAAAGGCTTTCTGCTTAAATGACTTCCTAAAATAAATAAATAAATAAGATTTTTTAAAGAATGACTCTTCCTTTTCTCTGTCATTGTAATGTCTGAATCATTTTATTGTTCATGAAACTTAAGTATTTACATAATTTGGGGTCTTGCTTCTCAGAAAAAAGGATATAGGAAATAAAGATTTCAGTTCCATGACCTTTTTATATGATTACATTTCCAGTGAATACGGAAACACCCTTTCCTGCTTTTAGTTCTGGAGCCAGTGTATACCAGTTTTAACTTTTGAATATATTTTTTTGTAAGACATCTTTTTGGGGTTTTTTTTGGGGGGGGGGGAGTTGCAGGCCAATGAAGGTTAAGTGACTTGCCCAGGGTCACACAATAAGTGTTAGTGTGTCTGAGGCTGGATTTGAACTTGGGTCCTCTGGAATCCAGGGCTGGTGCTTTATCCACTGCACCACCTAGTTGCCCCCATAAGCCCTTCTTTTTAAAGTAACAAAAGTAAATTGACTAAGAATACTAACCAGTGATTACTTAAATTTTCATTGTCTATTAGGGAGTTTATAAACTTCTACAAAGAAACTCCTTTTTTTAGTTCCTGATTTACTTATCTTGGTTTTGCTGTTTGAAGGAAACTGTTAATATTTTCTGTTTTAAAGAGGGATTACTGTCTCAGAGACTGGGATTATAATGTCATCATAGTTAAGGCTATTCATTAGTTGTTTGAGGTAATGCTTAGACCAAAGGAATTGGTAGTTTTGGTTTTAACTTTTATTACCCTAATATGTTCCCATAGGATTGTTTTTGTTATTGCTTCTGAGAACAGGAGTATACCCTTTATGAAATATCACAAAAGCATAAATATACAGTTTTGATTTTGTTTTCATATCTTCGATAACTAACCTATGTAAATGTTTTACTCTTCAATAAATCTGATTTCATTTTTGTGGGTATTTTTTCTACCTGTGCTGATTGAAGCTCTTCTATATAAGTTGTTCCAAAAGTCTTTTGTGCAGCTTTAAACTTTAATAACTTAAAACTTTGGAACATTCTGTACATAGTCTTTGTGAGTAACCATGGCCAAGTGAATCACCCTGATGGGCTGTCTTCTATTGTCAACTTTTCTAGACTTACCAAGACTAATCCTTAGATGATAATTCTTTACTGGTACCATACTTGTTATCTTTTCAAGTTAAGACCTGCCTTAGCTTGTGCATTAGTGCCATAGCCTTTGAGAATTCAGAGTTGCTGTCATGTCATAATGAGGCGTTCATATGTATTACTCCTGGGGGACTCCACTATTGTTAAAACTGAAATAAATTTGCAACCTAATGAATTGAGGAAGTACAGAGCTAATTTGTTTGTTACATGAAAAAATAAAGTTAAGGAGTTTTCAGTTTGCAATAGAACTATAGAATTTTTTGAGCTAGAAGAGACCCTATAGATGATCTTTTATGTGCTCGAATGCTCAATGTATGTAGACAAGACGTAACAGAAAACATGTAAACTAAAGTAGGGGAGGGAGGGTCCTGTGTGAGCACAGAATAAGAATGAGTTTGTGTTTGTAAGCATGTACATGAATGAAAGGAAATGCCAAAAGATTGTTTCTTGGGGTGGATTTTGTATGTTATTTTGGTGGTTACACCTACACAAGGCTAAGAACCAAAGAATAAGTTTATGTATGTGCAAGGAAGGTTATATGTAAGGCTAGAGACTCTGTGTGTATGTGTGTGTGTGTGTGTGTGTGTGTGTGTGTGTGTATTTAAGAGGAGTGGTGAGTGGATGAAGGAAGAGAGGGTCTCCATTTTTTCATTGTCCCTATTTTTATATGAGCTTCCTGCTGAAAGAGGAAGTGAGACCTCCTGACCTTGAGGACAGAGAAATAGCATCTTGGAGTGGCCGGTCCAGGGACTGATGACATAGCTTCTTGTGGAAAAGTTGGTGGATTTGAAATTAGAGAACCTGGGTTCAAATCCTATCACTTCTGCTCAATAGCTTTTGCCTTCAGCAAGTTTTTTTACTTCTCTGGGCCTTAATTTCATCATTTGAAAAATTAATGAATTAAAACAGATGATCTCTAAGATCTCTTTAATCTTTAGACATATGATTTTCTTGTTAGCAGCACTTTTAAGTAAACTGCTTCTCAGCTCTATTGAATGTTGTAAATACCTATACAATAGGTAAAGAAGGAAAATATATAAATAGAATCTTATCTCTTCCCTCCCTTCATCAGGCATTTATTTTCAGTATGTGGGGGTTAGAAAGAAATGGAAGACAGTTCTTTCCCACTAGGAGAGTACAATATAGTTCAGGAGATAGTGCAGTCATTAAAAGATAACTGTCATAAAAACCGAATATTTATAAAGGAATTTAAATATGTTAGGGAATTTTGCTTCTTAAAGGAACTTTCAGAGAAATCTTTGAAGGAAAACTCATTTTATAATGTAATCACTTCCAGTTGATTTGTGTATTTGTGTACAGGTAGGAGCATACCTGTATTCTCCCTATAGACTGTTCTTTGTATAGGAAAAATAAGCAGAAAAAATATGAAAATTGGGGGTGGCACGTTAGTAGTTCTGGAGCTCAGGAAAAGTTTGGGGCAGAAAATGGCACCTGAGCAGTTTTGAAAGAAATAAGGGATACTAAGAGATGGAGGTAAGATGAGAGTGTGCATTCCAAGTGTGGCAGATGTCTAGTGCAAAGAATATCAAGAAGGCTAATTTGGCTGGCAATAAGAATACCATATAATAAGGTTGGAAAGGTAGTTTAGGGCCAGGCTGCGAAAGACTTAAAAATCTAAACAAAGGAAGTAAATAAATAAATCCCTATTATCAGAGATGGAAGGTAGTGGTTTAAGGTGCATCGTGCTATTTTATGTGTTTGCATATATACTTGGATTTGATTTGCAGTTCAGTCAAGACATATATATGTCAGGAGCAACCATTACTTCTGATACTAACATTTCTTTCTTTCTTTCTTTCTTTCTTTTTTTTTTTTGGTGAGGCAATTGGGGTTAAGTGACTTGCCCAGGGTCACACAGCTAGTAAGTGTCAAGTGTCTGAGGCCGGATTTGAACTCAGGTCCTCCTGACTCCAGGGCTGGTGCTCTATCTACTGCGCCACGTAGCTACCCTCAACCATTACTTCTGAGGGATTGTAGTTTTGTTAAATTCAGTCACTACCTTCTTTGCTTCCAATTTGCTCAACTAAGTTAGTCTGCTTTATGGATCAGTTAGCTTCAATCTTTGCCATTTCTACAGAATAGTCCTTTAACTCTCCCATTCTTGTCACAGTCATCAAGTTTTAAAAATAGTCTCCAATTAGGAATATAGGACTTAGAATTAAAAGGAATGTAAGAGATCATCTATTCCATATCCTTTTTTTTTGGCAGAAGAACCTTAGGCATATAGCAAAATGACTTGTCAGTGGTCGTACAAGGATTTAAGTATAATACAGGGATTTAAACCCAGATCTTCAACTTTTAAATCCAGTGCTCATTATACTTTGCCATCATACCTCTCCCTACATTTCAGAGTGGGTATGAATATAAACTCATTACAGTTGTATCCAAGAGTGCATTGTAGTGACATTAGTACATCCTAATCATGGTGTAACTTTGACATTTGGAAGAGAACTTTATCTTGAAGGAACAGGCTGTAATAGGAATCGAAGCAGATGGTTTTAGTACAGAGAGGGTGACCTTGATCATCTTGGGTTGTCTGGAGGGATGAGGGACTGTGGAGGGCTTTATAAAGAAAGAATAAGTCTACTCTTGGGCTCCTGTTAAGTAAAATCCCAGTTTGCTTGTTGGGTAATGTAAAAGAGATGGGTTTGAGGAGAAATAAAATTTTAAAAAACAATTATTGATGCCTTTTGTTTTTACATTTACACTCATTTGGATATACACACTACTCTCTCTCTCCTGCTTCCATTATAACAAAGATTGTTTTTAAATTCAGAAAATCCAGTCAATGTATTGACTTTAGTCAGATAGTTTATGCAGCATTCCACATCCATAATTCCCCACTTCTTAAGTGAAGAAAAGTGGTACATACACCCATTTGTGACAAATTGAAAAAGAAAGGAAATATATTTTCCATTTATTTTATGATGTCAGAATTTCTAGACCCAGTATGAGGGCAGAATGGAGGTGTCTACCTTATGACTAAAACCTTCCACTAATCTGATTGCTTAGGGTCACCACCAGGACAAGAATGGTTTTGGTGGCAGCTAGGTGGTGCAGTGGATGGAGTTCTGGTAGTCAGGAAGATCTAAGTTCAGATGTGACCTCAAATACTTACTGGCTGAGTGATTCTGGACAAGTCACCTTACTTCTGTTTGCCTCAGTTTCCTCATCTGTAAAATGGGGATGATAATAGTATCTACCTCCCAAGGGTTGTTTTGAGCACCAAATGAGATAAGAATTGTAAAACATTTAGCACAGTGCCTGGCACATAGGAAGTGCTATCTAAATGTTTTCTATTAATAGTGATTGGCATGGGAAGAAGGGATGTGGTTCATAGCATCAGATTTTACAGTGCCTGAGAAACACTTACATTCCAGACAACTTCTCAAAATTTGTTCAGGGTCAGCAGTTCTGGAAGGCCAGTTTACTTGGAGAAATAATGAGAGCTAATAAAATGAGTGTGATCAATACTATAGGTCTCTCTTAGAGCAGTTATTTGCAGTCTTCTCTCTTCCTTTGATTTGGAGGGAAAGAGAGGGAGAGGTGTTAACAGAACGAAGGATTACAGTAAGTCTGCTGACCACAGAAACTTGGCCTAGTGGTCTGGCATAACAGGAATTAACTTCTATTTCTTCTATAAAACAATAAAAATAGCACCCAAAGAGCTATATTATGCATAGTTTATTTAATAACAAACCCATATAATCCAAGGCCAGTTCTTCCTCCTATATTGTGTTGCCTTCCAGTCCACTATTATTCTTCTGATAGTGACACAAAAGGCATTATTGTTTTCCCTGTTGATTTTAGGTTAGAAAAATGCCTTAAAATATCCTAATTTCCATTAATAAATTATAAGGAATCTTTCATGAATGTACATGACTCCTTTTTGGAGCTGTTTGCACTTTTAGTATTTCCTACCTGGGGAGTAATGAGTTCTGCAAATTTCACTGTAAAGCATACAAAAAGATACAGTTCCAGCCCTGGCTCTATCTTTGAAAGTTATGGGTAGAAAGGATTTTAACCCCAGAGATGGTTAAGTGTGTTAACAGTCAATTATGATGTAATTAGATGAACTCAGTAAAATATTTAACTTTAGATTAAGGATTTACTTTTTCATATGATTGATTACTTTTTATTTAAATTCAAATAGTCATAAATGAAATTGCTTTGTACTTTGAGACTGATCTGAAATGTTTGAATTCTCAATCTGCATTAAAAACCTTATGTCATTCTTAAATAAGCCTTTAGCTTTTAATATGCCATTTTTAATATGCCATTGATAGCCATTTTGATAATCACTTACCCAGCACAAAGCTGTAGTTGATCTGTGGTTTAAACAAAGTATAGCACTTTAAAAAGGAAAATTAATCACAAAATTTTAACAAATTCTTTATATTTTTATAAATACAAACCTAACTCTAAAAATAATTTTGATTTTCTTTAACAGAATAATAGCTATCCCTCAATGACTGATCCCTACCTTTCCAGTTACTATCCACCATCTATTGGATTTCCTTATTCACTCAGTGAAGCACCATGGTCTACTGGTGGTGACCCACCTATTCCATATCTCACCACCTATGGACAGCTTAGTAATGGCGACCATCATTTCATGCATGATGCTGTTTTTGGACAACCTGGGGGTCTGGGAAACAATATCTATCCACACAGATTTAATTTTTTCCCAGAAAACCCTGCATTTTCAGCATGGGGAACAAGTGGATCCCAAGGACAACAGACTCAAAGTTCAGCTTATGGAAGCAGTTATAGCTACCCACCCAGTTCTTTGGGTGGTACTATGGTTGATGGACAGACAGGATTTCATAATGACACTTTAAATAAAGCACCTGGAATGAATAGCATTGAGCAGGGAATGGTTGGACTTAAGATTGGTGGAGATGTGACAACATCTGCAGTTAAGACAGTAGGATCTGTTAACAGTGCTGTAATGACTGGTGCTCTTTCTGGTAATGGTGGATCAAGTGTAAACTTACCTGTTTCAAAACCAACATCTTGGGCTGCCATTGCCAGCAAACCTGCAAAACCACAACCTAAAATGAAAACAAAAAGTGGACCTATAATCGGAGGTGCTTTACCTCCACCACCTATAAAACATAATATGGACATTGGTACTTGGGATAATAAGGGGCCTGTGAGCAAGGCTCCCGCTCCCCAACAGATTCCATCACCTCAGTCTCTCCCACAGCCACAACAACAGATTGTTCAGCCTATTCCAACTCAGCCTCCTCCTTTGGCCCAGACACAATATCAGAACCCTCAGCAACCACCCCCAAACCGCTGGGTAGCCCCTCGAAACCGAAATGCAGCTTTTGGACAAAGTGGAGGAACCAGTAGCGATAGCAATTCTACTGGAAATGCCCAAACTAATTCTGTTCCAAGTGGAGAATCACACCCTGTCCTTGAAAAACTGAAAGCTGCCCATAGTTATAACCCTAAAGAATTTGATTGGAACCTTAAAAATGGACGTGTGTTCATAATAAAGAGCTATTCTGAGGATGATATTCATCGTTCCATTAAATACTCCATTTGGTGTAGCACAGAACATGGAAACAAACGTTTGGACAGTGCTTTCCGCTCTATGAACAGTAAGGGTCCTGTCTATTTGCTCTTCAGTGTCAATGGTAGTGGACATTTTTGTGGAGTGGCAGAAATGAAGTCACCTGTGGACTATGGCACTAGTGCTGGGGTCTGGTCTCAGGACAAATGGAAGGGGAAATTTGATGTCAAGTGGATCTTTGTCAAGGATGTGCCCAACAACCAACTTCGACACATCAGACTGGAGAATAATGACAACAAACCAGTTACAAACTCCCGTGACACACAGGAGGTACCCTTAGAAAAAGCTAAACAAGTGCTTAAAATTATTTCCACTTACAAGCACACAACCTCCATCTTTGATGACTTTTCTCATTATGAAAAGCGCCAAGAAGAAGAAGAAGTAGTACGCAAGGTAAATTTGTATTTGATTTCTTAGTTTTCAGAAAAGATAAATATGTTATCTAAAAAGGGGAGGATAGAAACAGAAATTACTATGTAATTGTTGGTATGAGTAATTCAGATTTGAGCACTATAATCATGAAAATCACCAGGTTGGCCACAGGTTGAATTTTTTTTTTTTGCCACAGCAACTCAGACACCATCTAAGTTACAGAGCGGTTGTGATCTGCATCAGTGGAGGGCATATCCACACCGATGAAATTACAGATCCTTGAAGTATTAAAGTACAAGTCATGAAAATAGAAAAGTCAAGGAAATGTCAGGTATTGTAATGGCAAACTTAGGGAGACCTGATGGTTCTTTTTGATTTAATAATCATAGAAATCCAATACTTCACCTCAGAGACTCTTCTAGTCCTACAAATAGAAGAAAAAAATAGTATGAGGTAGTATCAATTCTACCTTATACTCTTAAGTTTGTTGGAGAATTTCCACCTTCTAGGAATTTGCTAGACATTTTCACAAGACAGTAATTTATAAACTGAGTAATTTCTGTTTGAATTTTGAGCTCTCTTATTCTGAGTGTTCAGAAAAGTGATAATGTGCTTTGCTTTTTAAGGGTTTTGATTTTAATTTAAGGTTTTCTTGGGATTGGGAATAAATAGGAGGGGAAATATGGTGCTTTCCTTTTATTTGTGTCAAAGCAGAGGAAGATTTAAGATAGAGAATTTGAACTTGATGATTCACTGCTTATTCCATAGATAGACTTGCTCATGAGTAACAAACTGCTCTCATTTCTCCATTTCTAGGCTAATCACATTTATTTCAAATATTTCATTTTTTTCTTGCAAAATTTTGGAAGGGAATATAAATTTGAATGGGAATTTGACTTCCTCGTGTGGCCACCTTTACTTTTTCTGTCGTTCTAATTTGAACAAATTATTTTAATGCCTCTCTACTCCATTCATCAGTTAAGAGCTCTCATTTGTTCATCAACTTTTTAATATAATTCATTTCCATTGCTATAAGGGAAACATGGGATTAAATGACTAAAATGATTGTGCTATGCAAAATAGCTTTAATATGTTTGAATAATTTTTAGGATAAGACTGCATGGATGATCAAAGCTGGGGTCCATGAGCAAGCAAAGTGACATGCTGGTGATGTAGTATAGTCATTCATGTGTGATTGTCTCCAATCTTCAGGCTTAATTTTTCAGGTATGGGCAGTCTGCTAAGGGAAGTCCTATTAGATCAAGCTATTCCTGACATCGAGGATAACACATTCTTAAATTTTTATTTTAAGAAAATATTTATATACAAATTAAAAAACATAGACAGTTTTCCTTTTTTGACATGAGTTTTTGAGTACTTGCATGGTTTGTATAGGAAGGAAATGATATTAAAAGCACAACTTGTAAAATAAAAACTACTTTTAGTTTTATTTAGTAGTAACTTCGTATCAGTATTCCATTTGAAATAAGGGGTAGCTCAAAGGAGTTGAACTTAGATGGCCTCTATAAGTTCTTTTCAGCTCTAATAGCTGATAACTGTAGCATAAAAAGATGATTATTATTGTTCCTAGGTGATGTTCAGATCAGGAGACTTTTTTTTTTTTTCAGTGAGCCAATTAGGGTTAAGTGACTTTCCCAGGGTCACACAGCTAGTAAGTGTTAAGTGTCTGAGGCCAGACAACATAGTGTGGTTAAGTCATTTAATAGCTGTATCTTAGTTTACTTCTCTGAGATGGCTCTGGTAAGACTCTACCTTGTTTAACCTCCTAGACATGTGAAGTCTATTGAAATTATATAAATTTTTTGAACTCTTCTAGCTTTTCAGATGAAAGGTTTATATACATATATATTATATATATACACACATATATATGTAGTATGCTTAGTATGAAAATACTAATTATGCTTTAACTCTTGTTTATGTAATCTTTTAAAGCTTACCAAGCCTTTTCACTGAGTCTCAGAAGTTCAGTGACTCATCCATGGGTTGCACATCTAGTAAGTGTTAGCATGTATAAATACATTTTAATCAACCTGAAAATTAGCTTTAGGTCATTAGATCCACCTTCATTATTTGAATAACCTGTCCTCTTCCTTAGTGCAGAAGTTGGCAGTACCTCTTTCTTCTAGTTACTTACCTTGAAGTGTGTCAGAAAATGCAAACCAATTTTGATATTATCCTAATTAAGCACAATCATTAAAGTAAATTTAATTATGCTCTCCGAGCTCAACTTAGCTGTTCCACTGGTCAGAACAGATAAATAAGAATTGACTAATAAGAAAATTTTTCAAAAACTTCTTTTTAATATTCTAAGAAAGCTTAAATGAAAGTTTTTCATCTCAGAAACATTCACCAATTTTACCACTTGATATAAAATCTTTTGAACTTCTTAGAATGCATGTTGGAAATTAAGAGACTGTATGTATATTTTAGGTAACAGGATAATATCAGTTCAAGGATTTCATTAAGAACTGAGAGTTTTATATATCTTTATGTTGGATTTAAATTATCTCTGGATTTCCAGTAAATAGTGCATTTTTTTGGGGGGGAGGCAATTGGAGTTAAGTGACTTGCCCAGGGTCACACAGCTAGTAAGTGTCAAGTGTCTGAGGCAGTATTTGAACTCAGGTCCTCCTGAATCCAGGGCTGATGCTCTATCCACTGTGCCACCTAGCTGCCCCAAATAGTGCATTCTTAAATGTAAAGTAAACAGAAAAGAAATAATTGAGACAGGAAAATGAATTATCATCCTGGTTGTAAATTTTTGGCATAATTTTCATTTAGTTTTACTAAATTTTAATGGTATTTGAAGCTACCCTATGCACTTGGGTTTTGTTTTATTTTAAAATTAAAATTTTGTGCTTTCTGATACCTATAAAACAAATTTCAAAAATTTCCATTTTAAGTTACCAACTTTTATAGACTTGTACCAGTGTTTGATGGACACAATTCTTAAAGTATGATATAGTGAAAATAATTTTAAGGATACTCTAAAATTTCATAAAGTGTTGAGCCCTTAATGCTGTAAGTTAAGAAATTCAACTTTGAAATTACTTCTAATTCCTTAGTAAAGCCACCAGGTTCTAGATTTGACAAAAGGTTAATTAACTGTGAACAAACACTAAACAACTCTTGGGTTATCTTCAGTCATATTGTATTTAGATTATTGAAAATTTGAGTGTTCAACTCAGTATAAAATTAAACCAAAGAATCCTTCATCCACACTTCAAACTCTAGCATTGATCATAGGTATTACTGACATGAACCAATCCAGAGCATATTGGATCATTTCCATATAAATAAGAAGGCTGCAATCTCAGGATAACAATTTTTTGTCTGAAAACTGGAAAAAGGCAAGCTAAAGTAAATTAGAAGTAAGCAGTTGCTGAAATGTTCATTGTTGAGCATTCAGCTGTAAGGTTGAACCTATCTTTTGTTACCATTTCATTTATATAAAGGAGATGATGCTTAACTGCTTACCGGATAATGATTTTCTGGTGATTATTTGTACCAAATGAACAAGAGAAATATTTACAGTCAAAAAATTGAATGAGGAATTATATAGGGGGAAAAAAAAGCTATACATTGTAAGCATGAAGGATATTGATAATGGTAGGGCAGAAAGAGGAACTGTTTGCTTTGAGAGGAGCCATCAATCTCATAGAAGGAAATGACTTCCATTTCTCAGGAGAATACAGTGCATGTTGTGAGTTAAATAAAATATGATTATTTTGCTCTCATGGTCTAGACTTATTTAATTTTTCTTAATTTTTTAAAGAGGTGAAGTTGGAGGAAATTAAAACCTTCCTAGGTATACGAGTTATTATTTTATCCTAGAATAAAATTTGAGAAAAGCGAGAATAAAGAACATTTTCAGTTAAATACTATTTATAATATCATATTTCACATATATAATGTAAGTAATTGAAATTAACAGAAGACTTTAGTTTGTTTAAATTGTACTTTAACAAGCTAGGGGCTTTCTTTTTATTTGTGGACATAGGAAATAAAGGTTCAAGCTTTTATACTGTTAGCATGGTGCTGTTCTATACATCATGATTAGCAGTTTCATTCTTGGAAATGGATCTGTGTAAGAACTATTTTTTCTGAGTAGTCATAAGTTAAATAATTTATTTTTGGAATTGGATTTTTCTTCATATGCTTAAATTCTGTGCTGAATATGCCAGGAAAAAATGAAAATTGTTTCTAGACAGTCCCAGAACAAGTTGGTTATACTTTGGCAAAGAAGGTGATCTTGTTTGAAAGGGAGTAGAAGTAAACTAAATAAAATGTGAGTGAATATAATACATAAAGGAATATTTGAATGGAGGCAGTGGCATTTTCTCTGCAGTGTTAGCAGCTCTTATTGGGTACAAATAATATTAGTATTTTTCCCATGAAAAATGTAATTGATATTTAATCAGATAATTCAGGTTAAGAAAAGCTTGATCACTTAAGTAAATAACCCTGTTAATCAGAAATATTAAATATTTCTGCTTGATGGTTCCAAACTGACTTAATTTAAAAAGGAAACAGTTCAGTGTGTTTAAATGCTAACCTGATTTGACCAGTATCACTAATTTTGTTTTGGGGCTTCAAATGCAATTTATAGATCGTCTCATTGGGAATCTGTAATTTTAGGCATGCCATGGGCAAAAACTCCGATAATATGGTAGGTAAATTTTGTCATGGTGGGCGAGTTTTATATTTTACCTTTTGAAGTGTATATAATGTGTCATTTTAATATATTTAACCTTCACTTATTTTCTTTTTTATAGGAACGGCAGAATCGAAACAAACAGTAAGAATAAAGATAAACTAGAACTTTTCACAAACTCACCTATGAAAAACAAAAATGCTGGTGCTGTATCTAGGCATCAGGACTGACTAAAGCTTTCAGCTTCAATGTATCTTCTCATACAGGGGAAATTAAGTTGTTGCATCTTTAATTACTTTATAGCTTTTTTTTTTTTTGCCCAGGTGGATCTGCATTAATTTGTATTTTTCTATGTACCATGCTCTAGAACCCATTAATAAAGTTGTATTTTTTTAAGTCAGCTATTAATCAGACTGACCTAATAAACCATAAGACAAGCATCCTTAAAAAACAAACAAAAAAGACAGGCCTAATGCTTCCCAAAGATTTTTTATTTTAAGTTTTGGCAAAAATTATGTTCCTTTTCTTATATTCACAGTAATTTTGTATATCTATAAATATGAACCTTCGTATACTCCCCCTTTTATGGTTTTATGGCAAACATAAGAAACCATGCATTATTTTGTCATGTAAAACATTCTGTTAAATACTTTCTCTTAAAAATACTGAAATCAAAAGGTAAATCAGATTACTTTGTGCAAATGTTATGCCATTTATTTTGTCTGTGATTATACTTCTAAAAAGCCAGGATTGTCAGTTTGATTTTCTACTTAATGGGGAAAAATTAAATTTTAAGTTTTCAGATGCTGTGGAAAATTGTTTAGATTTAACACAAACAAAAGAATCCTTTTCAAGTTCTGTTAACCAGAGCTTTTTGAGCGCATTTGTTATACCAGATCCTGCAGAGAATATTACTTTCAGCCATAATTGCTTTATTGTTTATATAGCTAAATAATGATGTGATGCTATCAACATGCAGGAGTTTTGGAAATGTGTTTTAAACCTGGTTCAGCTTTCAGGTGTTCTTAGTTTTACTGCAGACATTTTTAATTTTTCCCTATTCCTTATTTGAGAATCCTAATGCCATTTTAAGTTTTTTATACCAATAATGCTGAGCTTTAATAAGTAGTAACTAATAGGATGGAAAGTATGATGGATTATGCTCAAATGTTTAAAATTGACAGTGTACATGTCTAATTTTTTTTTTCTGTTGGATGAGTAAAAGAAAAACTTTAAAAAACTCAAATTTGCTGTCATGTTTTTGTGGAATGAGGGAACCATTGAAGAACTCACCACCAAATGGAATTGGAATTAAGCATGAAAATGGTGCTCATGCCTGTTGCTCTAGCCCACTGAATCTGCACGTGTTTATTGTAGAGGATCTTTACTATATTAGAAAGAAAATATCTTCTGAAAACTATTTACTCCAAAAGACCCTCTGATTTAAAGTTTAAACTGTATCATTTAGACTTGTATTTAGAACGTATAACTCTTGTCTCTACTATTACTGCCTGTATGGAGTAATGGACATCAGATTAACTTTTTTCCTCTAGGAGAATACAAGCCTTAATAAACAATACCTATTTAGCAAGTTTGATGTCATTTCATTTTTTTCCCCTTGAATGGGGCAGTATTTTAAAATTCAAATCCCAGAGCTAATTAGTGGTATTGCTATTTTAAGAAATATTCCTTTGTGTTTCAGTGGTTCTTAATTCTTCTATAGGTTTTTCTGGGGCAATCATCTTAAGAGCATATCTTAACTACTTGGTAGAGAGTTATAATGCATAAGGACTCAAAGAAATTAATGTACTTTCTTTTGCTTATTCTGTATATTTAAACTGTTAAAAGAAAATCCTAATAAGATGGCCAACGGAATTCATAATTTTTACTATGAATCCAAATAATCAGTCAACTTTTACTAAGTACTTATACTTTGAGGGGAGAGGCTGTTTTTGCCTTTCTGTGTATCCCCAGTGCTTAGCACGTAGTAAACCCTTAACAATCTTATCAAGGAAGGCTGTTGGAGTTTGGGTAGAGGATCACTATTTGCGTTTTAGAAATACCATTTTAGTGCCTGTATAGAGGATGGATTTATGTGGAACAAGAGTCAGGGAGACGAGACTTGCTGTTGTTCAGATGAGAGGTGACAAAGGCCTAAACATGGATGGTAGTTGTATGAGAGGAAAGGTGACATTTGAGAAATGCAGACAAGATGGCAACTGATTTTATACTAGGGTAAGAATAAAGACTTGAGGAAGACCCCCATTTTGCAAACCTAGAAATTCAGAGTTTAAATGAAAGATGAAACAAACACAGAACATGTGAATAAGGGAATCTTCTGAATTAGTAATATGCTTCAGTATATTAAATAGTCAACATATTCCTGATTTTTCCTGCAATATACTCCAAGTGAATTTTTGCCTACCCCAGTGAATTTGAATGAAGTATTAAGCGCTTTCTGTGTGCAAAGCATTCCTAAACACTGGGGATACAAATAGAAAAGGAAAGATAGTCTCTGCTCTAAACGAGCTCATCACAGTGGGATCAATCAGTCACACATGGAAAATTTTGGTTGCAAGTCAGATGGAAAAGCCACATGGTCTTTATGGTGTAGAAGCAAAGCGGTTTTGATGATGAACCATTCAACAACACCAAGAACTTTGGTTGTAAGACCTTTAATTTTCTTAGTCTTGTGTAGCTGTGACTGTAGTTCCTGTAGTAGCCAGGCTCCATCTGTATAGGGACTGCTTCCTGGGATGACAGCTCAGGGCACTGGGCTGGAAGCATTCCTCTTCTCAAGGTTGTTAGGTTCAAAGTCCTGTGCTGTCTTTATTTGGGTGTAAGGGGAGATGATGGTCCTCAAAGGGGTGGTGGTGGATTGACTTGCCTAGAACTTGCTGCTTCCTGTCTCTCCCTCAAGGTGCTTTAGCTGCTCTGGCTTTCCTGCTCTGCAGGTGGCAGTTGATTGGCAACTGGTGAGAGTGACTGGTCCTTTCACAGGAATTGCTTCCTTAAATGATTACTGAAGGCTGTGCTGGAATCAGGACCAGTGGTCTGGGGAGGTGTATAGTAATACTAATATTACTAATTAACAGATGTCTTCTACAAACTAATACATCAGTTAAAACTTCTCCGAATCTGCCAAAATCCCACCTGGAAAAGTCCTTTTAAAAACCCAACCTTCCATTTCCTTAAATTGTGAACAATTATCAAATGTTATGTTTCCATCAAAAGGAAAAAAAAAAAGTAAGATATTGGTCTTTTCTTGGCTCTGCCAAGTAAAGCATGGAGAAGGTTCTCTGTGTAGGTCTAAGCCAGAATAGCAAAAGCTTGTATATGTTATGATTAATTTATGTAGAGTTTGCCCTAATGGTCTTTTATGAGCAAAAACCAAAGGAGGGATGCTGCAAGAATGGTATTGGGGTGGGGGGGTGTTGGAAGGGGCAGCTTATAGAATACCCATTTGGTACTGAAATCATTGTTAGTTCCTGAGACTTTTCAAATATGAATGAATGTCTTTAAAATGTCCTGTTCTGTCTTCAAGACAGAAGCACTTTTTTGTTTTGTTTTGTTTTTAGTGAGGCAATTGGGGTTAAGTGACTTGCCCAGGGTCACACAGCTAGTAAGTGTTAAGTGTCTGAGGCCGGATTTGAACTCAGGTACTCCTGACTCCAGGGCAGGTGCTCTATCCACTGCGCCACCTAGCTGCCCCCAGAAGCACTTAAAAAAAAAACAACTCCAAAGTTATAGAAAGCCAATTTCTCTACAGAACTTCTAGCTTCATTACAATATTTAACCACATCAGGAAAATTCTGTTTTAGTTTGACTAAATACAGGAAGCTTCAGCTAGTCAACTTGGAAAAAAGTTGGCCATTAATAGCTTTTCCTTGGGTATACATGGAGACTAGAATTCTACTCGAGTCCTAGTTCAGGGCTACTTCTTTTTTTTTTTTTTTTGGTGAGGCAATTGGGGTTAAGTGACTTGCCCATGGTCACACAGCTAGTAAGTGTCAAGTGCCGGATTTGAACTCAGGTCCTCCTGAATCCAGGGCTGGTGCTCTATCCACTGTGTCACCTAGCTGCCCCCCAGGGCTACTTAACTGATATCAAGTAAGGTCAGTGCCTGGAAATTAAAAGGTATATCATAAATACTTGTTGACTGATTATGTCTTGTTTTTGTATCAGTAAATAGGACTGTTAGGACTTAGACCTTTGTCTATCTCAAATAGTTGATATGAGGATACCAGTGAAGAGCTAGGAGCTTTTTTCTAAAGAGATAATAAGCCAAAATTACTAGATGGGATTTTTAAAAATCATGTACAGTACATCAAATTTTCATTTTATACTTTGCAAGTTCTCAGTTCATATTTTACATTCCTTTGCCTTTTTGATACTCTATTGTCATGGATTCATTCTTGGCCTTTTTTCCAGCCTAAAGTATGTCATGAAGTTTGCATGATGATTTGTTCTAAGCTACTTGGAAAAGTTATATGACTTGCTCTCATAACCCTAAAAAAAGTCTTAGTAGCTTTAGTAACAATAGTATAGGTACTTTTAAAATAAGATGAGATGGGGGTTTTGCTACATTTATTTTAAAGGCTTTTGTTGATTTATTTTGAAATAAGACACTTGCCATCAAAATCCCTACAATGTGCATTCCCCAAAAGCAATAATGTAAAACTAATAGACTGATAGCATATGTCACTTTCCACATTAGGAGTTTACTGCTTATTAAGTGATTGGAAGGGTAGATTTGGATCTGCAAGGGACCTTAGAGGTCATCTAGGCCAATGTCCTTATTTTGCAAATGAGAAAACAGGTTTGGAGAGGTCAGGTGGCACAGAAGCCCTCAGGCTTCTCAGAATTTGAACACAAGTTTTAGGGTTTCAAGTCCGGTGTCTAGCCCCTACACCATTCTGCCTCTAAAGGGATGCGTGTTTTAACTTATTTTTGCATTCTCCAAGTTTTTGTTGTTGTTGGTTTTTTTTAAGTGAGGCAATTGGGGTTAAGTGACTTGCCCAGGGTCACACAGTTAGTAAGTGTTGTGTCTGAGGTCGGATTTGAACTCAGGTACTCCTGACTCCAGGGCCGGTGCTCTATTCACTACGCCACCTAGCTGCCCCTCTCTAAGTATTTTTATGATACATTTTTTTATTTCACCCACTTTCCAACAACCACTCTCCTTCCTCCTCCCAGCATAGGAAGTGAATAAGCACTTGTTTCCTCACAGTTCTCATGATGAGAAAACTTAACTAATTTTCTGTCATCTTTGCTAATTTCATAGGTAGTGAAGGGGAGACCCACAGGAACAAAGACATTTTTTCACCTACATAAAGTGAATTTTAGTAAAGACTTCTTTAAATTACTAATTATAGGTGCAGATCCCACTATGCCATAAGAACAAAATAATGGGGTCCTATGAGACTCTGAGAGCCTAGCCTAATCTTTCTTAAGGCCAACCCAGAGTCAAGAGAATTTCAAAGGAAATATAATTGGACCTTGGACTGTAAATAGAGACAATTAGAGATTAAAACCACACGTACCTGAAAGCCTTCCCCTCAGAGGGTCTGTCCTCTGTCCTCTGACCTCAGCAGGACCACCCTCAAGTCCAGTAAACCAATAGATTTGAATGATACTAGCCAATTAGCTTTGAGCAGTGTGAAGAGCTGCCTCTCCTCCGACCCGCAGGTAGCTTACATGCTCCCTCTCTTCCTTGACCTTCGGAGCAGGGAGGGAGCAGCCACACAGCCCATGCTCTCTTCCCTCTGAACTTTTGGGGTGCGGCTCTCTCTTTACTAATATTTAATATGTTTTAATAAATGCTTAATGTCCCAAACTGTGCTATAGCCTCTAATTTCTAAGTAACAATATATTAGAAACCCCAGCTAAATTCCCTAAAGCTTGGGACAGAAACTGAACAACAATAGAACTGAAAAAGGTACATGGGAGATAGCTCCAGGTGAGAAGGTCCCTTATCTCTCTGATGGAACCTATATATATTTTTTTTAACCAGCCCTTTAGCCCAGAGGATGGCCTATATGCCTAGAGACATCTAAAGTGATTGGGGGGCAGCTAGGTGGCGCAGTGGATAGAGCACCGGCCCTGGAGTCAGGAGTACCTGGGTTCAAATCCGGCCTCAGACACTTAACACTTACTAGCTGTGTGACCCTGGGCAAGTCACTTAGCCCCAATTGCCTCACTAAAAAATAAAAAAAAAATAAAGTGATTGGGAAATATACATTAGCACAGTCTACTAATAGTACAATACAAATTATTGGCATCTAGTTGACATAGTTTATAGAGTTCTAGGTCTAGTAGTCAGGAAGACCTGAATTCAAATGCAGCCTCAGACATTTTCTAGCTGTGTGACCCTAGGAAAAGCACCTAACCTTTGTCTGCCTCAGTTTCCTCATCTGTAAAAAGGAGATAATAGTAGCACCTACCTTACAGTTTTTGTGAGAATCAGATGAGATATTTGTTAAGGGTATAGCACCATTCCTGGCATAGAGTAGGCACTTAATAAATGCTTTTCCTCTTCCCAGTCTCTGCCTTCAAAGGTAGGATACTTACCCCTATATTTACCTATTTAGGTAAATTCATTGTAGGAGAAACCATGAAAAAGCAGGTACTAACTCACTGCTAGCCAGAACTATGACCCAGTTCCAACATTCTGGAAGCCAATTTGGAATAATAGAGAAGGATTTGCCAAATTGTTTTTCCTTGCATTCAGAGATTGTACAATTGTAATCATAACCCAAAGAATTTATTGACATCAAGCAAAGAACCAAATTTGTGCAACGTTACACATAGCCACATTATTTGTGGTATCAAAAACCTGGAAACAAAATATTTGACCAGTGATTAAGGAGGGGCTGAGCAAACTATGGCATATTATTGTAATGAATTGTTACACAATAATATAATTGATGACAAGTATTCAGAGAAATGTGAAGACTTGTGTGAACTCACAGAGCAAAGAAAGAATTCAGAGAACAATATACACACAGACTATAAGATGAACAAAACCCTGTAAGATGATAAAACTCAGGATAGGCTTATTCCGAAAGGCAGCTGGATTTTGTTCCACCTGGATTGGAGTATCCAAGTCTAATTGTCCATCCTGGTATAAAACTTCACAAACACTCTGATATCTGCTCACTGTCCAGAACCAATCAACTACTTAGAAAACTGTTGGTTGCCTGTAACTTCAATTTCTCAAATTTTACCAAGACGGGTATTCAAGGATTTCAGTGTGGTGGAAAGTGCACCTATCTTGAACCATTTTTTTTTTTCTATGAATAAGTTTCACTAGTGGCTTTCACCCAATAATCCTTGTAGTCCTCTTTTTTTTTTTTTTTTTTTTTTTAGTGAGGCAATTGGGGTTAAGTGACTTGCCCAGGGTCACACAGTTAGTAAGTGTTAAGTGTCTGAGGTCGGATTTGAACTCAGGTACTCCTGACTCCAGGGCCGGTGCTCTATCCACTGTGCCATCTAGCTGCCCCCTTGTAGTCCTCTTGAAGTGTGTGACTTCATCTCCAGTCAAGGAATTCCCCCAAACCTGACTATTGTACCCTCCAAATTTCTCTACAGTTTACTTTTGCATAATAAACCATTCTTAAAGCCAATTACAGAGGGAGAAACGTTATCCTTGATCTTAAAGCAACTTAGCAGCCTCTTCCTTTACTGAAAGTGCTTATTATCAATGACACTAGTAGAATCAGAAAGACTTGGGTTCAAATGCAGTTTAGTACACTTGCTAGCTGTGTGGCCCTTGGCAATCACTCTCTGAATTTCCTTGTCTGTAAAACAAGGGGGCTGGATTCAATGGTATCTAAAGATCCCTTTTAGCTCTAAATTTATGAACTTGTGATCTAGACACAATTTAAAGTTTTCTTGCTAGATTGGTAATAAACTTTGATTAAAGTCCTGTATCATTCACCCATCCCAGCAGTGATTGGAGGATTTTTGTTTCACATGGACCTAGGTTTGATTTAGTGTAGTAAGTATCCTTGTCTTCAACTTGGAAGTCAAGCTTTATTGCTTCCTACTTGCATCACCTCTGGGTAATCTCTGTACCAACCTCCATCAGAACTCAGCTGTGTATTATTACTGACACTAACTTAGCACTGTTCCGCAATGATGAATTACCAATCCAGATCTCTTTCCTGCTAGCTTAGAAACTGTTGAAAGATCCCCTGGGGACCTTGACGTTAATGTACTGCCCTTATGCTCTTTTATTTTAATAAATTCTGGAGAAAGGCAATGAAAAGCTAACATATCTTTTTCCATTCCATTCCTATGGCCCATCCTAGGAAAAATAACAAGATAATTTAATCTGCAGACCATAGGCTGATGAACTTCACTTCAGCTTCTAACAAAATTCTAGAATGCATTATTAAAGAAATGACTAATGAACATCTAGAAAAGGAAATAGCTATCACAAAGATCCAGCGAGTCTGGATTAAACAAAGATTGTGCCAGACTAACCTCATTTTCTTTTCTTTTTTAATAGGGTTACTAAACTCAGGAAAATGCTGTTTACCTAAAATTTAGGAAGGCTTTGATAAAGTATCTTTTTGAAAAGATGGAGACATATCACCAACTGCCTATTATATATTTCAATTTGGATGGCCCATAGATAATCTCAAATTTACCATGTCTAAAATTCAACCCATTTTCTTTTTCTCCAAGCCCAACCCTGTCACAAACTTGCCTGTTTCTGATGAAGGGACCACTATTCTTTCAGTCTAGATTTATAATATAGGTGTTCTCAACTCTCCCTCATCCCACATATTCCATTGGTTGTCAGATCTAATAATTTTTACCTTCTTAACACTTATCCTGTCTTTCTACACAGCTACTACCTTATCTCAGGCCCTCATCACCTCTTCCTTAAATAATTACAACAGCATCATACTTGCTCATCTTCTTTAAGTCTCTCCCTATTCCAGTCCATCCTATTCACAGGTACCAAAGTGATTTTCCTTAAATCAGATCTGACAATGTCATTCTCCTACTTAATAAACTCCTAGTGGCTCCTTATTGCCACTGGAGTTTATAAGCTAAACTTCCCTATTTGCCTTTTTAAATCTTTCACAACCTATCTTTCCAAGCTCATTGTACATTACTCCTTTTCCTGCATTCCATGATCTAACTAAACTATCCTATCTGTTATCATTCCCCTCCCAAACATAACACCCCACCTTCCATCTGTGCCTTTGAACTGGTATCATCCCATCCCTTCTCATGTGGAATCTTTCTCTTCCTCTAAGACACAGTTCAGGTACCAGCTCCTACAAGAAACCTTCCCCGATCCTTACAAATGCAAATACTGTCCCTAACGACTTTGTATTTAGCTATTTTCTTTATTCTCTTTTTATTATTTCTGCATATTCTTATTTATATGCTTCTTCTCTCCCTGATTAGAATGGGAGCTTTTTAAACCGAGGGATTATTTAATTCTTAATTCTTATTTCATTCTCGTGTACTCCAACACTTAGCACAGTACTTGTATTTAATGAATACTTGTTGATTGATGGGCAGTCAAAAGCAGAGCTGTGACAACTGACGATTACAGAAACAAGGAGCTGTCCAAAGAGCTGTTCTCAAATCAGTTCAAAGTAGTGCTCTCTCCAGTCTCCCCAGGTGTGTTAGAAGGTAAAGAACTACTCATATAGAGACCTATGTCCAATGTTTTTAGAGAATGAATTTCCCTCGTGGATTTGTTCTCTGCCCCTCCCCCTGCCATAGTATGGAAGTCAGTAAGAGGAATTGTTTCCCATTGATTTTTTTTTTTTTTTAGTGAGGCAATTGGGGTTAAGTGACTTGCCCAGGGTCACACAGCTAGTAAGTGTTAAGTGTCTGAGGCCGGATTTGAACTCAGGTCCTCCTGATTCCAGGGCCGGTGCTCTATCCACTGCTCCACCTAGCTGCCCCTCCCATTGATTTTTGAGGGATCAAAGCAATATTTTATGACTTCTTTCCCCCTGTCATTTATGTGTATTGTTTGTATGGCTCAATTCAATTCAATTTGATCCAACAGACATTTAAGTGCCTACTATGTGCCAGGTACTGTGGTAGTCATTGGAGATAAAAAGACAAACTAAAACACCCCCTGCCCCCAAGGAGCTTACATTCTATTGGGTAAGAAGGGGGCAATGAAATGTAACAACTATTCCAACAAACAAAATATTTCATTATTTGATTTCTGATAACTTGTCTGCTCTATGAGTAGAATATGCCCTGAATTGGGGCTCTAACAAAAATATATTTCCCATCTCTTACCCTAAACTGAATGATAGTATAAGTACCCCCAGGATATAGTAGAAGCCATATTATATATGGTCTTTTTGAATAGTTCCTCCTTTTTCTTACCAATGGAATTATTATTTTTTCTTTCTGTTCTCAAATTTCATTCTTTAGAGCTTCCTACATCTCCTAGGCTGCTATATTCCTTATGGAATTTTATTGCCATAGAATCCTTTATATCTTTTCTTTGAACCCTTTGAAATCTACTATTCCCAAATCAAGGATGCATATCAAACTATTCCAAGATTTCTCCTTTATCACAAATGCTAAAATGGAGCAGCCCCCCACCAAGTCCATATCATCCCCACCCCTATAACAGTTTACTCCTTGTTAATGAGAATCATAATGGAGGTTACCTTATTGTTTGAAGGATGAAATAAATCTTCACGAAGGACAGTTGAGAAATCAACTTTCAATAGTTGCTATTGACAAAAAGAGGGAGGGATAGAGGAAAAAGAGAGGAAGGGGAGAGAGGGAAGGAGAAAGGGGAGAGGAGAGGAAGAGGGAGAGATAGAAATGGGAGGAGGGAAGGGGAAGTGGGGAGAGAAAGAGATTCAGTATATAGATAATTGAAGTTTTTTATTACTACTTCATTATGTATCATACCAGACTTGTGATCTATTTTCTGAATTCTTTACTTATTTGCTCTTTCTATGCAAGTATTCTGTATTATGCTCTGCTTTTTGTTTATGCCACCACTGATCTTTGCTCAAATGTTCTTGGCCATGCGTCCTTGCTCATTTTTCTGAATTTCCTTACATAATCCTATCTTTTAAATATGCAATGCTAATCGATTTTCACACAGCCCTTTACTTACTTCATTCCTTCTCAATAAACTATACCTTGTCAAAAACTATATTCTAGTCATGGATCTCATTTATTATAGTCTCTGTGTCACTTTTGAGGTCAGATTTTTAGAATCTTCAGTTCACTTTGCCTGTTTCTTATAGTAAAACTGGAAAGATAACAATGAATAGATCAAATATGAAAAAGATCTCTAAAGACTGTTATTACAAACTCTTTTTACCATCAAGGACAAAAGAACCACCATATTTTAGACTCTAACATCAAATCCCTCAAAAGTGTCTTATCCTTAACAGTGCACTTCTCTCTGTATATGTTATCAAGTTCAACTGCTTTTCTCACCTTTTCTTCTTTAGTATCAATACAAGGCGGGGCATAGTTCCCCCATGTAGCTTAAAACACTTTGGACTCTGTCATTCCTTACTCTTGAACCACAGTTTCTAGTATATTTTTCATCTGAAGGAGAGGAAAATAGAAAAGACATGTAAAAAGGCTCAGACTTTTACCCAAAAAGGCTTATTGAAAGAACATCAAACAATTACTTACCCATAAGACTATTTTCTCATCTGTGTATTTTTTTCTACTTTCCCATCTATATGTAAGTTACTTCCCTTTTTACATTTGAATTTTATTTGTAGAAAAAAGGCAGAAACATGAACAGTTCTGAAAGAACCATTGAGAAAGCAGAGGTCCCCTCAAAGGGCCTGAGAGAGAAAAATAACCTTCAAAGAAAAGTACTTACATAAGGCAAAGATGAAGGAAATGTCTTGCTTCTTAACAGAGAATTTGCATATGAATATTATGAAGATTTTGAGGTTGATAGCTGGGAAATCCTGAAAATTTACTTTTTGGTGGCTATGGGATAATTGCATATTTCTTATTTTTATGAAAGACATGTGAATTTGGTGTCTTACATGAAAAGAAAGATGAGTCACTTCACATAAGGAGGTCCTGCTTTGATGTTCATGAGACTGAGACAAAAGCTGAGGGAGACCAAAAGAGAGTAGAAACAAAGCAGAGAAACTGGAAAAAAAACAACACCTGAACAGAATGATATGGAGAACAGATTGCCCCCTGCTTTTTGAAGAGAGCCAAGCTCAGTTGAGTGGAGGGCTCAGAACTGAGACATAGAAGCAAAAATTTTAATGAAATATTAGTGGAGGGGACACCAGCATATCACAAAGATTATACGCTATGACCAGGTTGGATTTATACCAGGAATATAGGGTTGGTTTAATATTAGGAAAACTATAAACATAATTAACCAGATTCATAATAAGAATAACCAAAAATAAATCATATGATTATATCAATAGATGCTGAAAAAGCCTTTTAACAAATCTGTTTAAAAATACGGTAGAAAGGGACAGCTAGATGGTGCAGTAGATAAAGCACCAGCCCTGGATTCAGGAGTACCTGAGTTCAAATCCGACCTCAGACACTTAATACTTACTAGCTGTGTGACCCTGGGCAAGTCACTTAACCCCAATTGCCTCACCAAAACAACAACAACAACAACAACAAAAATATAGTAGAAAAATTTAAGAATAAATGAACCTTAACTTACCATGTCAAATAGCATATATCTAAACCAAGATTGAGCCTCATATATAATAGGGATAAGCCAGAGCCCTTTCTAATAAGATACTTGATGAAGCAAGGATGTCCATTGTCTCCACTTCTATTTTACATAGTCGTTGAAATGCTAGCTATAGCAACAAGAAAAAGGAAATTTTGGGGAAAGCATAGGTAAAGAAGAAATAAAATGATCACTTTAGATGCTATCAATGATATACTTAGAAAACCCTAGAGAGTCATCTAAAATTAAATGAAACAATAACTTCGGTAAAGTTATAGGATGTAAACCACATTTACAGAAATCAGCATTTCTGTATGATACTAATACATTCAGCAAGAAGAGCTAGAAAAAAATTTTTTTAGAATGATAGGATTTATTAAATACTTGAGCATCTACCTACAGGTTATACACAGAAATGAAACAAAACCAAAAATTTAAATAAATATTAGTGATTCATGGGTAGACTGAGCCAATATAATAAAAATTCAATAAGGCCTAAATCAATTTACTTATTCAGTGTCATACCTCTACTACAGAGTTCAGCTGAGCCCACTTGAGTGCATGGCTCATTAAAAACCAAAACCAAACAAAAGACATCCTGAGAACTGAGAGAATGGCCTGGAGTCTATAAACCTCACCTTCTAAGCTAATTGGAAAAAAGACATTGCATTTATTGCTGTTGGAACTTGATCAGAAGAAGAACTTGAGCAATTGGAAGAGACAATTGAAAGGAAATTGTTGTTGCTGGACTCTTAGTGGAGGCTAAGAATTGAGAATCAAGGGAATGTCCATCAATTGAGGAATGATGGAAAAAGCTGTGCTATATGATTGTAGTTGGAATGGTCTTATGCTACAGGAAATGACAAACAGGATGATCCCTGAAAAACCTGGAAAGACTAATGAACATCACCGTGTAGTGAAGTGAGCAGATCTGGGAGGACATTGTGCGTAGTGACAGCAGTATTGTTCAATGAGCAATTGTGAATGACTTAACTACTCTCAGCATTGCAATCATCCAAGACAATCCCAAGGAACTAATGAGGAAGCTTACTATGCACCCTTATGGAAAGAACTGATAAAAAGAACACTTGTGGATTGTACATATATAACCTGGATGTGATCTTGTGGAGGGGGGAGGAAAGGGAGGGAGGGAGGGAGAAAAATTTGGAACTCTAAATCTTATGAAAATGAATGTTGAAAACTACCCTTACATGTAACTGGAAAATAAAATAAATGTTTGTTGCGAAAGAAAGAAAGAAAGAAAGAAAGAAAGAAAGAAAGAAAGAAAGAAAGAAAGAAAGAAAGAAAGAAAGAAAGAAAGAAAGAAAGAAAGAAAGAAAAAGAAAGAAATTGTTGCTGGGAGCTGATTGGAAGAAAAAAAAATTATCTGCACCATAACAGAACTGTTTGGGGAAAGTAAAGTCTTATTTGACTTGTCTTTCAGTGTTATCTGCATCAGGAGAGAAAGGAAAACCCCATCAGAGGCTTTTCTGTCTTGCTCTTTGTTGCAACATCAGGCTCAAGAGAGGAAAAACTCCTCAAAGCCCAGCCAAGAAAGCAAACCTAAATAACTCTGCAGATTCCAGGCATTTGGAAGCGCTTTTGCCAGAGGAAAAAAGATAGTATTGCCTTGGAACCTAGACAAGGAAGGGTCCGTCAGTCGGGGAGCAATTTTTCCTATCAGGTGACTTTTGGTGTAGACCATTCCCCTAAAGAGAATGAGGATGTCAAGAACTATAAGTTCTCCAGAATTATGTTTCTCCAGGCACATAGGTTTTCCTACTCATATTACTCCCTGCTAGGTTTCCATAAGTTTGTACCTATGATTCCCCATGGACATTACTGTTTGCATTTGTGGGAGAGTGATCCAGGATTGTAGTGAACTATCAAGTTATGATTATGATTATGATTATTTTGGCTGGGCAATGAGGGTTAAGTGACTTGCCTAGGGTCACACAGCCAGTAAGTGTCAAGCGTCTGAGGCCGGATCTGAACTGAGGTACTCCTGAATCCAGGGCTAGTGCCCTATCGACTGCGCCACCTAGCTGCCCCATGATTATTCTTTATTTTTTATTTATTGCAGTATGTGTTTTATGGTTAAGAATTAATAGTATCATCTTGCCTGACGGTCTTAATGGAAGCACATAGATGGGTATTTAGGAGCTACAGTTGTAATAGACTTATAGCTCCTTAACACCAAGGTTTCCACTAAGGCCCTGAGAGTGAGTTATGATAGCAGCAGCATGACTGACTCTCTAGAAAAATCTTGATTTTTCCAGTATGTTTCAGGTTGAGCTAGCAAGATAGTCTAGAAATAGAGGAGAGTTGAGGGCCAGGTGTTCACATGTCTTGATTATTCCCATGATGTGTACATACATTTTCTTTTAGGCAATCAGGGTTAAGTGACTTGCCCAGGGTCACACAGCTAGTAAGTGTCTGAAGTTAGATTTGAACTCAGGTCCTTCTGATTCCAGGGCCAGTGCTCTTTCCACTGTGCCACCTAGTTGCCTCTATATAATACATTTTTAATGAAAATAGCCTATAGATATATTGAATGAATTATATTTTAATGCTTTATAAATTTTAATGAGATGATATACAAGAATTTCATAACAATTAAATTCCCATATAAATATTAGTTATCAGTATTTTTTATAAGCCACAGAGGGAAGAACAAATTGAGGCTAGAACAGGGAACTGAAGCAATTGGGTCTTATTTCTGGCTTGGTCCCTGCATAACTATCTCACTTCTCCCAAGATTTTTTCCCCATCTCTTTTTCATATTCTTTCTGAACTTAAACTCCAATGAAGACAAGAATTTCCATATGTGTTGTAGTACAGAAAAAGAGGATTGTACATGAAACTGTGGATCTTTATTATGTGGAACTTGCCTTTTCTTTTTTGAGTATATAATAAATTCATAGTGGAACTGTCCCAGTTGCCTGTGATTTCTTTTAGCCTTCTTTATATTTTCTTTTTATTTTGTTTGGAACCTCTCTATTCTTTCCATCTCATCTCTCCCTCCTCCCACCCTCATTTGAAAAATGTAAGAAAGAAAGAAACCTGGTAACAAATAGGCATAAGCAAAAAAAAAAATCCTAGATTAGTCATATTTAAAAACATATGTCTCATTCTGCATTTTGAGTCCATCAACTCTGTGGCAGGGTGTGGGCAGTATGCATCACCATCCATACTGTGGAATCATGAATGGTTATTTTATTGATTAGATTTTGTAAGTCTTTCAAAGATGTTTTTGTTTACATAGTTATTGTTATTGCCTAAGTTATTTTTTTGGTTCTGCTCACTTCACTCTACATTAGTTCATTTAAGTCTTCCCAAGTTTCTTTGAAACTGTCACTTTTATTATTTCTTAAGGCACAATAATATTCTTTTATTTTCATATACCATATTTTTTAAGCCATTCCTCAATTGATTGGCACATCTTTCATTTCTAGTTCTTTGCTACTAGAAAAAAGCTGCTATAAATATTTTATACTTATATGTCCTTTCCCTCTTTGTTTGATCTCTTTGGGGTTTAGGCCTAGTATTGGAATCACTTCATTAAAGGTTAATTGCTTTGGGGACATAGTTCCAAATTGCTTTCCAGAATGGCTGGACCAATTCCCAGCTCCATCAATAGTGGATTACTATGCCTGTTTTCTCACAGCCCCTCTAACATTTGTCATTTTCCTCTTTTGTCATCTTTGACAATCTGATGGGTATGGCGTGAAACCTCAGGGTTTTAGTGAATTTCAATTTCTCTAAATATTAGTGATTTGAAGCATTTTTTCAATGGCTATTAATAGCTTAGATTTCTTTGAAGACTGTTTGTACATCACCTTTGACTCTCAGTTGGGGGAATGTAGAGTCAAAGCTGAAGAAGGATTCCAACATGGGGAAGTCCCTCTGATACTCCTGTTTGTGAATGATTCTATTAGGACCTGATATGAGAACTCTAATATGAGATCCATAATCACTCAAAAGGCTTTGACCTAACTCTCCACATAAGAAAAGCCATGTCGATAAGGAATGCCAATTGTTAACACGTACTATGATGTGTAGCTGCTGGACACCTTATAGAGCTTTTCTTTTAGTAAGTGTGTATCTACCTTTATCTATCTTTACACACACATGTATATATGTGTATATATACATAGATAGATAATAGGTAGATATATGTATATCTGGGATCCTATGGATGAATGGACAATATTAAACAGGAGAAGAGCAGGCTATATTGGCTCTGGAAAGTAGTCAAATGCTTTGAATGACCCCAAGGTTTTTCCTAAAGCAAAGACCCATCATTTTAGCAGTACTCTTCACATACAATTTTGTTTACAAATCAGAGAAAATGACAGTATCTGAATAACAAAAGTTAAGGATCTCTAAAAAGGTAATGAAAGGGAACACATTATAAACAAGAAGTGATGTAAATATCATCAAATAAATTTAGGGTCTAAACAGAGAGTCTGGTCATGTCATGAGAGTGAAATAGCTAATGAATAGCTCATGTCCTATGTTGCTGTCCTGGGGGTGTCAGACAGAGTTGACAAAGGACCTCAGCATACTGGGGAGGTGATTGACTCAGGGTGAATGACAGTCTTAGAGGATGGGCAAGCATAGATGAGTTACAGTGGAGGGAATTCATTGGAGGAAATACCCTTATCAATAAAATTTCAGATTTATTGGAGAATTTAAATGATAATAAGTGAACAAAGAGACATGGAAGAGTGAATAATCCAATTTGGCTGCAGTATAAAGTGTGTGAAGGGGTGCAATAGTAGAAACAGCTATAAAGATAAGTTGGTTCCAAATTGTAGATAAAGAGTATAGGCTTTATTTAGTAGGAAATAGGGAGAAACTGAAGTTTTTTGAGTGGAGCAATGATATGATTAGAACTATGCTCAAAGAAGATTTATCTGGAAGTAGTAAGTCTGTAAGATTTGATATGAGAAAGCCTAGAGACAAGGAGATGAGTAGTTAGAAGGTGATCATTTAAAAGAACTTTTGGTGTCCAGACTAGAGAAGAGAAGATTTATGGAATCAAATGATAACTTCCTTCTAATACTTTAAGGACCATCATGTATAAGAGAGGTCTTGGCTTCAGAGAGAAGATCTAGGAGTGATAGATGAAAGTTGCACAGAGAGAGATTTGAGTTCCAAGTAAGGAAAAAGTTCCTGGCTTTTAGGATCTGGACCTAGAAAGGATCTTAAAGATAATCTACTATAACTCTACCCCCCCACTCCCCTATCCCCATTTTATAGATTAGGAAACTGATGTCTAGAAAAGTTAAGTGACTTGCTCAAGGTCACCAGTCCCAGAGAGCACAGCTAGGATTAGAGTTGTTCAAAAGTAGAGTAGATTGCTTTGGGTGGTAATGGATTAATTTTCATTGGAAACTGGGTGACCACTTGTCAGTAATCTTTTTTTTTTTTTTTTTTTTAGTGAGGCAATTGGGGTTAAGTGACTTGCCCAGGGTCACACAGCTAGTAAGTATTAAGTGTCTGAGGTCGGATTTGAACTCAGGTACTCCTGACTCCAGGGCCGGTGCTCTATCCACTGCGCCATCTAGCTGCCCCACTTGTCAGTAATCTTAAAGAGGGCATTACTGTTTAGGGATAGCTTAGACTAGATATCCTTCAAGGTCCTGCCAATTAAAAAACAATTCTTTGTTTCTATATCTTGTCCCCAGTTCCCCTACTACAATGCCACCTACATAAAACCTTAAAATGTGATAAAAGAACAAAAATGAAGCTTTTACCATATAAAGACCACAATGTCGGGAAAGATAGTGTTTAGATAATACATTGACTCTTGTCTTCAGGATTGATAGTAGTATAGGAAAGGCATAATCCAGAATCACAGTATTATATAATGAATTAATTAGAATTAATTCTCTTACCCCACCCCCAAAGCTATATAAAGGCTGAAAAGAAAGGTCATTACCAATTGGGAGTAATCCAGGATGACTTCATGGAGGAGATAGTATTTAGGATAGGATTTAAAGAATAGGTAGCAATTTAACAAAGAAAATCATGTCACTCCAGGCATAAATAATGTCCTGAACAAAGGCATAGATGAGTCAGTACAGCACATGCGCTGAGGACAGAAAATGGTTAGTTTGGCTGGAGAATAGAGTTCATAGAGGGGAGAAACATAAGATGATTGTGGGAGGCACAGCCCCAAAAGACTTTAAATTCCAGTCAGATGAGTTTGAACATTGCTGGAGGTAGGATGTGGATGGGGCAGGAATAAGGAACTATTGAGGATTTTTAAATAGAGGAGTGACAGGACCAGATCCTGGCCTAAGAAATGTTATTCCAGAAGGAGTTTTAAGGATCAGAAGAGAGTAGAGGCAGCAAGAACTGTTAAAAGGCTACTTCAATAGACCAGACAAGTGGTACTGAGGAGTTGTTTTATGGCAGTGGCAATGAACTGCAGATGAAGGAAGAGATTCACTAAATGTCACAGAGGAGGAATCAGCAGAACCTGGTAACTGCCTAGACATGAAAGGTAAGGGTGAAGGAGAGGGAAGAGTGCAATAGGAGCCTAGAGGTATTATTTATTACATGGGGCATGCAATTAGACATATTGAATCAAGAAGGAAGGTCAAGTTTAGTGGAAAAGTTAATGAACTTGGGGCCAGCTAGGTGGCGCAGTGGATAGAGCACCAGCCCTAGATTCAGGAGTACCTGAGTTCAAATCCAACCTCAGACACTTGACACTTACTAGCTGTGTGACCTTGGCGAGTCACTTAACCCCCATTGCCCCGCAAAAAGTTAATGAACTTGATTTTGAGGTGAGTTTGAGGTGCTGCTTTTCCATGCCATTGGAAATGTCCAGAAAGCAAGGTGGACATACAGACATTGGCCTCAGCAGGCAGGTCAGGACAGAAAATAGAGAGTCTAAGGTCATTTACAGACAAGCGGTCCTTGAAGCCATGGGACTGAACAAAATTGCCAAAGGAGAGAAATTAGATAAAGGAGAAAAGTGACAGGGATGGGGAATATCCACAAATTAAGCAATTGGGAAGAGATTGTGGACACATCAAAGGTGACACAAAAGTAGTGGTTAGTGTTAGAACCAAGAGAGAAAGTAGTGGCTGCTCAGTTCTGTTTGCTGTAACTGCACTATTGTTGCATTTACCATTTCTGTGACTTTCCATACCAACACCTATTTCTCTGGCCTTCAGGACACTAGACATGCTGTTTCATCCTGTTAGGAAATAAATTTCTTTATGGGAGAAAATTTCTCACTCTCCTATTTGTGTCCCTAGGACTCAGCACAGTGCTTAGCATATAGTAAGCACTTAATAAATGCCTTTTTCATTCATTAATTCATTTTTGGGGGGCAAGGCAATGAGAGTTAAGTGACTTGCCCAGGGTCACACAGCTAGTAAGTGTCAAGTGTCTGAGGCCAGATTTGAACTCAGGTCTTCCTGAATCCAGGGCCAGTGCTTTATCCACTGTGCCATCTAGCTGCCCCCATTTATTCTTTTTTTCTTTTTTTTAATTAATAAAGTATTTTATTTTTTTCCTGTTACATGTAAAGATAGTTCTCAACTTTTGTTTATACAAGCTTTCCAATTTCAGATTTTTCTCCCTCCCTCCTATCCCTCCCCCCTCCCCTAGACAGCAGGTAATCTGATATAGGTTTTATATATATATATATATATATATATATATATATATGTATGTATATATATATGTATATATACACATAATAACATTAAACATATTTCTGCATTAGTCATGTTATAAGAGAAAAATCAGAGAAATGACGAAAAACCTCAAAATAGAGAAACATCAGCACCAAAAACAAAAGAAATAGTATGGTTCATTCAGCATCTACTCCACAGTTCTTTTTTTTTCCCTGGATTTGGAGATCCTCTTCTATCATGAGTTCTCTGGAACTCTTCTGTACCATTGCATTGGTGAGAAGAATATAGTCCATCACAGTAGATCAACACTCAATGTTGATGATACTGTGTACAATGTTCTTCTGGTTCTGCTCATCTCACTCATCATCAGCCCATGCAAGACCCTCCAGGTTTCTCTGAACTCCTCCCGCTCATCGTTTCTTACAGCACAATAGTATTCCATTGTATTCATATACCACAACTTGTCCAGCAATTCCCCAATTGATGGGCATCCCCATAACTTCCAATTCCTTTCCACCACATAAAGAGCAGCTATAAATATTTTTGTACATGTGGGTCCCTTTCCCCTTTTCATGATTTCTTTGGGCAAAAGACCCAAAAGTGGTATTGCTGGGTCAAAGGGTATGCACAGCTTTATCGCCCTTTGGGCATAATTCCAAATTGCTCTCCAGAATGGTTGGATCAGTTCACAGCTCCACCAACAATGCATTAGTGTTCCAATTTTTCCACAGCTTCTCCAACAGTTATTATTTTCCTTTTTTGTCATTTTAGCCAATGTGATAGGTGTCAGGTGGTACCTCAGAGTTGTTTTAATTTGCATCTCTCTAATCATTAGAGATTTAGAGCATTTTTTCATATGGGAATAGATAGCTTTGGTTTCTTCATCAGAAAACTGCCTGTTCATATCCTTTGACCATTTCTCAATTGGGGAATGACTTGGATTCTTATAAATTTGATTTAGTTCCCTATATATTTTAGAAATGAGGTCTTTATCAGAAGTACTGGCCATAAAAATTGTTTCCCAGCTTTTTGTCTCCCTTCTAATTTTGGATGCATTGTTTCTGTTTGTACAAAAATTTTTTAATTTAATGTAATCAAAATCATCCATTTTGCATTTTATAATATACTCTATCTCTTGTTTGGTCATAAACTGTTTTCCTTTCCAAAGATCTGATAGGTAGATTATTCCTTTCTCTCCTAATTTACCTATGGTATCACCTCTTATGTCTAAATCGTGTATCCATTTTGACCTTATTTTAATATGAGGTGTAAGATGTTGGTATATGCCTAATTTCTGATATACTATCTTCCAGTTTTCCCAGCAGTTTTTGTCAAATACTGAGTTCCTATCCCAGAAGCTGGAGTCTTTGGGTTTATCAAACACTACATTACTAGTGCCTAGCCTTTTCCATTGATCCTCCACTCTATTTCCTAGCCAGTACCAGATAGTTTTGATGATTGCCACTTTATAGTAAAGCTCCAGGTTTGATACCGCTAACCCACCTTCCTGTGAATTTTTTTTCATTATTTCCCTGGATATTCTTGATTTTTTGTTTTTCCAGATGAATTTTGTTATTATTTTTTCTAGCTCTATAAAATAATTTTTAGGTAGTCTGATTGGTATGGCACTGAATAAGTAAATTAATTTAGGTAGTATTGTCATTTTTGCTATATTAGCTTTGCCTATCCATGAGCAATTGATATCTTTCCAATTATTTAGATCTGATTTGATTCATGTGAAGAGTGTTTGGTAGTTGTGTTCATAGAGTTCCTGGGTTTGTATTGGCAAGTAGACTCCCAAGTATTTTATATTATCTACCATTACTTTAAATGGAATTTCTCTTTCTATCTCTTGCTGCTGGACTTTGTTGGTCATGTATAGAAATGCTGATGATTTATGTGGATTTATTTTATATCCTGCTACTTTGCTAAAGTTGTTAATTATTTCAAGTAATTTTTGAGTTGATTCTCTAGGATTCTTTAAGTATACATACCATCATATCATCTGCAAAGAGTGATAGTTTTGTTTCCTCCTTGCCTATTCTAATTCTTTAATTCCTTTTTCTTCTCGATTGCTAAAGCTAACATTTCTAGTACAATATTAAATAATAGGGGTGATAATGGACATCCCTGTTTCACCCCTGATCTTATTGGGAAGGCCTCTAATTTATCTCCATTGCATATAATACTTGCTGATGGCTTTAGGTAGATACTGTTTATTATTCTAAGGAAAGCTCCACCTATTCCTAAACTCTCTAGCGTTTTTATTAGGAATGGGTGCTGTATTTTGTCAAAAGCTTTCTCTGCATCTACTGAGATAATCATATGATTTTGGTTGGTTTTCTTATTGATGTGGTTGATTATGTTAATAGTTTTCCTAATGTTGAACCAGCCCTGCATTCCTGGTATAAATCCCACCTGGTCATAGTGTATTATCCTGGTGATCACTTGCTGTAATCTCCTTGCTAATATCTTATTTAAGATTTTAGCATCAATATTCATTAGGGAAATTGGTCTATAATTTTCTTTCTCTGTTTTTGCTTTGCCTGGTTTTGGTATCACCACCATATTTGTGTCATAAAACGAATTTGGTAGAACTCCTTCTTCACCTATTTTCCCAAATAATTTGTATAATATTGGAATTAATTGTTCTTTAAATGTTTGGTAAAATTCACCCATAAACCCATCTGGCCCTGGGGATTTTTTCTTAGGGAGTTCATTAATGGCTTGTTCAATTTCTTTTTCTAATATGGGTTTATTTAAGGATTTTATTTCTTCTTCAGTTAACCTGGGCAATTTGTATTTTTGTAAATATTCATCCATTTCATTTAGATTGTCAAATTTATTGGCATACAGTTGGGCAAAATAATTCCTAATTATTGATTTAATTTCCACTTCATTGGTGGTAACATCACCCTTTTCATTTTTGATACTGGTAATTTGGTTTTCTTCTTTCTTTTTTTAATCAAATTAACCAATATTTTATCTATTTTATTGGTTTTTTCATAAAACCAGCTCTTAGTTTTATTGATTAATTCTATAGGTTTTTTTGCTTTCAATCTTATTAATTTCTCCTTTAATTTTCAGGATCTCTAGTTTAGTATCTAATTGGGGATTTCTAATTTGTTCTTTTTTTAGCTTTTTAAGTTGCATACCCAATTCATTAATCTCCTCTTTCTCTTTTTTATTCATGTAAGCATTTAGAGCTATAAATTTTCCACTAAGCACTGCTTTGGCTGCATCCCATAGATTTTGGTATGTTGTCTCATTATTGTCATTCTCTTGGATATAGTTATTGATTGTTTCTATGATTTGTTGTTTGTCCCATTCATTCTTTAGAATGATATTATTTAGTTTCTAATTGATTTCATTCTACTTTTCCCTGGCTCTTTCTTACATGTAATTTTTATTGCATCATGATCTGAGAAGGATGCATTTACTATTTCTGCCTTTCTACATTTGACTATGATGTTTTTGTGCCCTAATACATGTTCAATTTTTGAAAATGTGCCATGTACTGCTGAGAAAAAGGTATATTCCTTTCTATCCCCATTCAATTTTCTCCAGACATCTATCATGTCTAACTTTTCTAGTAATCTATTCACCTCTTTCTTATTTATTTTTTCGCTAGATTTATCTAATTCTGAGAGGGGGAGATTCAGATCCCCCACTAGTATAGTATTACTATCTAATTCCTCTTATAACTCATTTAACTTCTCCTCTAAGAACTTGGATGCTATACCACTTGGCACATACATATTTAATATTGATATTACTTAATTATCTATAGTACCTTTTAGCAAGATGTAATTTCCTTCCTTATCTCTTTTAATGAGATCTATTTTTGCTTTTGCTTTGTCTGAGATAAGGATTGCTACCCCTGCTTTTTTTACTTTAGTTGAAGCATAATATATTCTGCTCCAGCCTTTTGCCTTTACTCTGTGTGTATCTCTCTGCTTCAAATGTGTTTCTTGTAAACAGCATATTGTAGGATTCTGGTTTTTAATCCACTCTGCAATTTGCTTCCATTTTATAGCAGAGTTCATCCCATTCATATTCACAGTTTTTATTACTGACTGTCTATTCCCCTCCATTCTATTTTCCCCCTTTGTACTTTCCCCACCTTCTTTCACCCTATTCCTCCTCACCGATGTTTTACTTCTTACCCCTGCCTCCCCAATCTGCCCTCCCTTTTTATCTCCCCCCTCTCTTTTCTTTACCCTTTTCTCCCTTGCTTTTGTCCTCCCTTCTATCAGTCCCCCCTTTCCCTTCCCCTTTTGCTTCCCTAAAGAATAAGCTAAGTTTCTTTATCCCAATGAATGTATATGTTATTCCCTCTTTGAATCAAATCTAATGAGAGTAGGGTTGAAACAATGTTTACCCCTCCTTTCTTTCCCTCTATTGAAATAAGTTTTTTTTCACCTCTTCATATGATATAATCCATCCCATTCCACCTCCCCTTTCCTCTCCTCCCCCATAGACTCCCTTTTTAACCCCTTAATTTTTTTTTTTTGTATCATCACATCAAAGACAATTTATATTTATACCCTCTGTGTAAAGTCCTTCTCTCTGACCAGATACATTTACAGTTCTTAAGAGTTATGAGTATTATCTTCCCTTGTAGGGATATAAACAGTTTTACCTAATTGAGTAACCTTTTTTTTCCCTCTGTTTACCTTTTTAAACTTCTCTTGAGTCTTGTATGTTGAGATCGAATTTTCTATTCAGTTCTGGTCTTTTCACCCGGAAAGATTGAAAGTCCCCAATGTCATTAAATGTCCATCTTTTCCCCTGAAAGAAAATGCACATTTTTGCTGGGTAATAGATTCTTGGCTGCAATCCAAGCTCCTTTGCCTTCCAGAATATCATATTCCAAGCCTTGCGGTCCTTTAATGTTGAAGCTGCCAGGTCCTGAGCAATCCTGACTGTGGCTCCATGATATTTAAATTGCTTCTTTCTGTCTGCTTGGAGTATTTTCTCCTTCACCTGATAATTCTGGAATTTGGCTACAATATTCCTTGGAGTTTTCCTTTTGGGGTCTCTTTCAGGAGGAGACTGGTGGATTCTTTCAATGATGATTTTATCCTCTGATTCTATGCTATCAGGGCAGTTCTCCTTAATAATTTCCTGGAATATGGTGTCTAGATTCTTTTTCTGGTCATGGCTTTCAGGCAGTCCAATGATTCTCAAATTATCTCTCCTGGATCTGTTTTCCAGATCAGTTGTCTTTCCAATGAGGTATTTCACATTTTCTTCTATTTTTTCATTCTTTTTATTCTGCTTGACTGATTTCTGGTGTCTCATGGATTCCTTATCTTCCAACTGTCCAATTTAAATTTTTAAGGCATTGTTTTCTTCAGTGAAATTATGTGCTTCCTTTTCCAAGCTGCTGATTCTTTTTTCATAGTTTTCTTGTTTTGCTTTCATTTCTCTCCCCATTTTTTCTTCTACCTCTCTCAATTGATTTTTAAAATCCTTTTTGAGCTCTTCCAGGAAGGCTTTTTGTTCTTGAGACCAATTCACCTTCCCTTGTGAGGCTTCACATGCCTACAATTTGAGGGTACTGTCCTCATCTGAGTTTGTGTTGGCTTCTTCCCTATTGATACAGAAGCTCTCAATGGAGAGGGCTCTTTTTTGCTTCTTACTCATTATTGCAGCTTATTTATTTATTTTTTAAGCTGAGGTCTGCTCTGTGGGCACCAGGGTCCCTGTTTTGGGCTTCTTGTGCAGGGGTATAGGTGCTGTGTGACCGGCTTTTTACTCTGAGGCCTTTAGAGTATGTGCAGTTCGCCCCCCCGCACTTCCTGTCTGAGTGCCCTCGGCCAGGTGCCCAATCCTGGCTGTCCAGTTCATGGCCCTACAGCTGGCAACCTGCCCTCCCGGCTGGTGCAGGTAGGTTTTTCCACTGTCCTTCTTGGCCATCAGATTTTTGAGCCAGGTTCCAGGGGCCTCAGTTGTTTGGCTGTGGCTTGCAGCTCCTGCTGACTTTCCCGGACCCGCTCTGTGCTGTGCTGCTGCCCTGTTCTGGGCCTCCCTTTTGCCCGAGTCAGACCGACCTTTTCCTGAAGTCTTCTAAATTATCTCTGGTTGGAAGACTGTGTCTCTCTGTCTCTTTGCAGGTTCTGTAGTTTCAGAATCCGTCCAGAGGCTTGATTTAATGTTCTTTTTCAGGGAACAGAAGGAGAGCTCAGGCAGCTTGCTGCTTCCTCTCCGCCATCTTGGCTCTTCCCTCCCTTTTATTCATTTTTAAGGAGTACATAGTTTGGGTTTTCCTTGGGTAATGAGTTCCATTGGGTCTCTCTGATCTGACTCTGGAACTCAGGGTTCAGGCATCCCCAAATTAGGATACATGTGAGATACCACACACTCCTGGCTCCTATCACTTTTCTGGCTCTTAGAATGAAGAAAGAACTTTCCAGAATGTTAAGAATAGAAGTGTCCTCTCTAAGAATGCCAGGCTCCCTTACCCCTCCCTGCCAAGAGTGGACTTTGAGTATGTACTATGAGTACAAGAGTGTGCTATGAGCATGGGGACTATATAGGTTTCTGAGGAAAAGGAGAGACTCATTATGGAGGAAAGATAATATGTATCCTTGGGCTACTTCAAGTTCTTGATTTGTTCCCTGTGTTTTTAAGGGGTTACAGTTGCATTGTTACCTTGAGTGCACTCCTGGGAGCTGGGGTCCTTTTACCCACATCTGTGTACATAACCTATCATCAGAGATTTCTCAGAAGAAACCTGGTTGGGGCAAAATGAGTCAAAGAAATATGATTTGGGGGCATCTAGGTGGCACAATGGATAGAGCACTAGCCATGGAGTCAGGAGGACCTGAGTTCAAATCTGACCTTAGACACTATTTGTGTGACTCTGAGCAAGTCACTTAACCCCAATTGCTCCCCCCCTCTAAAAAAAAGGAATATGATTTGGAGTGGGCACCTGCAAGATTAAACTCAATCTATTTAATAAAGATAATAGAACTTTTTAAGGTTTACAAAACATTTTACAAATATCTCATTATATCTTCACAAGAACCCTGGGATAGAGGTGTTATTACTATCTCCATTTTATAGATGAGGAGAGATATAGGTTAGTTAGATGACTTTCCCAAGTTAAATGACAGTTAGCAAGCATCTGAGATAGAACCTCAACTCTTCTTCCTGACTGCAACATATAAACATTCTATTATATTAATATACCATAGTTTGTTCCACCTATTCTCACTTGATGGGCACCCACTTTATTTATACTTGTTTGCTGTCACAAAAGATGCAGCTATAAATATTGCCACTAGGTGGCACAGTGGACATAGTGCTGGCCTTGGAGTCAGGAGGACCTGAGTCCAAATTCGGCTTCAAACATTTACTAGCTGTGTGACCCTGGGCAAGTCGCTTAACCCCATTTACCTCAGTTTCCTCATCTATAAAATGATTTGGAGAAGAAAATGGAAAACCACTCCAGTATCTTTGCCATGAAAACCATACATGGGGTCACAAAGAGTCAGACATGCCTAATTGACTAAACAACAACAAAATAAATCCTTTTGTATGTATCTGACTTTTGTCTCTGTTTATGACTTCCTTAAGACATATGCCCAGGGGCAGCTTGGTGGTGCAGTGGATAAAGCACCGGCCCTGGATTCAGGAAGGACCTGAGTTCAAATCTGGCCTCAGACACTTGACCCTTACTAGCTGTGTGACCTTGGGCAAGTCACTTAACCCTCACAGCCCCCCCCCCCCACAAAAAAAAGACATATGTCCAATAGTGGATGGCTGAATCAAAGGTTAAAAACTGTTTTGTCCCTTTTCTTACATTATTCTAAGCTGTAATCCAGAACATTTGGATCAATTCCAATTTCCACCAACAATGTATCATTGTGCTGCCTTCCTTGATCCCCTCTCACCCTGTCTCCCTACAGCCCCTCTAACACTAAATATTCTCATATTTTGTTATCTTTGTCAGGTTACCTGATGTGAGGTTTCTTTTAACTTGTATTTTTTTAGCTATTAATGTTTTGGAGCACATTTCCATATATTCCTTTATAGTTTACAGACCTTATTTTGGGAAACTGTTCATATCTCTTGAGCAGTTATCTATGGATGAATGGCCTCCGGTCTTGTATATTTGTGTTAATCCTCTATCTATCTTTGATATTAAATGACAATCAGTGATAATTGATGAAAATATTTTCCCCATCTGACAATTTTTTTCTTTTAAGCATTATTTCCTCTTATGAAGAGAAGCATGAGTGAAAAGATAACTGAAAGAAGTCAAAATATGAGCAACTGACAAACCAATCATGGTCCCAGAGAACAGATAATGAAATATCTTTCTGCTGAGAGATCTAGGACTACTGGGACAGAATGATGTACACATTGTCAGACCTTGTTACTATATCAGCGGTTTTAGGGAGCTAGGTGGTTCATTGGGAAGAGCACTGACCTCAGAGCCAGGAAGATGAGTTCAAATCTGGCCTTAGACACTTAACAATTGTGTAATCCTAAGCAAGTCACTTAACTTCTCTCTGCCTCAGTTTCTTCAACTCTAAAATAAGGTTGATAATAGCACCTATGACCCAGGGTTGTTGTGAGGATCAAATAAGATAATATTTTTAAAACACTTATTGCAGTACCTGGCACATTGTAGGCACTTAATAAATGCCCATTCCTTTCCCTTTTCTTTTGCTTAACTGTTTTTCTTTGTTAGAAAGAAGAATTCCATGGGAGGAGATGGTGAGAGGAGGAGGTATTTCCTGAAATTATTTAGGAAGCCAAGGACGTAGATTTCCTTTTCATTTGGGGAACAGAAAAAAACACGGTGTCTTGAACACACGTATTCCCCAGGTATGCCTCTCTCAACTTTGATATTCTGGGAACAATAATCAAAACTCTTCTCTGTATTCCTCTTTTTCTTTATCTACTCACCAATTTCTTCCCCAACCCCCTACTCAATACTATTCTTGAATTCTTGGGGGCCTGCTTCTAAGTTGATTCTGGTCTTTTAGTCTTCAAGGACCCCTTCCTTTCACTGGTGAAGGGGTGCCATCTGGTGGACAAACAACCAACTATCTATTGAGCAAGTAGGTCAGGCCAGATACAGTGCAAAGCAACCAGAAGGCTCATTTATAGAATTTTGGAGTTGGAAAAAACTTAACATTGAATATCAGAATTTGTAAGGCCCTTAGAAGCCATCCAGTTCAATCTTTTGATTTTACAGAATAGGAAATTGGCTGTTGGAAAGTAGAAGTGATGCATTGTAGTTCACAGCCCACACGTGAAAAGTTGAATAATGGTAGGAAAAGCGGTGGAATGAAAAGAATCTCAGTCTACATTCCCCTCCTTGGCACCACTTTCTTCATCTGTAACATAACACACAAGGTCCATTTTGGTTGTTACATTCTGTGACTCAATGATTCTATATGATTCCATAATGTTCATTTTAAGTGTCAGAGATCTAGAAGAGGGATTCCTTTTCCATTAGTGTTCTCCGACACAGAGCATCCAGTGGTAATGTCTCCTCATACTCTCCTTGCACACGGGGCTTATTGCCACTTGTATGGAGCTGTTCACATCATTTCTCAGTTCTTTCCTCCCCCTTCACAGACTCTTATCACAGGAAGAGGCCTTTAATAGTATCTGCTCTAATCTCCTTATTTGGGAGGTAAGGAAGAGAGATGGAGATTAACTTGCATCAGGTAACTCAGCTGACGGGCAGAGTCTGTATTCAACCTCAGTTCTTCCGAATTTAATTCAGGGCACTCTCCTTTAGATGATGCTGTTTCAATCCTACTCATCATCCTTAAAGGCTCTTACCCATTATCACCTCCTCTATAAAAATATTTCATATTGCTTTCAACCCATAGTTACCTCTTTCTCCTCAGAAGTCCCCTAATGCACTTACTGTCTGGACCACTTAGCTGCCATTTGACACAGACTGACCAAAATTATTTTTTAGTCATGCCTTTGGCACAGTTGTCTTGTTTGGGGGAACTTCAAAATCCCAGAAAGTGTGTTATCTCCCATAGGCTTCACCCACTAAAGGTGTCTTTACAAGCTTTTTATAGATGATCTGCTAGGTCTGAGAGCTATGTTGAGGAAAGGTCTTTTTTAATTGCCCTTGATGGGTCTATAACCCTAATAGCTCTCACAGTTCCTCTGGGACCTGCAAGTCTCTTGATTTAACTTACTAAAGTCAGCTTTCCTCCCTCTTCCTCAACTAGTCACAGTCCATAGCATCAGATGCCATGGTGCCCTCCTGTGGCAGTTCTGGGTTCCTGCAAAGAGACCAGACAACTTTGGCTCCTGAATCTCAATCTAGCCTTTTTTGCCTTGTGTTTTTGTGTCCCTGACTCTGTGTGAGGCTGTGCTGTGTGTCTGCATCTGTTGAACTTTGTGTTGTGCACATATTGTATATTTTGTGTACTTTGTCTGTATTCACACAATATTCGATATCTGTCATACCCAGATACAATACCAGGAAAATTAGTTAAGATGAGAAATCATGGAAGGATTGTCATTTGCTTCACACCCACAATGAGGGATCCATGGCTCTTTCAAAGGGAGCACTTTATAAATATATTTATAAGTCCCTTAAATATTTTTAGGGTTTTTTTTGTGCTCAAATGTATTTTCTGTTGGTTTTTTGAATGCCCTGTATAAAGCTATGTATACTTGTTGTAGTTGGGGCTAAAAGTATTTTTTTAATCCAAGCTTGGCCAATATATGTGACTGTGTCACAAATTGGATCTTTGTTATTAAAATGTTGATTGCCTAAAACTGAGTATTTTTAATGTTGTAAGTCTTTGTTTAACTTTCTTTTGGGTGTTGCTATGCAAGTATTTTTAATATCTTCCCTGAGAATTTTGCCTTCTATTTCACTGAAATAGCCATTTGTTGAGAGCTTCCTTTTCTCTCTTCACTCTTATCTCATATCATTTAGATGCCTTCCCCCATCATCTCTTCTTTTAACTGTCTTACATGAAGAGGTAGCCCTTCTTGCCATTGCATAAGTGATTCCATTCCATCCTGTCTTCTCCCACAGATCATTCCCTCTATCATTTCCACTCTCCCACTTATCTTCAATCTCTTCCTATTTACTGCCTGCTTTTCTGCTGCTTTTAATACACCCATGCATTCCTCATCCTCAAGAAACCCTCACTTGATCTGTTCATTCCCAATAACCATTATATCTCTCCACTGGCTATCAAAGTTAACTTCCTAAAGTATAGGTCTGACCATGTCACCTCCTTAGTAAACTCCAATGGCTCCCTATGACCTCCATTTATGAGGAACCTACTTTCTCACAAAGGAACCTATTCTTTTTTGGGGGAGCTCTAATTTCTGGGAAGTATTTCCTAATATCAAGCCTAAGTCTTTGATTTTTCAACTTCAACCCATTAATTTTAGTTCTGTCCTCCATTGCCAAGAAGTCTGACTCCTCTTTCACATGGAAACTCTATAAATAATTGAAGACAACTGGCTTACTCCCTTCCACATCACCTCTTCTCCAAGCTGTACCTTTTCTGGTCCTTTGGCCAATCCTTGAGGGTTGAGATTGGAATATATATCATAGAGTACTGACCCCAGTGTGCTTTTATGATCTCCAGGCCTCTCACAATCCTGGTTACTTGGCTCTACACCTTTTCTAGTTTGTATTGTATTGTGCCTAGTTGTGTTTTTTAGTTTATGTTGTGATTGTACTCACCTAGGGCTAGGATTTTCTTTTGAGAAAGAAGTTTGAGGGCAGTGGAGATCTGTTCATGTTTTACTTGGAATCCCCAAACTCCCTCCTGTCCCTTGGGTTAAACCTCATATTCTATATCCTTCTTCTTCACCCCTACCAGACGAAAACTTATCTTAGATGGCCTAGTTCAGAACCTCAGTGACTAGCCAGTCTGTTTAATCTAGGTTAAAAATCACAAATCCTGAGTTGAGAAGGGTCAGGGCTCCACTGGGGACATACATTACAGCTCTGAGATTGAGCTCTGCTGAACCCATAATTCTTTTTTTTTCTTTTTTCTGTGGGGCAATGAGGGTTAAGTGGCCCAGGGTCACACCGCTAGTAAGTGTCAAGTGTCTGAGGCCGGATTTGAACTCAGGTCCTCCTGAATCTGGGGCTGGTGCTTTATCCACCGTGCCACCTAGATGCCCCTGAACCCACAATTCTTATCAAACCATATGTTTTCTTGTGATTTATTTGACTCTGTTGGAAGATGGTATTATTTAGCCAGTCTACCTTCTCTACTTTTCTTTATAGACTTTCTAAACTGTCTATTCCAATCAAACAGCCATATTCATTATTCCCTGAATTCAGCTTTCCATTTCCTACCTTTGTCCTTTTGCACAGGCTCTCCCACATGCTTGGGATGCACCCTCTCTTCGCTTACTGTCTTCAGATCCTCCAAAACTCAGCTCAGGTGTCAACTCCTTAAGAAGCATATAGGGTGGGGCAGCTAGGTGGCGCAGTGCATTGAGCACCATCCCTGGATTCAGGAGGACCTGAGTTCAAATCCAGCCTCAGATACTTAACTCGTACTAGCTGTGTGACCCTGGGCAAGTCACTTAACCCCAATTGCCTCACCAAAAAAAAAAAAAAAAAAAAAGAAGAAGCATATAGGGAGGGACAGCTAGGTGGCGCAGTGGATAGAGCACTGGCCCTGGAGTCAGGAGTACCTGAGTTCAAATCCGGCCTTAGACACTTAACACTTACTAGCTGTGTGACCCTAGGCAAGTCACTTAACTCCAATTGCCTCACTAAAAAAAAAAGAAGCATATAGGGAGCCATCTGATTCCCCCATAGTTGTTATTGGTCTGTCTCTCCTCAAATTAGACAATTTATTTATCTGACTACATCTTGAAACTCTCCAATAGAATATAAGCTCTTTGAGGGAAAGGACCATGTTCTTTTTGTCTTTATCCCTACTTCCTAGCACAGTACCCTTTACATGCCTGTTGAATTGAATTAACCTGGGGAATGGTGTTGACCTTGCACATAAAGCTGCTTTTGTAGTTTCAAGTAAGGAGCATTATAAAGCCTCTCCTTCCACTCCCCAGCCCTTCCTCTAACAACATGCCAGAACTCCCCCATCAGAGATTCATTCCTTTGTGTTAAGGTAGTGGTTTCAAACCTTTTTTGAATATAAGAACTATTTTTTCAACAGTAAAACATTTCACAGGATTCTCCCTACCCCGCCACTCCCCACAGTGGTTGTCCTATTAGAACTGGTTGATTTTTTTAAAAAAATGGATTTACAAGTCCTTTACAATAACTCCCTAGCTGCCAAAAGTGTCTGCTGACAAGTTCTTGGAAACAATCAGGGTTAAGTAAGGCATTGCCCTCATTAAAATGCAAATCTTCCTTGGAGTCATATCAGCTATTAAAATAATTCACTTAGTTTGTCAGATCCTTTCCAACCTGTCAGCTTAGTAAGAACTGCTCCCTGAAAAATGAGTCATAGAACAGGTGAATTTTGATGGAGGGAAGCTAAATATGGGCAATGCCAAGAGAACATGGGTAGGGCTGTATAGTATGTGAGGGGGTGAGTGGCCCAGGCAACAATTGCTCTTTTCAGCAAAAACGAGTTAAGGAAGTCTGGGATTTTTAGGGCTCTGCCCAATGGGGATAGAATAGGAGAGAAGGTGTGGTTGTAGTTGAACCATTAAAGACTGGCCCCTTGGATATGGACCACCTGACTAGTTATAGAAGAAGTATTTGGAGAATGTCCATCCTGAGTTTTATGTTCTCAAGTCTAGTTCATGAAAAGACAGCGGGATCATGTGTGTGTGTGTTTGTTTGTGTGTGTGTGTGTGTGTGTGTGTGTGTGTGTGTGTGTGTGTGTGTAGTGTCAGTAGAAGATGAAAGATGGAATATAGTTGATTTGCTTATTAGCACAGGTACCACAATGGGTATCTGTTAAAAAAGAAAGGAGAAAACACATCCATCCCTCCCTTCTTCAGAGTGATGGGGGAGTCAGTGTGTGAAACATGGCATTTGCCATCAGACATGGTTGATGGATTGGTTAGTTTTGTTAAAATGCTTTACAATCTTTTCTCTTTTCTCTTTTTATTCTTAGTTACAAGTGACAGCTCTCTGGGAAAGGAGAGGAAAGGGGTACGTTTGCCCAAAAAGGTGATGGAAAATCCAAAGTTATCAGTTTTTTTTTTTAAAGAATGAAGTAGAATACCTTCCAATCTCTTGGGGTTTTTCCCTTAAGCTCTATGAATGTAGCTCTATGAATGGGCTTCCTCTTCTCCCTCTGTGGAGTTTGGCATCTTTACCTTCCTGGGTCCTTAGTGCTACACAGGCAAATACCCTGGACATGGTTTGGAGTCCTCCTCACAATCTCCATTTTCTCTACCTCTATGATCTTGATATATTCTTGGGTTTTTTTTTTTTTTTTTTGTGCGTGTGTTTTCTTTTCTTTTCTTTTTTTTTTCAAGGCAATGAGGGTTAAGTGACTTGCCCCAGGTCACACAGCTAGTATCAAGTGTCTGAGGCTGGATTTGAACTCAGGTCCTCCTGAATCCAAGGCAGGTGCTTTATCCACCGTGCCACCTAGCTGCCCCCAATCTTGGTATATTTTAATTCTAATCTACCCTACTAGTCTTTCTGGCCTAGTCTTTTGGAGTTAGATTTCTCATTTTACAAAGAAGGAAACTGGGGCTGAGACAGGAGAATAAGTGTTTGCAGAAGTGAGTAAAGGGATTTGGAGCTGCCTTCAAATTTCTACTTGGATTGTTTTTCAGTATTAAATAAGGTGGAATGACCATGGTTTTGTCCCAGGGCACCAAAATTTAGATGGCACTGACAACACTTGAACTTCAACAGCTAGGAACAACTGAGTTTAGCAGCTAGTAAGCTAGAGAAATTAAGTAAAATTAGAAATTTATACTACTGGGAGAACTCCTCCCTGGCCTGGCCCAGTTCTGTTCCTCCCTGCTCCCAGGCAGTCTTCTTGGGATCAGTCTTATGTATTTTGCTGTCTCCTTGAAACTCACAATTTTTTAAAAAATTAATTTTTTTTGGCAGAACAAGGAGGGTTAAGTGACTTGTCCAGGGTCACATAGTTAGTAAGTGTCAAGTATCTGAGGTCAAATTTGAACTCAGGTCCTCCTGAATCCAGGGCCAGTGCTTTATCCACTGTGCCACCTAGCTGCCCCCTGCAACTCACAATTTAAATGGTTTATTTTAGGACATGTTTCATGTCTTGGGTATTAACATTTCTAGCTATAGTTGTATTTGTTGTATTTTTCAATTGCCCTGTATTTGTCTTAATTGGAAGTTAGGGGCATGGAAAGGGCAAGGAGTACCTCCATGTAACTTGCACTAAGGGCTTCCTCTGAAGGCTTCTGATTACCTAGATCTGTTAGTCAGTCCATAAGCACTTATTAAGCACCTACTATGTACCAATCACTGTACTAAGATCTCTGGAGATGCAAAGAAAGGCAAAGGACATAGCCCCTGCCCTCAAGGAGCTTATAATCTAATTGAGAAAAATAACACACAAAGAAAAGCTGAAAAATGGAAGGGAGAGAGAAGGTACATCTCATGGGTGGCCTGATGAAGTACAGAGGAGTGCAGCTGAGTCGGAAATGATGTGATGGCTACCCTGGGATCCTGCCTTAAATGGAGGATCTTAGAATTGCTCTCCACTGTCCAATCTCCACTCTGAGGATAACTTCTAAGGTTTCTCCTAGCAATGCTGATACCAATTCCTCTTTATCCTAGCTGTCCCAAGATGGGTGTGGGAGTGTGGAAATGGAGGTTTGTAGAGCTGAGGTAAGGTAAAATTCCACTAAACCTCCTCTTGGCTCTTAGGGACAGGGGCACCAAACCAGAACCATCTCTTGCCCCTGGAGGCATTGATAATCACAAACATCTTTCTTCCTATTTGGTCTCTAATTTTCAGAATTCTTTATGTCAAACATCTGCCCTCTTCTTACCCATATAGATTTTTTTTTGGAGGGGAAATCTACTTTTGTATTTTCCCTTTCTTGATTTTTTTTTGCTCCTTTTCCACAGCACCCTATTTATAACATGGTCCAGACCTCTTCATTTAGATAGAAAAACTGAAGCCCATGGAGGGAAAGTGATTTGTTCAAGATAATACAGCTGGATTGTGTTGGATTCAGTGGAGGATCCCTAGTCTTCTCACTTTAAAATTTATGCTCTTCCCATGACATTATTCTGCTGTCTCTTTTCCCTCATCCCACCACAGTCCAGATGGCCCCGTTCCTATAAAAACAGGCAGGATTGAGGAATAAAAAGAAAAGATCTGTGCCCCACCCTTACCACATACAGGCCAACATGGTTTTAGGGCATTAAAATCCTGGGGTTGGGAGTCTCTAAGCTCTGAGCTGTGGTTTTTGTGTCTTGTAAAATGTCACAGGAAGTCCTTATCCCAAAGTAGGCTTTTGTTGTTGAGCTACTCAATCACAGATCATCCATAGTTCTTTTATGTTATTCATAAAATGAAGCCATGTGGTGAAGTAGATAGACTGCTGGCTTCAAAGCCAGGACAATCAAGTCCTGCTTTTGCTTGCTACTGGCTATGTGACCTTGGGCAAGTCATTGAACTTTTCAGTGCTCTAGGCAGCTAATGCACTAAAGTGCAGAAAACATGTCAACCTGCATTGGGAGAAGAAGTTTCCTCATTTAGGAGCTCCCTATGCCAATGAAATCACAGGTCCAGTCCCTATCCGTATTAAAATCAATAACTGGCATGCATGTAGAACCTTAAGGTTTGTAAAGTGCTCTACATGGGACCATGGTATCAGAACATGACAACCGAAAGGGACAACAGAAGAGAGACAACACCCTCATTTTACAGATGAAGTAACTGAGACCCAAAGAGATTAAGTGAATGGTCCAAGGTTATATAGAGCCATGATTTGAACTCAGGTCTTCTGATGACAAATCCAGCTCTCTTTCCACAGTACTGAGCTGTCTCTATGTATGTATGGTCTCATTTGACCCTCTACATATGCCTATAAGAGAGTGTTTGGAGTTATGATTGTCTTTATTATGTATAGGAAGAAATAAGCTCAGAGCTTAAATGATTTGCTTGTAGTCATAAACCTATTAAGAGATGGTGTAATGATTGGAATGACGCCCCCTGCGGGAGACTTACTGTAGAAGAGCTCCGCCCATGAGGTGAAGGTCTTTGAGGGTAAGACCATGTGTCTTTTCTTTGGAGTCAGGAAGTAACATTTGCTGGTGGGAGGAAGAAGGAGGAGCCTGGCTCTCTGACTGGGGCTCTTTCCTGTGGACGATGGCAGAGAGCGGAGCTAGAAATGTGCTCCCCCTTTAATAGATAGATGAATGTAGGCCTTTCTCTCTCTCTTTACCAAATTCTTATTCTCCTTAATAAATGCTTAAAAGCCTAACTCTTGCTAAAGCTTATAATTTATTGGCGACCACTCATTAGAATTTTAGCCTTTACAATGGAAACAAGATTGTGTCCCAGGTCTCTTCTGACTCCAGATTTAATACCCTTTCTACTATATCATGGTGCCTTTTAGATATTTGTCTAAGAGATTCAAAGTAAACACTCTTTGCTTTTATACAGTGTCAAGATAAAACCCAAAAGAGGCTGATTTTCTCACTCATTAACTAGTTTCCAAAAAAGGGGGAGCAACCATAGCAAGAAACCCTGACCTGGGGAGGGAACGTTCCATCTCTGGACTCTGGAGTCACTTGAATCATCTTAAGACTGCCTGTTTCTCTTCTTCCTCTTCTTTTCCTCTGTCTCATTCTCATCATGCTACTCTCTCCTCCTTTCCTTATCTTTTCCCCTTCTTCCTAATCTTCTTGTTCTCTATTCTTATTAGGACCCCTTCCTCCAGCTAAACTGGTGTCCTTATCCCCAGCAGCCAAATTAGTGTCTTTACTGTCCCCTTTACCCTCACCCAAGACAGACATGCCTGTTCATTCTAGCTTCTTTGCTAATGCTGTTGCTACCACCTGGAATACTCTCCCCACCCCCTCCTACCCATCTGTTCAAATCCTAGATGCAGATTGTGCAGTACAGGAGAGAGCTTGATTTGCAGTCAGGTCTCAGTTTAAATGCTGGACCGAACACTTGCTGACTGTGTGAACATAGAAAAATCACAACCTCTCGGAATATCAATTTCTTCATTTGTAAAATGGCAACAATATTTACCTTACCTCCCTTAAAGGGTTCATGAAATTTAGATCTGAGGGAAAATCATTTAGAGATCATTTAGTCCAGACCCCTCATTTTACATTTCAGTCTCTGCTTTTGCTCATGCTGTTCCTGGTATCAGGAATGTTCTTGATCTCTGTTTGAATCCTATAGAGGCTTAGTGTGATGTTTTGGACAAGGTGCTGGATTTGCCCAACATCATGTTGGTGATAAACAGCTGATTGGCCCCAAAGATGACCATGTGAGAATGTTCCTCTTGGCAAAGGAGGAACACTACATATCATGTCAAATTTGGTTGATATGTTCGTGAACTTCTCTCCTCTCCTCCATTATAAGAGAGAGCTGGGTGAGGCATTTTAGGAAATACATTTGATGAATTTATGTAAAATTCCATAAATTTATGTAAAAATTCCCAAATTTCCATAATTTAAAAAATAGTCATTCTGTGATTCAAAAGATCTGCCTCCAAAACTAATGTTCTACACAAGGTTATTGGGAGGAAAATACTTTATAAACATTAAAACACTTCACAAATGTTGTTGTTACTCCCTCCTTTAAGGTCCATATAAAGTCTCACCTCCTCCAAGAAAGCTTTTCTATCTCCTCCAGCCCACCTGGATCACTTTCTCTGAAAAGCTATAGCACTTACTGACTGGTCTCGAATTACCATTTGATCATATTCTCATTATAACTGTCTTTGGTTGTTTTCTAATGATTTCATATCCTTTACCTTCCCAACTAGACTGTTAGAACTTAGAGGGTAGGAATTATGACTTCTTTTCCAGTCTTCAAAGTTAAGTTACAGGGCTTGCTAGGGAGTGGGGTAGGAGGAGTCAGTAAAGACTTGTTAACTGAGTGCTTCAAATTCCACCCCCTCCATAAATCTGGGGTCCTAAAGCAATTGTACACTGGGGCAGGGAATTTAGTTTAGGTGAGAAGGGAGGAGGATTAGGATTTTAAAGTAATATAAAGGGAGGTGGGGCAGCTAGGTGGCACAGTGGATAGAGTTTGGGGCATGGAGGAAGAAAGGCCTGAATTCAAATGTTCAAAAAAAATTCACTTACTAGCTATGTGACCTTGGGCAAGTCACTTAACCTCTGTTCACCTCAGTTTCCTCATCTGTAAAATGAGCTGGAGAAGGAAATGTCAAACTACTCCAGTATCTTTGCTAAAACCCCAAATAGGGGCACAAAGAGTTAGACACAACTGAACAACAACAACAAAGGGAAGTGGGTTAGTGTTGAAATGTGAAGGGAAGATGGTTTGGGTTAGGGTTTGAAGGGCATACATATGTGAAGGGAACATCATTGGGTTTAGAGCTAGAAAATCACTGATTCCATCTCCCCTCATTTTGTAGTTGAGGAAACTGAAGATGAAAAATGAAGTAATGTGTTTAAAATATACAACGTGTACCCAGGGTAATCACATTTATGATTTGAATCCAGATCCTTTGACTCCAGATGTAGCTTTCTTGCCATGGTAATATTCTATCTCCCATAGTAATAGAGGTTGAGTCTAAATGGAGGATAGTTGAGGTGAAGATGTGAAGTCAGGAGGGTTAGGATTGAGGATTTGAGGAGGAAGTTTATGGTGATGTTGTAAAGGGAAAATGGCTTTCCATAAAGATGTGAAAAGAGGAAAGCTAAGGTAGACTTTTGAAGAGAGTAGGTGTTTTCTCCTGTTGTTTTCTCCCTGTTGGCTGCAGTTTAAAACGTCTCCATCTTTCCACAGGATATGTCACTGGGATTGAGCTTTCATTGGAGAAAGTTAATCAGAGACAGAGCCTGAGCCTCCATTGTTCTGAGGCGTCTTTTTTTTTTTTAATGAATTTTATTCCTGGTAAAAAAATTGTACACACACACACACACAATTCTTAAACAGGTCATGACCAAAGGTTCATTCTTACCCCCTGTTCTGTTCTTTTCCTTCACTGGCGCCTTTGTCTCCCTTTCAGCCATACAATGGAGGTCTTCAGTGGTACACATGGAGGACAGGAGCTGGTGCCGGAGTCATTATGTCTGCTTGGCGCCAGCTTTGAGCAAAGTGTGACCATAAAATCATGTCAATGGTTTTCATAGTACACATACTAAAACTGATGAATGTTAATGTATTCCCCCTTTTGGGGTACAGATTTCAGAGTATGTGGCATAGTCATCTACATCCCCAAGGTGGTGGTAAGTGTTTATCCTTTGAAGATGGATTTGATTTTTGGAAATAGCCACCCATCGTTCAGAGCCAAATCTGTTGGATAAAATGGCACATCCTTCTGGTTTAGTACAGTTTTGGATACAAAATGGTATGAACCTGTATAGTACACAGGTAGCTTTTCTCAATCAAGTCACAAGTGAATCTTCCTTAATTTCTTTTTTTTCACCAAGCACTTATGGGGTGTCTCCTATGGGTCAACCCCTATGCTAGGCTCTCAAGGTCATTTCCAAAGAGGAGTGAAATGATGACTTAGGGCTGGCAGCCCTAATGTATTGTTTACAGTTGTACATAACACTTATTTGGATTATAAATTGGGACTCATTACTTTCAAAACCATTTTGTCACATTTCATTTTAGCTATCACTGTATCAGCCACACTAAAAGAAACACTGCGGGACAATGAAAATGCAATATGGTGGGGGGAGTACATGGTCACTAGGACTAAAGGGGCCTTCCCTAGAATTTCCTTTCCATGATTCAGCCATCACCATTATCCTCAACTTACCCCATCTTCCTTTTCCCACTATGTAAAGGTCCCCAAGAAGGCTGTCTTAACCACAAGGTGGTAGAAATGAGCTTTTGTAAGGTCAGTTGACTACTTGAAGAAGGAAGCAGCCTAGAAGACTAATTCTTTGGTAGGAAAGTAGGAAAAGAATATTAGGTGTTCACTGGCCAACAAGGGCCTCACCAACCCTGTGTTTCTCAAGAGGACTTTTTATTGTACAGATGTCCCTGTACTCCTTGGAGGGGTGAAAGATTCCTTTTGGGACTGGGAGGAGTTTTCACTGGGAATCTAGGTGACCCTCCCATTCAGTCCCTTCACCCTGCTGCTCTCATGAATATTCCCTACTTCTTCTCTGGTGCTGTGGATAACTTTAAAACACTCTATGCTGCATGAAGATAGCCTATGTCTAACTGGGGTCATCCTGTGCCTCAAGGTGTCACCCAAAGGGAAAGAATAAGCGAAGAGCACCAGGGACATTCTGAACTTTGCCAGAAAGTAATTCCATTTGTATAATATCCAATGTCCTCTTGCCACATCATGAGATGTGGTATGGTGCAATGAAAAGAACAAGGAATCTGGAGTCAAAGGACAGAGATTCAAATCCCGACTCTTCCATACAAGGTCCACGTAATCTTGGGCCCCTTATATCTTCATTTGTAAAGTAAGCAGGTTGCCTTGAATGACCTCTAAGTCCTTTCTAGCTCTAATCCTTCCATCCTAATTATACCTCAGGATTACTGGGGAGATAGAGAAGCAATTGAAGCTAAAGTCAGACCTAAGGGAATGGACTGAGCTACATCGACAACATCTGGAAGGGAGCACCGTGGGTTTTGCCACAAATCTGGAAAAGCGGGCTCCTTCCCGGAGGGCTCTTTGTACTTTGCAGCGGCCATCTGACGGGAACAGAGATAGCCTAGATCTGTCTTTCCTGCTTCGTTATGACTGTTCTGTTCTAGCTGAGCAGGTCATTATTTTGGAGGGGCAGGAAAAGGATTGGGTCGGGGCGGTGTTTGACTCGCTGTTTCACTGGCCGGCAAGTAACAGGCCTCCACACCTCATTTACCCTACCGCAACCAGGGGATTTCCGAAGAGTCCGACTAGCCTCTGCACCAATATAGCTCAGAGAAGAAAAGAGTAGAATTTAAAAAAAGAAGAAGAGGGAAAAAGAAAAAGAAAAATTCCGCATTCTGAGTCTCTCTCCTTTCTCTCCCTCCTCTCTCCCCCGCCCTCAATCATCTGCAGTCTGGGCTCAGGTGACGCCTGCTAGCCCGCAGTCATTTCTCTAATTCTGATTCGAGGCCCAGTCTCCTGGGCCAAGCGGTCTGTCAGACAGACGAAATGACAGACAGACTGCACAGTTTTCCGTTGGGGGTGGTGAAGATTGGGGAGCATCCAGGTGGTCAGGTTGATAGGTTCCTGCTAACGTCAGTGTTCTGCTTATTTATTTTGCTGTTTTAAGAGCAGAACTAATGCCAACAGTATGAAGGGCAGGAGGAATTCCAAGCCGCCGGCCTCATTACCTAGGATAGCGCCCAGGAACGCTAGGATGAACCCAAGTCCTTACAACCATCTAGAGCAATTTAAGTGGAGAAACGTCCCAGGGCCGGTGCGGAACTAGGCTTAGGCAATGGCTGAGGTAATGGATATTAGGTCTGTCAATAGGTCTCTTCTCCTTCCTTCCCTCCTGCAGCCCATACTTTCCTTCTTCCCTAATTCCTATTTTCTTTCCCGTCTGAAAGTCTAGGTCTCAGTATACCTCCCCATCCCACTCCCAGCCCCTCCCAATTTGGGTTACAGAAAGTTTGCTCCTAACGCAGAGGTCGGGCCAAGGGCAAAGGGATAAACAGGGCGAATAGGAAAGGGGGTGGGGAAGGGGAGAGGAAGAAATTATGCAGAGGATCGGGGTGTCTTGTGGGCCTGCAGGTGGCGCTGCCCTGGGGGACTGGTAAAGGGGGGGGAGTCTGCAGTAAACGTTGAGTGGGTGTCACTGCGGCTAGAGAAGGAACGATTTGTCATTTTCTTTAGCGGCCTCTGGTCGCAGGGAACAGACACTCCCTTCCCCCTCTCTTCACTTCTCCTTTCCCCCCCAAGCAGAGGTCTGGGGCTCGTGGTCTGGATAGGGTCAGACCAACTGAATGTGAAGCTGGAGACTAAAACATTGGTTCGAATCCCGATCCTGTCCCTGATAGCAGGGTGACCTTGAGGAAGTCATTTCCCATCTCTGGACCTCATCTTTAAAATGAAGGAGTTGATGCCAGCAGCTCATCTTGTGATTCTATGACTGTGCCCGAAGAATGTCCTGATTTTCACAGAAAAATTGGGGGCGGGGAGGGGTAGGGTGGAACCCCAACAGTGATTCTTTTTTCCACTCTCCCACGGGGGGGGGTGGTTTCCAGGGCCCCGAATCAAGCGGAGTTAGCAAAGATCTCTATAGATAATTCGGAAACAAGATACAGAACTAGAAAAGAGGACTCGGAACCCCAGCTCTAGGCTCATATGCCTCTCACATCACCTCTCCCGGGTGGGCAAGACTACCAAAAAGGGGCAGAAAGAGGTGGGAAGGGAGAAATTAAACAATTCAGATCAGCATTTATTAAGCTCCTATAACGCGATAGACGCAGGGTTGAGAAGATTTGAAGGCACCTCAACAGCTCCCTCGAAGGTCTAACTGTATTTCTACGTACACTGCAGAGGAGATGGGACTAAGTCCCCACACTAGGGCAAAGAAGCTTTGGCCAAGAAAACGTCAAACCATTTTTTGCGCAGCCCTAGACTCAATATACTCTGTGCTCCTGGCCTGGGTCTCTTTGCCTCTTGGATGCTTTCTAGGGGCCCGGCCTCAGATTTCCCTTCATTGACCGAAGCTACTGTAGGGGGAGGGAAAACTTCCCTGGACTCCAGAGGCTGGTCCAGTCATCTCAGAAAGTCAAATATATTTTGTGTGTGGGGGGGAGGGGTGATGGGGGAGGGGAAGGTTGGCGCGCCGAGGGCGGCTAGTGTCCCCTTTTAAAACCAGTTTCTCTCCTCTCCAGATCACCATATTTGTCTTTTACATCTCTCAGTCTTTATTTTCTGTCTCTTCCTGCCTTCCTCGGCTTTCCTATATCTCTTTTCTCTTTGCTCTGAGTCTTTCTGGGCATTTTTTCTCTTTCTCTAACACCCTTCCTGTCTTTGTAACTCTTAGTCTCTCCGGACCTCTCAATGTCTCTCCCAGTCTCTCTGTATTTCCCCGTATACTTGTCTCTCATCTCTGGCATTCTCTTTTCCTTGCCTTTGTCTATCTCTCAGTCTCTCTCTCTCTCTCTCTCAGTCTCTCTCTCAGTCTCTCTCTCTCTCTCCTTTCCATTCCCTTCCCCCTCCCCGTCTGTTCCTATCTTTCCCCGAGTCTCTAGGGCCCACATGGCTTGTCCTTCCCCATTCTGCTCCTGTGCCCAGGGCTTGAGCAAGCTCCACAATTGGTCCCAAGCCCCGCGGCTGCCCCAGACCCGCCCCCAGACCCGCCCTCGGCCCACCAGAGCGGAGAAAATAAAGCCCGAGGCATCGTCTTCCCTTTCCCCTTTTATTTAGGAATCGACAGGCCCCTACTTGCAGATCCTATCGCAGTGGAAACGCAGCCCGCTTTGTTCTCCAGAAGCCCCTTTGTGGAGCTGAGTTGAGGAAGCGGAGCTTAGCTCCCCCTCCCTCATTTCCCTTTCCCTCCCCTCCCCTCCCCCCTTTCCTTGTTCCCTCCCCCGGGGCTTCTGGGCCCCCCAAACTTGGCCTATTCTACGGCGCCATTTCGACCCCCCACCTTCCAGCCCCAGGCCTGGCCTCCGCCCCCGCCCCCAGGGTGGCCAAAGCCCAGAGACAGCTGGTCCAGGCCTCAGCCCCGGGCTGGCGCATTGTTCGCCTCATTGGTCCGAAGGTCGCGGGATGCCGGGCCAGCCCGGGTAGGGCCAGGTATCTGAGGCCACGATAGTGCTGAGTCTCAAGAGGAGGGGGCCAGAGACGAGGGGGAGAGGGCTTGTGAGCGATTTCCATGAAAAAGGAGCGGCGGAGACACCTCTCTTGGCATTCACCGCGTGCCTTAATTGTATAGACATTAAATCAAGGTCCGCTGTGAACACGCAGAGGGGCACTCTGGAGTCTCAGCTGGCCGGGGGAGGGGGGGCCTTAGCTCGCTCAGTGCTCTCAGGGCACCCGGACCCCGTCCCTCCCCTGGCCACGGAAGGGAGGAGGGCAGGCTGGATCCTTGGAGCTTCTGTGGGGAAGGAGGTGGCAGTAGGGTCTGGAATCAAAGTACAGTTTCCTACGAGATTTCTCGTGAGCCCCCACCCGCACCCCTCCCAATTCTCTGCACACCCTTATCGCCCAGCTGAACTGTTCCTAGCCGATTTTCCGCATTCGGGGCTCAGTACGACTTGACCCTCTGTAGACACAGAACAAGGGGGAGCCATGGTAAACTTCATCCAGGGCTTGTCCTGAGTACCTCAGATTAAGTCTAGGAGTGAGAGTGGGGCGAGCAAGGGGCCTTACTCCAGAGAAGTACGGGATACAAAAGCTGAAGGCACGGTAGCCCACTCGGTGTGCGTGAAGGAGTGAGGATGTGTTAAGGCTGTAGCGCATTGAAGTGTGCCCGTTAGTGAGTGTATCATGCTATTTGTGGACGTGTGTGAGGGTCATTTGCGATGGTGTGTTATAGTGACAATGGGAGTATGTACCTCCATTTGTAGGTAGTAGGTCAGCGTGCGGGACCTAGGGAAAATTCCATGTGAGTTTGAGCCTGTGGTCCCAGAGACGGCTGTAGCTGGGGGGGATGCCCTGGCTCTCAGGGACCAAGGGCCCATTGCCTCGAGCCAGTCCTTTCAGCTTCCGGATACTTGGTCGGCGGGAGAATGTCCCAGGACCCAGAATCCAGTTAAATTTTGGATCTCGAGTTAGAGGGGATGGGATAGGGGCGGGGGCGGGTGGAAGGGGATACATTATAGAGAGAGACAGAGACAGAAAGAGACAAAAATAGAAAAGCAGAGACACGGAGAAAAAATTTTCTGCGCATAAGAAGGAAATGAAGATCCTAACTAGCTTTCTGCGGAACGCTTGCAAACCCTGAGACAGTTGTTGCGTCCACTCTGTTATTGAGCTTGCCCCCAGCCCCCAGCCGCAGCCCCGGGCTCCGAGCCCATCCACACCCGCTAGAACAGTTACCGGGTCCCTGGCAGGAGCGTCCTCCAGGGTCTCTCCTTCTTCCTCTTCCTCCCTTTTCTTCTTCCTTTTTCCTCCGTCTTCTGCCTCCTTCCTTTTCCTTCCTCCTCCATCATCTCCTCTTCTGCGCACCCTGAGCGGGCTCCCTGTGGGCCAGCACTGGGCTAAGTGGTGCGGTGTTGCGTGGCTCTGGGAGGTCTCCTGTCTGGCTTAATAGAGCTGGGCCGGGCAGACCCTCTCACTGAGGCTTGTTCTCTCTCTCTTGTCTCCCCAGGAGGGACAAAGCCTCGGACCTCTTCAGAGGAAAAGGTGGACAAGAGAAAGGGGGGGGGCAGAAAAGACGAAGGACATTTAAAAGAAAAACGGGGGAAAAAGAAAGGAAAAAATATCCTTTCACCAGCGACGCTGAATAAAAACGAAGCGTCTCGGAGGCATCTTGGTTGATCTAATCCTTATTCCCGGCCCAAGGAACATACAGTCTCCCCATGAATCCCTTTGCCTCTTTCCAGCCTCCAGCTACTGCTGCTGCTACTGCGGCAGCAGCACCTGAGCCGCTCTTGATCTGCATCTCTTGGACCAGATAGAAGCGCCCTCTCTCCGTCCAGCCTCCTCCCGGCGTATCCGTAGCTCAGCTCCAGCACAAGACGATTATTACAGAGGCGCTTGGTGACGTCACCCCAGGACACTCCAGTTCTCCTCCATTAACCAAATCCTCCTCCTCGAGGTGTCCTTGAGAACTGCGGGGGTGACACATACACGTACCAACACCCCCCCCCAACACACACACACACACACACACTCAAAGAGGCACACACACGCACACGTACACACAAGGGCACACACACATTCTCACTCCGCCCCAGCCCCCACTCCTCTCGCTGGAGACTCGGTATATAAGGAGGAAGGGGGCGGGATAGGATGGGGAGGGGGCTTAGGAAAAAGGAGAGCTTCCGAGTCAGGTCCTAGCTCCCCCTCCCTTCCCCCTCCCCATCTCGCTGGTACCAGGCTCTGTCAGTTAAACCAGCCTAGCTTCTTTATAAATAGGACTGGATTAAAGCTGTTTTTCAGACGCTGGAGTCCCTGGGGGGTGGGTAGTGGTTCGGGGATAGGAGAAAGAAAATGGTCCCGAACCAGGTTTTCAGGAGAAACACGTTGAGGTGGGGGAAGGGAAGCTGTAGGACCCCAAGGCCTTTGCCCATCTTTTCCGCCACTGCTCACTTCTTTTTTTCCAGGTAGAATCGGCCCGATCCAAGCTTTCTATGCCTTCATAGGCAAAACACGCAGCTTTTACTTGGGCCAAGCTGCCACTGGGGCGGAGGAGTAATTGGGTTTTCATTTTGCTGCCCCTGCAAAGCAGCTAAGGGTGACATCAGCTTCTGCCTTAGAGATCTGCAAACCCCAGGGGCGAAGGGCGGAGGGAGACTACTCTCGGGTGATGATGTGGGTGAGCCCCAAAGAGACTAGAGTCAAAACACAACAGAACTGTAAGGCTTTGGAAGGAAAGCAGCGACCACCCCCTCCCCTTCCTAAGTGAACACACACACACACACACACACACGCACACACGCACTTCTCCGAGCACACTCTGGATTCTGTTAGAGAAATACCTGCAGTCCGCACTGCGGGGGTCAGGTGAGCACTCAACCTCTTGCCCCATATTACCCCTTGTCGATCACGATGGAGCTGTTGAAAATCCCCAATTCAGTCAGCAAGAAGCATTGCAGAATGAAGGCCCAGCTTGCCGAGCGTCCAAGCCAGAGTCCCCAGAGCCAAGCTCCCGTCATCTTTCAGATTTTTTTTTTTTTTACCAAATCCACCCCAAGAAAAACACAGATGCTAAGACTGACAACTGTAGACCCAATAACAGGGCACCAATAACAATAAACAGGAAGGCCTTGCTCTGCACCAAACTCCCTCTCCCTGCTTCCTCCACTTTTTTGCCTTAACTTTTATTATATAAGTAAACACATACATATGCTGTAATATATGTATAGATAATAGAAGTACATATTTAAGTAGATAGATCTCTATATCTATCAATCTACCATCTCCATCGATCTTTCTCTATATATACTGTCTTTACCCAGTAGAGAAGGGAGAGTATGCAGATCTCTTAGGCCTAGGTGGAATGAGACCAGACATACAACCCTGGCAAAGGATTCCACTCTTGGAATCCGAAGGAATCAAAGCACAGAAGCATTGAGACTCCTAATAGCCTTGCCCGCACCGACTCTGAGCCTTTCTCTTCTCCAGGGACCCTGACTGTTCAGAAAGGTTGCTTCATGGTGCAATAGGGCTGGATGATCCACCGTGCTCCAGAACCTTCCTGGGCCACTTGGGGGTCCCCTTTCCCACACACAGCGCTTAGGGCAGAACTAGCCTGATTCTCCTCCCAGACTCTAGAGCATCACAACATTCCCCATACAAACACACTTTCTGTTCCCCTCTTTCTCTTACATAAAGGCTACTTAAGATTTACTTTCCCCAAACATCATATCTCCTTTGCCCTTTCTTGGAAGCTTGTTAAACGACTCCTAGGTCCAAACCGGACTCGCCTCCTTTAATCGCCTTCTCCAGCTTCTATTAAGGTAGTCCGATCCAGAGGTTGTGTTCATTTTTGGCCCAGAATGCCTCCCTTTCTTCCCCGCGAGCCCTGAGATATATAGTTCATTCTCCGATTACACAAGCCCAGCCGGTAGCCCATACCGCCGGCACACCTTCTGAGCTGAGACCCGGGAACTGCGCATCAGACTTCAGAAGGAGAGTCCAGCGCTACAGTTTGGGGGTGAAGCCTCCACCTTCGGTCTTTGGGGGTCGGAGGAGCTGTCCACATGGGGAAAGAGCAAGGGGATCTGGGAGCTGGGCCTAGCTCAATAGACTAACTCAATAGAGGCCTAGTTCGCTGTCCATGGTATTGAAACATAGCTGGCGTCGCCTGCCTCGAGCTTCCGTCTCAGACGAACTCGGGATTCCTTTCCCTTTTCTCATTCTCCCTGTTGCAGTTTCAAGTTCCTTTCTCCCTTACTCCCTTTGCCCTCCCTCTCGACCCCTTTTACCTCCCCTCCCCTCTCCTACTCCAAACACCTCGAGGCTGACTTCCTACATTGATTAGCCCCTCCCCACGCGAATTCTCGAAGTCCCCAAGGAGGCAGTGTAACTGGGGTCGGGGTGGGGGGGAAGGGAGGACTAGGTTGCAGAAATTTAACCAGGCCTTCAGTCTCCGGATCAGCGTCCAGACCTGGGATCAGGACCCTGAAAAAACCTCTCCCTTCTCTCTCTTCCCACATTGCGTGTGTTTCCTTTTGAGACAACAGGGGAGGGAGACGGAAGAGAGTGAGGGGGCAACTCTAGGACTGTCTTTGTGATAAACTTTCCCTCCCATAATTTTCCAGTCAAGGCGAATAGCTACATATCTCAGCCGAATTAGCTTTGGTTGGGTCTGATGGGCGATTTCCACTTGAATTGGAACCTTTCACTTAAAACTGGAGCTGGGACACCCTGAGGTCTTTTTGTTTGTTAAGTACTGTGTGGCATTTCTTTAACTCCGAGGGGAAAATATTTTCATTCCAAATGTTTGATTTCAAAACTCAACCGCTCCAGTTGCTACATCTGAAGGGGGGGGGGCAGGTGCGCTCATCTTCCACAAAGGACCTTCTGGTCAGGTTCGGGGTGAGATGGGGGGAGGAAGACTGGCCCCCATCCACCCTCTTTGCCCAATCCCACTCTTCTCCGTCTCTCCTTCGCAGCCCCCTACCCCCCATCTTTTCCTCCTCCCTAACCTTTCCGGACTTTCCGGGATTTAGTCTCAAAGATTCCAGCGCCCTGTCTTCTCTGTCCAGCTTCCAATAGCTCCTAGGGAGAAAGGGCACGACCTTCAGCTCCGTGCTCTAGAGCTCCAGCTCTGGGAGAAAGGCCAGATATGAAGACAAGAGGCTGGGGGCTGGGGACTGGCTCGGGCTTGGGGGCGGGGAGGCAGTCCGGGCCTTGAACCGCAAGGCGGGAAAAGGAAATCCTATTTCTAGCTGTTATCTCCACTGCCTCATCCCGGCCCCAACGCCATCCCTATCCCCTATCCCATTGTTTCTAAAGGTTTCGTAAAAAGTCAACTTACCACAGGCTGGGCCCGTAGGTCTGGGTAGGCTTCGGGAACTGACAGAGGGTACAGATTTTCTTCTCCCGCTCTTCTTGCTAGCTCTCTTGGCTCCTCGGGGCGGCATTGCCGTTGCAGATGAATAATTTTTGTTTGTTTGTTTGTTTGCAAATCTGAAAAAAAAAAAACCGGGAGCCAAGACACTGAGGTGGGGGGAAGGGGAGGGGGAGGGGGAGGCGGCTCTCCCCTCGCGGAGCGTTGGAGAGAGAAACGAACCCCCAGTGCAAAGCCCCGGCCCCAGTGAGGGGGGAGGGAGAGGAGGGGGAAGGGGGAGGGGACAAGGAGAGGCCTTGTGCATCACAATCGCTTTCAATCTCCTTCATTGGGCCGCAATTCTAACGGTCTTTGGGCCGCCGCTCGGCCGCCGCAGGGGGCCAAGCCACCCCCACCCCCTCTTCCTGGCCCCTCCGCCTCCACGGCTCACAAAAGGCGCCCGCGCTACGCGCCGCGGGCCCAGCAACTTTGAAACGAGTCAGGTGGCCGCCGAGAGGGCCAGGGAGGCGGCTGGACCACCTCCTCCCCTTACACACACACACACACACACACACACACACACACACACACACACACACACACACACCCTCTGCCTATTCTTTCCCCCTGCCTCCACTTTCCTTGCCTTCCCGGCTTCACAATAGTACTACCAACGATTTGTAAGTTTTTTGAGGAGCTGGGAATTAAAAGCCATAAATGAGATCCGAAAATGAATGACTGGCTCCCTCTCCCACTTTTCCCTGCCTCCAGCCTACGAAAAAGAAAAGAAAAGAAATGTTAGTTCTTTCCAGCCCCTTTCCCTCTCCCACTCCTCCAACTCCTACTCGGGGATAGTAGTGCCTCTAGGGAAAGCAGTCCATCCGGGAACAGAACATCTGGGAACCGCTGGGTTGCTGCATCTTGACCCGAAATTCCTTCTTCAATTCCTGCCCTCAATCTGCCGGTGACGGTGGCGGTGGTGGTGGGAAGATGCTGGGGAAGGGGGGGAGGGGAATAGATTTAGAACTACCAGGGCTTTTCTGACCTTTAGTCTCACATTCCCCATCTCCCCACCCCCACCCCCAGCCCCCAGCCCTTAACTCAGAGGCCCCTCCCTTTTTTCCCCAGACTGGGGGGTTGAGGTCAAACGCCAGGTCCTACAGCCCAGATGTGGCACTTCTGGATAGGGGAGACAAGAACCGGAGACCCTAAACTTCCTCCACCCGATAACTCCCTTTCCCTCTGCAGCAAGGAGAAATCAGGGGCACATTTCCCAAGTCCCTGCGCTCTGGGCAGCGGCCTCTTGAGTTGAGGCGGCTATGCGTTTGGACAGAAGATTCCCTCGCAGGCACACACATCCACATACATTGACACACATGCATATATTCGTAAGCTCCCTTTCTTCTTTGTGAAATCCCTGAAGGCAGGAATAGTGTTTTATTCACCCCAGTCTTCCTCACCGCATACGGCATAGGCACCGGTAGATGTTTATGGCTTCAGTGAACGCAGGCGGGAGCACTACTGGCCCTGCGGAACGGGGCTCTTAATGCCCAGAATGACTCTAGTCCCGAAACAGTGAGTGGGATAGGCGGAGCACCAGTAAAACACATATATAGGCCCGCCCCGGGGCCTCCAGCGAGATGGTGCTGGGGGAACTGAGCACAACTGGGCATGAGTGACAGGCCCTGCTGAGAAGAAATGATCGGAGAGCCGCCCCCCCCCCCGCCCCCACACCTACCCCTCCCCAGTCCATCTCCTTTGGTAGAGGGGAAGAACCCATACCCGGAAACCCAAAGGGCAGATCTAGGTGAAGTCTTTTCGCCTTCCCCCATCCACACAGTTTAGGGTGAATTGAAAGTCTCCCTTTACTCCTGCCTCAGACCCCACACCTAGCTCCCAGGGCAGGAAACTGGAGAACCACTCTCAAAGTCCATTTCCAAGAAACGACACTTTCCGCCTTTCTTCTCTGATTCTCTGCAGGCTCCTAGAACCTTGGGTCTAGAATCTTCTGGTTTTGCATTTCACTAGCCAAATTCCTGTTATGCCTGATCTATAATTGGACCTCAATAGCCACAAGTTGAGCCAGGGGCCAGGCCTATGAGCTGCACTTGAGACCCAAAAGGGTGTAAATAGGAAGGATAGGTGGCCATAAAAGCAGCAATTGTATAGGAAGGCCCTGGGTTTGAGATTGTGGGTTGGTGGGGTGGATGCTGGGCTGGAGGCTTGTGTGTGGGGGGCAGGGAATGGTGTTACAGGGCTTGGGGGAGGGCACTGGAGAGGACAGTGTGTGTGGGAAAATAACTAGGCCAGGGCGGGGACTGGGGGCCCAGGAGCTGGGAGGGCGGTGCTGGGCCAAGGGTCTGGGGCTGATAGGGGAGGAGGGGGAGGAGGTTTGCTAGGCCCTCACAATGGGCCAGAAGGGGAGAATGGGAATACAACGGGCCCCATTCCCAAAGCTTGACAAAAACTCTACATGATAATGAGTGGGGCTGCCCTCCCTCCCTACAAGCCAGGCCTAATCTGAGAAACTAAGTTGGAGAAACACAGATGGACAGACAGACAGACAGACAGCTAGCAAGACAGGAACACCAGAAGAAATGCAAGGATAGTGAAAGAAGAGAGGGGCAACCACACAAATAGAGATTAGTGGAGGGAGTGAGGCCCCAACTGTGATCTATGGAGAGAGAGCAACTGGTTTCTTTAACTGGCCCCTCTACCCCCTCCCCCAGTCCCCCATACAGGCGCCCCTGTAGTTACCGCCTCCTCCTTTTTCTCTCTCCCTCCCCCTCTGATTATCCCTTTACACATTCCTTCGGGACAGTGCTGCCCCTAGTCCACTGGCCCAGAAGTTTATTTCAGTCTGGAATTTTTTCCACAAATGGATTTTCACTTCTGTTCTGGGTGAATGGGACAAGGGCATAATGTGGGGATGCAGACATTTAGTCCTCGACTTATTCCATCTGGAAGCCCGAGTTCGTTCGCCAGACTATAGGTAAGCATCCCTTACACCTTCATTTCTGCATCCTCTCTCTAGGGGTGGGGTGAGGGAGACAGAAAAGGGATGCCAGATGGGGAGAAAGGGGGAAGTTGGGCCATGAAACCTAGAGGCCTCAGGCCCTCAATTCTTATTACCCATGTGTTGTACAGTAATGACCAACTTCTTCTAGAGTTCAGTTCTACTAGTTATTGACAGGTATCCACATCCCCATTCGTCTGTCTGCCATTGCTTCGGCTGAGTGCATGCATCTTCTCTCTGGGGGAGGGAATGGGGACCACAATGGCCCTTGCCTTGATCCCTTATACTGACTGACTCCCAGTGTATCTCTACATCCTTACTGTAATGGCTTAACCTCCAGTTTGGGATTCTGAATCAATTTAGAATTAGTTATATAGGGAGATGAAGGGACCTTTAGAGATTATCCAGTCCAACACCATTTTACAGATGAGAAAGCTGAGACCTAAAGAGGTTAAATGACTTTCTCAAGCTCATAGGGACAGTGAGTAGTAGAATTAATTTGAACTCAGGTTCTTCTAGTACAAATCTGGTTCTCTTGTCACTACAAAATGCTGCTTCCTATCCTCCTGGTCTTATTTTAGGAGTTAAGGATGCTGCTGGTTGCAGGCAGCACCTTGCTCTTTGCTTTACTGTAGATTTGTGGATTCGTATTAGTTAAAAGAGTAAGACTCTAGAAGGCCTTCCCCATTCCCTCTTTCTCCTTCCCAGTCCACTTGCCCATTTTGGCAAGCTAAGACTTTCATTCTTCCCTACGGACCAATATTTAGCTCTGATGTGATTCCTTCTATGTGACAGGGGAAGTGAATCTACAATCCCTTCTCTGCTGAGTTCTAACCTTATTCCAGACCCCAAACTCTTAGGCTAAGCAATGGGTTCTGAAGAAGTCTTTGGATATCTCTCCAGCTCCTACTGCTGGGAGGAAGGCATAGGGAGAGCCTGGGGAAGGGTTACTTGTGCAATGGAAATGATGAAATGACTGTGAGGATGGTCCCTGGTAATGGATTCCCTCATTCTCAATGTGGATTGGGAAGTGGGTTTTGAGAATATGGAGGGAGGCAGTTTTATGAATGCAATTTCAGCTTGTGTGTGTGTTTGAAACAACATGTTCTTCCCAAACTCCTTAGCTCGGTGAATGACCATTTTCTGACCTAGATTCCTAAGGCAAATGCATCCCTGATTTGCTTTGGTGTGTGTGTGAGAGAGAGCAGTGGGGAGGGAGAGAGAGAGTTGGAAAAGGTTTTGAGCCCATTTACTTTCATCTTACTATGGTTCATCTATAGTAAGTGAGAGGAGTGGAAGGACTCAAAGGAGCACTGGCAGAGGGTCATCTCCTATAATTCTGTGTATTGCCACTTTATGAATTAGCCTGCTCCAAAGGCTTGATTTCTTTCCTCCATACTGTACATATAGAAACATGCAAACATAGCTACAGAGACACACATAGATACAGAGAGCCAGGAAAAAAAACCAAACCTAGAATGGGGAAAATAAATACTGTATAAAATATGTTATTATTGTTTTCTCTGTCAGCTCAGAGAGATTGGAATGTGTGTGTATATGTGTATGTATGGGCTCGTCCACAAGTGCAGCAGCATGAGTGTGTGCTTGCATGTTAGAGTAAGTGCAGCATGTTGGCGCAGTAAACTAGACAAAGGAATTTATATCTTACTGTCCTTGCACCCCACCAACCCTTATTACACAAATTGTTCCTCAGGTTTATAATTTATTTCCCCCTTTCCTCCTGCCTCACCAAGCTGTACTGAATGGTTGAATTGAATAACTGAAGGAAAACATCAAAAACCCAAAGGCTCAGAGAATGGACTGGAAGAAGATTCTTTGGGTTTTATTTTTCAATTGAAATCTCACCAGGGCCTCTTTCCTCTTCTCCTTCTCCTTCTTGGGAGTCTCAAAACCACAACCATATGATATACATATATTTGGTTTTTTTGTGGGGCAATGAGGGTTAAGTGACTTGTCCAGGGTCACACAGCTAGTAAATGTCAAGTGTCTGAGGTGGGATTTGAACTCAGGTCCTCCTGAATCCAGGGATTTATCCACTGTGCCACCTAGCTGCCCCTATATGCATATATTTGTACACATACATGCATACACCTATACACTATGGAGACCATTTAGTCCAACTCCCTCTTTTCACAGATGAGGAAACTGAAGCCCAGGGTGCTTAAGTGACTTGCCCAAGGTCATCCATGTAGTAAGTATATGAGGTGGTATTTGAATGCAGTACTTTTTACTCCTTTGACATTGCATTGCAAACCCTAAAATCTTAGCATCAAAAAGGACACAAAGGTCATATGATGTAATCCATACCTAAGCAGGAATATCTCCTACAATAGCCCTCATAAATGGTCATCCAGCTTTTCCTTGAGGACCTGGAATAATGACAACCCACCAATAATAATAGAAATAGCTGACATTTATATAGTTCTTTAAGATTTACAAAGTGCTTTATAGGCATTATCTTACTGGATCTTTGAAAATGCCCTGTGAAGGAGGTGGTATTATTATCTTCCTTTTATAGATCAGGAAAGTAAGGCTCAGAGAAGAAGTCACATGGAGAGTAAATTTCAAAGGCAGGAGATTCCATTTTCCCTAATTCCAAGTCAAGGACTCTGCACTATGCCATGCTAACCCTCTGCCTTTATAAACAGCCTCTTGAACTTCTGGACAGCTTTAATTATCAGAACATATTTTCTTCGTGTTGAATTGAAATATGCCTCTGTAACATCCACCCTCTTTCTTAATTCTTTCTTCTGGGATCAGGTGGAAAAAGACTACACCACCATCATTGTAATTGTTGTCATTGTCATCATGACCGTTAATTTTATTCACCAAACTTCAGAATATGATGCACCTACCCCTTCCCCTTTCCCCTCTTCCCATCTTGAGGACAGAACAAGATTATTTTTTAGGACTAAAAAAGGACTACCCACTTTATGTGGCTGAAAACATATGGAATCCCTCACTCAGTGGTACAGGTGGAAAACAAAGGATTAAGAGAATTCTATGAATAACAGATACTTAGTTCTCATTAATGATAATTTGTGAAAACCAAGGGACTTAACCTTCATATCATAGGAGATCCTAGGCTGGGAAGATTATGGGGTTGATTGTGGGAAGATGTTTCAAGAATTATATGTAAGAAAGCAGTGATTTGGGAGGAGAATAATTGTTGGTGATGATTGAGGAGGCCTACTGTAGATCTAAACAATTTAACATCCCATCCACAAAACCATCTATTATAAAACCCCAATTGTATTAGTTTATAAGAGCAAAGCTAATAGAGAAGCTTATATTATCCAATGATGCTGTGGTAGACCTGTCCACAGAGCATGGAGTAAAAAGGAAGAGGGGTTAATTATTTATTCTCCCCTTTGTGTTGTTGGGTGTGATTGCCATGGTGGATAGGAGGACATATTGGGGAGGGGGCAGAGGCCTTGAGGGAGATATGACCTCAACTTGTAGGAGAGAGGAAGATAATTGTGTGAGGCATTGCTATGAGGCAGCCAAATTTCCCTTTGGTGGCTGGTGAAAGAAAGGAGAAATTAGCCTCTCCATTCTGCAAATGGAAGAGAGAGTTACGGTGGGGTCTGATGGGATAATTAATAGAAGTGGTACCTGTATAATTCAAAGGAAGCAAGGTATTTGAAAACCCCATTATTATTCATTAGTGACCAGTTATCCCTGTGTATTTATAGTTTTCCAGGGGCAGGGGGCAAGGAGAGGATGTTCTTTTTAAAGTTAGGAAAAGTCTGTTGGTGCTATTAGAAAGGCTACAATAAAGAGCTTGTTGCTGAAGCTCTTTGAAGATGGAGCTAACTAGAATCAGGGTTCCCTGACCATTGCATCATCTGACTTCCCCTTTCTAAGAAATGGCAGATTTCTTGAAACAGTGGTGATTTGTGCCTCTGCTTCCCTGGAGGCCTTTTATATTTCTGCTCCCCTCCCAGGTTTCCAGGTAGAATTAATATTTTCATTTTTTCAGGAAACAATAATTGTGAAGCTTCTTTCCCTTCCCTTCCCTTTTCCCTTCCCTTCCCTTCCCTTCTCTTTTCCCTTCCCTTCCTCATGATCAGGATCAGACATTTTGTATAACATTGTGTTATTAATATTTTGTTCAATATTTTGTAAACACTGAAGTTTGCAAAAACTTAAAATAGTTCAGTACACAATATTTCATAAACCTGAAAGGTCAAGATATATTTCCATCTAGAATTTTTTAAAAAGGAATGAAAGAAAAAGGAGTTTCTTCATTTTCCCCTTTCTTCCTCCCTTTCTTTTGTTCATTCCTTCATCCCCTCATTCTTTTGTTCCTGCCTTCCTTTGTTCCTTCATTCCTTTCCTCTCTCCCTCCTTGTTTCCAGTCAGGAAGACCTGGATTAAAATTTTGCTTTAGACACTGTGTGCCCCTGGACAAAATGCTTAACCTCTCAGCCCCACTTTCCACATTTGTAGAATGGGGATAATCATAGCATTTACTTCACAGTGTTGCTGTGAGAATTATATGAGATAATATGTATACCAACCATAAAACATGATATGTCATTATTATTTTAATTATTATTTCATTTCCTCTTTCCCTTGAATATGGGATGTCCTTCAATTTATTTATTAAGAGAATGAGTCTGTACTCACAATTAGACCTGTTGATGTTGATTACATAACCCCTGGGAGATCTCCTAGGAGATCAGATCTTTTTTGGGGGAGTGGTACTTTGTGGGAGATGGTGGAGAAATCAGGAGATAGGAAGTAGCTGAGAAATTCAAGGTTTGGGGTAAGATGAAGAGGGATTAGGTAGATGCTTAAAATCTACAGTACTTAAACCAGTCCCCAAAGTTACTTATTAGCTCCACCCTTGAGAATGTGGCTAAGCAGACCCACTGGTCATGAGAGTCGAGGACTTAGACTCATACCAATCTGTTGGAATTAGGGTCTCACTATTCTCTGTGCCTACCCTCCACCTCAACCCTCTCATCCCTCAACTCAGTATGAAACAAAAAGATTTCTCACTAAGGAGCCCTTCTCTACCTCACAGATTCTGGTTAGTTTATATTAAATCCTCCATGTAAAAGTATATAGCTCCACAGAGGAACCCATTACAAAATGAGCATCACTTCCAAGCCTCTCTGAATTTCTGGTCCTGAGACAATCATCTTGACCAATCAGAAGTCAGAGGGTCAGGAATGAGTTCTTAAAGTCAAGCAGATTCCTAATGCCTTAGGAGACCTTTTCACAGGTAGGTGTGTGTGTGTCTTTGTTTTATACTTGGGTATGGAAGGGTCGCCGAATGAGGTTCCCAATGGCCTAAGAATTGAAATAGAATTCCAAAATCTGAGTTCATTTATTTATTTATTTGTTCATTCCTTCCTACTTTTGTCCTTCTTTTCTTTATACCTTTAGAATTTCTACCATTATAGGTGTTTCATACTCCCAATTCTTACCTCACAGGACTGTTGTGAAGAAAGTACAATGAAGTATAGAGGTGTGAGTCACATCTACCTAGAAAGTACATAGTGTCAGAACTACAGACTTTGTCAAGAGGCTTGGCTGGGTGGGCTAGCAGGGGAGAATCTGTCTCTCCTTTTGTCCTCCACCCTCTTGACTTCCACTTGTTGCTAAGATCAAATAGTCAAGAACCTGTTCCAAGTGTCAAGCAAACAATGAATGGTGGAAATGAGGGTTATGGGGGAGCTATCTCATACTCTGAGCAAAGTGGTAGAGTTGAAACAGTTGTACCCATTACCAAGGGGACCTCTCCTCTTTTTTCACTTTTGGAAACAAGGAAGGCTTTCTTGGCCTGAAATGTCTAAGTGGTAGTTTGCCCAGATGAAAATTTCTAGATAATTGCTTGAGTTTGACTTGGCTTGCTTGGATGTAGCCCCAAACACTTAGTTAGCTCTAAACTTGCAACTTTCAAGGAGAGATAGTTTTTTTTCAGTTGTTAGATAATTTGTTTAACCTAGCTTCAATCTAGTTTCTTGAGTCTGCTTCTCCACTATGTGTACACTACCTGATATGGTCACTGTATCCCTAACATTTTTATTTCTTTTTTTTTTGGTGGGCAGTAAGGGTTAAATGACTTGCCCTGGGTCACACAGCTAGTAAGTGTCCAGTGTCTGAGCCCAGAGTTGAACTCAGGTCCTTCTGAATCCAGGGCTGGTGCTTTATTTCACTGAACCACCTAGTTGCCTCCTGCTTCTTCACTATGGAGGTGTTCCTGGTTTACTCGGCCATGGCTAAACCTTTCTGCAACCATCTTCTTGACTCAAAAGATATGAAGGTAGAGAAAGTAAAATTCCCCTCACTATTCTGTGGCTTTGGTTAGGGATTCTGAGCATTGTGGCAGGACTGTATCCATCCTTTGCCCCAAGCTGAACCTCTCCCCGCCAACCCCCATTCAGGTTTTACTCCTAAACTGAACATCTCAGGCTGGATTAGTGTGGTCTTTGGATTCTTCACATTTCCACCTTATCCCTACTTCAATCATTACTCCAGTGGAAGCAGGACAGGTTGAGGTTCAGGGTTACACATTGGGACCAGGGGTTTGGGGACTCTACTTTTAGTGCAAAAGAACATTCCAATGTCAGGATTTCAGTTTGGGGGCTACTCAGTTTTGGCTCTAGAATGGGCAGATGGAAAAACATACCCGGTTTCCCCCCTTCTTAGGGCATTTTTCCTCCCCTCCCCTTGTGTTTGTATCTTTGAGTTTTCTCCCCTCCTCGATCTCACTCTTGCTCTCTCTCTCACTCTCCTCTCTCTCCAATCTCTCTTTTTTCTTTCCTCTTTTTTCCTTTCTCCCCATTCTTTCTTTCTCTTCTGTTTCCTTCTCTTTGTCTATCACTGTCTCTGTTTCTCTCTCTCTCTCTCTCCCTCTGTCATTGTCACTGTATCTCTGATTTTACATTTCTTCACTCTCTACTACTTTTCCCCTTTTTCTTTCATAGAAAATTTGAGGAGAAACTCCCAGGGCCCTGGCTTCACATTGATTTAAGCTTTGCTGTGTTGGTATCTCAACCTCCAGAGTCCTTTCTCTGTCTTTTAAAAATTAAAAAAAATTTTAAATTGTTTTCTTTATCCTTTTTATAAGGGAAACAGAATAGCTGGGTCTTTAATTTCCCAGAGATCTTAGAATTCTTGCCTACTTTTCTTATAACTTCTACATTGTTCTATGCTCTTCAAGGAAAATCACTATAAAGGAGATTAGTCCCTCTGCAGGACTTCAGTCTTTAAGGAGGTCCCTGAATCCCACATTCCTTAGTTAGCCATGGGAGAAAGGAACCTTTTAGAAAATATCATTTCCATCTTCTTGGGACATGAAGGGGATGAAAGATGAAAATACATATATGATAGAAGGATTTATGTTATAAATAAGGTGAAAAAAACACTTGGTTCTTCTTGGTGAGGTAGTTAATCAGTGAACTGATCAGTAAATACAAGGATCTGCCAGTGCCTACTATGTATCAAACCTCAAGGCTTTGGGAGGTACAGAAGTATAAGACGTAGTCCCTATCTTAAGGAACCTACCAATCTAATTGAAGAGACAGGATCCAGAAGAAACAATCAGGAAAAACCCCACTTAGTATGTGTTGTAGAATTTGGAGGGGAGGAGATGAATGAAAGCATATTAAGGTTAGCATTTATGTATTAAGTAGTAATAAATAATAAATAAATTAATAAAGTATTCTTGAAATATGGCATCCAAGTTTTTGGCTTGGTCATATATTTTAGGGGAATTTTATAATTGTTTTAAATCTTAAATTTGAATTTTTTTCAATCAAGGAAAATTTGCCTTTGCTATCCCCTTCCGCAATTGAGAGAGAAAAAATCTCATTAGAGTCTGATGGTTCTTAAATGATTTCTCTATGTCCTGTTTATCTGGTCAGTTTGTTGTTAATATTTTTAGAATAGATACCTCACATAATTTTTTAGTCTTTGCTCTAACATTACTCATTGTCTCTTTGAACCCTTGAGTTCTGTTTGCTCCATTCTGTTTTTTAGGGTATCCATTATTTATTTATTTTTTAGTGAGGCAATTGGGGTTAAGTGACTTGTCCAGGGTCACACAGCTAGTGTCAAGTGTTTGAGGCCGGATTTGAACTCAGATCCCCCTGTATCCAGGGTCAGTGCTTTATCTACTGGGCCACCTAGCTGCCCTGTTGTATGTATTTATTGCAAAATTACTTCCATCTGATGGGATTTTTTCTTGGGATTACCTATTACATTTATTTATTTTATTAGTGATATTCATTTGTATATTATCTATGTCTCCAAACTCAGTTATGAGTTAGAACTTTGTGTCAGAACCAAGCTATGTCCTCTCTCACATTCTTAGACTAGGTGACTAGGTCTAGGCTTTGCCCTTGCTGAATACTACTGTGACTTCTGCAGCTATTATACCAGACTGAAACCTTAGAGAGGTCACTTACTTGGTCTTAGTATAGTGTTCTTCTTTTTCAAATTAAGTGGTTAGACTAGATAATCTCAGATGTCCCTTTAAGCTTCAACATTTTGGGGCTCAGTGTTTTCATGACATTTATAAAGAGCCATGAAAACAGAATGAATTGACACCATCTATACATCTACAGATATGTGATGACAAGAGAAAAAGCATGCAACTGTCATAGAACAGTCATGTGGGCAAGTCCCTATGTAATTTCTTTCTGTGGTGCCCAGTGAACTTCCTAAATCAGTAGAGGAGGATAGGAAACAACAATTTTGAAGGGACCCAGAATCTTGTGGTGGGATATTCAGAGTTGGGCAGGTCAGACAGATGCTATAATTGGCTCTGAACCTCCCTCCCTCCTCCTATGATCTGATCATTCCTCCCTGTGGCTGCTGACTCTGCTAAAGGGGAACAATTCTCTTTACCTTTGAAAACATGAAAGGAAATCAAAGACCCCTCTTTAGATCTGATCTTGGTCTCTGTCTCTGTCTGCTCAGTGACCAGGGGCTAAGAGGAACCAACACCTTAAGATCTAGGAAAATTACTACCTGGCTTTTGTGAAACTGGATCAGACCCCCTGGAAACAAAGGGACTCATTCTTATTGGGATTGCTACTGATGATAAACATTTATTGTACACCATCAATGAGCCCACCATGGTATGAGGCATGGAATTCTTCCTTTATATTTTGTCTGGAGTCCTTATAAGCTTAAGGGGATGGTAAACGAGACCAGAGGAGCACATTCTATGGAAACATGTTCTGTATTCCTCTCAGTGGGGTGTGTGTACCTCCTTTATTTAGGCAACTCAGTATTTTATTCCTTGACAAGAACAGGTCTGTGAGTTACCAAATTATATAATTGCTGGTTTAAAGAAGGCCAGAGAACTGAAGTTGGGTTTAAGTCTTCTTAGTTTTTGGACCTGCCTTTTCCAAGCTTCTTGGTAGAGTGTTTAATGCTGAACTATACTATGTATCTTAGTCAATATTTCTTACTTGTATATTCATTAGAACCTATGTATGAGCATTTATCCATTTGTAGATAAGATACCTACTCTGGAGTCCTTTCTACTTGGTTCATTGTTTTGCTTGCTATCTTTAAGTCAGAAACAATTACGTTTGCATTATGATCACCCACTTCTCCTTGCCCCCTACTTTCCAAAGCATGTTGATAATAGTTAGTTTAGAATGGGCCTCAGTGGTTCCCTAAACCAGAACTTTAATGTGAGGTTAGTCAATATGATGCACTCCTTCCTTCTCCCACCCCCCTGGAGAACTTGGTCCTGGGTATTCAGAGAATTTATTGGTGCAATAGAAGATTGAGGATGCACACAACAGAGACATATGCTGTGTAGTAGCTATTAGGGAGAGACTCATGCAGAATTTCACATTGAGTTTTGAAGATAGGGGGTGACATACATTAATAGAAGTTACCATCATTTACTAATTTAAAGTTTACAAAGTACTTTCCTCACAATAACCCTTTGAGATAGGAAGTTGTGAGGCCATTTCTCTCAACTCCAGAGAAGTCTGGGAATTAGAATAATCTGGCAGTATAGATTTCTTTTAGTCATTTGACTTGATATAGTACATCCAAATTCTGCTACTGATGACCTTGGGGGAGTCATTATCCTTTCATTGGCCTCAGTTTCTTCATTTATAGAATTAGAGGGTTGGGTTAGATGATCTCTAAAGTCCTTTTCTGGTTCTGATGTTTTATGTTCTAAAGCACCTTTTAGCTCCCATTTTCTATGTTCTGCAGTACTTTCTCATCCTGACATTTTACATATCCTAAAGACTCTTCCAGTTCTAATATTTTATGTTAGAAAATTCTCTAGTTCCAACAGATCCAAGGTTCCTTTCTGCCATGATGCTATGTTCTAGTCTTTTTTTTTTAGCTCTGATATCCTATATCATCTTACATTCATTGTTCTAGGAGGGTTCTTTCCAGTTCTGACATCTGATGACTCTCTGTGCTCCTTTTTCTGATAGGTGTCTACGTTATTTTATTTCTTATTTTTAGCCTTCAGTTACAGTAAGGGTCCTGAATCAGTATGTATCTTGCTTAGGTGTAGGGTGATGTTGGGAGGGGTGTGAACAAAAAGAAAAGGTACCAGGGAGGGTTGGGAGCGGTAATGAAAGTCAATTGTATAGTATAAGAATTAGGTGTTAATTCTAACTTGGTGCTCTAACTTGAAAAATGATAGGGTATACTTGAAAAATATTAGCTCAAGAGTTAGAATTCTTGGGTTCAAGACTGGCCTTGAACCTTCATTTGATAATCCTGGGAAACTCAATCTTTTGGAGACTTTTCCCCCCATCTGTAAAAAGGGGTTAATTTTACTTGGGCTATCTACCTTATCCATATTATTGGAGGGGGGAATAAGTAATTTATTAACCTTGAACTATTATAGATATGTGAAGTGTTATTTGTCTCCTGTGTTGTGAATGATTAATACATGTTATTGACAGACTGCTTAGCAGGAATTCTGGGCAAAGAATTACCTTGTCCTTCTGAATAATTCTCATTAAATCTTTATGTTTGACCTCTGTAGGGAAAATTCCATATCTCCTAGAATTTAATTGTGCAAACTTCTACTACAAAGAAGAGGCCTATATAACAAAGCCATTTCCAGGTCTATGTAGATAGCCTCTCTCTCTTTCTCTCTCTCTCTCTGTTTGTGTGTGTGTGAGTGATAATAGATTCTCTATAATGAATCATTCTCTACAATAAATACTCTCCCATCCTAGTCTCTACCCATGTCTAGGTGATTTGTAGAGATTTCATTAGTAACTTTCTTGGAGTGTGTGTGTGTGTGTGTGTGTGTGTGTGTGTGTGTGTGTGTGTGTGTACGTGTGTGCATGTGTTCAACAGCCTCTTCAAACTGGGACAGACTGTTCTCTCCTCACCCCCACTTCTGCTTTCTCAGATCCAGATATTCATGGGGGTGAAGGGCTTCCTAAGAGGTGGAGTCATAAAGCTAGAGTTTGTGCCAAGGTGAAATTTCACTTTCATTGGGAAAGAAAACCCTTCATTTTCCCATTTGAGAACTGAGGGTATAGTTAAGGAAGCTTAGACTTCCAGGGCAGCTCAGGGATGGATAACTCTAGACGACCATTTTATTACATTGCAAAGGAAAAGAAACAAAACATTAATGCTACATATCATTCACTCTCTACCTATCTTACATGTCTACATTCACCAATACACATTCTCTCATATAAGATTTATACCACATAGACACACAGATGCATACTATGTAGACACATATTCAGCCCATTCATACACAGTACACACAGACAACACTCAACATACACATTCACATATCAGAGACACATACAACACATCCACATAAAGATGTGCACAACACACATGCATGTATACAAACATATAACATAAACATACTTCTCCCCCTACAGCATGCTATCTTTCTATCTCTCTCCATTCCCTATTTCTGTTTTTATATGGAAAAAACATCCTTTTCCCTGCCCAGGTGCCTCCCCCCCCAATCACTGTACCTACTCTCTGCATAGGAAGCAAGCTTCATTTCCTGGCTGTTTAAATGTCCTGTTTCTGAGATGGAGCAGAAGAAACTGCTTATTGGAAAGCTTATTGGGTTTGGTGGGTCCCATTTTGAGCTGAAAATAGGTCAATGGTTTGAAAGGTAAAAAGACCCAGCTGTTTGATTTTTTCCTTTTGTGAATTATATAATATGGGGATTCATACCAGGCAGTAGGTTTCTGTCTACCGTGATGTCATAATAAGGTGACAGGATTTACAGCCAAATTCTGCTATCTCCTTCTCTCTCTCTCTCTCTCTCTCTCTCTCTCTCTCTCTCTCTCTCTCTCTCGATAGTTTCTATCACAAGCTCCTCATTTGCTGCTGCATAATCAGTAGCTGCTTCCCTTGTCACCCGTCACACATGGCACATCCCTCCCTAGGGAGCTTTATTCTTCCATTGTCAATTACACGCATCCTGAGTCCTGAGTTCTGCTCAGGAGGCTTTCCTGTGGTTGCACCCATCCCCCTCTTTTTTTTCACTCCCTTTCAAGGACCTCTTTAAAAATAATTCTTAGATTCTAGGGACTTGGAATCCAGTTAAAGATATGCTGATCCCAAGAAAGTTAAAATATTTATCTATCTATCTATCTATCTATCTATCTATCTATCTATCTATCTATCTATCTATCTATCTACCTTTCATCTATACATAATGCATATATACATAAATACGTATATGTATGTATGTATGTGTATATGTATATGTATATGTGTATATATATATATATATATATATATATATACAGAGAGAGAGAGAGAGAATGCTACAGAAGTAGATTTATGTGAAGTTATGTGAAGAAAACTATATTGGGGATAGAACAGAATATGAGTTCTTGATGAAGACCATCCACACTGTGATCATAGGATATACTCAGCTAAATTTCAGCCTGTATGCCTGCAATTTCATGCACTGGGAGAAATGAGACTTGTCTTCAAAGAAACCAGGCTGTGGAGAAAAATTATAATGATTATATAAAGGGGATCCCTTTTCATCAATGATAGCTCAAGATTTCAGCCAACTACTGAGACATAGCTGGGAAGCAGACAATTTGAGGCTAGATGGGAACACTTTGAGAACAAAGAATACACCTTACCAAGTAGATGCTATTGGAGCTTTTGGCTAAGGGTGGGGGAGCATACTGAGAGCTCCACAGAGGGATGCAAATATGCTTACTTAAATGTTGGGTCAGAAACCTGGGTCCTGATCTGTAAAAAAAAAAAAAGGTAGTTTCTGTTAATGTACACTTTTAAAACACCATTTCCCCACAACTCTTTAGGGGATATAATATGCATCATTTATTTATTTACTTTCACCAGACCTGTGATTAAATTGGTGTAGGGAATTCATGGTGAGCAACTCCTTCCACCAATGCAGATGGCTATCTACTCTGTAACTTATAATATTATACAGGGGGTGCTGAGATCTTCAGTGCCTTGTTCAGGGTCATGTGGCCATTATGTGTCAGAGGCAAGACTTGTACTTGGGTCTTACTGACTTCTAGGCCAACTCCTCAGTTTTGATTCCATACTATCTCTTAGTGGTGCATAATATCCTTATTTAACAAATGAGAAAATTACAGATCAGAGGGGCAAAATTACTTGCTCAAGGTCATGTGGCTAGTAAATGGCAAAGCCAGGTATAGAGTATGTCATCTGACTCCCAGGCAAGTGTTCTTCCTACTACCCTGGCTTTTCTCTATTGCATAATCTACCACCTTATTATACTATTGTGGAGGACTTTCAAGGAAGCCCTTTCTCCCTTCTCCTGTGGCTACTTCTAGACATAAGAGAGAACACATGTTTGGATGGAAGAAGGATGCCAATATGGAGAGAGGCATATGAATCCATGCAGGCCCAAGAGGAACCACATGCACTGGGGAGCCAGTTTTAGAGATGCCGAGGAAACAATGATGAAAACAAAACAATGAGTACACTGTTGCTGCTACTTCTAGTTGAAGTAGCAGAATGTTAGACAGGAGGAATGGCCTATAGGCTTCTGCATGTCCATGAACTCTTGGAGCTAGAGAGCCTCCACAAAGGAAAGAAGCAAAGGAGATAGAACCTTCATGAAGAGTATCATGCCAGGGAAGTGAAACAAAGAGAGAGACAGTGTAGCAGGGAACAAATGCACTAAAAAGCAATGAAGCACTGACCTGTGGCATAGAAAAGCAAACTAGGTCCTAACCCTTCTCTGGTACTATGAGTCATGTGAACTGTGTAGGTAGAGGGAATCAGGTAAGTTCTCTGTTGACACTGAGTTTTTCTCCAATGGGGAAAAGAATGATGATCTGTAATAATAGGATAGTGTTGATTGAGTCCCTAGAAACCTTGAGCCACTACAAATCAGGATTGTATAGATTCCTATGGGAAGGGGAATCTGCTTCAATAGCATTGGGCTTGGATAGAAAGCTATTCTCCATTTTTAAGGGTCAATAAAATCAGACCATAGTCATCTTATACTCAACATATACAAAACAATTCATCTTTCTCACTCAAGTCCACCTTTCTTCCTAATTTTATTATTTCTATTGAGGCCACCACAATCCTTCCAGTCGCCCAGATTCACAACCTTGTAGACATTCTCAGCTCCTCACTTTTATTCCAATATACAATCAGCTATCAAATCTTGTCAGCTCTACCTCCACAAGATCTTTTGCCCCAACCCCCTTCTTTCCATTCACACAGGTACCATCCCAGTTCAGGCTTTCAATACCTCTCATTTGGACAATTTCAATAGCCTCCTTATTGGCCTTCCTGATTTAAGTCTGTCACCCTCCAAGTGATCCTCCACATAGTTGCCCAAATGATATTTTCAAAATACAGATCTGGCTATGTTAGTTTCCTGCTCAATTAACTACAGTAACTCACTGTTGATTCTTGGATAAACATAGATGCACATTAAAAAAAATTAAAGCCACAACTTAGTTCTAACCATATTTCCAGGATTATTATATGGGACTCTCATGTACTTTTTCGTCCAGCTAAATTGGCACTCTAGATGTTCCTCATCCAAACCATAAGAATCAAATGGTTTTTGCCTTTACCTTTTCCTATGAATATGATGCACTCCCTCCTCACCTCCACCTCTTAGAATCCCTAGCTTCCTTAAAAATTCTTCCCAAGCATCATCTGCATGAGCCCTTTATTGATTCCCTCAGCTACTAGTGCCTTCTTAGCAGTTGTAAATACAAATGCCTTGTGTTTATACATATATATGTATATATGTATGTATGTATTTATATACGAGGTTAAGTACTATTTAATTTTTGTTTGTTGTCTTTATCATGAACATATGTATTTGACATACAATAGACATTTCATAAATGTTTGTTGATTGATTAATTGATTTGGTATCTTGTCAGCCAGAATTCTTGCTGGGAAGCTGAGACCCAATATTTTTGAGAGACTAAAATGAGCCACAAACTGATATTTCAGGGGCCAGGACCCAGATGACACATATGTTATATCTTATGCTGGTTTGGGAGGTTTCTCACAAAATTCTTTTGGCTCATGACCTTAGGAAGACAATCTTCTGGAAATGTCAGGATTTGTCTTTTGTCTGTACATGTGCATGCATGCACAGACACACACATGCACATGAACACACATGCACACACACACACACACACACACACACACACACACACACACCCCACTCCAAAAACTCTGGTGAATGACCTTACCTAGGAACACTCTGTGAATATCTGTCTTGCTTTGTTCTCTCCCAAAGGGCGCCAAATACTTTTTACTTTTTAAACCTTAAAGAGGTATAAGGCTTACATATGAACTCATATGTAAGACCATAGAAAGCCAAAAAAAATTGAGCCTCCCTGACCTTTCCCATAGTGACCAATTCAAACCTTTTGACTTATGGTACTATCCTGTATTCCAGAGAGTTATTCAGCTTTCCCCAAATGTTGATCTCTACTTTTTCCATGGGGAAATAACATTTTTAGGGGCTCTTACAAAATCTTTTGAGGACAACACATAGTCTGCATGGAAGTTCCAGCCAAGGGCAGTCTTAGCTTGCTCTACTACATCATGGCTCAGTGCTTTTTTGCTCCTTGGCATATGTGTTTTCCTGCTTCAAGGGTCTCTTCCCCATCTCTTTATTAGGATGTTCTTTTTTGAAGCTCCAATTCCCTAGTGTTTTCCTTTTGTCAGTGCTCTGTCTTAAGGAAGCCATGTAGAAATGGTGACCTTAAATTCTCTATTTCTCTTTCTATCTCATGCTACCACTGGGTTTGAGAGATATGCACACTCTGTCTTTGTCTCTGTCACAATCTTAGTGTCTAATTCTAGCTGCAGCTCATTGATGCAAGTGGATTCCTTTGGGATATACATGCTTCAGTCTCTCCCCAGATCCATGCATAATTCAGTCTTGGTTTCATCTCCAAATGCATACTTCTTATATTCAGAAACAATCAGGGGAGTGTTCTGTGAATGAGAGGGAGGGGCTTACCTGTGTCCTATCTGTCTCTTTGGAATTTCAATTATTTCCCAGGTCTAATTTTTTGTCTTATAAGGACACCATAAACTCCTTGAGGGCAGGGAAAGGCCATTTCCCTTTTCTATCTTCCTCTCATTTCTGGGTCAGATGCCATAGTGATATGTATGGGTAAGTATGGATAAAATAGGTAACTTTTATATACCTCTTTAAGGTTTAAAAAGTAGTTCATGTAATTTAAAAAAGATTAAGCTTCACAACCACCTTGTGATAGTCACTTCACAGTCCCCATTTTACAGATGAGGAAAAATGAACACCAGGAAGCTAAGGAAATATATTCCTGGTCACATAATATGTATTGGAGGCAGGCTTTTCATTTAAGTCACTCTTTACTCTAAATTCAGCATTCTTTTCAACACACCATACAGACTTCCCAATAGACACAGTAGACCCTCAAGAGATATGCTGATTATTGGATAGGTTTATTACAGGTATCTGTATTGGCTATGAGGTGAGCATTCTTGTGTTGTTTTTTTTAAATTTTTATTAGAGGTGGATCCCCCAGGTCATTTATCCCTTTAATTTACTTTAATTCCCCAGGGGAAGTTAATTTAACTTCCTATAGGGAATATGACCCCCTACTTCAGCAGTATTTTTGAAAAGGAAAATTTAGCAGGGAGTTCCATATGGGCTCCCAGCATTTCTTAGGCTGCTTGTTGCTGCTCAGTTTATGTTCACACAGGCTCCTTGATCTTGCCCTTGTCTCCTGCAAAAAATAAGAGAAGGGTTAATGTTAATTAAAACAATTAGCTGAAAAACACCACCATTGCCTGAAAAAAATTAGGACATGCCCTGCTTGTTTTCCTATTGCTGCAAAAATATTTTTCCTTTTAAGACATTGTCAAAGTAGGAAAGCCCCCAAGATATAATTAGTGTGCTGACAGCATAGTCAGGTTAGGACTTTTTCTTCACAATTTCAGGAACCAATTGCTAATCACTTTGATTTGTGATAACCTCATGGACAGTTTAACTGAAGCTCTGCATCTGTGTTAAAATCATACAATTCTCTCTCTTTCATCTCTCTCTTTCTCTCTCTCTCTCTCTCTCTCTCTCTCTCTCTCTCTGTCTGTCTCTTACACACACACATTTTGCATTGTCTTTCTTCAGCCTTATTGCCCCCTTTTTTTCTCCTGCTTCCTGGGTGGTATTCTTGAAGAACTATCCTAAGGAAGAAAATCATTTCTTCCCCTCCCCGTATTTTTATAAAGGGAAAGTCTGGTTAAATAGGCTTGGAAATTATAGTTGGAAGATACCTTCAAGATCATCTATCCCAATATCCTTATATTATGGAGGTGTGGGTGGGGGAACTGAAGTTCAGAAATGGAAGATGACCCATCCAAGGTCATATAAAGAGCAAGTAATGGGTCCAGGATTCTAACTCAGGTCCTCTGAAGCCAGGCACGATATCAGGAAAAGTCAGTGCTTTTCTCATCATACTATTATTATATTATTGCACATGATAGCAATGCTAATATAAGCTGATATAGAATGTAAGCTCCTGTTGGGCAGTGGATGTTTTTGGCTTTCTATCTTCAGGGTCTAACATATTGCTTTGCACAGAGTAAGTACTTAATATATCATTGTTGGATTAGAAACCATAAGGAGGATCTCACCTTGCTAGGGCTAACATTCTAACCCAGATCATTGTTAAGTTATCTAATCTGCATCTTTTGACATATTTAATAAATACTTATTCCATCTATACATTCACCCCTCCATCTATCTATTCTGGTAAAGAGCCTTTTTGCTCTTAGCCAGGCTGCTTTTCTGGTGACAAGTACACAGTATGTCAACAAACCCATACATGGGATAATAGTGTTTAGTATATTGCCTTTTACAGAATAAGTGTTAAATAAATCCTTGTTGGACTGGAAAATGTAAAGAGTATTTCAATATCATGAGGCTAATATTATATTATCCAAAGGAAATAGATTAGGGGCATATAATCCAACCACTTTATTATAATCGAGAAATCTGACACTGTGACCTGCTCAAGGTTGCACAGGCAGCAAGTAGAAGCGCAGCATTTGAACTCTGTTATTATGATTGTAGGTTTGAGCACTTTTTCTACTGCACCAAGCTGTTGGGCAACTCCGGAGAAAAGGTCACCAAAGAGTGTTTGCAGCATCATGCAAGGGGTAGGGTGGTGGTGGGGGGTGGGACAATGGTCAGGGTTATAACCAAATGGGCAAACTCAATTCTAAGTTTAAATCTTGATGTATCTCTCACGTGCTATATGGGTTAGTTACTTAAGTTTATGCCCTCCTCCTCTCCGCCCCACACATGCATGAAAATTTATTTTCTGGAGAATACACTGCAATGATTTTTCTTAATTTCCCTTTTAGTCAATCCATGTAGCCTGTATCTTAAAATTCATTAAATGGAAAGAACTTGGATAATGATGTTTTGTTAAAATATTCTGGGATATGGAATTCTGCATTACCGAATACCTTAGGTGTCATATATACCTTGTAATAACAGAGAGGGCAAAGGGACTGTGGAGGGAGAATCTTTCAGAATGGAAAATGATGGAATCTTACATGAAAGTCTATAAAAAGTCTTTGTAAAACCCTTTGAAAATTATAGAAAGTTTGTTAGGATGCCTACTGACAAGGATTTAATTTATTTATACTAGATCTGAAGTTTATTGGTCCTCTGAGAATGAGGGATATGAGAAAGTTTGGGTTTCTTCTTTTGGTCAGACTGACATTACCTACACATTCCACACCATACCCCCAGGTGAACCTCAGTTCTATCCCTTGGAGGTAGCTCTACTTTCAGTACTAATGTCTCCTGGTTGAAGTAGGGACATTTTCTCAACTGTAGGAGGATCAATATTAGACAATGTAATCAAAGCCTTTTAAGAACTACCAGGGGCAAACCTTATCAAGAGACCAGAGCTTCATGACAGAGTTCCCTTCAGTCAGTTGCAGACAAGAGCAACATCTCTCTGGGAGCTCTCCTTGGTGCTGCTCCTTACTCTGTCTGAGCTTTCTCTTTGTACCTGTGACTAGGTTACTCTGAAGGGGCAGCTAGGTAACATAATGGATAGAGCACTGGCCCTGAAGTTGGGAGGACCTGAGTTCAAATCTCATCTCAGACATTTATCAGCTATGTGACCCTGGGCAAGTCACTTAACCCCAAATGCCTTAAACATTTGAGACTATCTTCAGTCATCCTGATATGATGGCTCTGGAGGAGAGAGTGAGGTTGGTGATCTTGCACAGCTCTCCTTCACTTAACTGAATTCAGCTCAAGTCATGACTTTACCCTAATGTCACGGTCCTCTGAATAAAAAGGACAAACAATAAGGTTAGTCTGACAAAAACTTCCTCCCTCTGCTACTGGAACCATGCTGATTTGATTATCAGCAACCTTGACATCCATTCTCAAACTCAACATTGAGTTCATCACTTTCCTCTCTAACTTTCCTCTTCCTCCAACTATCCCGTATCTGTTGATGATACCATAATTTTCTAAGCAGCATCAAAATCTTTTGCCTTCACCCTCCACATCCAATACCTTCTAAATATGTTGACTCTGACTCAAATATTCTTCTATTCTCCTATTCTTTTTCTTTCTTTCCACTCTTCTTAACAACACTCTAGTTCAAGCCCTCTCTCCTTCAAACAGTCTTTCACACAACTTCCAAAAAAGTCACTGACCATGTGATTTCTCTGCTCAAAACTCATCAATGGTTCTCCAGCCTACTGAATATATTTCTTAGCTTGAAACTCTGTGCCCTCCACAGTGTTGCTCCAAACTATTTTTTCAATTTTATGACCCCAGTTTCCATTTCTGTAAAACAAGTATATTAGATTGTATGATCTTTAATGTACCTTCCAGATTTAAATCTTATGGTCCTTATTTTACTATGCTCCTCTTTGTGGTCTATGTTCCAGAGGAACTCACTCTTCTTTAATCTTGTCCTGCCCTTTTCTACCCTAGTGCCTTTTGACATGTGATTTGCCATACTTGTAATGGAGTTCTATTATATCTCTGCCTTATGATACCTCCCTATAGTTGCTGGAGAAAATACAAAGTTTGGGTAAGATATTATTATTTACAAGTTTACAATCCAGTAGCCAAGGATACAGTACAAATACAGATTATCATGCTACATGATCAATGTGGTACAGAGTTGGAAGGAAAGTGTTATGTGAGGTCTAAAGCAAGAAATATCATGAAGGAGGTGGCATTTTATCTGAAATTTAAATGATATGTGGGTATTCAGTAGTCATCCACAGCATAGGTAACAACTTGGACAGAAGAAGAGAGGTGTTATAGCCTAGGACTTGCTCCAGGTAGTGGTGAATAGCCAGGTTGAGTGTAGTATAGAACACATGGAGGGAATTACTATATGGATTCTAGCTGGAAAGGTAGTAGAACACCAGATTTATAGGGCAGCAAACATCAAACTAATTAGTTTGTGTTTTATTCCAGAGTCATCAGGGATCCATTGTAAGTTTTTGAGAATAACATTAAAACAATCAGAATTCTGCTCAGTGATCAATGTCGACTTCAGAGGCCCGGAAGTGATATATGCCTTTTTACCCTTGGCCAATGTATTGGTTTCTTTTTGTCTTTCCACAAGGGAGGATTCTATGGAAAATATCTTTGGAAAATGACAACAATGTTTAAAATAATATCTACAAAATATTTATTTAAAATAAAAAGAAGAAATATTTTGGGAAGAGGATCAATATGAAGAGATATGTGAGTAATAACTCTCTAAGGTAGGTAGGGACTATGGACATTATTATTCTTATTTTAGAAAGGAGGAAACTGAGCCTCAGAGAAGTCGTGATTTGACTTTGACTACGTAGTTAGTATCTGAATATTCAAAGCTAGATTTCCTGTTTCCAAGTGCAGTATGCTTTCCATGCATAATACTAAGTATCTCATAGAGGTAAAATCTAATGATACCGTAGTAATAGGATAAACAAGACTTGGCAACTGACTTGAATGTTGAAAGTGAGAAGGAGGGATAAATCAAAGATAAAAGCAAGATTTCAAACATGTAAGACTGGTACCACTGAATTGTGGTACTTCTGAACAAAAGTAGTAAAGAAGTGGAAGGAGAAAGGGAGAAGGAAGAGTTTAGAAGGAAGAATAATAAGCTTAATTTTGGTCAGGTTGAGTTTGTGGGACTCTTAAGATCTTCAGATAGAGCTGTCTTTCAGGTTCTGGGAGATGGGCACTTGGAGCTTGAAAGAGAGGTAGGGAAGGATTAGGTAGTTTTTAATAATTCAATAAGACACATATATATGTGTAAGATATATATTCATATATGTATGTGTATATATATATATGTGTGTGTGTGTGTTTGTGTGTGTCTACATATCCCTATATATATCTATATCCATATCTACATCTATATCTTACTTGTGTTAGGCCTTAGAGTTAGGAAGATCTGGGTCCAGATCCCACCTATGACATTTATTAGCCATGTGGCCTATGGAAATCACTTAACCTCTGTGTACTTCAGGAACCTTAGAACTCAAGTTACAGATGGGGTTTCAATCTTTATTGGTAGATCGATTTTCCTTATCAGAAGTTCTCAATCTAGAGGCAGCTAGGTGTCAAGGTGAACTGGACCTAGAATCAAGAAGACCAGAGTTTAAATTGTCTTCAGAGGCTTACTAGCTTGGTGACCCTTGGCAAGTCACTTAAAACCTGTCTGCCTCAGTTTTCTCAACTACAAAATGGGAATAATTATAGTATCCATCTCCCAGGGATGTTGTGAGCATCAAATGAAATGACATTTGTAAAGCACTTAACACAGCTGCTTATTAAACTCTTCCTTCCTTCCTTCCTTCCTCCACACTGAAGAAGTCACAGATCCTACATGTTATCAGTACATATTGGGATCTAGGGATGTAAAGACAAAAAATGGTATGTCTCCTGTTATAAATACTTTTTAGCAACTAGGAGAGACACCAAATAAGATATGATTTTACTTTCAGAGATCTTATAGTTTGGTAGGAGAAATTATACATGTGCACACACATACATATACACACAAATAGCTATAACACAAAACACAATGTGTTTTGTTACAATGACAACAAAAGTTTATAGGAGGTAAAGATCATTTTTTTTTGTTTGGGGAATAGAGTAATAATAATGGAAATAATTCATATTTATCTTACTTTAAGGTTCACAAAACACATTTCTCCTATAGCCTTATGGAGAAGGTAAATGTAACTATCATTGCTTTTGTTTCATTCACAAGGAAATGAAGGCACAGAGAAGGTAGTTGTTTTACCCATGATCATGTGACTAGTAAATATAAAAGCTGAGGTTTTTCTGATCAAAATTCTTCAGTGAGTTCCTACAGCCAATAGGACAAATTTCAGACTTCTTACGCTGTCATTCAAGGCCCTATGTAGTCTAGTCTCAACATTCCTTTTTAAACTTACTCCACCATATGAATACTTTGCTCAGCTAGATTTGTCTATTCATTGTCATTAAATATACCTTATATATTTCTGCTTCTATATTATTGAATTTACCATTCCCCTTGCTTGGGCATTTCTCTTACCCCCCTTTGACCTAACAAAAATTTCCCCATTCTTTAAGGCCCAACTCAAGGCCCACTTGTCCATGAAGTCTTCCTTGACTAGCCTGATTAATTTAGATTATATATGTAAATATTAATGGTATTTACATATTTAAATCTATATATTAATATATAATTTACATATAAACAATTGTATTTGAATACATATATTATTACACATAATATATATCACTTTGAAAACTTTAGCCCACTGTATAAATGCCAGCTAACATGATTGTTATTATTACATTAGTCACAGTTATAGCTCTTTTTCCTGAATGGTTATGACAAGGAGGGAATCATAAAATACTCTATGAAGGAAGTGGGCCTTAAAGCTTGGGCAGGCAGAGATATGTGGGGAGGACATTCCAGATGGAGGAAATGGCACGAGCATAGACAGAGAGGAGTGAAGGTTCAGGGCGTGTTCTGAAATGTTCAGTAGTCCAGTTTGGCCAGATTGTGGAATATGTTAAGGGAAGGGAAACGAGGTTCCATACATGAGTCAGTGCTACATTGTGAAGGACCTTGCATGCCAGGCTTAAGAGTCTAAACTAAAAAACCCCCATAGTGAGACATTTGCTAACCACCTGAAATTGTGTGTCCCTTGCAAGTAAATGAAAGAAGAAAATAAAGGCTCCTCATCTTCTGTGACTTTAAAGGGGCTAGGGGATCCTTCATGCTGTGAAGTTGCCAAGGTAACTGTGCATTTTTTAGTGCATGGCCAAGTAAATAGGTGCACAACCTGTATCAATTCTCAGCACATATTGCAGCTGCCCTGGGGGCCAGGCATCACTGCAGCCTTCCACTTCTGAATGCTTGAGATGAGCAGAAGTTCAAATGGTTGTTTCCCATGCTGCCTCTGTGACACCTCCTACTCCTGCCCTTTCCAATTTGGGAAAAAAACCTAAGATGAATGGGAAGGGTATTTGAGGGGAGAGAGGTGAGTGACTGTCCTTTAAAGAGAACATGATGGCTGTCTTTCTAGGAAAGAGACTGGGGCTGGGTGGGGATAGGGGGATAAGGGGAGGAGCCAGAAGGAAAACAGAGAAAGGGGGGGGCATGGAGGGAGAGACAGAGCCACTGAGGGCCTTACATTCTTACATTTGAAGGAAATGGAGTTGGCAAGGCTGGGTTGGTCTTTGAGGGCCAAGATCTGTGTGCTAGGGATATCCTGCTGTGGGAGTCAGGAGGCTTTTTTTCCCTGGGAAGAATGGGAGCATCCATGACCTAGCCCCTTGGGGATAGACCAGATGGCTGAGAGAGAAGATGGGGAAGAATATTCCACCCTGGTTATATCTCTCGGGATTCCAGCTGAGAACAGCCACCTCAGTCAACCAGTCAGTCAATAAGCATTTATCAAATAGCCACACAATGCACAAATCTGACCTGGAAGATAGAGAGCAGGAGCTAAAGGTACTGAATGAATCTTTCTCTTCTGAACATGAGAAACAAGCCTGTTCTAGAATGGTGTAATAGAGGGTTTAAATATTACCTGTGTGATTTAGGCAAGTCATATCACATCTTGGGGCTTCAGATTCCTTATCCCATAAAAACAAGGAGTTGGACTACATGTCCTCTAAGATCCTGAAGCTGTAAGTCTGTGAATCTATGATTTTGACATTATGTTGTGTTGTGTAAACCTTATAGGACATAGTCAATGTGATAGTCATAGAGCAGTCTAAAAATGGTTCTGGGAATGAAATTGGGAAACTTGTATTCTAGTTCTGACTTTATGACTTCTGCCTCAGTTTCTCTATTAGTAAAATGGGGGAGTTGAACTAGGTTATCTCTAAAGAATCTCCCAGTGCCAACCTATTATGATTCATTCATTTTGACAAATCAGTCACAAATTATCAATCCTCAAATGCTTTTAGTGGCTCATAAGTGAGTTAGGACACAGGTCATAGTTCTGTGGGAGTACAAAAATGAATCTGTAAGAGATGAAGAGGAGAGACATAGCAGGGCCAATTGCTTTAGCCGAGCAGAGGTTTCCTGTGTTGATTTTTGTCCCTGGAGGAGCAAGAATGTATGTCTTTGAAATAGGGCAATGAAGTCTAGCAATAAAAAAGTTAGTATTGAGTAAGTCTGGTGATGAGAGAAGGGGAGCCCTCTACCTGCCCTATTCTCACCATCTTATTCACCTGAACTCATTTCAGGCAGATAACATACTACACAAAAACACATCCATCTGTATATGTTCTCTGTAGATGGATGTGCACTCATTGTAGGCAGGTGGGTGTGCAGTTGCATCAGTTTGCAATCTATGAGTGCATGGATGTGCAAACTACAAGTCTCTGTGATTAGGGAGATGGCTTGTAGACTCTGTAGATAAGTGGTTGCATGGTCACAATGCCCAATTGTTGAGCAGGAGGAATGGCTTTGGATCCAAAGGTATTGGACTCACCAGTATACTTTCTCATTAATTGTTTGGGGTTTTTTTGTTGTTGTTGAGGCAATTGGGGTTAAGTGACTTGCCCAGAGTCACACAGCTCGTAAGTGTTAAGTGTCTGAGGTTGGATTTGAACTCAGGTCCTCCTGAATTCAGGCTCGGTGCTCTATCTACTGCACCACCTAGTTGCCCCGTTGTTTTTTTTTTTTTTTTGACCAGTATACTTTCCATGTATTCTCCAAGGAACTTGGGATAGCCAAAGCTCAGAGACTTCCTAGAGCTCATGCTTTCCTTTCTATTGAACCAAAAGATGATATGGAATTGCAGAATTATAGACCACAGGGGTCACCTATTTTAACACACCAATTAAAAGGAATTCTTACTAGGTTATTCTGGACAAGGGAGTTATTTAGTTTCTCTGAAAGCCTTTTTTTCTTGGGCAGGGCAATGAGGGTTAAGTGACTTGTCCAGGGTCACACAACTAGTAAGTATCAAGTGTCTGAGACCAGATTTGAACTCAGGTCCTCCTGAATCCAGGGCTGGTGCTTTATCCACTGCGCCACCTAGTTGCCCCCTACTTAGTTTCTCCTTAAACTTTTCCAGTGAAGAGGAACCGACAATCTCCTAAAACATTCAACCCCACTGTTAGATAGCTCTAATTATTAATAAAAATGTCCTGACACTAGGCACAAATTGACCTCTTTTCAACTGCTACCTATTGCTCCCTAATTATGACCAGGGCAGGGTACAGTGTGGGCCCATCACCTCCTTATTCCTGTAAGTTATGCATCTTAATGCAGATCACATAATCTTGTCAATTTCACATTGTTGACACACAGTGAGCTTGAAATCCACTAAAACTTCCACATTTTTGAGAAAAATTGCTGTCTAATCACATGTCCCTTTTCCATCTTCTGAAGTTGATTTTTTGAACTCAGGGGTAAGACTTTTCACTTATCCTTACTAAATTTCATTTCCCATTTCATTCCAACTCAGTATTCTAGTCCATATATTTGATAAGCATTCCATCTATGAATATATCTAAATTATTCATTAGGGATTAAGAAGTACAGAGCCAAGCCCAGATCCCTGGGATTATCTACTGAAGACTGACTTCTAAGTTGACATCAGACCATTAATGGATATTCTTTGAGGGAGGTCATTCAACCAGAATGGAAAATAGAAAGGGAGAATGAGAGGGAGAGGCAGAGAGGCAATTCTCACTCTTGCTCCCAACTAATTTTTTTTTTCTGGGTTAGCCTTTTGTTAGATTGAGTAATAATTGGGTTTGGAGGCCCATGTTATTTGGGGACATGAGGTACTGCTGATAGAGGAGCTATCAATGCTTCTACCTAACTTCCCTTCCCAATCACCATAGGTTCCGACTCCCTCCTGCTGAATCACCCCCACAAATCCCCTTTCCTCTTAGTTCCTCAGCAGTGCTGTGTAGTATCAGCAGATATAAGTGACAGATGGTGGACCACACACCCTCTTGTGCTTTCATGCAGGGAAGCTATACTGGAGAGGAGGGGGCAGGGTAATAAGGCTAGGAGGGCTCCAGAACCAGAATTGCTGGGATCAAAGCATTAGGATAGATCTCTTTTAGGAGAGATGCTCTCCCCAAGGATGGAGCAGGGCTTAAAACAGAGAAACTTTGTAAAAAGGAAAAGGAAGGTGAAGATAAAAGAAAAGTCCTTGGACAGAGACAGGGACCACTTAGAAGCAGCCTACCAAATTCAGGGGGTGGTTAGTGGAATTTTGTAGAAATAAAGAAAAGAATCTGTCAAGAAACTAGGAGACCAGGCCAAGGTCAGATGTCTTGGGGTCCAGGCTTTTTGTACTCTCCTCACCTTAAACACTAGGAGGGCAGAGTTGCTCTAGGTCCCTGCCTCTTCCGTAGCTGATAGCACATTTTCCTCCAGATCTACTGCCCAAGTTGCTCCCTGGCCTGTGTCCAGTTTGGAGGTGTCACCTGGGGAGGGTGATATTAACAAGATGTCTGAGCAGCCGAGGTCTGCCTGTTATGTCCCTGCCTGACACCCAACCCACCTTAAGGTTTGGCTGTGTCCTTTTAATTCTCATGCCATACTCTGTTCCTTTCCCTCCCACTTGGTCTGGATCCTTGGCCTGTCCCATTGCTGCCCAGCACCGGGTGCTGACATGGCTATGCAAGCCAGATGAAATAAGTAAAGATTATTCATTTTACAGAAGGACTCAGTTTGTTTTGTTTTGTTTTTGACCTGTGATTTTATCAATGTAGGGAGCTCCTTCCTGGTGAAGAACTCTTTTTACTAATGAAGACCAGAGACTTCCCCACCTCTTAGAGGGGCCTGGGGGCATTGAGAGGTTAAAGGACTTGTCCAGACTCACACGGCCAGCATACATCTGAGGCAAGTCTTGAACCAAGGTCACCCCAAAGCCAGCTCTCTATCCATCATAGCATGGTGTCTTTGTGATTCTTCAACTTTTTAAGTGAATCCACCACCAGATCCTTTTCAACATTTACAAGAAAATTTCTTTTTACATCTGCAAGAAAATCTGCATTAAAAACAATTATTTAGATACCTGTTCCTGCTCTTGTAGTAATGGAAAAGGATCATCAGAAGTAATTTATTGCTTGGGTTGCACCACCTTGAGCCCTAGAGAAAGAAAAGGGTTCAATAATGTCTGATATTACTGCTCCTAACTCTCTACTCTCTAGGCTTGATGATAATGCCATTGGTCCATGAGAACAGAGTCAACAGGCTCAGCACCAGAAAGCTGACATTTTTGACACATTTGAGATCTTGACTTCCTTCTCTCTCTTTCTCTGTGATTATGTCCCTCTCTTTTTGTGTCTGTTTCTCTGTCATTCCCTTTGTGAATCTCTCTCCTCCCCACCTTTCTCTCTTCCTCCTTGCTCCTCCCTCTCTTATCTTCCTTATTTCCCTTTTTCTCCTCACTCTATCTTGGTCTTTCTCTCTCTCTCTCTCTCTCTCTCTCTCTCTCTCTCTCTCTCTCTCTCTCTCTCTCTCTCTCTCTCTCTCTCTCTCTCTCTCTCTCTCTCTCTCTCTCTCTCTCTCTCTCTCTCTCTCTCTCTCTCTCTCTCAAGAAGAGCCCTAGAGGGGATTTTCACTGGTGCCCTTGCATAAAAGCAGTCACATTGTACTTTGTGCTGTGCCCTTCCCCCATTCCCTTAAATATAAAGCAGTTGTGGCTCTCTGTTCTCTGTAGGGGAACCAGAAATAAATTGAGTTAAAAATACCCAAATCACAGATATCTCTTGGAAAGGGGGACAGAGGGCGGGATGAAGTTGCAGGAAACAGTAAATTACAGCAAGTCGGGCTGAGAAGCTTCATCCCTATACCCAGAAAATGTTCCCAAAGCGTTAGTCACTCCCTATCAGATGATCATGTGCCTCTTCTCCACTTCCACCCCCAAATCCTCCTCCCCCCATCATCCTGGATTTCCCAGGTATAGTCACATAAAGGAGCTGCCTTCATTCTTAGCACCCCGTTCCAATAGTCTCCACCTTCTTTATTTAGAGTGAGATCTTTTTCACACCATCTCCCTTCTTAAGTCTGTTTTGAGCTTAGTTTAGGGCTTAATTTAGGGCTCAATGATTTCTTGCTATTTTGCCTTGGTTCCTTGAAAAAGATCAGTATCTCTGATTCCTTAATTTTCTCTGACTTCATTATTCCATGTGAGGGTCATGTTGCTAGGAGGTGACAACCTGGGATAAATGCCAATGTGGAAACTGACACCTTTGCAGATCACAAAGTGAGTTGAGCCAGAAGAGGTGGCTTCCTTTCAGAACTCATACAAGTGACTTTTCATCTCTATGCTCTCTTTCACTTAGAAGGAGACAAAGAATGCTAGGACTCAATCTCTGTCTTGGGGCAACTCACAGTCTATTTGGAAAGATAAGACTTAGCAAAGACAAATAACTACATATGTCAGTATCTGCAAAGAAGCCTTGTTCAGCCTCTTCTCCAGACAGGGCATCAGATGAGCCTTCCTTTATACTAAAGAAAGCTGTTTAGCAAAAGAACTGACATTGTTCACAATTGAGAAAATATACCAGGTTTTGTATCCAGAATCCCTCATTTCTCTATTGGATGGAAGGAGGTGCTTCCTCAGTTCCTTCCCTGTGGCCAAGATTGTTTTATTTTATTATTATAAAAGTATTTTATTATTTTCCAGTTACATTTAGAGATAGTTTTCAACATCTGTTTTTATAAGATTTCCAGCTTCAAGTTTTTCTCCCTCTCTTCCCCCTGCCCAAGACAGCAAGTAATCTCATATAGGTTATATATGTACAATCACATTAAACATATTTCTGCATTAGTCCTACTGTGAAAGAAGAATCAGAGCAAAAATGAAAAATCTCAAAAAAGAAAAACAACAGAATCAAAAGCAAAAGAAACAGTATGGTTCAATCAGCATCCATATTCCACAGTTCTTTTTTTTTTCTGGATTTGGAGAGCATTTTCCATGATGAGTCCTTTGGAACTATCTTGTACTGTTGTATTGCAGAGAAGAATCAAGTCTATCACAGTTGATCAACACATAATGTTGATGATATTGTGTACAATGTTCTCCTGGTTCTGCTCATCTCACTTATCATCAATTCATGGAAGTCCTTCCAAGTTTCTCTGAAATCCATCTGCTCACAAGATTGGTATTTTACTTAGTGTTTAATTTCTTTGGTTACTTAGTCTTTGGTCTCCTTTGAGTGCTATTTTAATTTACATTATTGTTGTCATTGTGTTATGTTGCTCTCCTAATTCTGTTCCCTTTACTCTGCATCAGTTAATTCAAGTTTTTCCACGTTTCTACTTAAAAATATTTTTTATCTCTAACACTCATTTGACACCTATCATGGGCTACCCAGTAACTTATTTTCTACTATTGTCTCAACGTTCTATTTAAATACCATGTAATTAAGTATAAAAATTATTCATTTTGATCAGTCAAAATCCCCTGTCTCCCCTTCTCACCCCAACTCCCTCCCCCATTGAGGACATCAGAAAAAATCCATTACAAACTTGTATAATCCATCAAAACAAATTTCCACTTTGGCCATAACTAAAAAAACATTGTCTTGCTCTGAGTCCTTTAATTCTTTATCAGGAGGGAGGTAGCATGTTTCATCATTAGTCCTCTGGATCCTGGTTGATCATTATACTGGTAACAGTTCAGCACAATAGTATTCCATTACATCACCACAACTTGTTCATCCATTCCCCAATTTAAGGGTACTCCCCTCAGACTTCCATCCTTTGCCAACTCAAAAAGAGCTATAAATATTGTTATATGATCCTTAGAATTTGTTTTGCTTTGGACTAATTCCCCCTGAATATTACCTCCCTCTAGTTTCTCCTTCCCCACTTCTTCCCTTCCCCTCCTATTTTCATGCTGAGTAAAATGTATTTCTGTATCCAACTCTGTGTGTGGGTATATTTTTTCTTCTCTTGATCAGTTCAGATAAGAGTGAGGTTCAAGCATCAGCCACTCCTCCCACCCCCTTCCTTGTTTGTAAAGATGTTTACTTGTGAACAAACCCTTATTATATGGCATACTTTTCCTCAACCTCCCTTTTATTCTTTTTTTTTCTTTTTTTTTTTTTTTTTTGGTGAGGCAATTAGGGTTAAGTGACTTGCCTGCGGTCACACAGCTAGTAAGTGTTAAGTGTCTGAGGTCGGATTTGAACTCAGGTACTCCTGAATCCAGGGCCGGTGCTCTATCCACTGCGCCACCTAGCTGCCCCTAACCTCCCTTTTATTCTTCCTTCCCTCATATATATTCCTCTTTTTCCATTCTTTTCTTAAGATCACCAACTCCCAGACCTTGTCTACTTAGATTCCCTCTATGAACCCTGATGCTTGTAGGGTTTAGAGGGGATGTACGCATTACCTTCCCATATTTGAATGTAAGCAGTTTATACTTGTTTAGTTCTTTATCATTGTTCATGTTTTCCTTTTTATGCTTGTTTTTTCTCCTGTCTTTGAACTTTAACGTTTCTCCATAGTTTTGATCTTTTCATAAGGAATTCTTGGAGGCTCTCTATTTCATTAAAGATTTGTTTCTGCCCCCCTCCAGTATTATACTCAGCTTTGCTGGTGAAATTATCTTTGGTTATAAGCTCATATCCTTTGCTTTCTGGAATATTGTATCCCAAGTTCATTCCTTCTTTATGGTGGTGGCTGATAAATCATGTGTGATTGTGATTACAGGTCCTTGTTACTTTTCTTTCTTTCTGGCTGCTTTCATTATTTTTTGCTTTGATCTGAAAGCTCTGGATTTTGTTTTCTTTTTGGGATTTCTTTCAGGAAATGATGGTTTATTTCTCTGTCCATGTTGCCCTCTGGTTTTAAGAAAGCTGTACAGTTTTTTTTTTTTAAAAGGTTTCTTGAAATAGAATATCTAGGCTCTTTTGGGGATTCATGGTGTCCAGCTAGTCCAATGATTCTTAATTTTTTTGTTGGATCTATTTTCTAGGTCAGTTATTTTTGTTGAGATACCTTTCCCTTTCTTGTATTTTTTCAGTCTTTTGACTTTGTTTTAATATTTCTTGTTTCTTCATGGATTCATTGACTTCTATTTGGTCCATTCAAAGTTTCAGAGATTTTGTTGCTTGGGCAAGGTTTTGTACCTCTTGTGGCAATGTGTTCACTGCATTTATAATTTTTTCTTTCATAGCTTTCGTTTGTTTTCCTACTATTTTCTCAGGTGCTCTCATTCTATTTATACATTATTACTTTTTTTTTGTGAGTCAATTGGGGTTAAGTGACTTGCCCAGGGTCACACAGCTAGTAAGTGTTAAGTGTCTGAGGCTGGATTTGAACTCAGGTGCTCCTGACTCCAGGGCTGGTGCTCTATCTACTGCACCACCTAGCTGCCCCCATCCTATTTATACAACATTTTGAACTTTTATAAACACTTACTTCATTTATGCTACTAATTTTATTTGAGTATATGACCAAGCTGTGTTTTTCTCTGAGATGATGATTATAGAAGTTTTAGAGCCATTCTCTTCTTCTGCCTTTGTAGCCTGAGCATTTCTGCCACCATAAAGTCTCCGTATGGTGGGACTCTTTTTATTTTGCTCATTCTTTTGGCCTACTTCCTGACTTTGCACTTGATGTTAGGACTGGACTCTTGGAGAGAAGGTCTGGGCTGGTCCTATTACTACTTCTTTGGGGTATTGGATATTGTGTTATTCTCAGATACAGGCTAGGGACTTAAGACCTTTCAGTGCTCTCAAAGGAATATTACACCTTCCCCTTTTTCCAGTCTGAGCCCTTTTTGACCTGGGTTTGTGTCTCTACAAATGTAGAGTTCTGCTAGACTCTACTCTTTTTCTGCTAGCTGGAAAACTCTGTTGGTTCAGAGTAGCAGAATTATAGACTCCATTTTCATTAGGTTTCTTTTCTAGGTTATTCTTCTTTGGACTGGGCTAGATGCTGAAATTGAGACTCTCTTCTGAGTCTGGAGTCTAAGCCAAATCACTACCAGTGCTTCTAGTAGCTTCTAAACCTCCTCCCTTTTTGAGAAAGGGATAATTCTTGGGACAATGCCCAGGACCTCTCTACTTAGGAAAGGCAATGCCACCACTATGCTCCACTGGGGTAGGTCCTCTTCTCACTCTGCTATGGATCTGTGACTCATTATTTTGGTAGTGGGCAACAAAGCTGGTGTGGGTCTGGATTCATGGATCTAGGTTGTCTTGTGCTTGCACACAGCCTCTCCATGGGCTCTAGTGCTTCTGCTCCCACCCTGTACTCCATTTTCTATAGATCTTTCTGTCTCCCTAGCCAACCTGGGTCAGACAAAGGACTTAGTGTGACTTTTTCTGGATTTCTCCATCAGGCTTTAGTCTTATACTGAAGTCTGGCACTATAAATCTACTGGGAGGAGTAGTATGTGGGAGCTCAGCTTCTTTCTCCACCATCTTGCTTCTGCCTCCCATAATTTACTTTCTTCTTCTTCTTCTTCTTCTTCTTCTTCTTCTTCTTCTTCTTCTTCTTCTTCTTCTTCTTCTTCTTCTTCTTCTTCTTCTCCTCCTCCTCCTCCTCCTCCTCCTCCTCCTCCTCCTCCTTCTTCTTCTTCTTCTCCTTCTCCTTCTTCTCCTTCTTCTCCTTCTCCTTCTTCTTCTTCTTCTTCTTCTTCTTCTTCTTCTTCTTCTTCTTCTTCTTCTTCTCCTTCTTCTTCTTCTCCTTCTTCTTCTTCTCCTTCTTCTTCTTCTCCTTCTTCTTCTTCTCCTTCTTCTTCTCCTTCTTCACAGGGTAATGAGGATTAAGTAACTTGCCCAGGGTCACACAGCTAGTGTCAAGAGTTTGATGCCAGATTTGAACTCAAGTCCTCCTGAATCCAGGGCCAGTGCTTTATCCACTGCACCATCTAGCTGCCCCCCCCATAATTTACTTTTGCTGTTGTTATTGTTGTTGTTTTTTTTGGGGGGGAGGCTGGGCAATGAGGGTTAAGTGACTTTCCCAGGGTCACACAGCTAGTAAGTATCAAGTATCTGAAGGTGGATTTGAACTCCAGTCCTCCTGAATCCAGGGCTGGTGCTTTATCTACTGCGCCACCTAGCTGCCCCCCCCCATAATTTACTTTTAAAAAATGTTTTATTTTTCATACTCTCAACTAGATTTTATTTTGGATGGGGTATGGGGGCAGCAATGGTGCCTTATACTTCTATAGATCCCTCATAGATCCAGGCATACAGTAGGTGGTCAATGAATATATGGCTTAAGAGGGGAAATGGTAGAATTTTTAGAAATGAGTATTTTGGTTTAACAGCGGTTTTGAATTATCCATGTCCTCCCTGTCTTGTGGCTGGACCATGATGTCTGTAAGCTCCCAGAATGATGTTTGCACAGTGGTAGTAGTACTTAATAAATACTTGTTGGTTGACAAGATTGGGTTTTGTGGCATAATAGAAAAAGCACTGAGTTTGGAGTTAGGCAATCTGGGGTAAATGCTGCCTCTGTCACTTTTCTTCTTTGGGGCTTAGTTTCCACCTCTATAGAATGAAAGATTGGATTATCTCCTTATTACTTTTTGAACTTTGGCCAAGACAGTTCACCCTCCTGGGCCTCAGTTTCCTCATCTGTAAAATGGGTGGTGGTGGACAAGATGACCTCTGAGGTTCCTTCTAGGTCTAAATCTATGATCATGTGATCCTAGATGATTACTAAGGCTCCTTCTAGCCCTGACATTTGGTGAATTTGTGATTCTGATTGCTGGAGATTTTAAAGCCAGAGTGGGTCTAAAATTGAGGCCAGTCCAGTCTTAGGTGGCTGCACAGATCTGTGGCATCTATTGCAGATGGAGAACAATGGCGGGAGGCCGAAAGAAGCTGTGGTTAAGCCGTCTGAACATGGCTACCTGCCCAGGCAAGGAGGTAACTCTACCAACCTGCCTCTAGGCATGTGACTGGCCTTAGGGGAGGGAAGTAGGAAGAAACAGGAAGCTAAAAAAAAAAGGCAGGGAAGGGGGAGGCAGAGCAAAGAATAAAAAGCTGGATGCTGGAATGATATCCACGTTCCTGAGTTTGCATGATTCCCACAGCTCTACTTATCTCCCAGTGCCTCTGGCTGGCACATCAGCAAGATAAAGGACTTAGTACTGCTTGGCATGGTGTCTAGGGAACAGGTCTACAATTTCTAGTAATGGGAACAATTAAGCTGGTGGTAGGGAAGGTGAGAGTTGGTGTCCCCACAGGCTTCCTATCATGGAAGGAGAACACGGACAGGCTTTGTTTGGGCAGCAATGTTCCTCCATTGGAGGGGCCATGTTCAAGATGTCGAGAAATATTGGGCCTTGGTATGATATGTAGAGGGTATCAGGACTAAGTGACTCTGGGGACTAATTGGTCTGTGGCCAAAATGGAAACAGCTATATCCTGCTGAGTTTGAGTGTGTAATGGGGGGAGAGAGAAGAGGAGTGAGGAAAGGTGGTAGTCACAAGAGAGTATTTTTAGGCTTTAACAAATTACCTTCTTAAAATGGTTTTCCAGGAAGTTTGGAAGGTAACACAGATGGATGTGTTGTGTGGGAAGTGAAATAATTTGCTCAGTGTGGTCCTCCAGGGAGCAATTCCCCACAGTGGCCATGTTCTCCCACAGTCCTTCTCCCCTTCTCCCCCCCTCCCTCCCCCGGAAAACCGAATCTTGGCTTTTTTATTTGACTCTGATTCTGTGAACAGGGGGCAGGGAGTATGAAAGTGTTAGCTTCCACTGATGACCTTATCTTTCAGTGCCACCAGTACTAGCTAATACCTGGAACCGGGCAGAACAATTAGCAAATTAATTAGTGTCCTGCTTCAGTTTCTATAGTCAAGGTTAATCATTTGTGCCCAGGAGTAAATGATAATGTATTTGAATTCTCTCAAAAGATTGTTTTATTCTCCCCAGTCCTGTACTTGATAGTTGTGACCAAGGTTCATGCATCTGTCTTCACAGGCACAAGATCCTACATAAGATAACAGGTGATCTTCCACAATAGAAGTGTCAATGAGAACCCCTTATTCATTAATTCATTGACATATTTGCAGTGCATAAATTTAATGTTATTAAAACTCTTTCCTTAGGGTGGAATCCCAGGTTTTCAGTGTTGGTCATTATCCTATATGTGATAGGCACACAATTATATGGCAAGATAAAAGATGTCAAACTTTCAAAATTTGGTGCCTAAAAACAAGATCATTGGGACTCTGTCAGAATTCACCTTTCTCTTAAGGTCTGTAAATAGTGACTTTGTTACAGTAAAACAAATAAACAACCCAACCCAACACTTCATGTAGGTGGAGATGCAAACCTAGAAAAAAAGATTATAAAACAAAATGAAAACAAAGTTGTAGCCAGTGTTTCCTGTGTCAGCAAAACTTCTGAGGAACACTGGAGAGCTCCCACAGCCAAGCCGATCTGGTTCTGATTTTAAAGGGAAGTTTGGGGAAGTCTTCAAATCAGTAACCAGTCCCTGGGGACCTCTAATGCTTGCTGAGAAGTCTGGTGCTGACAGGTTGGGAAAACTTTCCATATTAACTGTATTGAAAGCCCCAGGAGGCTAGGGGAGGAGGGGTGGTGAGAAGCTGAGGGGAAGGGAGGGAGATGGTATTCACTGCTGCCTGCTTAGACCCCAAATCCTCAGTCAACAAGGAGGTAGGCTGATTTTGAGGAAAATTAGCAAACAGCTCCTCAAATTGCCAGCCCGAAAGCTCAATACCGAGGCTTGGGCTGGGGAAGACCAGCAAGGAGGGGTATGTGTCCCTAAATTATTTTCTTTTAAGCTGTGTTTTTTAGGGGAGTACTGGTAAGAAGTTCCAGGCTGCCCAAGTCCAGAAAAATCCAAATGACCAAACTCTCTTTCCCTAGCTACAGAAATAGATATCAGCATTTCATTTCTTTTTTTCCTTAAGAGTATTTTATTTTTCCCAATTGCATAGATAGTTTTCAACATTCATTTTTGTAAGATTTTGAGTTCCAATTTTTTCTTCTTCCCTCTCCCCTTTCCAAGATAGCAAGCAATCTGATAAAGGTTATACAATACAATCACAGAATTTCATTTTTAAGGGCTCTGAATTTAAATCACTATGGCAACTTTATGTGGGGCATGGTCCCCAAATGATTCTTGTTTGTAAAAAGTTCTAACCAGTCACTTTGGAAATAAAAATAGGAGGAAAAAACCCAAATCAATCAGGAATTTTCTCCCTGTCAATTTGATATATGGGTAAGCCTTTCCTGGAATATCATTCTACCTCTCAACCTCCGGTAATTTCCTAGGATCAAAGCGTTAGAAGTAGAAAATTACTTAGAGGCCATGTAGTCCAACCTCCTCATTTTACAGATGAGAAAACTGAAGTTGAGAGAGGTGATGTGATTTACTCAAGGTCATACAGGTATTGAGTAGCAGAGACAGGAGCTGAATCCAGGTCTTCTGAGTCCAAATCTAACACTGTACTCCTCTGCATCCCTATAGAGTCATAGATAGAGCTAGAAATGAACCCTCACAATCACTGAGCCCAGCTTCCTCATTTTATAGATAGGGAAATTGAGAACCAGAGAGGGAAGGTTACTTTTGTTTAAGTTCATAACACAGAGAGTAGTAGAGCTTAACACATGACCTCAGATCTCCAGACTTGAGTTTAGTGCTTTTCCCATTAGTCTTCCTTTCTTTTCTTTTTTAGAAAGATATTTCATTTTATTTTCAATTAATCAGCATTTATTTTCTCCTCACACCCCAGTTTAAAAGGAAAAGAAAAAAAGAGAAAATCCTAGTAATAAACATGTATAGTCAAACAAAATAAATGCCCATGTTGTCCATGTCTCCAGTGATCAACTGTGATAGACTTAGCTCTTCTCAGCAATACAAAGATCCAAGGCAATTCCAAAGGACTCATGATGGAAAATGCCCTCCACATCCAGAAAAAGAACTATGGAGTCTGAATGCAGATCAAAGCATACTATTTTCACTTTTTTCATGGTTTCTCCCTTTTGTTCTATTTCTTATTTTACAACATGGCTAATGTGGAGATATATTTAACATGACTGCACATGTTTAACCTATATCAGATTGCTTGTTGTCTTGGGGAGGGAAGGAGAATGAGGGAGAGAAAAATTTGGAACTCAAAATCTTATAAAAATGAAGTTGAATACTATTTTACATGTAATTAGAAATAGGGCACCTTCCAATTACATTGCCCTGACTCAAAAACTGCCAGAGAGAATGTATGGGGAGCTCCCAGGTGACAGGAACCTCAGGGAGGAAGTGAAAGACAATCTTGGCCTTGGATAAGCAGTTGGAGACTAGTGGGACCTTTCAGGTTTTGCTGTATTCGGCAAACCCAGTCACAAAATCAAAGAAATCAGATCCAGGGAAACTATATCTGCTGATAATGCTGCTTACTGCACCAAAACTATTCCCAATACTTCCAGGCCTTGTTGGTTTGATGGGAAAACCCAAATTTCCTGAAGATAAAGGACTATTTGCATATGGTTATGGTGGTGAGCAGGTTTTAAGAAGTGTAGGCTTGAGATGACCATCTTCATTTCCACTTACTGCCAATTCTTTCACTACCCCCATTTCTAACCTTTCCTTCCAGAGGATGATTTGAATTGTGTGTCCTTTGTTCTCAAAGGGGTCCATGACATCAGGGTGATGTTATGATTTGCAGTGAATTGGACTTAAGTGAGGGAGGGAAATCACCAGCCTCACTCTCTCCTCCAGAACCATCCGGGTCCAGTGGATGACTGGAGATGGCCCTGGATATTTTAAAGCAATTAGGGTTAAGTGACTTGCCCAGGGTCACACAGCTAGTAAGTGTCTGAGGTGAGATTTGAACTCAGGTCCTACCACCTTCAGGGTCGTTGCTCTATCCACTGTATCACCTAGCTGCCCACAGGTGATTTGAGTAGCAAAGAGGACATTTTGTAAATCAGGCTTCCAGCCCATCAGCAAATATGAATAAAGAGGCAGCAAGGTACAGAGAAAAGAGTATTAAATTTGGAGTCAATACTTGAGTTCAAATCCTCCTTTTTTCTACTTGTTACCCAGGGGAACTCATGATAGTCACTTAAACTTTCTAGGTTTTAGTTTCCTCATCTGTAAAATGAAGTGGGGTGTGGAGAGATCTCTAGCAAAGGCTAGTGCTTGGAGTTTATTACTTATAAAGGAATATCATCAGTCAACAAGGGTTCATTCTAGGTCAACTCCATCTTGATACTCAGGTGAATGGTTAAGTGATTCTCTTTCCTATTCCACCTCCTGAAGAAATTTGGTCTTACCAAGTACTCTTGGACTATCAATCTTAACACCCCTCCCCCCCATAATTTACAGATGAGAAAACTGAGCCCCAAAGGAATCAGATAACTCCTCCAGGTTATGCAGTTAGGGAAAGTCAGCAGTGCTAAGTCTCAGAGTTATGCTTCTGGGTGCTAATATTAGCTATTACCTTGTGCTAACTCAGGATAAATGAATCCAGCCTTATTGAGTGGCTGTCATTTGTCTTAGATAGGTCTTTGAAGTTCTGGTTAGAGGTCCAGAAAGCAGGTAAATGAAAAGGGAAATGCAGAGGCTGTCTCACCTCCTTTCCTTTGAAGCTCTTTGCCCTTTGCAAAACAAGCATATGGGGGCAGCTAGGTGTCGCAGTGGATAAAGCACCGGCCCTGGATTCAGGAGTACCTGAGTTCAAATCTGACCTCAGACATTTGACACTAGCTGTGTGACCCTGGGCAAGTCACTTAACCCCCATTGCCCCACAAAAAACAAACAAACAAAAAAAAAGCAAACAAACAAACAAACAAACCCAAGCATAAACATTCCCCAGGTTGTCACAGCCTGGATATTTTTGATCTGCTTTGGAATGAGCATTGTTTTAGGAGTCAGAAGTCAAGGATAGGCTTGAGTTCTCAAGGCTAACACTTCCTAATTAGGACCCCTAACAAGTCACCTCACAGAGAGGTGTGCCTTATTTTTGGTCATAGAATGGGAATGATAATATGCCACAGAGGAAAGGTAATAGAGTAGATGGAATGGTAGACTTGGAATCAGGAAGATTAGGGTACTAATTCCATTTCTGATGTTTTTAGGGTATGTGACCCTAGCTAAATAATTTAACCTCAGGCAGCTCCCTAGGACTTCACTAAGTTATGATTTTTCTCAGTGGAAGGAATTCCTATGTTGGGAGTGTTCTACACTAAAAAAAATACATAGGGCAGTTGTGACAAAAAGCTTTATAAAGTATTAAGTGTTATAGAAATAGGATTTGTTATTTGGGGAGGAAAATGGATATGAGAAGTGTATCTGCTCTGCATTTCTCCTGAATGATCTCTGCCTCTCTGCCCCCGTACCTTAATCACCAGTGCTTCTCCTTAAGACTAACTCTCCTATTTCAGCTTGTCCTACAGGGCTTAAGCAGCTTCATCTCTGGGGCACCATAAATTGCATCCCCACAGTCACCACTGCTCTCCCAGTCCAAGCCATACTACCCACTGAGTGAGCTTTGTTTCTTGCCAAGCAGAAGACATGCCACAGATAATTTAAAGGGCCATTTTTCTCAGGGTGTGATGTTAAATATTCCTTACTTTTTAACAAATGCCCATCCTGCTCAACCCATGGTCATAGATCCTGCTGAAGGACAGAGGCTGTTTAATAAAGGAGGGAGCTTCAGCCTGGCATGCTGACAGAGTCTGCCTTCCTCTTGCTGCAGCGGTAGGGCAGTCCACCTGCACATTGTTCTGCAGCTGAAAAGTCCAATATGATACTGTTCCAGGTAGGTTGTGGTTCTGTTATTGTGTGGTGAGACTGTATGGTGCAGAGAGAGTCTCATAAGGCCTAGGCAAGGTGACATGTTATAGTCTTGATTCTGCCACTAATTTAACTGTTATCTAGAGCAATCCACATTCTGTCCCTCAGTGTACTTCTTCCTTTATTGCTTTATTATTATGGTTGGGTTTTTTTTTTTGTTGTTGTTGTTTTTGTTTTTGGTGAGGCAACTGGGGTTAAGTGACTTGCCCAGGGTCACACAGCTAGTAAGTGTTAAGTGACTGGGGGCAGATTTGAACTCAGGTCCTCCTGACTCCAGGGCTGGTGCTCTATCCACTGTGCCACCTAGCTGCCCAGTTGGTTTTTTTAAGATTGCAACTTCCTATCTCACTTAGGCTGGAAATTCAGGGGCTACTTATAAATCTGATCCCACTACTGATTCATGTAGGAGATTTGCCCTGCCCTATTTATTCCTTCGGTCAGTTCACCCCTTAGACAACTTGGTAGTCCCCTGCTTCTAGAGGAACCATATTAGTGCCAAACATTGTGAAGATACCTGATAGGTTTATCCCAATGAAGCTCAGAACTCCCAAGCTCAAGATCCACCATTCTCAGCTGTCCTGTTAGTAGGGATTACAGGTCAGTTTCACTACCACTGACAACTTCTTCCTCTTTAAAATGAAGGGGTTGTATTATTATTATTATTATCTTTATAATTTATTCTAGCTCTCAGGTTCTAGGACATGGTATCTCCTTTTCCTGCCTCATATAGGGTGGACATCTAAACCATTCTTTCTTTCTTTCTTTCCTTCTTTCTTTCTTTCTTTCTTTCTTTCTTTCTTTCTTTCTTTCTTTCTTTCTTTCTTTCTTTCTTTCTTTCTTTTTTGTGGGGCAATGAGGGTTAAGTGACTTGCCAAGGGTCACACAGCTAGTAAGTGTCAAGTGTCTGAGGCTAGATTTGAATTTAGGTCTTCCTGAATCCAGGGTCAGGGCTTTATCCACTGAGCCACCTAGCTGTTCCTAAAGCATTATTTTCATCTGGGATAGAGACATCAACATCTATAATCAGTAGATGTTCCTTCCATACCTAGACTTTAGGCCCATGGAAAATGTGCATGGTATGGTAGAAAAAGCACTGGGTCTGGAGTGAAGATCTGAATTTTAATAGTGCCTCTGACTTTATTTCTGTGACTGGCCAAATCACTCCTTGGTCCTCTATGTCCTTATCTGTAAAATAAATAGAGTTGGACTACATGGATTCTGAAGTCCTTTCTAACTCTACACTTATGGTTCCAGAATAAGATATAGTCCCTACCCTCAAGGAACTCAAATATCATTGAGAACACACAATTCATAAATATAATACAAATCATTATCCAACAATATAGCACAGTATAATAAAATAATAGTGTATAAGAAGCAGCATGGCATAAAAAATAGAAAGTTGGCCTTGGATTTAGGAAAACCTGAGTTCAAATCCAGCCTCTGACATAACATAGTTGTGTGACCCTGGGTCACTTTATCTCTCAGTGTACTAGGCAGCTCTGAAAGTCTCTCTCAGTTGCAGGTAATCTGCAGTGATCTGCTTTGCTAGAGAAAGTTTTCCTCATTTAGGAGTTACATATGTAAATTAATTATGGGAACAGTCCTTATGCTTAGAATGTACAATCAGGGGCCAGACCATGTAGTTCTGAGTATCATGGCTATAGAAGGGCAGGGAAGAGAGATCTTAATAGTATGCTTCAGCAGTGAGGGAAGCCTCCATGGAGGAAGTCTCATTTGAGATCGGTCTGGAAGGAGAATGGGCCAGAATCAGAGAGATGCAATCTAGGTTAGTCAAGGGGTTGGGGGAGGTCATTCTAGGAAGACCACTTTCCTCCAAGGTAGAAGAGACCTGGGCACACAAGGTAACCTGGGGCTCTTTTCTAGGGAAGGAGGAATTAAAAGTTGGGGAAAGACTCTGTAAAGGGGAATTAAGGGTTCAAAAGGGTTCAACTTTACTAACTTCAGGACTTTGCTGAGGGCAAAGCAGATGCTATTGACCTATTTATCCTCCTCCTTGAATTCCATATAGAAGTGTGTGGACCTGGTTTTGGTTGGGAGGGCCAAACCAGGAGACTGATATCATCATTTCCCTGAGTTTGAGGTGCCCTTTAACTTCCACTTCCATGAGCTGCAGTATCTTTACCACTGGAATCTCTGAATGATAAGGTACTAATCATATTGCTTTGATGACATCATAAAAACCCAAACTGTCCAACACTTCACTAACCCCCCTATGGCTAATTTATGATGCCACCTGAACTCAGGAAGCTATTCCAGTCTTTCTCATTCAGCAGAATCCTATTTCATTTCCTGTAGAGTATAATATTTCAACAACTTTAGGCCTGTCCATCTCCTGCCCATTTTACATATGGACTAATAAATTGTACCCTTAGGGGAGAGTTATAGCTTTCTAGTGTTACTCAGCAACAATGGTAGAACTTCCAAGGTCAAATGCTCTCAAATCCACACTTGTATTCAGAATAGACCAGTGAAAGTGTTTCTGGAGCCTTCATTCCTTCTTCACCACTCTGCCCTCTTTTTTTTTTTTTTAAAGATGAGGTGGAGGCTGCAGTTCATCCTAGTTCTAGAGGCTTTCATTACTAGAGTATGGGAGAAGGGCTATATCGGTTTTTGGTGATTTGAGTACAGCAGGCCTTGAAAGGCTCACATGTAGGTTGGGTTGACATTTTATGCTAGTTAATCAACATCTGGACCCATACGTTTAGTTCTGGGCATCACATTTTAGGAGAGACCTTGACAATGTCACGGGTAGCAAGAATGGTTGGGAGTTTGGGGATAAAGTCATATGAAAGACAATCAAAAGGAATGGGATATTTAGTCAGGAGGAAAAAATGGGCTTGGTGGTAGTGCCAGCAGTGGTCTTAGGGATCAGGTTATCTTGTTCAAATGTTTGAAGTGCTGACATGTGCACACCTGTTCTGTGCTGGGATTCAAACCCAGACCCTGACTCCAAATCCTGTGCTCTTGCCATTCCACCATGCAGTCTCTCCTTCATTTTAATTCATGCTAAAACAGAAGGCACCTGTTGGTTATTCTGTAGAGAGGATTCCTGTTGAGGGATGGAAGGTGGATTCAATGACCTGTAATATTCCTTCCAGCTATTCAGTTTAAGGATTTATTTGCTTTTGCTTAAGCCCATAATTAACCATTCAGTGGTTTTCTTTTCTCCTTAACTATATAAGACTATGGGAGCTGGGTTAGTCCCAGCTTTTCTCCAACACAGGTTTCTGATTCTGATGGAGACCTAGAGGAATAGATCAGTTAGTCAGTCAGTCAATAAACATTTATTGTGTGTGTGTGTTTCAGGTACAGTGCTGAGCACTGATGATATGATGATACGAAGAATGATGCTGAGAGGGATCGAACCCACATGTTCTGTTTTCCCTTAGTAACACACTATGGATTTTTTATCATGTAATTCTTCAAAATTTTGTAAAGCTACATATAGTTCATAGAGTCACATATTTTAGAGTTAGAAGGAAGTTTAGAATTCACTGTTCCCATTTTACAGACAAGGACACTGAGGTGCAGCAAAAGTGACTTGCATACCCATCTAATAAGTATCTGGAGAGAAGTTGAACCCAGATCCTCTTGACATTTAAGTATAGCACTCGACTCACCATAATATACTGCTTCTCCTTCTTGCTTTTTGTGTCAGCAAATCTATTCCTGCTCTGGGAAGTATTTTGGTACATCTTGCACTGGCTTTATTCAACAAATATTTAGTAAGTGCCTAATACATGCCGACACCAGGTACCAGCTTTTCCCATTCCTCATTTTCATTAGCCTGGATTCTAAAGCAGGATTCTCTGAAAGCATGGACAGCTTCCAAACTATTGGGCTGGATGTACATAGCTTAAATGTTCTCAAATAGTTTTATCATCTCATTTATATGGGTTTTCTCTTCCAACAATGTAGAGGGCAGTATAGGTAACAATTCATGCCTACCCACCATGGGACTTTTGTCAATATATTTCCTTCTGTAATTGCCAACATGTGCTGGTATGTCTTACCCAAATTCTTCTTTTTTTTTTGTTGGGGCAATTGGGGTTAAGTGACTTGCTCAGGGTCACATAGATAATAAGTGTCTAAGGCCAGATTTGAACTCAGGTACTCCTGACTCCAGGGCCGGTGCTCTATCTACTGCGCCATCCAGCTGCCCCCCAAATTCTTCTGATATCCCCAAAATACCAACCACTGTGTGACCTACCCATCTATTTTCACTGTACATTTCTTTAATGCCATTTTTTACCCTGCTTCTCCTGAGAAGTTACTGGTTTGTATTTGTACTTGTTTGTATTTGGGGGGGCCTTACTCATTCCTGATTCTCCATTGCTCTTTGGGTGATCCTTAAAAGCAATTATCTGTTATGTTCCATGATTCATAGCCTCATAACATCATAGAAAGAACATTGTTGTTGGAAATATGGAACCCTTGCTTAAAGGAGGTGTATATTAAAATATACTTCACAATTTCCCAAAGACAATCCAGGTCCTTCTGCTATTCAACTGTGAAACCAGCTCACTGTCCATTATAGTAACCATGATTTTATATCTATAAATTTATATCTACATATAGATCTCTATCTCTTTTTCTATATCTGTGTCTATATCAAATGAACAACTTAATTCTAGGTGGTCCAATTGATTATCATAATCTGGACAATAGTAATTTTTAATCCACAGAGATTTTCCAGTGTAAATAATTAGGCCAAACTCTTTTGAGAGTTAATGGATCTCACTTAAGAGACTCTGTAGTGTTATGGAACTTGAAGCATTTGGCATGATATAATCTGCAAAAAGGGACATCTAGAGTATATTTCCATCTCTAAGGTATCTCTCTATTTGAACTCTGCACTAGATCTTCTCTATGTCCGTGGCAAATACCTATGGTGTGATCCTATGTCTCCCTATTTATGTATGTAGTATCATGTTTCACTTGATACTAATGATTAGTGTTATTGAACAAAGGTATCTCTGTTGTCGTATCATTAAAGGAACATTACACAATTTTGACATGTGTATGGGAGATATCTTGTTGGAAGTGAACCTCTAAAGTGTTATTTTGCTCCATTGAACCAAGTATTTTGTTTAATAGGTAATGAATAATAGTTACAATGAGTGGGTCCTTTATTGCCTATATCTTTCATCCAGTTTTATGATGATAAAGATTTGGTTTAGTATGTAATATAAGTTATGAAAAGTCTTCCCATTCCCATCTAATATCCTGATAAAAATGCCCTTATTAAATAAAATATATAGATTATTCTCAAAAGTACTTCTTTTTTATTTTTATTTTTTATTTTTAGTGAGGCAATTGGGGTTAAATGACTTGCCCAGGGTCACACAGCTAGTAAGTGTTAAGTGTCTGAGGCCGGATTTGAACTCAGGTCCTCCTGAATCCAGGGCCGGTGCTCTATCCACTGCACCATCTAGCTGCCCCAAAAGTACTTCTTAGAGAAGGAAAAGTAGGCATATGAGTCAATAGGCCTTCTTGAATACCTTTTTTTTTTTGGTAGTAACATGGTGGGAGATATTTTTTACCCATGCCTTTGACATATTTTTTAATTTCAAATACCTTGAGAATTGATCATGAAATGCCCTTAACCTTATGTCATATCAGGCTTAATCTCCTATTAATATATGGCCAGCTTATCTTTGTCTCATTGAGGACTATTTACACTACTTCTACGAGTACATTTGGAATTGGGAAGTTAGATTCCAGAGGTAGAAGCTCCAATTGCCCTTAATGATGAAAAAAATTGTTATAAAAATCTTGGGGTGCTTTTCCATCTTACATCTATTTGTTGTTTGAAAAGTTTCATTCTCAAATATATTAAGAATGACTTTTATTAGTTGAGTATCTTGCCTGGATTTTTAAAAATGGGTTTTTCTTTCTATTGTTTCTTGTTATTTTAAAAGGTGATACTATCCTTCTTTGTAAGATTTCTTCTTCTTCTTCTTCTTCTTCTTCTTCTTCTTCTTCTCCTCCTCCTCCTCCTCCTCCTCCTCCTCCTTCTTCTTTTTTGGGCAGGGCAATGAGGGTTAAGTGACTTGCCCAGGGTCACACAGCTAGTAACTGTCAAGTGTCTGAGGCTGCATTTGGACTCAGGTCTTCCTGAATCCAGGGCCAGTGCTTTATCCATTGTGCTACCTAGCGGCCCTGATAAGATTTTACAATTTGTATTAAAAATGGGTGTTTTCCTTGGATGCGATATATCCCTGCCTAGCAAATAGCTCAGCAGTTTGCTGACTGGAGTGTTTTTTAAGGACCTTTCAGTCTCCTCATAATAGTAATTGATTTTTTTTGCTAAACTGTAGAATGAACATTTTTATAAATGGTGTCAATGTCCTTTCTTTTGTCCATTTCATATTTGGGGGCTTCAGTAGTATGTTTAAGCAGGTCATTTTTAAATTTAAAAATTGTACACTGTATTGTTTTCATTATATCTTCTGGAGTTGTATTAATTTTTTTTTGGTGAGGCAATTGGGGTTAAGTGACTTGCCCAGGGTCACACAGCTAGTAAGTGTCAAGGGTCTGAAGCTGGATTTGAACTCAGGTACTCCTGAATCCAGGTCCGGTGCTCTATTCACTGCACCACCTAGCTGCCCCTTGGAGTTGTTTAATTTTGATCTCTGCCTTAACAAGTTGGTAGAATGACAATATGCAGAGAGCTGATTCAAGAATTACTTTCCAAAGTAGTAAAAAAGTAATTTATTGTCCATCAAAATAGAATCAATTTAATTTTTGTGATGCTATATGGTATTCACCATGTGTAGACCTTCTGATTCTTTTCTCAAAGAAAGTATCCATAACATATAGGCCTGAGGTTTCTATGTGGTCTAAGATTTTGGCCTCTTTTTCTTTAGTCTTGAACTGTATTTTCTAATGCGTGTGTATACATTTCTATATAATATCTACATACACATGTGTGCATATATATATGAATAATCTAAAATACTTATGATTACTTTTAATAATTGGATTTTGGGGGGGCAGGGCAATGGGGTTAAGTGACTTGTCCAGTGTCACACAGCTAGTAAATGTCAAGTGTCTGAGGCTGGATTTGAACAGAGGTCCTCCTGAATACAGGGCCGGTGCTTTATCCACTGCACCACCTAGTTGCCCCTTTATGATTACTTTTGCATTCAAGTCTCTCAGGTTTCAAATGCATATGTGTGTGTGTGTGTGTGTGTGTGTGTGTGTGTATGTGTGTGTGTGTATATTTAAAGGGTCTTATAAAATTCTTAATAGTGTTCTATATCTTGTCGTCTTATATAAAATATTCATGTATAAGCTATAATTATTTTTCACAGAAGATTTTTGCAGATACTTATTATAAACTTTGCAATATAAGATGATCAAATATCCTATGAATTGATGTTCCTTACTGCCTTTGGATGAACAATAAAAGCAATTCACCCACTTCTTTTTTCTTCCTCTTCAAGGAGAACTTACAAGCCATTCTTCTGTTTAGCTTCAACTTCTTTTTGTCTTCTTTTTGGTTATCATGAAAGTATTAAGACTAAAACAATTTAGTTCATCCAATAGTAAGTCATCTCCATCAGTTTTAGGATAAAGAACTCAAATTTAGAGTAACAACAGCTAAATGTATGTTTATAGGTAGCCCCCAAATTATGTGAATTTGTTCCCTTTTCAGCCACTCTGCCACCATCAGTGTAGAAATGAGAGGTAGCCAGAAAAGAACAAGAGCCATTTTATTTTTTTCTTTGTTTCATGGTTGGCTATAGCTAACCTGCTAGTAATGGGCATCTCCATACTTAGTTAGGTGGTCCTATGAAAGAACACACTGTCAACATGCATATTGTTGGGGTATAATTAAATTGAATAGAACTAAATGTAAAGTCTTTCATTGGAACCAAAAAATCAACAGTAAAAATACAAGATGAGGGAGGTATGATTAGGCTCCAGTGTTAGTGGATTGAAAGATGAATATGGGTCAGCAGTGTAAAATGGTAGCCACCAATGCTAGGGTTGTCTAAGGTTACATGAACAAAGTCATAGTAAAAAACATAAATGATGGTCCTGCTATAGTCTGCCTTGGTCAGATCTCATTTAGAATGTCATGATTCCAGTTATCCCTTCCACATAGTGGGGGTTAGAGGTGCAGCACCCCCACAATCTGGAAAATCCACGTAAATTTTTTTGGCCCTACCATCATACCAGAGAAGAGGTCTGAATTTTTCCTTTTCTTTTATGGGGTGTTTACAAAACCTTATTGTAAAACTTGGATGCACTTATGGTATTAAAAGATAAAATATGTTGACATTATACAATATCATACATATATTTTATTCATTTATGAGTGTCTAAACTTTTTCTATGTTGCCTGCTGGCCTTCATGTGTTGTCTGCAGTTGCCGCAAACCTCCCCCTCAATTCCCATTTAGTTTTGTATGCTGATCCATAGTATATCAAAACCATGATGATGAAAGATGTGATGTGGAAGGGATAACTGTAGTTTTGGGGAATCACATTTTAGGAAGGACATTGACAAGCTGGAGTATGTTCAAAGGAGGATGACTCGAATGGTGAACAGATTAGAGACCATGCCATTGGAGCACTGGTTGAAGGAACTGGGTATGTTTAACCTCCAGAATCAAAGAGTTCATGGGGATGTGAAAGCTGCCTTCAAGTGTTTGAATAGCACTAATATGGATGAAGGTTTAGATTTGCCTCTGCTTGTCCTCAAAGGGTAGACCTGGATAAATGAGTAGAAGCTGCAGAGGTGGACCTCAGCTCCTTGAAAAGAAGTGCTTGAAATGGACGTTCTCAGGAGGTAGTGAGCTCCCCTTCATTGAAAGTCATCAAACAGATATTAGGTGTCAGATATGTTGCTGAGGCAATACCTGTTTAGGTATAGGGTTGGACAAATTGGACTAATTGGGGTCCCTTGCAATTCTGTGATTCTATGATTCTGAGTCTGACACCACCGGTAAGGAAAGAATGGCGTGTATCCTGGGATGTGATTCATTCACAGTCAGAGTTGGAGCAGGCCTAGCTATAGATCTCCTCTTTTGTTTGGGCCATTCTTGGCCCAACAATTGCCTGAAGCCAGAGTGAGCAGTTCCCCATCCCCTCTCCTGAGCTACTAAAGGCACCTGCAGTTATCCAGGTATTGGCATGAGAGCTGTCAGGCATGCCTGCTGTGAGGGTGAAGGGAAACATCATCCAGTCATTGCTCTCCATTCAGAAGAAGAGCAGGGCTGTGGGTGGGGAGGGCACCATATGTGTGCTGACAATTGTGACGTGTCATCTGAGGCCGTGCAGGGATCCAGGGCCACCCTAACAGTGAATTATGAAGTTTCTTTTTATTCCCTCTGAATTGTGGAACAGCTAATGAAATAGGAGATGCAAGGATCCTGGCTAAAGGATGCTTCCTTTACATGCCTGATTGTACTGCAAACTGGTGTCACTTCTGTCTCGCTGAGCAAACACAGAAGGGCCTTCGAGGGCTGCTGTTGCTTTTGGCCAAGGGAGTCTGTGCTCTTGGCACTACTGGAGGCAGGGCACGTGTGCAAGAACCTCGGCTGGCTCTTCCCCTCAGATGTGCCTCTGGGATCCAGGACCTGGAAGCAGGAAAGTCTTGTCTGTTTCCACGTGAGCAGGTTAGAGACCAGGGACAGAGTCTTGATGGGGCAGTTAACATGCTCCTACCCTTTCTCCTGAAGACTCTGTGAACGTTATGAATTCCCTTCAGTGCGTCTCTTTTCACAGATGTGATGACTTCAATGGCCTCCATCAATGAAAATTTTCATAAAACTCAAGACCATCCTGAATATCTGTTCATGATGAGCAAACACATGCTCTAAATCTTATATGAACAGCTCAGTTCAGTTGAGGAAAGTGATCATCTCTATTCCATTGGCAACAAATTCCTTTCCTCACTTTATATGTCAGTGGACATGTCTCACTAAACCCAGGTATTGTACTTTCCACTTGGGGTTAATAAACTGAACTGCAGCAATCACTTGAGCATCTCCCCCATTAGCTAGAGAAGGTGGTGCTACCTGTCTACTGGCTGGGAGGAACTGGGATTGTTGTTACTGGCATCATATACAGAACATAGCAGAGCCTCTCTGTTATAGACTCAACTGACAGAGTAATGCCTCCTCCCATCCCTTCCATCCCTTCCTTTCTTCCTATCCTCACTCCCTCTCCCTCCCTCTCTTTCTCTCTCTCTCTCAGTCAGGACTAAGTTCAAATCTGTCCTCTGACACTGCTGTGTGATTTTGACCAAGTCATTTAACCTCTGTTTGCCTCAGTTTCCTCAACTTCAAAATGAGCATAACAACAACTACTTTGCAGGGTTGTTGTAAGGATCAAATGAGGTAATATTCATAAAGCTTTTGTCATGATGCTTGGCACATAATAGTACTATATAAATGCTTATTCTCTCCCTCTCCTCTCCATTTCTCCTCTTCCCCTCTTTTCTCTTTCTTCCTTTCTCCTTCTCTCCCTTTTTCTTCTTTCTCCCTCTCACTTTCTCTCTTCCTCTCTTTCCTTTCTCATCATTTCACTTTATTCTCCCTTTCTCCCTCCTCTTTCTTCTCTTTCTCCTCTTTCTCTCAATTATCTTTCCCCTCCCTGTTGCCCTCTCCTTTTCTCCCCCCAGCCCTCCCAAAATATATCACATGCCAACCCTATCCCCACCACAGTGACAGCAGCAGCCAGGACTACAACAGGGGAGGCACTGATTGAAGAAATGCTTTTCTAGCATTCACTCATCTCACAATCATGTTGTTGTGCTCAGCTATACCACTGGGTGCAGCTGCTTTGGGATACAGGCCACAGAATCACAGGATCTCAGAGCCAGTGAAGAGGTGATACCTGAACAGGAATGCCCTCTACAATATCTGTCAAGTGGTGATTTAGCTTTTGCTTGAATTCCTTCACTGATAGGCATCCTCCAAAAGTAGCCCATTTCACTTATGAAGAGGGGAACATTTTACTTGCATCAAATGTTAATTTGTCTCTCTGCTTATACTTCCCCCCACCCCTGATTGCTCATGAGGGCCAAGCAGAACCAACCCTTTCTGTGTGACTGTGACAGCCCTTCAGTTACTTAAAGGCACCGTCACATTACCCCAAAGTCATCTTTTCCTCAGGCTAAACATCCCATTTACTTTGGTCAGTCCTGATACAGCAGTTGGGTTTCTAGCAGTGAAGACATCTGTCTGATGCCAACCTGAATCAGAGCAATATTTCTTGGTGTCTTTGCTGATTTCAGAAAATGCAATAACCTGACTCAAGAAACAGGTCAATGACCCCTTACATCCTGGTTTGATTTTTTGGCTTGGAAAAAGCTTTTTTTGTTTTGTTCTTTCAACAAGTCCCCACCTTCCCCGTTCATTTGGGGAAGATGACCTCTGGTTTTGTTCCCCTTCCAAATGATAGCAGATGGATCACCCAAACCTGGCCTATCAACACCATGTTGAAAAGGAGGAAAGAGTACTAGTATCTTTGCATTCTAATCTTTGCACCCTCTCTGGCTCGTGTCCTCCCACCCAGCAGCCTGCACCCTGCTTGTTGCTCAGCTGTGGTGACATCAATCATTAGAACACAAGGTTGCCACCTCTTCCAGGCAGGGTTCTGATCTTTCTCTTTAGTCTTGCCTTTGGAGTCTCCTCTCTGTGGTTCCTTTCACTTCTAATTACCGCAGGAGCAGATTACAGTGTGGCATTGGTGATGGGGGGTGGGGGCATACTGATGGTGGAGAGGGAAAGATTTGCATTTAAAGTTGGCACTCAGCATTATCTCTCCCTGTTCACCCATTGTCTATAAACATTTTAGCTCTTCCTTCTGCCTCATCAGAATGAATTAAGCATTTTCATTGCACCACCAGCCTAATTAGAGTCATTTACTATGTTGACACAAAGGGGGCTTTATAGGAACATCTCAGCTCGAAGACACTTCAGCAACACTGAAAACCTCTGATCAAAAGGTAACTGTTTGGGGGTCAGGAATATTTTTCAACATCTCCCAGAAGCATGTACAAGTTCATGGAGGGAGCCCACATGGGCCAATGGGGGCATCTATCAGGACATAAAAGTTTGATCTCGACCCGAGATATGGGGTGGCCATCTTCTTTCTAACCCCACCCCCACCCCATTCCCATTGTACTTGTAGAGATAGGTAGCACAGAACAAAGGCTTTTTGTCTCACTAGGTGATGAGGTTCCCAGAGCAGAACTAGGTAAGTCCTGAGGAAATGGGCATAGAAGGTGCCTGAGGACCCAGGGCATATCTGAGGTGGAGTGGAGAAGTTTGAGAGTACTTCAACACATGTGGAAATTGGGTTCAAATCTGATGTTTACTATCTGTGTCCAGAAACTTGACCCCTGGGATTCCGCTCCCTCATCTCTAATATAGAGGATTAGACCAGATGACCACCAATGACCTTTCCAGCTTTAAATCCATGATTATCATTTTATTATCTGTTTAATAACCAGTTACCCGAAAAGAGTGTATCTGTGAAGACAACCACAGAATGGAAGCTGTAGGCTGATGTTGGAAACAATTTGGGCCAACTCACCAGTGGAAGGACCTTCCTTCCTGGTGGGACTCAACATCTGAGGACCTGAGTTTGAAATCAAACCTCTACAATTAAATCACACCTCTACAATGACTACCTGTGTGACTTTGGGCAAGTCATTAAACTTCTCTGGACCTCATCTGTGAAATGAGGAACATTGGATGAGATGACCTCCAGAGTCTCTTGAAACTCAACAGTTCTAACCATGATATTTACTCAAAAGAAATAAGGCAGCTCCCAATGCTAGGTCCCTGCACAGAAGGGGTAGATTTCAGGAAGCTCTTAGAATACATTTTTATTTTTATTTTTCCTTCACAAACACCACTGCTATTATGAAAATGCTTTGTGAATGGTAAAGCATGATATAAATGTGAGATAATAATGTTCATAATTATTAGTCTAATTAATAATAACAAGTTATGATAAATAGTGGGCAATAGCATGTTCTGATTTGAATGCCTTGACCTAAGGTTCCCAGTGAGTAACTAAAGATTTAGTTTAGAAGGCTGGCTGTTTTGCTGTATAATTTTTGCCCACACAGCTTAGACTAGCCTGTTATCTCCATTTTAAAAAATCTTGAAAAGTTTAACAAACATTCTAGATCTTGTCTCCCCTTCTCCAGTTACCTTCCCAGTCTCCAAAGCCAATAGCTGAAGCTCAGGACACTTTAGATTTCTTCTGGGATCCACATGGTCTCACTGTGGTTCCTTGGTGCATTCCAATATGATCATTTCTCAGAAGGCTAGGGAAGGGTTGGATGTCCCAGAGTGAGATAGCAAATTGGAGCTGTCAAAAATCAAGTTCCAGGGTTTAGTCTGTTGGGGAATTAATTTATCACTTTGGATTTTCTGAGGAAATTAGGAAAGGGGTGTAGTTTTTTTAAAGGATTGAAATCTTTATGAAAAACTTCATATGTGACATTTGGAATGAGCTCAGTCCAACTTAAAACATAGGCTAGCCAACAAAGAATGGTTCGTAGGTTCACATGTTTGGGGGTTAAATGTATTAATCATTTTTCTCTATTGATCTGTCAGACAGACCCCTGAGCCAACCTGGATTTGTCCTTCATCATTATTATTTTTTAAAACTCTGGGCCTGTGGTTTCATAGAGAACTCCCAGTATGGACACTCCTTCCCACAAGGCTCAAAAGCAGCTCCTCTGTAATTTATGGTCTTAGGGAGTCGATTGGAACACAAGGAGGTTAAAGTGATTTACCTGTGGTCACATAGCTAGTATGGGTGAGAGGGAACACTTGAACTCAATCTTCTTGGCTCCAGAGCTGGTTCTTTATTTATTCTTCCACAGGTAACTTTCATAGTTTATTAGGAATTGAAATTATAGAATCTTATATTTTATTCCTTTCTTTCTTTCAAGCTGATATTGGCTTTCACTTCTTCCATGAAGCCTTCGTTGACTCCCATAGCAGAAAGTGCCCTTCCCTTTTCAAATACCTCATGGTACATTAGACTGATATTTCCCTTGAAGTTACTACCGAATTATTGTTACTTAATTCAACAAACATCAATTGCTTGCAAGTCACTTTGCTAAGGTGGGGGATACAAAGACATAAGTGAAACTGTCCCTACCCTCAAGGAGTTTACTATCTATTGGAGATAGTATTTGTGTATGTGCCTCACTCTCCCATACTACCTCATAAGCTCCTTGAAGGAAGGGACTCATTTTTTCATATTTGTTGCCCTTTAACCTTTGCACATAGTAGCACTGAAGTTGGTAGGTTCTTAATAAATGTTTATTGAATTTCATTTATGTTTGAACAATCTATCTTATTTGTTCTTTGTAATAACAACCCTAAGAGGTAAGTAGGATTGGTATTATTGTTACTATTTCTATTTGCCGAGAGAAACTGCCCTCAGACATTTACTAGCTGTGTGACTCTAGGGAAGTCACTTAACCTCTCTGGGCCTCAGTTTCCTCACATGGAAAATAAGGGTCTTGGACTCAATGAAATATCCTTTTTGACTCTAAAATATATGATCCTATGGGCCTTGAGCTGGAACTTCAAGAAGGGATTTGGATTTGGAGAGGTTGGAATAAGAAAGGAGGACTTTCAGGGAAAGAGACTATAGTCTATACAGGAAATGGTGAGGGCACTGACATGACTGCAGTGAAGGGAGTATATTTGGAATTCTAAGAGAGAAGGCTGCCAGCAAAAGATGAAGGCAGATTAGGGCATTCTTGAAAACCGTATAGAAGAGTTGATTTCAATTTTCCATTCAAATTCTCCACAGCCTTTGAATAAGGTCATTGGACTAGTTCTTCCTTAAGTTCCTTTGGTAGGGGCAACTAGGTGGTACAGTAGATAAAACACTGGGCTTGGGATCAGGAAAATTTATCGTCATGAGTTCAAATCTAGCCTCAGACACTTAGTAGCTGTGTAACTCTGTTTGCCTCAGTTTCCTCATATGTAAAATGGGCTAGAGAAGGAAATGGTAAACTACTCCAGTATGTTTGCTAAGAAAACCCCAAATGGTGTCATGAAGAGTCAGACATGAGTGAAAAATGACTGAGCAACAAAAAAGGTCCTTTGCACCCTAGACAACATAACATCAAATTTATTATTTTTAAAAATCCAACAACAAATATTTATCAAATATCTACTATGGCCAAAGACATATGCTGAGTGTTGAGTATGTAAAGATAAACATATCAGACCCTGTTCTCAAGGAGTTTACTATCTAAATATGTATATATCAATAACTAGGTTATAAGGGGTGGTGCAATAAATGCGTTCAGTTATAGTGCTATGAAGAATCTAAGAAGGGAGAAATGTGATGGATTAGGGAAGCTTATCTTCCTTTTGTTTGTGTTTTTTCCCCATTTACATTACTGTAGTTATTGTATGTCTTATTCTCCTGGTTCTGTTTACTTCAATCTTCATTAGTTCATAAAATTTCCCCACGTTTCTCCAAATTCTTTATATCACTTGTTTCTTATGTCACAATATATTTCATTATATTAATATAGCATAATTCATCTAGCCATTCTCTTATCAGATTTTGTTTCTACTTTTTACTACCATAAACATGCTGCTGTGATTATTTTATAGAACCACAGATTTAAAGCTGGAAGGAAACTTGTAAACATCAAGCTAAACCTTCTCATTTTAGAACTGAGGAAACTGAGACAGAATTTGAACCCATGACTTCCTGACTCCAAAACTAGTACCCTCAATGATATGCCATGTTGGACCTTTATGTCTTAGACCACCTGGGGTATATTTATTGTAGTGGGATTGATGGGTCAAAGAGTAGGCAAACTTGAGTGACTTTTATTGAATAATTCTGGATTGTTTAAAAAAAATGGGTCAATTGGTAAGTTTTCCAAGAGTGTATATAGTATCATTGTCTTCCTGTAGCCCCTTTTGTTATCTTTGCCATTCGATGGCATACTAGCACTATGGGTATCCAGAGGCTCAGATGAGATGATGGAGGTGAAGCACTATGTAAACCTTGAAGTGTTCTATAGTTATCATCCCCATCATTATTAGCCTATAGTCATCAGGCTTCCAATCTAGTGATGACTTCATTCCCTGAGCTCTCTACTGTACTCATGCTGAGCTCAAGCAATGTTTATAAAGCAACACAGGGGTGTGCTGGTAAATATTTAACAAGCAGCTCTCTGGGTAAAATATGTACACATAACCCACTTTGAAGTTCAATCCACATCATTAACATTTTCTCTATCAATTTCTTGTCTAGAAAATCAACAAAGCAATTAATGAAGCCTTGATTTGTAGCAATGACTGATTTCTTATATATATATATATATATATACTCACAGTGAAAATTTAACAGTGAACTCTTGCAAGCCAGTTAGAGGTGGGTCCAGCATAACCTTGGTTATCAGTATTATTGACAATGGTGCATTTTATTCCAGATGTTCGATGGAAAGAACACAGAATTTGCATTGAAAGTACCTGGTTTCAAGTTCTAGCTCTATCATTTATCACTTGTGTGATCTCAGGCAAGTAATTGGAACAAAGAATAATAGATTTAGAGTTGGAAATGGCCTTAGATAATAGAATCTAACCCCCTTACTTTGCAGATGGGAAGACTCAGGCCTAGAGAATTTGATAAATTTGTTCAGTGTTACATGGGTACTAGGTAGGAGAGCTCATATTCTAACCCAGGTCACCTGAATAAAAATCCAATTCTCTTTCCATTGTCTCTAATCTTCCTTGTCTTCACCCCTTTGAGTCTCAGTTGTTTCATCAGTAAAATGGGGTTAACACATATTACATACTTCACAGAGTTATGAAGAAAGTGGTTTGAAATCTTAAAACAATATAAATGTGGTTTCTTATTATTAATAATAACAATCCTGCTTCACTCTTCCTTACCTGAGCAAGGATCCCAAAAGAGTGGGGGTAGGAAGAGTGAATAAACATTTATTAAACAACTACTGTGTTAAATGCCTTATATATATTCTTTCACTTGAAACTCCTAATAACACTGTGGGATAGTCATTAGTATTATTATCATCATCACCATTTTATTCTGGAGGCAATTGGGGTTAAGTGACTTGCCCAGGGTCACACAGCTAGTAAGTGTCTTGAGGTTGGCTTTGAACTCAGGCCATCCTGCTCTAGGGCCGATGCTCTATCCACTGAGCTACCTAGATGCCCCCTCATCATCTTAGAGTTAAATACAATTTCTTACCCAGTCACTTTCCCCAGGCCCAAATTCAATCTCCTTTTGGAGCTAGGCTGGGAAAGCAGCTTCCCAAGGCCTATGGAGTCCTATAAATGGAGGGATAATTTCACTGAATGTTGTCAGCATCACAGCTAAATTCATCAGGGGTTCAAGTCAAAAGGGGAAAAGGAACTGGGTAGTTTCCTGCCCAGCATCAGGTGTTTTATTTTATCGATAACACCTTAGCAAAGAGGCAGTCCAGAAAAAAGAATCGTGTTGGACTTGGAATCAGATAGACCTGGGTTCAGATCCACCTGCCGATATTTGTTGACTGTGTGATCACTTTAATTTCTCTGAGCCTCAGTTTCTTCATTTGTAAAATGGTGATAATATTAGTAATAACACCTTCCTCATCAGGTTGTCATGTGGCTCAAATGAAATAATATAGAGAAAGTGTGCTCTATTCCTCAAAATGCTATAAAATGTGTTCTAATAATAGGAAGGAAGCTTTCAACTACTCACTGTTGCCTTACAGTCTTATACAAATTCAGATGCCTCTTCCTTCTCTTCCTCATCCCCCCTCTTCTGCTTCCTCCAATTCCGTCTCTTCTCTCTCTTCTTATTGTTCCTATATTTTCTTCCTCCTGCTATTTCTCTTATTCCACTTCTTCCTCCTTCTGTTACTTTCCTTTTTCTATCTCTTCCTCTTACTGTCTTTCTCATTCTTTTATTAACATAGGAAAAGGGGATCCATGTTCCTGTTTCTTCCTTTCAGTTCTGTGAACTCATACCAACCCATTTGTTTACTGCCCTGAGAGTGGGGGCAGCAGGATGTATTCTCAGTTCTGTGTTTACTTCCAGAACAGATGTTTGCTGTTGGGAGCTGGGTTTGGAAACTCAAATCACTCTAACTGTGGTTGTGGCTTGGCTCCCAGCCTGGAGAAAGCCAAAGAAGATGAGTATGGGCCCAGATCCTAGGAATTAGGTATTGGAGAAGAGAGTGCTCTACATTTGGGACATGGATGAAGAATGATGCATTGCTAGGATCCCTCTTTTCCAGGTTGCCTTGGTTTGGCAGTTTTGGAATATAGACAAGGTAATTCGGCCTTGCTTTATCTCTTCTGCTGAAATAACTGAAGCAGACAGAGGACCTATTCAAGGAGAGACAAGCCAAGAGCAAGACTCACCCACCCACCCAAGTAATCATGAAAACAAGAGTCTGGCAGAATTGGCATAGGATAGGTAGGCAGGAAGGGACTGTGATCTCTATTGTTGAAGGGGGCTTCCAAATCAATGAGATCTCAGATCCATTTGAGTATTTTGAGTCATAATGAAAACATGCTGTATTCTGATGGTAGCAGAAACAGAAGATGCCTGGATGACAGTAGCCCCATCTGCAGCTTCCATGCATTTGTAAAAGTGCCTTGTCAAAAGAGTAAGCTCCAACCTGAGTAATGTAGAGGTTAGGGAGGCCATGAATTTTTTAAACTTCCTAACTTTCTCCTCATCTGTTAAACAAACAAACAAATATCCCCTCCTCCCTCCCCCAAGTCAAAGCAGGTGGGGTCAGACTGTGAAGAAGTGCCTTTTGGTCTCCTGCCTTAATTTTGCTTTGGGGGATTTTCCAGGTTGGGGGGGGCTGAGCCCTGATTGAAATCACCTGCTCCAAAATCTCCCTGCTGATTCATACCTTGGCTGCAGTGAGGAAACAGAAAGTGTTCACACTCATTCATTTGCGTTTATGTAGGAATTTCTGACTGCAGAATCCTGGACACAGTGACTGAACATTTCCATGGTCTAACTCAAGGCCTGGCTTTGTTATTGGTTTTCAAATAGAGACATTTAACAAAAATAAACTATTTTGAAAAAAAAATCTTTTAAAATAAACCATGAATAAGGAAACCATGAATAAATTGAATGAACATGAAAAAGGGAAAAAAATGATCTCAGGCTAGAGGAAAGTGCAGCTGGTAAGAAGCAGGTGTTGATAGCATTGAGGGGAGCCAGAAGACCTGGGTTCTAATATTAGTTCTTCCATGTACTAGCTTTGTATTTGGGCAAAGGAGCAGCTAGGTGGCCCAGTAGATAGAGCACTGCCCCTGAAGTTGGGAGGATCTGAGTTTAAATCTCACTAGCTGTGTGATCCTGGGCAAGTCACTTAACCCCAACTGCCTTCAACATTCAGGGCCATCTCTAGTTGTTCTGGTGTATATCTTGTCACTGGATCCAGATGGCTCAGGAAGAGAGAGTGAGGCTGGTGACCTTGCACAGCCCTCCCTCACTTAGATTCAATTCACTGCAAGTCATGACATCACCTCCACGGTCAGGGTTCTCTTAGAGAATGAAGGACAAACAACAACTTGGGCAAGTCATAAGACCTCAATGAACCTCTGTTTATCCATCCATAAAATTAATTGATTAGACTAGATGATCTTTATGGTTCTTTCTATATATAATATGCTATGATTCCATGACTCCCTGTTCAAGAAGTCTACAATAAGTAGTGAATGTGATTTAGCTCTGATCAGCAGTTCTGTGCACCCCCATCCCTATCTCCTCTTGGAATGTCTGTGACCATGGCCATCTTACACTTATGGGAATAGCTTTTGATAAGAGCTGAGATAGGGGATAGGTCTTGTGACCTAAAGAGGAAAATACCAGATCATGTGAGAATAAGGCTTAATGCCAGGACTGCACTCTGGGTTTCCTGATCTCTGGTCCATGGCTCTCTCCATTCTCCCCCTCCCCATCTCTCTCCCCAGCAATGAATTGTGAGAAGAGGTTGCCAATTTCAGACATTAGAATGCAATTGCTCCCAGTTACTCCGCTTAAAAAGGACAGAAAGCAAATCCCATAGGGAAGAAATGCCCACCAAACAAACCTTTTTCCTTTCCATTTCAGAGAAGGAGAATGCACATTTACCTGCTTGCTCTCCTTGCCAATCCCTCTACTCAGGGGTTATTTACCCTTCCTAAATTCTTAATGAGGAAACAGCAATGCCAGTCCTGGGTTGGATTAGAGACAAAAAGACCTAGTTTCAGAGTAGAAAACAAAGCAGTTCTGAGTGAATTCATCTTCCTTGTCCTTCCCCCTCTCTCCTCCATATACCTACAAGCAGCAGCAGCAGCAGCATACACACACACACACACACACACACACACACACACACACACACACAGAGTTCAGGAGATTTAAATAGAAATGCTGAACTTAGTTAAAAAATAGAATGGTCGCTGTTAGTAGGTGCTCCTCTCCTCCCAACTCTATCCCCAGAGCCAGGTTGTCTTAATGGAGGGAATATTGGTTTTGGAGTCCAGAAGACTTTAAAAAACTCACATCCTGATTCGGATTCGGATTAGCTATGTGACCACAGGGGACCTTTAAAAATTTCTGAGTCTCAGTTTTCTCATCTGTAAAATGGGCCTAATCAGTGAGACCTACCTTACAAGGTTCTCTTGAAGCTCAGATGAGAAGAGGGACAGAAAGCCTTTTGGAAAGCATAGAGTTCTTTGTAGAGGGCAGCTGTTATATTCTAGAAAAAACAATATCAACACTAGAGGAGGGGCATTTGGGTTTTTGTGTCAACTCATATCCATGTTCCATGATGAACAATGACATGGATTTTTATCTAGTGTCCCCTTCCCAAAGAAGCACCAACTGATCGCATGTTTGTAATGATGTTCGTAATGGCATTTCATTTCTCCAAATGTACTCTGACTGTTGGCCTCTTTTATCCATCTACTGTGATGTTCTGCAGGATGATGGTGCCCGAGGGATTTCCCCCTAAGCACAGTGTTCATGTAGGATGGGATAATGTGGAGTTAAGCAGTGTGTGCCATTAAGAGATCTAGGGGAGGGGCAATGTCACTTTAGGCAGCATCCCCAGCTTTCCCTCTCAATATCCCATCTTTCTTCTTCCTTTCTAGCCTCTTTGGGTTTGCTGCTCTGGATGGATATAAATCATACTGTTTTCCTTCTGACCCTGGTTCATCTTTTGTTGTAAATGGTGACTGGAAGTAGAAAGGGAGATGCAGAAAATTAGTATTTTGCATTTAAATGACTTATCTTTACTAGGGGCAAGAAAAAAGGCTAGAACCTTTCCTATTGCCCTGTGCCTTAACCAAAAGGCCACCAAACCACCTCCAGAATAAAGGATTGTTAGGTTTTTCCCCCTCTTTTGGACTCTACCTACAGATATAGTAGTTCAGGACCTTGAAGATTTTTGTCTTGTTTTGTCAGTCATTCAGCATACTAATTGCAATGATTATAGGCCCTCCTTTAAAAAAAAAGTAAAAAGGAAAGAAAAAGAGGAAAAAAGAACAGATTAATTTCTGAGCCTGTGAAAGGGCTGTATGTGTGATTCAAAGCAAAAAGCAATTCCCAATTGTACTGGAGAAACTAATGAAAATGAAAAGGAGGTGGGGGGCTGAACCCAGACACTTTTTGTGGATGAATAGAAACTGATAGAAGAGGTAGCATGGGAAGTGGAAAGCTCACAGGATTTAGGGTGAGAAGTCCTATGCTTAAATTCTTCCTCTTGCTACCTGGATGACCTGGGGCAAAGCCATCTTTCTTTTCTGGACTTTACTCTCTTCTTCTGCAAAAAACAACAACAACATAACAACAAACCCCAAACAGGGTTTTAATTAGATGATTCCTAAGATCCTCTCCTGCTCTAAGTCCTATGAACTTCAAGGCTTGGGACTTAGAGGTGTAGGCTGTCATTATGTATGTTGGGTTTCACTGCAACAGTGAGGAAGATGGTTGTTACATAGTGGACAAACTTCATTTATACTTGTCCTATACAGCCTTTCCTCATAATTAACGATCAGCAAGTGTTTATTAATGGACTCCTATGTTCCAGGCAGTGTGCTAGGTATTGAGAAGAGAGATACAAAGAATGAAAGAATATGGGAGAACTTTCCCTAAGAGAGGGAGAACTCATGGCCTGGTCGTTTATGGCAGTGATATCAAACTCAAATAGAAATGGTAGCCACTGGGCTGTACATGAGGATCCCTGTGTGCTGCATATTAACTTTGAAAATCACATATTAACATTATCCATACTCTATTGTATTTTTATTTATTGTGTAAATATTTACCTACTACATTTTAATCTGGTTAATCAATGGTTTAATCTGGTTAATCTGGTTTAATCAATGTTGGGTGGCATCAATGCAACCCATGGATGGGTGTGTTTGACAGCTATGTTTTAGCCCTAACTTAGAGCAACCACCTCTATTTCCTATGGTCTGAGCTGGTTGGTTTGAGAGAGCTTGGAAAAATATGATATTTTTCTTTACGTCAAAACTCCCAGTATTACCATCATATCTGGGATGTCTGAATACAGCTGTATCGATTGCTCTCTGAGTAGAGATTCACATTGGACAACATGGTCAGAGAGGGAAGTCTATGACCTCATTTACCTCCAAAGGATGTAGGAATGAGAAAGAAATAGGGGAAAGAAACCATATATGGGAAAGAGAGAGAAAGAAGGAGAGGCACCAACCCTGGGAAAAGATAATTTACTGGTGAAATAAAAGTCAAGAGTAAAATCCTGGAAAAGACTGAGCAAGATTTTCCAATGGGCAGAAAAGGAAAGAATAGACCCCTGCCCCACCCCCAATTATTGTGGTAGGAAACTTCACAGAGGGGGCAGAGGGGGGAGAGGTAGGAGGCAGCCTTCCCCAATGGGGCCAAATGGTTAAAAGAGAAGAATAGAATCCAGGAAAAATCAAGCAGTCAAGTAGTTAATTGACTTTGCTTTAATCAGCCCAATGAATATTCATTAGTGTGCTGGTCCTAATCATGGGGCCCTGTTGTCTGCATTTAGCAAGCGCACTCTCAGCATCATGCATGCCTCAACAGCCTCCCTTCCTGTCTGCACTGACATTAAATTTAGAGGCTTCACGCCTTCACCAGCTTGCAGTTAGCACTGATTGGCCCAGCTGCTCTTCTTGAAAATGCCATAGCAACCCCTGGCTGGTTGCCTAGCAACTTTTTTTTTTTGTTAAGGCCTGAGCCAGTAATCCATAGGCTTAGTGTAGAAAATATGTCTTTGTGTTGTATATATGTGTGTGTGAGGAGGAGAGAGAGAGGAAAAGAGAGAAAGAAACCCATTCCTCCAGCAGCATCCATCTAATGTGGGGTTTGTTGCTGCCATCCTATCTCTGCTTCTGAGGCAACTTTTGGAACTGGTTGTTGTTTTCTTGGCCTCATATGAACTCTAGGACAGTGCTCGAGATTTTCAACCTAACGAAGATCATCTTCAATTCACAGAGTTAATTCTTACCCAGAAACTGAAATAGCAAACAAATGGAAAAAAGCCCGAAGAAGGGACAGCTTGGGTGATAGAGGACCTGCGTATTTTAGCCAAGGTTCAGCCATTGTCTCATTCTGTGACCTTGGGCAGGTCATTTCATAGAATCATAGAATATCGCATCTGGAAGGGATCTAGGGCATACATCTAATGTGAGAGATGGGAAGAAGGAAGACTCAGAGGAGTCCACACAGGCCTTAAACCAAGGCCTTTGGCTTTTTTTTTTTTTTTTTCCAGGCAATGAGGGTTAAGCGATTTGCTCAGGATCACACAGCTAGTAAGTGTCAAGTGTCTGAGGTCAGACTTGAACTCAGGTACTCCTGAATCCAGGGCCAGTGCTTTATCCACTGTGCCACCTAGCTGCCCCCTGGCCTTTGGCTTTTAAGTCCATTGATTTTACACTGTAATATATTCCTTCCTCAGACCCCAGTTTCCTTATCTGTTAAAAGATGGGTTAGATAATAGATGATCTCTAAGGTCTCTTACAGTCCTAACATCTTAGCTTTCTAAGTGGACAAAGAGATTTCTTTGGTCAAAGAAATGTTAGAATGTTAATGCAGCGTTAAAATTTTATTATTTTAAATAATGTTCTTGCCTGGGGACAGATCTTATGCCCACCTTACTTTCTGAGTGTATTAAAGCACATTTTTATTGAATGCAGTTACTATGTGTCTAGAGATAGGACTTGATTTGTGCTTTAGACAAATCCATGTGATAATAAGCCATGCTATAACTAGACTCTATTATGCTCCCTTCCAAATTAGAGCAAGAGGAAGTTATAGGGGGATGCAATCATCTGAAAGAATATCAATCCATGTTGTATAAATGTAGGCCACACCTACATAATAAACAGTACATATGTACAATTTTTAGAAGTATATATTTTAATTATGTAAAAGAGATTGTCTTGGCTACGTGGGAAAACAAAGTGAATGAAGAATAGATATTTCCCAAATTAATACATGCATTAGGACATGAAATCCATTGGGTAAGTCCATTAGTACATGTCGTGGCTATACTACAGGTAAACAATGAGATGAACTCAGAATTAAGTGGAAGGAAGAGAACAGGCTAGATCACCTTTGGAAACTTCACAGGGCTTTCAATTATTCACAAAAGTCTTTCCTTTCTACATCGGCATTCTCCCAGTGATCCTGTGTCCACCATCTCAATGGTATCCAGATTGCAGGTGACTTAAAGGGCAATGCTAAGATGCATGATGAATATAAGGAAGCAGTGCCATGCCACTCATGAAGGTATGCACATGATGAGTATCATTGAAGACAGGAAGGACACACACACACATATATATGTATGACTGGAAAATGAAGGCCAGATATGTATGTAGGAACAGGAATGGTAAATAACAGATGGACCATTTAGATGTTGGTTTATTATCCATGAAATAGTAAAAATTCCAGAATATGATATCTAGAGTATTGAGTAGATTCTCTGTAGAAGACTTCTGAAAGACAAAGACAAGAGGTATGGATGGATTGCAATCTGTAGCAGCAGAGAGACAGTTTATTGCTGATGAGATCACAGATCGATAGAAGTACAGGAGTGTGTGTATGTCTATAGGTATGTCTATACAAAATATTTTGCTTTCTAACCCATATCACTGGAAATCATGGGAGGATTGAAGAATAAGACCTTTGGTTGGAAAACAATGATGTTTACTACTGAAGTCTACCCTTCAGATCTAGGCCTGGATTTTGTTTTTGTTGTTACAGTATCGTGTTTTTTTTTTCTTTTTAGGAGAAAGAAAACACGGCAGCCTAGAAAAATGTTTTTTAAAACCCAACTAGTGTTGAAAGCAAAGATTTAAATCTAGACAAAATCTGTCACTCAGAAGGATGTGACATTAGTTTTAGGTATGAATACTAAATATGGAAATATGATTAGTTGTTCTTTGACCAACAGTACCTGATCTGTTGCCACTTACTCTCCCTTTCATCTCTTTTAGCAGAGCTATTGATACCTCAGGGCTTTGGTAAGAGGTGGGAGAGAGGGATGCTAGTGCCTAAATAAAAAATTTGGAGAGCTGGAGAGGATTCTGATCACTTTGATAGAATGCATACTTCTTGAGGGCAGAGATTGTTCATCTTTATCTCTCTTCACAGTGCCTAACAGTGCTTACACATAGTGGGGACTTAACATATGCTTATTGGTTTGATTGATTTCTTGGTAGTACAAGACTGGCCAGCCATTGTTCGCATCTTGCAACAGAACACTTTCTTTGCCCATCATCATGCTCTAGAGGAAAAAAAAAGAACCATGTGGCTAGGAGAAGGGCCTCCCTAAATCACTGGAGGTCAGTTCACAGGGAGCTAGGTGTAACCTCCTTGAAGCTTACTTTAGACATAAGTGTTAAAAATCAGATCACTAAAACCTAGAAAAGCATTTGTAATTTGAAAATAAATAAACCTGACTCTAGTGGGAAAGTCACATTTTCTGGGCTCTCTTACTCATTGCAACGAAGGGGACATGAGGGATGACAACAAGCATCCCAGCGACAGGTTCCATTTCCTTTGTGCCATAAACTCAAAAGGCCTGATTTTGGGACTTGCCACTCATTGAGTCATTGGAGGCTTCAAACTCCAGAAGGAAAGTGAATTGGGCCTAAAGTGCTTCATGAACATTTAATTAGATTCCCCACACTGAATAATGAAGAAAATGATAAACCCTTATACACACAAGCACGTATATAATTTTCCTTATTACATAGAGGAGCATTGTTAAATTTAATTGATCTCTCTGAACGTGTGTATGTACATATTGCCCACATGCATTATTAATACTCTATGATAATCATTAATATGGACACCCTACTTATCCTTGGCCTCTGGGACAGCAAAAGAAATGGCATTACTCTGTTTCCTTTGAGCCAACAGACTCAGGCTATGGGGTTCCCGGTGAAGAACTTGCACTCACCAGTACAGATTAGTCAAATGACTCACCCAGCATCATGCAGCCATCTTATTAGAAATGAAGGACTTGAATCTGGGCCTTTTTCACTTTAGGACCAACGCTCTATTTACTGCAGGATGTTGCTTCTCAATTCTACTTTCCAGAAAGGTAGGTAGTGAAATAGAAAGAAATCCCAGCTCTGATACTGTATGACCATGGGTAAGTCATTTCACTTCTCTAGGCTTCTATTTTTCCATGTCAGGCTAATCTTGATTTTTGTTCATTTTTTAAAAAGGAAATAACATGTGCACACTTGCTTTTTATAATGCTTTTATGAGGAAAACACTTTGCAAACCTTAAAAAATGACAGAAATGTAGGATTATTATCTCTAAGTGCTGTTCCTGTCTTTGGTCTTTTTGTTAAACACAGACATTATAAATGCCCAATGAAGACTATACAACAACTTCTTAATATCGGATCGATCAGAGTGGAAAATAAAATGAAATCCTTTCCCCTCTGGCATTCATAATGCGATAGGCAGTTATTCTGGATGAGGTGTGTGTGATAGGGGCATTAAATATAGATAGGCTGAGATGCAGAGAGGATATATAAACTACGGCTTCCTACACTGCTAATTGAAAAAGAAGTCAAGGTTTGATTAAAATGGAAATCCTTTTGGGGCTGACAGGACGAAAGAACAGCCAGGCAGGTCCTTAAATCTTTAAACAGTTGAGACTCCACCGCTTAATTCTGACTCTGGCTTATTGCTGCATCTCTTCACTCCAAGCTGAGAGTCTTTGCCATTGCAGAGTGTGTTGGAAATATGCAGGCTCCTGGTGGAGAGCATTTGCTTCCCATGAGGCTCTGGAGAGTTGTTTGTTTTCATATGGGGGAATGGAGAACCATTTCTTCTGGGCCCATTTCTACAGGCTCCATGAAAGGCTTTTTATATATCTGGAGGTGTAGAAGCAAGCTAGAGGGGATGCTATCTTAGAGTCTCCTTTGACCTTGGTATTTTTTTCCATTTAGGACCAAGATGGATAGAGCCCAAGAGATTTATGTTTATGAAGTGCCCCTTAGAAGAAAAGAGAGAGACTTGATTTACCCCATGAGACCTTTGGATCAGGATTTGGTTCCATAGGGAAACTAAGTGAAGGAAGGATATTGAATAAAATGGAATCTAGGAACTGTGCCTCAGCTTTCATAACTAAGACAGCACACACTGTTTATTGAGGAATTCTCTAAGTTGGTTGAATACCTCCTCTGTGCTCAGTGCTATGAGGCATAGAAGAGAAGGAGGTGACATAATTCCTGCCCCTTGGGAGCTTACAGACTAGTTGGAGAGATAGAACCATGTGCCAATGAAACAGCTAGTGAAGAAGAGAAGAAAGTATGTTATCCAAGTCTGTGGGAGGTCAGAGAAGATAGAGATCCCTGGGAGCTGGAAAAGTCAGGGTGGGTGGACTGCATAGTAGAGATGGGCCCGGAGCAGGACCCTGAAGGAGAAATAGAAAGGAGTCTGAAGATAGGAAGGACCCCACCCTGTTTGCATTGAGGATCTCTACTGGGGGACTAGTATGGGAGATATTATTGGAGAAGTGAGATAGAGGTTGGTGGCCAGCTTGTATTTTCTCTGGGGCCTAACCTTCCTGGAAGCAGGGGACTTGGAATGTATTTGGAGCTCTGTCTTACAAGTGTGTTAAAGGAGTGAAGGGAGAAAACGCCAACTCCCATCTCTAGGGTCATTATTCAGAGTGAATGATTGATTATACATCATTTTCCTTCAGAAGGGCTTGGGGCAGTTTAACAAACACAACAGGAGATGGTTGGATAAATGCAAGTTGTTTTAATGCTAGTCGCTGGCTCGATGCTTTGTATCAGGCCTCTCACCCAGTGAAGCTGTTATGTTTTGGTGGATGTGATTTGAAGCTTCGTACAGACAAATCCATGCATTAAAGAAATGTCTTCTTCTGTTTTGGAAAGTCAGCTGACTTGCTGCACTCTCCTAAATTTAACTTTGTGTGTATGCCGAGCATGGGCAAAGGTTTCAGATATGCCCATGAGGACAGGAAGGTCATGATTGCTAGATCTCTTCTAGGCAGAACCAGACCATTTTTTTTAGTGAGGCAATTGGGGTTAAGTGACTTGCCCAGGGTCACACAGCTAGTAAGGGTTAAGTGTCTGAGGCTGGATTTGAACTCAGGTCCTCCTGACTCCAGGGCCGGTGCTCTATCCACTGCACCACCTAGCCGCCCCAGTACCAGACAATTCTAATGATTATTGGGCATCATTCTGCACATGTGTGAGTTTCCAGAAATGTAAGAAAAACAAGCAGCGCAGTATCTCTAGGATGACATTCCACTTAAAGTAGTGAGTTTCTTGTTTTCTGAAGTGTCCAAATAAGAGGGGGATTGACCCAATGATGTTGTAGAGAGAATTTATGCATCAGGGAATATATTGGAGTAGATGCCTACTAAAATCCCTTCAAATTTTGGGATTTTATGAGTTTTTATTTATTTGAAAGTCATGGGAAGGAAGGCTACCTATGTACAGGAGTGGAAAAGGTAGAAAAAGGAGAAATAGTGGAATATTTTCCATGGCTAAGAATAGCCATTTGTTTCCTATGAAGTCAGCAAAGTGACTCAATGCCTTGATTTGGAAGGACCCCAAAGAGGTCATCTAATCTGAGCCTCTGTTTCCTCTTTGGACAATAACAATAATAGTTCACACACACATATGTTTAATGATTATAAAATTCTTTAAACATCTAATTTAATTTTATCCTGGTAACAATCTGCAAGGCAGCAACTATAGGCATCATTATCCCCATTTTATAGATAAGAAAACCAAGGCTGAGAGGTTGAATTGTCTGTGATTACACAAATGGTAGATAAAAGTGGAAGTATTAAAGTGTTGTATAACAATGCCTCAACTATATCCATACTACTTAATGTATTCAAATTTTTTAAATCTCAAAGGATTTTTCAAAGCTCAGTCTAGGTGCCATAAATCCATTAAAGTTAAAGCCTGGGTGGTTTGTACATATGAGAATAAATAAATATAAGATTTATATGCGTCTATGAGAATGTCCAAATATACACACATTATGTGTATGTATATGTGTATGTGTACATATACACACATATGAATGCACAAAGATCCCAATATCTATCCATGTAGCCCAAAAGATGTCTTTATACATCTATATATCCATACATATATTCATGTAAATACATATCCATACATATATACATTCTTGGGTCAATCCCCACCTTGTTTGGACCCTTTAAATAAGAAGAAACTCACTACTTTGGGTGGAATATTGCCCTAGGGATAGTGTGCTGCTTTTTTTCTCTTACATTTCTTGAAACACTAATGTGCACAATGACATCCAATAATCACTAGGATTGTTTGGTCCTGGCTAAAAGAGATCTAGCAATTGAAACAACTTGCATTTATCCAACCATCCTGTTCTCATGGACATGTCTTTAACACCTTTGGCCATGGTCAGTATACACAAAAACTTGAATTTAGTAGAGTGCAGTACCAAGACAGATGTTGGGATCTGGCTCACCTTTGCCAAGAGTAGGAGGAGGCCCATGCTGACACTACCAGAAGCCTACCTTGATGGGGAGGTGTGGGCAGGGCCCAGGACCACCAAAGCTGGGACATCTTTCTTCCTGTCTCCAAGAAAGGTATTCAGCTAGAATTCTATTTATCTGACTCTTCAAATATCTCTAGGTTAGGTGTAGAAGTTTGGGTTCAGATGAAAGCTACTTCCCTGACTGTTCATGAGGGCAATAGTATATGCTTGTCCTCCTAGTCCATTTCCATCAAAAGCTGAATAGTCCAAAAAGACTATGACAGATTGAGGCTAATCCCATTTATTCAAATAAAACACTAAAGAGAAGTTGGAAAAGTTACATATGTTAGGGTAGGACCCAGACATCATAATAGAAAAGGATCTCTTTGACTGGGAATGTGATAAAATACCTTAGCTCAACCAAGAAGAGAAGGAACAATCTAACCAGTGAGAAGACTTCTCTAAAAAGTCTCTAATTAAACTACTGCTGGAAATCAAGGGGAATTTTGGAGGCTGGCTTCACTATATGTCTTTGGCTTTGAGCAGTCCTATTTGTCATTCAAAAGTTCAAGCTTGCCTCTGTTGACTTACTGTCTCCAAGTCTTACTCTGAAGTATCCTCCAAGGGGGCAGTTACATGGCACAGTGGATAAAGCACTGGCCCTGGATTCAAGAGGATCTGAGTTCAAATCCGGCTTCAGACACTTGACACTTACTAGCTGTGTGACCCTAGTCAAGTCACTTAATTCTCATTGCCCTGCCCCCCAAAATAAATAAAAATAAAAATGAAGTATGCTCCAAAAATCTAATACAGTGTCATGCTCAGTGTTCTCTTTTTTAAAAAAAATTTAAAAATTTTTTAATTTTTTGGTGAGGCAATTGGGGTTAAGTGAGTGACTTGCCCAGAGTCACACAGCTAGTAAGTGTTAAGTGTCTGAGGCCAGATTTGAATTCAGGTCCTCCTGAATCCAGGGCCAGTGCTCTATCCACTGCACCACCTAACTGCCCCATGCTCTGTGTTCTCTTGACCAATCAGGACTCATGTTTGCATATATAGAACAAATCTCAGGGATTGCCCTAAGCTTGGGTAGAGACTTCATTACATATTTGGCATATGTTTTCTTTATATCTCCTAGGTTGCCAATGCATGGAGCCAAAGAACAGCTAAGATTCTGCTTTTTACTCAAAGAAGAGGTAGGTGAAGAATACTTGCTTGATAGTAATTATGTCATTGATTTCAAAATTTTGCATTCTTTGGGGGAAGAGCTAAAAATGCCTCAATTCCGAGCATTTCTCCTTATGTGACTTCTTGTTTTGTGCTGTATTCCTCATCCCTTCATCCTAAAAACTTTTCACATTGAAATGTCTGACCATTTTCAATTTAGACATCTGCTCTGTGCCTGACACTGTGCTAAGAGTTTTGAGAAAAGGGGAAAAAGAGAAAAACTCAGAGAAAATTTCGACTAAATTCAACAAATATTTATGAAGTGCCTTTTGCGTCCAGAATACTTTGCTAGGTGATGAGGGAGAAAAATTTAGGTAAGACTTGGTCTCTGCCTTCATACAACTTACATTCTACTAGGGGATATGACACAGACATAAAGAACTGTAGTATGAAAGGAATAATAGTGATTTCTATGAGTCTCTGGACTCGAGGGATTTACAGTCTTGTTGAAGAGGTCAAGTCACAAATGGGTTCAAGAACTGCAGAAATCTGGGTTAGGATAGATATGGCTAAGTGTTCATTAAAATTTTTTTTATTTTTTATTTTTTAGTGAGGCAATTGGGGTTAAGTGACTTGCTCAGGGTCACACAGCTAGTAAGTGTTAAGTGTCTGAGGCTGGATTTGAACTCAGGTACTCCTGAATCCAGGGCCAGTGCTCTATCCACTGTGCCACTTAGCTGCCCCCATTAAAATTTTTTTTGGTGGGGCAATGGAGGTTAAGTGACTTGCCCAGGGTCACACAGCTAGTAATTGTCAAGTGTCTGAGGCCAGATTTGAACTCAGGTACTCCTGAATCCAGAGCCAGTGCTTTATCCACTGCGCCACCTAGCTGCTCCCTAAGTGTTCATTTGAAAAGGGTCTAGAGGTCTTTAGAGGAATGCCACTTCTATAAGAAGCAATAGTGTGAAACGGAAGATCCCCAAACTTAATCTGGTCTTAGCTTTCACTGATAGTACTAAGGACTCTGTCCTTTTCAGACCCTCTCAGAAGTGTTATATTCAGCTCTAGGAGCCATGTTTTAGGAAGCACATTGGCAAATGGGAATACATTCAAAAGAGAGTAAGTAGGATTTTTATAGGGCTGACTACCCTGCTATGAGTATTGGGTAAAAGAAATTGTGGTATTTAGCCTAGAGAAGAGAAATCTTAGGAGAACCATGACACAACCAACTTCAAGTCTTTGAAGGGTCAATATGTGGAAGAGGAATTAGACTGTTCTGCTCTGCCTGAGGGGGCAGAATTAGAAGCAATTTGAGACAGGCATGTTTCAGTTTAGCAGAAAGAAAAATTTCTTAACAATTTAAGCTGGTCAAAAGTGGAATGGGCTGTCTTAGGAGGGAATGAGTTGCCTGTTACTAGAGGTCTTCAAGTGGATGACCCCTTGTTAGGGTTGTTGTATGGAGGATCCTGACAGGCAGGAAGTACCTTGATTAATAAGACCTTTGAAGTCCCTTGCAGTTTTGAGATTCCATGTTGTATATACTGAGATTCACTTATACTTGGCATTCTTCTGAGTGGTTTATGGGATGCTTACAGTTTCTTTGGCCCTCTATTCCCATTATTTACCATAGACAGAACAGCCCCTTCCATCTTGATCTGATCTCTAGATATCCAGCACTGCTCTCATTCCAAGCTGCTGAGTGACTTTGCATAGAGGCAAGAACAGATTTCAGTTTTTGGATGGAAGAAAATAATTCAAAAGCAGCTTGTATATCACTTGGCTCATTATGTCTTAAAAAGCAATACAGAATTCACCAGCCAACTAGTAATTTCAAATTCTGTGATTAGAAGTTCTGATTTTCAAGAGTGAGGTTGCTTTGGTCTATATGGTCTTAACTGACTACGAAAGCCCCGGTTAGGCTTTAAAAAATATCTTCTCTCTTTCGCAGCTCTACCTTCTGCTTCCTATAACATCTTTAATTCCTTCAAGGTTTTTTCTTCTAACTTCATTCCTTTGGCCATTTCTGACATTGTTTGGCCTTCAAGTTTCTGAACACCTTCCTTTGGATGAACTCCAACTTAACAAGGTCCTTCCAAAAATAAAGACTGAACCTAATACCCCAGGTATTTCACCCTGACCAGGCTGAAAGTGAATGAGTCGAGAGGAGTTTAGGAAGGTTTGGATCAAGCTGTTTTCCTTTGAGGTCCTATCTTAAGGCCAATAATTATTCTAGAGGCCATATTACCCTGAACCCTTTTCTCATGATTTTTAGGGTAGCATATGGAGTAATGTGATCAATCACCCAATTAATGAACATTTGTTTAATCAACTGACTTAAATATCAACTCATGAGGAGACCTCTCACAGAAGGCTTTAGGGAACTATTCTTGGTTTTGTTTTTCAAAAAATTATCTTCGAATTGGAGGAAGACATGTGACATGCTTATCAAACTTGCAGATGATATAAAGGCGAGAGAGATAGCTAAAATGTCTTCAAGAGAATCTCTACAGGCTCAAAAGATGGGCCAAATCTAAAAGATAAAAGTAAGAATAAATATAGTTGTAAAGTCCTATATTTGGGTTCTAAAAATCAACAGTGCTGATACAAAGAGGGAAAAGGTTGTCTAGATAATAGTTTCTGTGAAAAAAATGAAAGTTTTTCATGCTTTTCAAGCCCAATATGTCAGTATTAATCCTATGGTAGCTAAAATTCTAATGTGATATAAGGATCCATTAATAGAAATACATTGTGCAGATAAACAGAGGTAATAGTCTTTCAGGCCCTCTACTCTTCTCAGTCCACATCTGGAGTATTGTCTTCAGTGTTGGGTGCCATATTTAGGAAAGGTATTAACCAACTGGCACAATCCAAAGGATGGTAACCAGGATGGTGAGGGTACATGCCATTTGATGATCAGTTGAAAGAGCTAGTTCAGACTAGAGAAAAGAAGACTTAAGAGGATTATGATAGCTATCTCCAAGTGTTCAAATGGTTGTATGGGGTGTTCATGGAGGACCAGCACCTCTGCTGTGAGAACTTACTGAGACCTTTTCAGGGCTGCTCATGCACTATTGGTGTTTACATTTCACTCAACTCTTACCAGTGGCTCCAAGAGGCCACTGTGGCATTTGCAGTGGCCACACCCTGGTAAATTGTCTCTCCAGATGGACTAAACCAGGTCAAAGGTAACCAACAGACCTCAAACCCATCAGTGACTTAAGGGTATATTCACCCCAATCATGTAAAGATTTCCCCTGGCAGAATGGGTATGTAAAGTTGCTATCTAGCTATAGTGACTAAAAATCTAATGAGAGGTCGTCAATAAATTAGAAGCTTTAGCAAGAGTTTAGACTTTTAAGCATTTATTAAGGAACATAAGAATTTTGTGAAGAGAGGGAAAGAGGCCTAGATGCCTGCCTCTATCTATCTCAGGGAGCCAGCATTTCTAGCTCCACTCTCCACAAGGTCCTCACGAAAGAGACAGTGCCTTGCCCCTTCTTCATCCCACAAGCCTCCTGTCTAAACCGGAAACATCAAACATCACTTCCTGATGCCAAGAAACTGACCTTCCAAGCCACATGGCTTGCCCTCAGATGCCTTCCCCTCATGGCGGAGCTTTCCTACAGTAACTCTCCAGCAGGTGGTGTCACTTCAATTGTCACAGGCAGATGAGAACAATTTGTTCCAATAGCCCTGAAGGCAGCTAAAACAGGTATTGTGGAGTGCTTAGAGCTTGGTCAAACATCAAAGCCCCAAGGTCATCCACTGCATCCTGGGCCATCACCAGTCATCTCAACTGTTGTCCTGCCACTGGACTTTTTTTGTTGTTTTTTTTGCAGGGCAATGGGGGTTAAGTGACTTGCCCAGGGTCACACAGCTAGTAAGTGTCAAGTGTCTGAGGCCGGATTTGAACTCAGGTCCTCCTGAATCCAGGCCAGTGCTTTATCCACTGCGCCACCTAGCCGCCCCCTTGCCACTGGACTTTGATGATTCAGGAAGAGAGAATAAGGATGATGATTTTGTGTGATTCTGCTTCATTTAAATTCAATTCACACACAAGTCAAAACATTGATCCTCTTCAAAAACAAAGGATGAACAACAATGTAGAGCCTGAGAAAAGGCCTAGGAGAAATATGTGGAAGTTATAGAGGCTCAAATTTCATCTTGGTGGGATGAAAACCAGCATAACCAATTGGAATTTTTCAAAAGTATATTGGGTTGGGGGCAGCTAGGTGGCACAGTGGATAAAGCATCAGCCCTGGATTCAGGAGGACCTGAGTTCAAATCTGGCCTCAGACACTTGATACTTACTAGCTGTGTGACCCTGGGAAAGTCACTTAACTCCCATTGCCCCGCAAACAAACAAACAAACAAACAAAAAACCCAAAAGTATATTGGGCTACATGGATAGGAAGTAAGCTGTCCATCAGTGGAGGTATTCAAGCAGAGACTGGATATGAATTTGTCAAGGCTGGTTTTAAACAGGGCTTCTTAAACTCTTTCCACTTGTTATCCCTTTTTGCCCAAGAAATTTTTATGCAACCCCAGGAATATAGGTGTATAAAATTAGTATACATAATCTTTTACTGTTGCCAATTTTTCATGATCCCCACTTTTAGTTATGCAACTCCATATGGGGTGGTGACCCATAGTTAAAGAAGCTTGGGTTTAAAGGGGATTCCTATTCAGGCATATAAGAACTAGATAATTTCTGAGGTCCTTTCCAACTCTCAGATTTGGTGAGCCTATGAATTGCTTTGCATTGGGTAGGATTAGAAAGTAGGTATATAGTCTACTTCTCTTCATATGAGCCTTCTCTCAACAAATGTTTCTTCAAATAAGTCCTCTTAGTTATTATAGATCTGGCATTTAGAGAAAGAAGAGAAATAGACATACCTTTCAGAAGAGACAGCATGTTACAAAGCTCTTATTCCTCCTCTCAATTCTTTTAATATGAGGCATGAAAGAATGTTTAGGATGCAAGTGATTCATTTCCCAGTTTGTCCTGCAAAATCTTTAACTACATTGGTCACTGTCTCCTGAATCTAGGTGGGGTTCATCTCAGGTTTTATTTTCACTGTGAAAGTTTTCTGCTTTGTCACTGCGTTTTCTTGCAAAATTTCTAATGAGCAAAAGTAACAAATGATATGTCATAGGAATGTATGTCTAGATGTACACTCACAGATATACATGTATGTATGAATATGTATGCACATATACACACATGCACACATGTATACTTATACACATGCATACATGTATATACATACACACATATATCTGCATTCCTGGAGACTACTTAGTAGTTATCCTCTAAACCCCTCAAAGAGTAATTGCTAATTAACATGAGGTTATATTTTATCTCATGCTAATAAGCTAGTTTATGAGACAGAAATAACTTTATAATTACCCTGTTCTCATCGGCTATACTTCTGTTGTTGGGGACTACACCACAATTACATGGTTATTACATAGTTATTCGTCATCTCCCCAATGGACCAATGTTAACCATTTAGATATCTGCTTTCCCATAAGTTTAGATTCAGTATAGCTATTTGCATTTCCCAGTTTCTCTGAGTGCAAAGCCTCCTCTTTTTTTTTTTTTTGTGCAGCAATGAGGGTTAAGTGACTTGCCCAGGATCACACGCTAGTAAATGTCAAATGTCTGAGGCTGGATTTGAACTCAGGTCCTCCTGAATCCAAGGCCAGTGCTTTATCCACTGTTCCACCTAGCTGCCCCGCCCCCTACAAGGTTCTTATTTCCTTTGTAATTCCTCATAGTATGTGGAACAGAACTCTGCACCTAGTAGTTGTTCAATTCTGGTCCAATGATGGACTATAGCAGGCTATGGTACCATAAGCATCCAGAGTACAGGACCCTGAAATCTCAGAGCTGAAAAGTACCTTAGATGACATCTAACCTAACCTATACCTGAAGAAAAGTTCACTCTACTGTATTCCTAATAAGTGGTCATCCTGTTTTTGCCTAAAGATCTCCAGTTAAAGAAGGGAAACCCACTACTTCCCAAGGTATCCCATTCCACTTTTGACTGGCTCAAATTTTTAAGGTTTCTCTTATATCAAACCTAGGTCTCATCTCTCTGCAATGCCTAACTTATTTGGTGCATTGAAGTGGTTTTTTTTTTTAATTTGAATTGTTCCTGGGGAAGGTTAGAGGGATTAGGATGACTATGGTCACTTTACTTCCTTTCTTCAGAGTTCATTTGACCTGGAGAAAGAGGTTAAGATCTTTGGTTCTTTTAATTATTGTTTGTACTGTTCAGATTCTCTCAGTCATGCTACTTTCTAGTCAAGACAGAAAACATTTACTAAGTATTACCAGGGGGCAGCTAGGTAGTACAGTGGATCAAGCACTGGGCTTGGAACCAGAAATACTCTTCTTGGGGCAGCTAGGTGGCGCAGTGGATAGAGCACCGGCCCTGGAGTCAGGAGTACCTGAGTTCAAATCCGGCCTCAGATACTTATCACTTACTAGCTGTATGAGCCTGGGCAAGTCACTTAACCCCAATTGCCTCACTAAAAAAAAATTAAAAAAAACAAACAAAAAAACCCAGAAATACTCTTCTTCATGAGTTTACATCTGGCCTCAGACACTTGCTAGCTGTGTGACCCTGAACAAGGCACTTAACCATGTTTGCCTCAGTTCCTTATATGTAAAATGAGCTGGAGAAGGAAATGACAAACCACTTAAATATTTTTGCTAAGGAAACCCTAAAAGATAGTACAGAAGAGTTCCAGGGAACTCATGATAGAAGAGGATCTCCAAATCCAAGAAAAAAAAAAAAAGAACTGTGGAGTATGGATGCTGATTGAACCATACTATTTCTTTTGTTTTGGGTGCTATTGGTTTGTTTTTTTTCTATTTTGAGGTTTTGCATTACTGCTCTGATTTTTTCTCTTATAACAGGATTAATGCAGAAATAGGATTAATGTTATTATGTGTATATATATGTGTGTGTATAGATATCTATATGTATATGTATATAGATATATAGATATAACCCATATCAGATTACCTGCTGTCTAGGGGAGGGGGGAGGGAGGGGAGGGAGAAAAATCTGAAATTGTAAAGCTTGTATAAACAAAAGTTGAGAACTATCTTTACATGTAACGGAAAAAATAAAATACCTTATATGTAAAAAAAAAAAAAAAAAAGAAAACCCTAAAAGGCATGGAGAGTCAGACATGACTGAAAAATTACTTGACAACAATTATGTACTCAACACCGTGCTAATTGCTGAAAAAACAAATGCAAGCAAAAAATAGTCCTTGCTCTCAAGGAGCTTACATTCTAATGAGGAAAGGCAATATATAGAAGAGAACTAAAGAGTGGCAAAAGAGGAGAAATGATAGGAAGGAGGTGATGCCTGGTGGTGAAGTTCAGAGAATGAAATATCTGGAGGTCTAGACTTTTCCTGACAATGGAGATCCCAGGAAGAAGTCACCGGAGAGAGAAGGGGAGCATGGAGAAGGCAGCTGGATCACAGTGGTGATGTGTGGAGATCATTATCTCTGTGATCTTGGACAAATCGCTTTTCCTCTCTGGCCCTCCATTTCATCCTGTCAAAAATGAAAGGGGTGTGAACACATGATCTCTAAGGTCCCCTCCAGCTCTCAAATTCTCTGTTCTGTGATTTGATGGGTGGCGCTATCAGAGCAAGGCAGTGTGCATGTGAAGGTGTAGAGAAGTAAGCCTAGTTGCTTGAGGTCACATAATTTGACTTTTCTGTTGCCTTTAATGTTCATAATGCTTCACAGCAAAAAATCAACTTCCCCTGACCACTCTCCTCCAACTATCTGCACACAAATGTCAGAAAATGGAATAAAGCAGAAAATTTGACCATCAAATTCCAGAAAGACAGAAATAAAATGGCTTGAAATAGACATGATTTGGTCAAGTATTAGGGCAAGGTGTAATGAGAATAAAATGAGATTACCCTTAATGCATAAGGTGCTATTGGTGAAAATAAGGAATCATGATGTTCAGTGAAATAGGTTTGGGTGTTCTCTCCCACCTGTTCAAATAGACTGTTGTAATTCAGAGGTTCTTGATCTAGGAGCTAAGAAACGAGGTCTCTGTACTAACACTGACCTTGGGCAAATTGTTCAAACTCTCTATGCCTCAGTTTCTTCATCTCTTAAAATGGGGATTAAAAATATCCACCTTGTCTTTACAGAGTTGAATGAGATGCCATGTAAAAGGACTTGAGACATATTGTCATTCAGACTTAAGGGGATGTTTTCTTTTAGAAGAGATAGCATGCCTGCCTCACTCAAGGGTGGTGTGGGGGTAAGGCAGGTTGTAGCATTCAGTACTTTTGCCTTGGGGTAAAGAATGTCTTTAGATGTTTTGTTCTCCAGCTTGGGATGCTCATTGAAATCAGAGAGTGGCTGTTCTGACAAACAAAAGGGAAACTGGTATCTGGCTTTTAAAATCTTGGCTCAGAGCCTGCTTGCTGGGGTCAGCAGTGCCCTAGGACCCAGCCCCACCTGGAGCAGAGCATAGTAGCAATGGTGCAGAAAGTTGTTAAAAAGTCATTCTGAGAGCCTTGGCAAGAGTTCAGGGAGAGGAAGGTAGTGGGGCAGGAGGTTGGGGGCAGAAAAGGGAATGGGAGGAGGGGTGTGTATAACAGATTGGCAGGCCTGTGCCCATGGCAGGGGGCGCGGCACGTGCCGGCCCTGGAAAGACACCAGCTTTCTGTGGGCTCTTTGCCCTGAGAATTTTCTTTTCTTCTCTTTCCTCCCTGAATCCTCCCCCTTCTATTCCCCTCCTTTTTTTCTAGCCATCCCTCCTTTCTCACTCCCTGCCCTACTGCTACCCTACTCCCCACTGCCCCCCACCACCACACACTGGCAAGCTGGCAAGGAGGATGGGTTGAAAAGGATCTGCCAGTCTGAACAGCACTGGATGATTTAGTCAGCTCCTACTGACTGGGAGCCAGTGAGTGCCCCACTCCTGAATAGAGGACTTTATCAGCCTTTTGAAGCCACTCAACACTAGACTCTCTTTTGACCAGAGGCCCCTGAGAAAACACAGAAACAATGTGCAATTTCCCCAAGGATGTTCTCTCTTCCTGGTATAGAATCTCCCCCTGAGGACAGAGAAACAGCTTTCCCTTATCTCCCCTCTGCCCCAGGAGGCAAGCACTGCAGGTGGCTGAAGACCTCAAGAGTCCAAATATTTAACTTCTCTGAGACTCACTTTTCTCATTTATAGAATAGCTATAATAATATTTACACTACTTACCTCACAGTGTCCTTGTAAAGAACACATTTTTTAAATGTGACTTGGATTTTTGTTAGGGATGGGGTCTGTACATATGATTTCTTTCATTGTTGTTCAGTTGTTCAGTAGTGTTTGACTCTTTCTGATCCCATGGACCATAGCACACCAGGCCCTTCTATCCTCTACTATCTCCCAAAATTTGTCATAGTCACTGTTTTCTGAAACAATCTATCTATCTCATCCTCTGCCATCCCATTTTCCTTTTGCTTTCAATCTTTTCCAACATCAGGGTCTTTTCCAATGAGTCCCATCTTCAAAGTCATTATGTATCCAAAGTATTTAAGGTTCAGCTTTGGTATTTGATCATCTAGTGAATAGCCTGAATTGATTTCTTTAAGTATTGACTGATTTGATCTCCTTGCTGTCCAATGGACTCTCAAAACTCTTCTCCAGCACAACAATTTGAAAGCATCAATTCTGTAGCTCTCAGCTTTTTTTAAAGTCCAACCCTCAAAACCATATGTTGCTACTGAAAAAACCATAATTTCGATTATACAGACCTTTGTTGGCAAGGTGATATCGCTGCTTTTTTAGTATGATGTCCAGATTTGCTATAGCTTTCCTTACAAGGAGCAAGTGTCTTTTAGTTGCATGACTGCAGTCACCATCTTCAATGATCTTTGAATCCAAGAATATAAAACCTGACACTATGATTTCATTGCTATACAGAATTTCTGGGCAAGAAAACTTTTATCAGTGCTGGTCAGCATCTTTCTGGCAACTTAAAGGCTTAGACACTTGCCCAGAGCAGTGAGAGGTTATGTGATTTTCTCAGACAGTATATATCAAAGGCAAAGTTTGGATTCAGATCCTTCTGGCTCCAAGGCCAGCTCTTTGGCTATATCACAATATGTCACATTAGGTGGCACATTAGACAAAGCACTGGACCTGGAGTGAAGAAGAACTAAGTTCAAATCCAGTCTTATACACTATCTGTGTAAACCTAGGAAAGTCACTTAACCACTGTCTGCCTTAGCTTCCTCACCTGTAAAATGGAGATAAAAATAGCACATACCTCTCAGGATCGTTGTTGACAATAAAATGAGATGATATTTGTAAATTACTTTTCAAGTTTTAAAGCATGATATAAATGCTAGCTATGGTCATTTTAGTATCACCACCACCACTACCACCCTTTCTAAGGCTAATTTGGGTAGAGAAATCAGAGGTATCCAACGAGGAAAGTGGCTTGCCTCAGAAAGTCACTCATTTACTAGAGTTTGGATATAAATGCTTTTCTATCTGGCAGATTTGGTTTTACTGTGTCTTAAACTATGTAAATAATTTCCTTCATCATGACAGGGAAGACCTGTAGCTTCTATATTTTTAAAAAACATCTATTTATTTATTTACTTACTTACTTATTTATTTATTTATTTATTTATTTATTCATTCATTCATTCATTCATTTATTTATTTATTTATTTATTTATTTATTTATTTATTTATTTATTTATTTATTTATTTATTTATTTATTTATTTATTTTTGGTGGGGCAATGAGGGTTAAGTGACTTGCTCAAGGTTTCACAGCTAGTAGGTGTGAAGTGTCTGAGGAAGCATTTGAACTCAGGTACTCCTGAATCTAGGCCTGGTGCTTTATCCACTGTGCCACCTAGCTGCCCCCTGTAGCTTCTATCTTACTCTTCTATCTTAATCCAAGCATTAGTAACAGTGCTATTCTTATTCCATATTATGGAAAGATGATCCCTGGCACCAATGTTTATTGATAATAGGAATAGATTTTTTCATAAAACCAGCTCTTAGTTTTATTGATTAATTCTATAGTTTTCTTGCTTTCAATTTTATTAATTTCTCCTTTGATTTTCAGGATTTAATTGGGGATTTATAATTTGTTCTTTTTCTAGCTTTTTTAGTTGCATGCCCAATTCATTGATCTTCTCTTTCTCTTTTTTATTCATGTAAGCATTTAGAGATACAAAATTTCCCCCAAGCACTGCTTTGGCTGCATCCCATAGGTTTTGCTGTGTTGTCTTATAATTGTCATTCTCTTCGATAAAGATATTGATTGCTTCTACGATTTGTTGTTTGACCCACTCATTCTTTAGGATGCAATTATTTAGTTTCCAATTAATTTTCAGTCTACCTTTCCATGGCTCTTTATTGCATGAAATTTTTATTGCATCATGATCTGAGAAGGATGCATTTACTATTTCTGCCTCTCTACATTTGACTATGAGAATTTTGTGCCCTATTACATGGTCAATTTTTGAATATGTGCCATATACCACTGAGAAAAGGTGTATTCCTTTCTATCCCCATTCAATCTTCTCCAGATATATATCATATCTAATTTTTCTAGCATTCTATTCACTTCTTTAACTTCTTTCTCATTTATCTTGTGGTTAGATTGATCTAATTCTGAGAGGGGAAGGTTCAGATCCCCCACTAGTATAGCTTTGTTGTATATTTCCTCTTGTAACTCATTTAGCTTCTCTCCTAAGAATTTGGTTGCTATACCACTTGGTGCATACATATTTGGTATTGATATTACTTCATTATCTATCGTACCTTTTATTATTTTTAATTTTTTATCATACCTTTTAGCAATATGTAGTTTCCTTCCTTATCTCTTTTAATTAGATCTATTTTTGTTTTGGCTTTGTCTGAGATAAGGATTGCTATCCCTGCTTTTTTTTACTTCAGGTGAAGCATAATATATTCTGCTCTGACCTTTTACCTTTACTCTGTGTGTATCTTTCTGCTTCAAATGTGTTTCTTGTAAACAACATATTGTAGGATTCTGATTTTTAATCCACTCTGCTATTTGCTTCTGTTTTGTGGGAGAGTTCATCCCATTCACATTCACAGTTAAGATTATTAACTGTTTATTTCCCTTAATAATAGTAATTGACATAGGACAATAGCTTTAATGCTGGAAATCCAGTTAGCCTAGTCCCCTCATTCCTACAGATGAAGAAATAAGATTGTGGGCAGTTAATTTACTTGACCAAAGTCATATAGGTAATGTGACAAAGGCATAATCTCATCTGGACCCTCAGTACCACAAGGCAATTCTTGCCTTTTGACAATGTTGTTTACCCTCTTTTCCTTGTTATTCTCTTCTCTTTAAGTTTTCATTACACTATTCTCTCCAGGTTCTTCTCCTATTTGTCTGACTGCTTCTTCTCAGTCTCTTTTGTAGGATCTTCATCCAGGCTTTACTTATAGCAATGAGTGTCCTCCAGGATTTTGTCCTGGGTCCTCTTCTCTTCTTCCTCTGTACTATTTCTCTTAGTCATCTATATATGTATCATTACCTCCCATGAATGCAGTTATCATCTCTGTGGAGATGATTCTCAGATTTATTTGTCCAGCCCTAATCTCTTTCTTGATCTCCAGTGATATCTCAAGATATATATATACACACACACACACACACACACACATATATATATATATATATATATATATACATATATTGAACATTACAAACTCAATATGTCTAAAATGGAACTCATCGTTTTTTCCCTCAAACCCTCCCCTCCTCCTAACTTCCTTGTAATGGGTGTTATTCTCCTTCTAGTCACTCAAGCTCACAACTTGGAAGTCATCCTTGATTCCTGATTCTCCCTTCCCACCATAACCAAAATGTCTCCAAATCTTGTTTAGTGTTAGATTTGTAAAATCTTTCATGTACACCCCTTCTTCTCTTCTGACAATTTCATCCTCCTGATGAAAGCATTTACTACTTCTTGCCTGGACTAGCACTAGCATTCTCCATTCAGCCTTCAAATTGATTGCCCTAAAACATACATGTAATTATGTCATCTCCCTCTCCCAATTAAATAAACTCCAGTGGCTCTCTATTACCTTTAAGATCAAATATGAAATCCTACAGCTTTTAAAGCCTTTTATAACCTGACCTTTTTCCTCCCTTTTCAGTTTTCTTTCACCTTACTCCCCTTCACATACTCTTCCATCAAGTAACACTGGCCTCCTTGCAGTTTCTTTCATAAGATATTCCATCTCTGAATTCTGTGCATTTTCACTGATTTTCTCCAATGCCTTGAAGGTTGTTCCTCCTCATTTCCATCTCCTGGCTTCAATGCCTTTTTTAGGTCCAAGGTCAAACTTGGCCTTCTACAAGAAGTCTTTTCTGATCCCCCTAATGCTAGAGCCTTCTCTCTAAAATTATCTCCAATTTATCCTGTATGTATTTTATTTGTACATGGTCGTTTTCATGTTGCCTCTTCCATTAGACTGCGATCTTCTTGAGAACAGGGACATTTTTTGCCTTTCTTTGGATCTCCAGTGCTTGGTCCACTCCTTGTCATGGAACAGATACTTATTGTCTTGACAGAGGAAGGATTTGAATCCATGTTCTATGATTCAAAAGCCAGTATCCTCCCTACTGTAGCATGTACTTGACCCATATCATATTTCATTTGGGTCTCACAACACCCTGCGAGGTAGGTATTATAGGTATTAAATATGGAGATAGGCACTGGGCCTTTGATTTTATTGTTATAGGAAACTGCTTCTACATTGTGGTTTGGCACCTTTTCTGTCTTAGAGAGTCTCCCAGAGCACTGAGATGTTAAGTGACTTTACTAAAATCACACAGTCAGTATGTGTCAGAAACAAAATTTGCAGTCACAGCTTCCTGGTTTTGAGGCTAGCTCCCATCTATTATACCATGCTGCTTCTATAACTGTTGTTATCCCCATTTTTATAAATGAGAAAACTGAGGCATAGAGAGCTGAAGGTACATGGCTGTACCAGCCACAGGATAAAACATGAGATGCTGATTCCAAGTCAAACCCTATTTTTATCAAATTAAACTGCTTCTCTATGACAGAACTATTTTTGTACCTCTGACATAAGTGTGATAAAGTGATGAACCTTGTCTCCCAGATCTCAGTGCTATAATAGCATTATCCTTATACCTCTGGCATTAAAATTAGTATTCACAACATATTTAGCCTCCATCCCTGTATAGCAATCTTATAATGGGGGTGCTTCTAGAGCCCTGATACTAGTGATTGTATATGTATATATATATATGTCATATGTATAAGCACAGGTGTATGAATGTACACAATGCATACATATGTACATGTGTATGTATAGAGATAATATTGGTAATGTGTAGCACATATGTATATACATGTGCTCAAATGTTTATATACATCTATATACACATGTGTACATATGAATAAAATGTTGAAAGTTCACACTTACCACCATGAAAACAATTATTACTCACTCACTCTTTGGTTTTATATATCAGGGTGGGAAGTAGACTCTTCATAGGAGAATCTCAGATCGGCCATGATAGGATAAAGGCTATGTGAGGAATAATTCAGGAGGAAATCTTAACCCTACCAATGCAAATGACTTACACATAACCCAGTATCTGTCCCTTCCATCCCCATCCATCTCAGATGCTAAACTATCTCTTTGTATCTGGAACAGCTGCATCTCCATTGAAGAAGATACTATTCTCCTCTGGCACTGTGAAAAGAGTGCCAACTTTGGAGTCAGGAGATCTAGGATCAAATTTGGGGTATTCTACTTGCTACCTGGGAGACCTTTAGCCAATCTCTTCCCTTCTCTGGGTCTATGTTTTCTCATCCATAAAGTAGTATTTGAACTACATAGTGTCTAAGATGGGAGTTCTTACTCTTTCTTTGTGTCATGCACCCCTTCAACAGTTTGGGAAAGCCTATGGATCTCTTCTCAGGATAATGTTTTTAAATACATAAAATAAAATCCTCAGGAAAAACACCAAGGAAACTGGTTATATTGAAATAGAATTACCAAAATATTTTTGCAAAGGCAAGTTCATGGACACTAGGTTAAGAATCCTTGATCTTAGGGTCATACCCAACTCTAGTATTCTCTTATTTCTGTGCTTGAACCTTGTTGTTGGTCCTCTGACACCCCTTTGCCCCATTATTCACCTTTGCCTCAGGCTGGGTAAGAGTAGCAAAGGAAAGAAAGCCTGGGACATTGGCTCAGAGAGCTGTTTTGACCTGGAGTGTTAGTTTGGGTGGTTCCTCTTACTTCATTATATTTATCAAGTGGAGAAATAGATGCAATTGAAAACTATTTCTCCTGGTTAAGCACTTTTTTTTTCATCCTACCCTCTTAGTCTCTTTACTGGAGGCAAAGAGGGAGAAAAAAACAGAACTTAATTAGGGAATTAAAATATCTCTGGCTTTACAAACATTTGCCAACAGGCCCTCTGAGCATTCTGTTGGAGGGGTTGGTATGCCATGGGGAAACTAAGGCAGGGAAATTATAATTCAATCAATAAACTATTGCAGAGGACTGTACAAGTCTATGTTAGGTGATCTCAGAGAGGGGGAGATAAAATAGAATAAATAGACTAACTAGCTTCTGTTTGAACACATCTAATAATGGGGATCTTCCTACCACATAGGGTTCCAGTGCCAGTTCTAATAGCTAAAAAGTTTTTGCTTATATTAACCTACTTCTTCAGAATTTGTGCATATCTGTAGGTTCTGATTCAAACCCACTTTATTCAACCTTATTCATGTTCTCTCTCTTCATGTTATCCTATGTTTCAAACAAACTGGATTGCTGTTTTCTATTCTCATCTTACCTTCTTCATATTCCATAACTTTACTCATGTGCATCCCTTATGCTTGAAATATATTCTCTCTCTCTTTCCTCTCTGTCTCTATCTATGTCCATCTCTCCTCTTTCTCTTCCTTCTCTACTTATCTCCCTCCTTCTGCCATTCTCTCTATGTCTTCTTCTCTCTCCCAGCTTCATATATATATTGATTGAAGTCTTTCAAGGCCCAACTCAGATGCCACTTCTGTTATCACATCTTCTCTAGTTTTTCTCAACAGAAAAGTGATCTTTTTCTTCTTATTTCTCATAGGCTATTTGCCTGGCTGAGACTTGACCATTTAAAAAATCATCGTATTTCTAGTTTCTAGCAAAAGGCCTTGTAATTTGTAGGCAATTACTGTTTGTTGAATGTAATTGAATTCAATGGAAAGTTTAGTAAGAGTTGTGTCTCCTTGGTTTCTGGAGAATTTCAGGAGGAACCATTAAAATACTTAGTGAGGCATTTAGTTAAGATATCAGAACAAAAGCATCATCTCAATTTGGGAAAATCTGGTAACTTTTTTGTTAGGGATAGGAGGAAAAGCCTAGAAATGATTGATGAAGGAAAAGCAGGTAATTCAATACTTTGATTTTTAAAAACCCTTCTAAGAGCAAGCAGATAGTATCAGGTTTACTTATTTTTTTTAAAGTGATGAGTGGGTAAAGGAAAAGGATTAATGGTGATTATAGGCTCTAGAACCAAAAAGTTCTAGATTGGATACCAGCCATTGGATACCCATTTCCCTAGGGGAAGGTTCTAGTTATTCTGGAGCAGAATCAAGAGGAAATTTCATATTAACAAGATCCAGCATGTTAGAAGCACAGAAAATAGCTCAGAAACTATACTTTATTGCCAGAAGGGATGAATCAAATACTTTATAAAGCCATGTACAACTTGGAAAATGTTTGGTGACAGTGCTGTTGCCTTTGGCATTCTTGCATCTTGGATAATGAGTCTGACTGTTCAGTCAGACTTGGAAATAGAGTTGGCAGGTGGGTTAGATGGAAGAGAGAGACCATGGCTGCCATCTTAGAAGCAACTTTGGCAAGATCTCCAGAAATTAGTATTTGACCAAGGCCAAATGGTTGAGACTAAAGATGGGTGTGGAAAAGGACCCTGAGAAGGGAAAAGGGGGATCATAATATCACAGATTTTAAGGCCTTAAAGGCCAACAAATCTACCCTCTTCATTTCAGTGATGAAGAAATTGAAGCACAAAGATATTAGCTGACTTGCCCAGGTTTATACAGCTAGTAAGTGTCTGAGGAAGGGCTTGAATCTTGGTTTTCCTAACTTTGGGTCTAGTGCCCTTTCTACTCATTAATTAAACAAATATTTATTAAGCCCCTATGGTATTACTGAAAGGCAAACTTGGCAAAATGGATAGAGAGCTGGTATTGGAATTAGGAAGACCCAGATTAAATCCTATTTTTCATACATGCTAGAGGAAATTTCCCCAAGAATTTCCTACATTAATGAAATCATAGACTTCACTTCCTCCCCTGCTTCCCTCCATCCTGTGCCCCCAAAAGAAAAAAAATGTATGTTTTTGTGGTTGGTGCTGGGCATATAAGACTGGATATAACACAGACCCCATTGTAATAGTTTTCAATATTAAGGAGGTAAAGATGCATACAAATTACTACAATATAAGAGAGTATGACAAAAGTGTAAAGGACAAGTCCAGTGAAAATGCTATGAGAAACTGGAAGACAGGTCACTTTTGCCTGAGCACCTGAGTTGAGCCTTCTTTCTCACCCCTTCCATTTGAAAGCTAAAAGCAGCTTGTGAACTCTTGGAATAAAGAAAGTCTCTGCTGGAAAATTTTTCAATGATTAGAGCATTTCAAAGCTGACACTAACACATCATTTTCTCTTTTAAGATTATTTTTATTGATATCTTTTAAAAATATTACCATTGTTTTCAAATATATTTCTTTCCCCTGGGGAACTTGATGAGGACTGGATCTGTGATTTCAGTGGCATATTGAACTCTCAAGTGAGTAAACTCCTTTTACCACTCCATTTCATAGATATTAGAAAGTTATTCAGCACCAAAAGTTTAAGTGACTCGTGTAGAATCACAGAGACATCATATGTCAGAGGTAGGATTTGAACCTTTATCTTCCTGGCTTAGAGGTCTGTTCTCTGGTCATTATACCATGCCAACTCTTTATTTTTTAAAGTAATAAACATTTTAATTTATAGATTTGAGTTCCAATTTTTATCCCTCCTTCCCCTCCCCCCTCTCTGAGGCAGTAAGCAATCAGATATATGTTATACATGTATGATTAGGTAAAACATTACTATATTATTCATTTTATACAAGAAAACTTGAATAAAAGAAAAAACAAAAGAAGGTAAAAAATAGCATGCTTCAGTCCATGTTCCATCAATATCTTTCTTTGTCTTTCTTTGGAGGGGGATAGTATATTTTATCAATAATCCTTTGGAATTGTCTGGGATCATTGTGTTGTTGAGAATAGTTGTCATTCACAGTTCTTCAGCAAACAATATTGCTGTTCTTGGTTCTGTTCACTTTACTATACATCAGTTCATACAAATCTTTCCACACCTTTCTGAAATTGTCCTGTTTGTCATTTCTTATACATGCTGACTCTTTAATAAAAGGAGTGAGGAAAAAAGTGATTCAACAAAACTAACCAATATATCGAGCAATTTGGATAGTATATACGGTGCTCTATACCAATAATTCCCTACCCCTGCAAAGGCAGTAGGTAGCATATCTTCACATAGCTTAAAGCTGGCCTAGGAATCTTACAGTTTGACCACAGATCCACATGTTCGGGAGTTCTCAAAAATGACCAACCCCTCCACATAGAGTCATGGTCGAAGCTGGAGTTTTTCCATGCCCATTTATATTGGAGCATTCAATTATCATCCAGATATTGGAAAATATCTGGTTCAGATTCACAGTTCATTCAGCCTGGGATTCTAACAGAGCCCTTTATGATGAGGTCACCATTAGGCCACTTATGGAACAGCAAGATTGTCCTCATCTAAGGAAAAACTTCAGTGTTATGTTTCCCAAGCCCTAACTTTCCACCAATTACATGGAAACATTTATTTTTTGTTGTTGTTTTTTTTGTTTGTTTGTTTTTAGTGAGGCAATTGGGATTAAGTGACTTGCCCAGGGTCACATAGCTAGTATGTATTAAGTGTCTGAGGCCAGATTTGAACTCAAGTACTGCTGATTCCAGGGCCGGTGCTCTATCCACTGGAAACATTTATATTAACAATCCTGGGAAAATGCAGTTTTGCTTTTCCACTATTGAAGTATTTTTAATGCTTCAGCCCAGGAACAAAACCCTGTCATTTGAAGATCACCCAAAGGGAAGCAGGAGGACACACTGGTAGGCTTGGACTAGCTGTAAAACATTAAAAACAAGAAATTATTCAGACAAGATAAAGGATGGGCAACTAGGCAGATAAAGTACCAGGCTTAGAGTCAGGGAAATTCATTTTTCTGAGGTCAAATCTGACCTCAGACACTTACTAGCTATATGACCCTGGGCAAGTCACTTAACCTTGTTTGCTTTAGTTCCTCATCTGTAAAATGAGCTGGAGAAGGAAATGGAAAAACACTCCAGTATCTTTGCCAAAAAAACCTCAAATAGGGTCTTGAAGAGTCAGACATGACTGAAATAACTAAACATCAACAGGATAAAGGATGCTATCATGAAAATACATAATTAAAATGTACATGGGCTGGGCACCAAGTGAGACAAGGGAATAATCAATGTATAGTATCTTTCCTCCATTGGTATCCTTGCATTATCAAGGTATTATGAGGAAAAATCTCTGGCACATTGTATGTACCACTATGTTGAACTTATGGGATGATATTAATAAGAATCTTACAGGATAAGTAGACATGGATGGGTTATGACCTGCATCACTAAAGGAAATATCCACACCAATGAAGTTACTGATCATTGCACATTGGAGTATAAGGTTAGAATATGAGAAGCAACATGGAGTAGTAGAAAGAGTAAAACTTGAAGGTAGATTGTTGTTGTTCAGTCATTTTTTTGGTATTCTGACTTATGACTCCGTTTGGGATTTTGTTGGCAAAGATATTGGAGTGGTTTGCCTTTCGCTTCAGCTCATTTACAGATGAGGAAACTAAAGCAAATAGGGTTAAGTGACTTGCCCAGGGTCACAAAGCTAGTAAATGTCTGAGGCCAGATTTGACCTCAGGAAGATGAGTCTTCCTGAGTCCAGGCCTGGCACTCTCCCCTGTGCCACCTAGCTGCCCTTGAAGTTAGGTGGATATGCATTTAAATTCTAATTCTTATACTTATTGACTATGTGAACCTGGGCAAAACACTTAATTGCTTTGAACCTCAGTATGTTCATCTGTAAAATGGGATAATAATACTCATAATACTCGCCTTATAGGATTGTTGTGAGCCTTAAATAAGATAATATATGCAAAGCTCTTAGTAGACCTCAGTGCACTCTATAAATGTCAAGTGTTATTATCATCATCATTATTACATAACCTCTCTGAAACTCAGTTTACTTATTTAAAAAGGAGATAATACTTATACTATTTATAGGAATATTTTGAAGAAAGCACTTTGGACTTTAAGCTTAATGCCTTATAGAAATATGGGCTATAATGAAACTTACTTCAGAAATGTGACTGGATACCTAGGGAATTTACTGTGCACACACACACACACACATGCACACACACACACTAACCCAGAAAGTTAAATTCCACTCCAGTTATCTCTTACCTACTCCAGTTCACACACTGTTGTCCAGGACAGGACTGAGTATTCTGGGCTTTGGAGGAATAAACCTGTTTCACAAAGTGCTTGTGGGTAGATTTGGCACAGCGAGAGCTGGCTGCTTCTGTTGCCTCCCTCCTGGTATAAAACTGGCACTGGATGAATAGTCAGCTGGGCTCCCTCTCTATGGTAGATGCCACACGACCAGTTTTTCACACTCTTTAGGAATGAATAGCCAAGAAGGGCTGGGTTTTACATACAGTTTTCAAAAGAAGAGACTAAAATGCAGCATCAAAGCAAACTTCTAGAGGGGGGAGAAGCTAAAAGTTGCAGCTGCTGTTTTGCATTTAGGCATTCCCTTGTGAGGTCAAGAAACTGGGAAACATCAAATTTTAATCTCTTCTACTGTGGTTACAAATGACTCATGGAAACTTCTTGACAAGAATCCCTTGAGGAGTGGGTCAGGGGAGAAGTTAGACTGGAAATCTTTTGGAGTCAAGGAGAATTTAGCCAAATTTTGCCTTCCCTTCATGATGAGGAATTAGGGCTACCTTGAAAGGGAGAAGAGAGGATTATGAAGTTGTCATGTCTAAGCAACACAAAAAGAGGCAGAGAAGGGCCACTGAGGTGCTAAGAACTGGCAGAGCTTATGTATTTCCATAAAGTGGAAGCATTTTAGTAACCATTTGTTTAGTTCCTGAACAAATTGGTCTTTAGAGAGGGTAGTGGAAATAAATGGAAACCTCTTTAAGTCAAAGCTAATGACAGGAACCTTTCAGTAAATTAATGAGCAATGACTGTCAAGATCTATCGACTGTCTATCAAACTGAAAAGCCATGATGCTGAGAGTGGGCATGGAAGCTCTGAATAAAAGATGACCTTGTTTAAGATAAAGTACAAATATGCTTCTGCTTTAGACAAGGCCAGGGCTTTTCAGGACCTTGGACAGTTGTGGAATGGAATAGAAGGGAATAGTAATACAAACTGGAACATTTTCCTCCTTTTCCACACTCACCTTCAAATTTGACTCTCAATCTTGCCTTTTTTTCTTTGAGACTTGAGTCTATTCCCTCCACCTCATGTGTATGTGTATGTGTATTGTATGTTTACGTGTATATGTGTATATAGACATACACAACACATATATACATACAAAAGCAAATATATGTACATAGGTACAAAGGCCAAGATATATATGTATGTGTGAATATAAGTATATGTATGTATGTATGTATGTATGTATACATGTACGCATGCATGTATTTGGCAGCTAAGTAGCTCAATGGATAGAGTGTTGGGCCTGGAATCAGGAAGATCTGAGTTTGAATCCATCCTCAGACCCTTTCTAGCTCTGTCACCCTGGGGGAATCACTTAACCTCAGTTTGCTTTAATCTACCAGAGGAGGAAATGGCAAACCACTTGAGAATCTTTGTCAAGAAGACCATGTGGACAGTATGGTCCATGGGGTCATGAAGAATGGGACTTGACTGAACGGTATATATATTTATGTATGTACAAAATATACACATATAAATACATACACATATATTATATATGTATGTGTGTATCCTCATTTTCTTTGAGCAAGGGTAAGATTAATATCCCCAGACTTGTCCAGGATAGGAAAATAGAAGGTTTAAATATATTAACACTCTTTTAATTTCAAATGCCCACCTAGATAATCACTGCCTATCTTTTGAGGCTTAGCTAAGAGCACTGCATATAGAATCAGGAAGACCAAGGTTTGAATTCTTCCACAGAATCAAATTGTTGGTAGTTCTGGCAAAATATAGCCTCTCTGACACTTTGTTTCCTCATAAACAGTAAAATGAGAGTTAATGATAGCAACTACCTTAGAAGGTCATTGTGACGATCAAATGAAATAATGCATTTAAAACACTTTGTAAACCCTAAAGTGCTGTAAATTATTATCATTATCCCACCACCTCCAGAAAATCTTCTCTGACTATCCTATTTCAAATTCATCTTGCGTTTTTCTGATGTTCTACAGCACCACACAATTTGGCATTTAATTTATCACTTACGTTGTCATGTCATTCACTGTTGCTTCACATCAATCTTCTTTCCTCAACTAGACTATAAGCTTCTTGAGGACAAAAACCATGTTGTATTCTTTCATATCATGGAATGTTAGTGCTAGAACAAACACCAGAGATTATTTTGTCCATCCTCTCATTTTACATAAGAGAAAACTGAAACCCATCAATTAATGCCTTCTCTTCTTACCTCTAGAATACCTGGTTTCTTTTAAAACACAACTCAGAGGACGGTTCCTATATGAATCCTTTCTTCATCCCCCATCAGTTAGATCTCTCTCTCTCTCTCTTTCTCTCTCTCTCTCTTAAAATTGCTTCATATCACTTTGTAAATACATTGTATTTACTTACTTATATGTGTGTTATATTCCATCCTTAGTACAATGTAAGTACCTTGAAGGCAGGGAATCTTTTATTTTTGTCTTTACATCCCTATGTACATAATAGTCACTTAATAAATGTTTGTTGAATTAAAACTGAATTGTTCAAGTCCACACAATGAGGTAATGGCAGAGCTAGGCACTAGAATCCATTTCACTGTGATCCTACCCTTTTTTTTTTACCATATGTGATGCATCACTCCTTCCTTCTATATGTAGCAAACTCTCAGTAAATACTTGTTAATCAACAAATGGTTACCTAGATTCCAAATGAAAGCTCCAGTCATAGGAAAATCACTTCCATCCAAAGTAGTCCCTTCCACTTTTGGATAGCTCTAATTATTCAGAAATTTTTCCTTATATCAAGCTGAAATCTACCTCTTTGCAAACTTATACCCATTGTTCACACTTCTGTCCTTAAGGGCCAAGCAAGACATGTCCATCTCCTCTTCCACATGATAGAGCTTCAAATACTTGAATACTACAATTATATTTCATCTTTATGTCTTTTCTTCTCTAGGCTAACTGTACTCCATTGCCTCAACCAATACCTATATGGCATAGTATTCAGTTTTCAAAATATTCTGATGATATTCCTGTGAATGGATTCCACTTCTTTAATGACCTCAAAATATAAATACAATACTATAGATAGGCTTTGACAAAGACGAAGTACAACAGCTTACAGCATCCCTTATTCTAGACATATTAAGAATGTCTTGAGATTTGATTAGCTTTTTGTCTGCCATGTCAAACTATTGATAATATTGAATTTGAAGTTTAACAATACTTCTCCAAACCTTTTTGCATATGAACTTTTGTCTATTTATACTGTTACTATCCTATGTACAACTGATTTTTAAATAAATATAGAACCAAACTATAATGGGGATTGAATGAAGGAAAGTCTACACTTCTAGGCATGCTGCACAGCAAGCATTAGCCCATCTGTAGGCACTACATTTCCCATAATACTTTATACCCTAAGTTTCCCTGGTCTGATTGTGGGCCAGTGGAGACTTTAAATTCCAATGAAATGCTGTGTTGACAGCACAGAGGATCTCATCAGGTAGAGGAACAAGGAGAAAGAGGAAGTAGATTCTTAACCATATGTTGGAGATGGCAGTGGTACCAGAGTCATGTCATCACCAAGCATAAGTGGTGCTGTGGATGGGTTGGACAAGTAGGTCACTAGCTGAATACAAGTAGGATGTGAACCACCAGAGCTATGGAAACTGCCAAGGTATACCAGTGCTATGAAGAGGCTGTGGAGTGCGACAGCCGGGGGTGGAGTGTGGATCACGAGCTCTGAGCAGAGGGTGGCTGATAGCAAGTGGGAGCAGATGATCAACTAGATCCTGACTCATGAGGTCTGCAGCTGGGCTCTGGGTGGGAGTGTCCCAGGCTTCAGTGACTTTGTCCTGTTTTCTCTACTATGCAGGTGGGTCTCTGGAGGGAGTGGGGGAAGATGCCTTCCTAGATTGTACTGGGGGAAAATGCAGTAGGAGGACATTAATTTGAGGAATGAGTACTGAGAATGTTTTTATTGTTTCATGTTTTAATTTCTGTTCCAATTGTAAACACTTTAAAGAATTCTGATTGTATTCTGTTGTTCACCCGGGGTTTCTGTGACTTGGGTACTTAGACCCAAGTTCAACTTTGGAAGTTCCCTTCTCTGACTGGGTGATACCAATTTATCATTGAATTCCCTTAATAGATATCAACCTGATTGTGCAAGGTGTTAATGCAGTTTAGTGAGGTGACCCATTTATATTTTGATGTTTCAGAGGACCTATGGTCTCATTGATGTAGTTGCCTCTTCCCTTCAATAAATTCAGATTATGACCAGTATATGTCTTAGTGACTTTTGTCCATTTTTCCTGAAGGCCTTGATTGAAATCTTTCTTAAAATACATTTTGTTGATATATTTCATTTTTCCATGATATACATTTTTCCCTTTCTATCTTCCTCTCCTTCTCCTAGAGAGCAATCCATTATAACAAAGAATTTTTAAAAGAAAAAAGGGAGAAAAACAGCAAGACTAATTATGCATTAGAAAAAAACATGGCTATATATATATATACCCACACATATATATATGTATGTATGTGTATATATACATATATGTGTGTATATATGTATGTGTGTGTGTGTATATATATATATATATATATATATATATATATATATATATATATATATATATATATATATATATATATATATATATATATATATATATATATATAAATATTCCATACCCATGGACCTACCACCTCTTCAAAAGAGTGGCAGAAATGTCTTATGTCTCTTCTTTGGGACCAAACTTGTTCTTTTAGATCTTGTGAGATTCATTAAAATTTTTTTTGGTGATTTTTCAATTTACATTATTGTAGTCATTGTGTATATTATTTTCTTGGCTCTGTTTACTTGACTTTTTATCAGTTCATGAAAGTCTTTTCATACTTCTCTGAATTTATTATATTCATTGTTTCTTACAATAAAGTAATATTCTGTTACATTTGTGTACTGTAATTTGTTTAGCTATTTCCTAATTGCTGAGCAACTACTTTGTTTCCAGTTCTTTATAGTTACCACAAAACATGTCTTTATAGATACCACAAAAGTCCTGCTCTGTATACAAATTTGGTTGTGTACAGAGAGCATTTCTTTTTACCAATGACATTCTTGGCCTAGCAGTGGAGTCTCTGTGACAAAGGGTATGGAAGTTGTAGTTACTTTATCTTTATAATTCTGAATTATTTTCTTGAATTATTGTGCTAAGCCATAGCTCCACCAGCAATACAATAGTAAGTCTATCTTTCTACAACTCCCCCAACATTGATTGTTCCCATTTGTTGTCACCTTTGTCAATTTGCAGTGTGTGAGGTGAATGCTTAGGGTAGTATTGATGCAAAATTCTTTTATTAGTAGTAATTTTGAGCATTCTTTCATATGATTAACAATTTGCAACTCTTTTGGGAACTATTTATTCATATTCTTTGACCACTTATCTTTTGGGAATTGGCTTTTGGTCTTATATATTTGTTAGTTGTTTATGTAGCTTGGATACTAAACTATTATCTGAGAAATTTGAAATGATTTTTTACCCACTTGACCACTTCTCTCAACCTAGATGCATTAATTTTGCTTTGTAAAAGCTTTTCAATTTCATGCAGTCAAAATTATCTATTTTATCTTTTGTAATTGCCTCTATCCCTTGTTTGACTAAAAATTCATCTTCTACCCATAGCTATGAAAGGTGCATTATCTGCTTTCATTCTATTCTATTCTAAAATTTTGATGGTATGATCTTTAACAGTCAGGTCACATATCCATTAAGAATTTGTTCATGGATATGGTATAAGTAAGTTGTTGATCTAAGACTAATTTCTACCAGACCACTTTCTAGTTATACAAGCAGTTCTTATCAAATAGGGAGGTCTTTCTTAAGTAACTTATCTATAGATATTCTTTCTTTGTATGTGATAAAACCAATTTCACCAACTTTCTTTACCTCTCCAAGAAGAAATTCTGTGCTATCCTATTTTTTTGGGGGGTGACACAATTGGGGTTAAGTGACTTGCCCAGGGTCACACAGCTAGTAAATGTCAAGTGTTTGAGGTCAGATTTGAACTCAGGCCCTCCTGAATGCAGGGCCGGTGCTCTATCCATTGCACCACCTAGCTGCCCCCATCCTATTTTTTTTAACATTTCATCAGTTTTTTTCTCTGGAGGTAGGCAACCTTTTTCATCATAAGTCATTTGGAATTGTCTTGGATCATTGTACCGTTGAGAATAAGTAAGTCATTCAGAGTCGATCAGGATACAATACTACTATTACTCTGTATACTGCTCTGGTTCTGCTCATTTCACTTTGTGTCAGTTCATGTCAGTTTTTTCTGAAAGTATCCTGCTTGTCATTTCTTATAGCATAACAGTATTCCATCATAATAATATACCACACATTGTTCAGCCATTCCCCAAATGATGGTCATCCCCTCCATTTCCAATTCTTTGCCACCACAAAAAGATCTGCTGTAAATATTTTTATCTATATAGGTTCTTTTCTTTTTTCTCTAATTTCCTTGGAGTACAGACCTAGTGATATCATTGCATAAAAGGGGATGTGCAATTTTTTTTTTTTTGATGAGACAATGGGGGTTAAGTGACTTGTCCAGGGTCACACAGCTAGTAAATGTCAAATGTCTGAGGCTGGATTTGAACTCAGGTATCCTGACTCCAGGGCCAGTGTTCTATCCACTGTGCCACCTACCCAAGGGTATGCACAATTTTATAGCTCTTTGGGCATAGTTCCAAATTTGACTCATCTTGTTTAAATAAACAGGTAGTTTGATGGATTGTTTCAGTTTATCAAAATTTCTCAAAGTTTTTATTTGAAATTGGCCATTTTGTCTTAAATGCCTTTATAACTTTAAAGAACTATGGAACTCTGTTCTTAATGAATAAATTTGCTAATTAATTCACTTTATTCATTTAGATTACTTGGGATAAAGACAAATTGAAGATGGATGTCTTCATGTTTTCATTTTTTACTGAACTTCTATGACCAGGGATCCCAGAAATTCGTGTCATTATTAGAGTCATGACTATTGACAGCTTTATTTCTTTTTCTTCAAATTTTCTGATTTATTCCAATTGTCCATAATGATCCTTGGTACAAAAATATTTATAGTTGAAATTTTAAAAATAAAAATTGAGAATATCAGTGGACACTGATGGTTTTATACATGCTCTGCACACTACTTAATGGAGTTGTTTTGAGGGAAAATGATATAATGTGTATCAGGCACTGGGAAATGTCAACTATTATAATTATTAACCAGTGTCACTCTGGTGAGATAAATGGACAATCAACTGATTCGCATCATGTATTATTAAATTAATTCAATGATAAGCTAATAAGAAGACAACTTTTTGGTCATATGATTAATTTCTACCAGTCCATAATGGTTCTCTGCACTGACTGAACATATACTTGGTGCACAACTGATAGACAGTAAAACAGACAGGTTTGTAGTTATTTCATCCTTTTCTGTGTATGTCATAATCTCTAGTCCCCTCCCCATGCTCATTACCCTCCTCCATATGTATTCCATCTTGTCAATATTTTTCCTAAAATATGGTACCCATACTCCAATTGTGGTCTGACTAGAGCAGAGTATAGTTGGAAGAAAAACAATGTGATATGAAACTGGATTTCCTTAGAGGCTCACTCATCTCTTCGGAGGCTAATTGATTATTCTTCAAACTACATGCCCTGGATTACCAATTTCATATACAGCTTCTATTCATTTCTGTGCTTTTCCCAGAAATCCTGGAGGAAAGAGATAAAACACCCAAGGCGGCTTAGTTTCTCGAGCCCAAAGCAGCACTCCAAGCAGTAGTCATGACAACTAGGCTTTCCCAAAGTAGACTCCAAGTTAGAGGAAGACAGAAATAAGATGAAGCTGTCTAAGTTGTCTGTTGAATGGAAATTTGGTCAAGAGAATGTGGGAGCTACATATCCTATTCAAGAGGCACCATCAGCAATGATGGAAGAAATATAAGGCATGGTTTATATTTAAAAGTGGAGAATCGGGGCAGCTAGGTGGCGCAGTGGATAGAGCACCGGCCCTGGATTCAGGAGGACCTGAGTTCAAATCCGGCCTCAAACACTTAACACTTACTAGCTGTGTGACCCTGGGCAAGTCACTTAACCCCAATTGCCTTGTAAAAAAAAAAAAAGTGGAGAATCAAAAATTAATTTGGATCTGGCAGTGTGGTGCCATAGAAAGAGGCTTGGAATGGGGCCCATAAAACCTGGGTTCTAGCTCTTCCTCAAACTCTTTGTGTTATATTGGGTTTAAGTAATTGACTACATATCAGGACTTTAAATTTATATTATTATGGTTCGCAAAGCAACAAAGGATATTAGTTTATGCTATATTTGGTGCTTGGGAGATCCTAAGTTGGGTTTGCCCTAACTGGTAAATTTCCCAAGACCCATGTTCCTATGAATAGTCTTTAGAAATTTAAGTCCCTGGAACTTATGATTTCATTTACTTCCTCTATAAAACTAAGGGGTTGCAATGGAAAGATCTCCATATTCAGAGTTGGAGGCTTAAGTCCACATCCCCACTTTGTAACTTACTACCTGTATGATCTTGGGCAAGTCACTTAATCTCTGTGGTCCTGAATTTTCTCATCTGTAAATTGAAAGGATTTGACTAGATAATCTCTCTGATTCTTTCTAGTTCTATATCTATGATACTATGATCTTTATGTTCCCTTCTATTCCCAACATTCTAGGATTCTAGGGATTTCATCAGGGACACACCGTTACATATACTTAATACCACATTCAAAATCACATACATATCAATATAATTACACTTACATACACTCATTTCCCCCCTTCTCCATTACTTAGATAAATCCTACTGTGTAAATAATAGGACCTTGTGGGGGAGTTGAGGAGATAAAAGGATGTCCTCTCCCAAATAACTCTGAGTTGATCACAGTTGTTGACCAAAGTAGATGACTGGAAAGACCAATACAAATGATTGCATGTCATTAGACTATCAACTGAAAAGATGTTAAACTAAATAAAATGTGGTCTGAAAAAGTAAGTTAGATTTTAGCCAAAATTCTATCTCTTAACTAAGTTTTCCTTCAATAAAGGAAATGTGACATCAAAGTCTGGCTATGATAGGAAGTAAAGAAACAGTCAAAAGGAACTATGGAGATGAGAAATATATGGGGTTGATTTTTTGTTGTTGTTTCTTAATTGGTGGCTGTCTTGCTACACTAAGAATGTGGACATTTTGGTTTATGTTTGTGGCCTGGGTTTGTGAGGACATTTAACTCTGCAAGCCTTAGTTAAGCACATTTCAAGTGCCACAGACTGAAGAGGAGGTGTTGTACTTGGTTTCCTTGGAGGGGCTGGTATTTCTGCTTCATACCTTGTATGGTTAGCTTCACATCATATGTTGTGAATGTTGAAATCCCTTGGGGTTAAATTGAATATTTCTGAACCTCGATGCCAAAGCCCTCAGTGAACCTGTCAAGGTCTTTCTTCTGTCCCAGTATATGCTCAAGCAAAGGTATGTGATATTTAAAGTTGTTGACAAGCTTTTAAGCACAGTAAATGACTTTGTGAATCACTGAAACAACAGTTTTTTAAAAGATCAGCCACAGGAATTCACAAAACAATTCCAAGTTCTTTACAGTTGCCTTAAATGGGGATCTGGAGAAGATACAACCATTCATGGACTACTTTATGAAACATCTTTTGACTGGAGTGAAGGTCATCAATATATGGGTCTAATCTAACCACTATAGAACCAACTATGTGCTAGGTACTTTACAAAACTCTCATCATCTGATACAACAACTCTGGGAAGTAGGCATTATTATTACCCCCATTTTACAAGTAAGCAAATAGGCTAACAGCAGTTTAAGTGACTTGCCTGGGATCACACAGCTAGTAATTGTCTAAGGCTAGATTTGAACTCAGGTTTCTTGATTCACAGGCCCAGTGATCTATCCACTGTATCACCTGGCTGCTTAGCAAGCCTTTAGATATTTGCTTTCTTCAAAAATCTTGGGATTTGCCATTGAAGTAACCAAGAACCCCCAATTTGCTATCACAAATGCCCTCTCAAAATCAGCTGATGATTTTCTAGGAGGGTTGAAAGACCTGACCCAGCAGTGATCAAAGGAGGACTATGATGGATTTTAGTGGTGATGGACAGTTGTTTGAGTACCCTTTCAATGGCCAGATGGCCACTGCTCCAACTGTCCTCTTCTTTTTCCTCCAGCTGTGTGCACCTGGGCCTATGCTTCCTGGCAGCTTCTCCATTCAGGGCTCTTCTCTTCTCTTCTCAGTCATCATGGTCCCTTGTGAAAATATTTCTAGCAGGTGGGGGCAGACATTCCTCTTCTCTCTGTCAGTGATTCCTGCTGCCACTGGAGAGCCTGTTCATTTCCCCATACCTGCTGAGTTTGTTGATCTCCTAAAGAGGTTTACTTCCATGGCTGAGTTCAAGCCCATGAGATCACATCATTCTAAATGTTGGCTTTGTGCTTTTCCCTCATCTGGTCTTATACAGCTACATCAGTAAAGGTTCCTGTACTGAAGGATGTTGACCAGAGCAGAGATGAGCATATCTCCTAGGTGCAGCTGGGTCTCATGAGCCCAGTCAACATTCCAACTGTGTAATTTAAATTGAATGTGGGTCCTAATCGGTTCCCCCAGTTTTTGGGGAAACTGACTAAAATCACTGATAAATGAGTTTAGGTTTTTAAGGGTTTATTGAAAGATAGAAAGAGAAAGATTGAGAACAGAGAGTGAAAACCGAGATTCAGAGAGGTTGTAACTTGCTCTGGATTTCATGACCAACAACTGTCTGAGACAGAATTCAAACTAAGATGTTCCTGAGTACAAATGCAGAACTCTGTCTACTACGCCAAGTAGTTTAACATGGGTCAAACCACTTCTCTGTTTCTTTTGATAAGTATGAAGCAATGTACAAATGCAAGGAATGAATGTGATTATGTATTGAGTGCCAGCTGTGTCCGGGGTCCCATACTGCATGAAATGACCTGTAATAATGTCATGGATGTAGATGTTTGGAGTCAGAAAACCTGGAACTCAAATCCCAGCTTGAAACAATATTAGCTGTGTGACCCAAGTCAATTCTCTTAACCTCTCTGAGTTTCGGGTTTCCTCACTACAAGATAAAGTTATAAAATTTCACTCACAGGGCTCAAACAAGGAACATGTTTTATACCAGCTTCAAGTATTTGACACCTTAGTGAAAATGTAAGCTCATCTTTGTATCCCTATGATACCTAGCCCAGCACTCCGTACATAGTAGGTCCTTAATAACTGTATGGTGAAGGTGATGATATCATGAATGAATACAGAGAGTGGAATAAGGGTGGCTAATGGGACTTGGGCCTGAAGGCACCAAAATATAGGGCATCCTTTAGCTTCATAGAACCAACAGACTTAAAATCTAGTTAGAAATAACTAGTTAAAATAAAAAGTTACCAGCTGACAGCTCAGATTAGCTGCTCCTTTAGCCCATCATCATTCTTCCTTCCTGCCCATCTCCATGTAGCTGAGTAGCTTTTGCAGCAGCAGCAGCAGCTTCAAACCAGGGTCTGTATCACTGTCTGGGGTCTTTGTCTCCCCCTACCAGGGTGGTGGCTCCCTCCAACCCAATTACTTCCATTCTCAAATAGTATGCTTTTCCAAGCACTGTGCTGCTTCCTACAGACCCCCAAATTCCTAATAGTTCTATACAAACACATACATTAATGCCATCAGGCTGCCATTAAATACCCCAAAGTGTGTGGTAGGCATTGCATGAAAACAACTGTTCAGACATAGGGTTTAGAGTTGGAATGGACCATAGAAGCAGATTCCAACCCCATTATTTTTTCCAACCCCATTATTTTACAAATGAGGAAACTGAAGTACAGAGAGGTTAAGTGACTTCTAGGGGCATATGCACACAGCTCATGGTGGCTGCAGTGGAATTTGAATCTAGGTCTTCCTGACTAAGTTGATCAGTGCCCTAATGACTGACTCTACCATGCTGCCTCCTTTTCTCTGAGTCTTAAGATCACTGAGATTGACCACATACTGTTACTTATGTTGTAGAAAGAAAACTCACTTTTTATAATTTAGGGCACAGATCAATAAAGAGGGTAAATTGCACCAATAGTTAGCTACAAGGTAAGTCAGGGAAAAGCAATCAATTGGTTATAGAGAAGGGTGTTTCTATGGGTCAAAAGAGATATCTGCATATGAGTGTATCGATATAGGTACTTATATTCAGGGATGTGTGGGTAAATGCTTAACAACTGGTTCTCTAAATGTATACAAGATACGCTTATGGTTTAACCTGCATTCTTCATATTTTCTTCATCACTTTGTCAAACCAGTCAATGCAACAAACCTATAGATCAAATGCCTTTCTTTGTAGCATTTGTGGATTTCTGAGGTGTGAATGCTCGCACTGAAAATTTAACAAATGGTTCTCTCAGAGTCTAAAAAAGTTGTTTCCCATGAAATAATGAAGTGAAATAAGCAGAAGCAAGAGAACATTGTACACAGTAACAACAAAATTGTTCTAAGAACAACTTTAAGTGACTAAATCATTTGAGGTATTATAAAAAATCAAAAAACTACAAAGGACCTAGGAAGGAACGTGCTATCCACCTCCAGAGAAAGAACTGATAAATAGAAGCATGTATATTGGGTTTACATACATACATATACACACATATTTGTGTCTAATGGTAGCCTTCTCTAGGGTGGGGTGGAGAGGGAGGGACAAAAAAAAGTTCACAGCAGAGAACAAAAGAAAACTTAGAAGGAAGCATAGAAAAGCAGGGTAGCTTTGAAAATGATGTGTAGTTCTTATTACATAGTTGTTGCTTTTTTTTAAAAAAGTAAATAATATGAAATGGGGAAAAAAGAGTTAGTTCCAGCATACCCCTGCTTGTAGTATACATAATCATGATTAGGTGTGCACCTATAGGCAGCTATTGTCCTTTAGGGCAGTATGTTTGTGGTGTAGGCATTGGAATGAAAGTTTTCTAACCTATTAATCTTTGGTGGCCTCAATATTTTGTACGAATTAGACTCTTTGCCTTTCAATTGTCCTAGTTTAAGGCCTCTCGTAGAAGTGCCCCAAACTTACAAGACTTAGATGTGAATGCCCATTCACACTGAAATGAATCTAATTCTAAAATAGCATGACTGTCTTTTCCTTCCTTCTATTTTTTTTAACTGCATGACTGTTTTCAAGAAAGGGATATTGGACTCTTCTCTCTTTGCTACATAATCATATGTTGGTTTGTGCTGTTCCAAGATGGCACTATGTACTAGAGTACTGGACTAAGAAATCAGGAGACTCATTTCTGCCCCTACCTTTTGGTGACAATAAACAAGCCACTTCTCCTTTGCCAAATGAGGTATCAGCAGTCCCCTATGTATGATTGTTCACCCCCATTAAGTAAAACAAAAATCAAGTATGAACAATAATATATATACATCGATAGATAGATATACTTAATTATAAATTATAGACATGCACCACCTGCAACAACAATATTGTAAAATTGTAAAATTTACAAAAAATATTCATCTGATGAATAAAGATGAAATAATATTGTATCCTATCATCAATGAATGTCACTGGAGTTTATTGAGCCAAGGAATGACATGATCCATCATTATACTTTAAGTAAATCACTTTGGAAGCTGTGTGGAAGATGGATTGGAGAGGAGAGAGATTTTGAGTCAGAAAGACCATTAGGAGGTTATCTGCAATAGTCCAGTCACGAAGTGATGTGAGCCTGAAATTAGGAGGGAGGTCTGGTTGAGTGAAGAAGCAGAAATTACAAGATTTTGGCAACTGATATGTGACATGAGGTTAAGGGAGGAATTACATATAACACTAATGTTGTAAACTGGTGATTGAGGGGATGGTGAAGCCTTTACTAGTAACCAGGAATTTTGGAAAAGGGACTGGATATGGTAGCAAAGAGAATGTGTCGATATCTCTGATGAAGATCACAACATCTCATTGCCTGTTCATTCTGTGTCACTGACTCTATCCCCACCTAAAACAAAAAGAGGAAAAACTCTTTCTAGTCACTGACCCAGATTTCCAAGTCTTCTCTTTGAGGGATGTCCACTGTAGCCACAAAGTGACCTAGACAGTGGGGAGCGGGATGTGCTGAGTGTGGAGGAGGAGGAGTTTCCCAAATGTACCTGCTGCTAGAGGTGCTCAGGCATCACTTAGGTTCTAACTGCCTTGAGGTAGCAAACCTGGCTAAGAATTGGGAAATCTGGAGTCTTCAACAGCCGAGGATTGAGGAGAATAGAAGAATATTTTGGGATAAGAGGAAATGTCTTATGAAAACAAGACCACATTTGGCTATTTTAGGGAGAGTGGGATGCAACTGGTCTTCCTGACCAGTTTCAGTCAGTTAACATTTATGCAATCAATTAGTCATCCATTGAGTATTTATTAAGGAATAACAACAACAATGACAACAACAACAATAATGGCAATAGCTTGCATTTATATAGCACTGTAAGTCTCACAGAACACTTCACAAATATCTCATTTTACCTTTACAACTCTAGGAGAAAACTGCTATTGTTATCTCCATTTTACAGATGAATAAACTGAAGCTGAGAAAAGTTATATGATTGCCTAGGGTCACACAACTAGTAAGTGTCTGGGAGAGTGAATTTGAGCTCAGATCTTGCTGACTCTAGATAATGCCGCTCTCTCCACTGCACCATAATTGTGCCAGGCACTGTGCTACGCACTAGGGATACAAGTACAAAGAATCAAATAATTGCTACTTTAAAGGAGCTTGCATTCTAGTGGGATAGACAGTAAATGCATATAAAATATATACAGAGTAAATATTAAATTAATACATGTATATATGTATAATATATGTATAATATTTAATATATAAATTAATAAATGCATATACATATCCACAGAAATAGTTAAATACAAGGTAGTTCTGGATGCTAGCAGTTGTTGTGGGGTAGGGTCAGAAAAGGCTTCATCCAGAATATGGTACCTGAGTTGTATTTTACACTGGGTAAAGTGTATTCCAGGTCAGTGCAAAGGCATAGAGATGGAAGATGGAATGTTGTATATATGGAAGGCCAGTTTGGCTGGATGGCAAAGTGTAGGAAGGGAAGCAATGTCCAGTGATGTTTGAAAGATAGGTTGTGTTCATGTTGTGTAGGACTTTAAAAGCTAAACAGAGAGTTTGTATTTTATCCTAGAGGTCATAGAAAGTCACTGGAGTTGATTGAGTAGAAGAGTAACATGGTTAGATCTGCTTAAGGAAAATTACTTTGACTGCTGTGTGGAGGATGAACTAGATTGGGAAGAAACTTGAGGCAGGAAGAACAATTAGAGGCTGTTGGAATGATCTGAGTGAGAAGTGATGAGGACCTGAACTGAGGTGGTAGCTGTGAAGTGGTAACAAGGAGACTAGATCAATCAATCAATCATATACTCCTTTTTTGGGCAACCAATGCTTCCCCCACATCCACTCAAATACTACTAGACTAGATGATCTCTGAAGCCCTTTCTAGCTTTAACAAAACATGAAGTTATGAAACTAGCTAATAATTTAATGTTTGTTCTCTTATCCCCAACTAGTCTATGAACTCCCCAAGGTCAGGGGCCATGTTTTTTCCTCCTGTCCACCTTACAGCATTGAACATTGGTCTGGGTACACTGTGGGGAGTGGAGTGGGTAGGAATAGAGCTTATTAGATACTTGTGAATTGGTTGAGAGATATTGTCCCTAACTTCTGGAAGCTTGTGGTCTAAGATAGACACATTTATAAAGACATGTAAAAGTCAAATGAATGAAATGAAAACAACAGATACTACAAATCCTAGAAAGTAAAGTTTTTGCCTCTGAGAAGCAAGTACCTTGAGGTGAACAGCCATGATGAGTACATGGGGGTAGAGAGAAAGGGAGCAGAAGCAGATGTGGGGGGATCTCAGCCTGAGGACTGAGAGCCCTTCAAAGACTTTTCACCCTGGGGCATCTTTCTATCCAGCCCTCTCCACTTGGATTCTCTGCTATCTTCCTTGCTTCCCTTTCTTCCTCTGCTCTACTGCCCCTGGTAGAGGGGAGGAAGGAGTGGAGCCACTACAAGAAATGATACTGAGTTAGGGGAAGAAGGTAGAAAGAAAGGAATAGAGAACTAAGCATGAAAGAAGTGACTCTCTGGCCTTGAAAGTTCACCTGTCTCTTTTCAGGTGTTGTTGTGACACTGCAGAAAATTGTAAAGCAACTTTTCATCTCATGGGAAGGAGAATGGAGAGAGCTCCTAAAATTTAGGATGAAGGTTTGTGCAATCCTCCAAATATAATGCCCTGACCTCTCCTTTCCTCAGGAATAAAGTAGGGCACAGAAGGAACCCCCATGATTAAGCCTTTGCTAAAGTAAACTGTGTTGAAGGCAGTGTGGCCTATTGAACCAAAAACAAGCCTCAAAGCCAGGATTTCCTGAGTTTAAGACACACCTCTGATACATAATGGCTGTGTGACCCTGGAAAAGTCATTTAACCTCTCACTGGCCTGGACAAATCTCTGAGATTATAAATTGAAAAACAGTTACTAATTCCCAAAGCCAGAAGAAGTTCCCTTACTGAGAGTTTTCTACCCTGACGAATTCACAGGTTCATTTCCCCTCTGCCCAAAGTAAGCAATAATAATGAGAGATGACTTGGGCTAGGAGAAAAGGCTCTGCAACAGAAACCAGGAGATCTGGGTTCAAGACTTGGCTTTGCAATTTGGAACTCTGCCCAAAGAGCTATAAAACGGTGCATACTCTTTGATACTGTAATACCACTACTAGGTTTATATCCCCCCCCCCAAAGAGAAAAAGACCTATTTGTACAAAAATATTTATAGCAGCTCTTTTTATAGTGGCTAAGAATTGGAAATCAAAGGAATGCCCATCAATTAGGGAATGGCTAAACAGGCTGTGGTATATGATGGTGATGGAATATTATTATACTGTAAGAAATGACAAACAGGACGACTTCAGAAAGGCCTGGAAAGACTTATATGAACTGATGTATGGTGAAATGAGCAGAACCAGCAGAACATTATGCATAGAGATAGCAATATTGTTTGATGAAGAACTGTGAATGACTTAACTATTCTCAGTAATCTAATGACCCATGATAATCCCAAATGATCTCCAAAGAAAGAACTGACATTAATTAATTGAACACAGCCTAAAGCATGATATTTTTCACTTTCTTTCATTTTTTCCTTTTATTCAAGTTTTCTTATACAAAATGACTAATGTTTTACCTAATTGCACACGTATATAACCTATATCTGATTGCTTACTGCCTCAGGGAGGTGGAAAGGAAGGGAGGGAAGGAGGAATAGGATTTGAAACTCAAAACTTTAAATAAAAATGTTTATTATTCTTTAAAAAAAGGTCTTGGCTCTGTGTACCCTAAACAAGTCACATATATGGACTAAGTGTTAATTTATCTACCCATAAAGTGTCAGGGTTGGATTAGATGCTCCCTATGGGACTTTCTGGATCTGACTTTCTCCATGGCAGATAATAGGGAAGGGTCTAAAGCATAGCATCGTTATGCCCTTAGACCAGAACAGGGCCCAGGGCTCTGTGCCTTCATCTTTCTCACGTTTCCTTCCCAGATGCTTGCAGCCACTAGCTCTCCAGGAGGGCACAGAGTGAAAGGAAACATTCTCTCTGCCCAGTCCCTCCACAGAGCCCTGTCCTCCAGCATCTGTCAGGTAGCCAGAGGCCTGTTCCAAAGGATGATTTCCAAATTGGATGGCACAAGGTGTCACTGTCATGGCACCAGGAGGCTACGGGGTCCAGAGATTTATTGCTGCTGTTTGCATGACAGCCCTGTGTACATTCTCAGCCTGGAACAGACGGATCCTGTCCAAGTTAGATAAACCCATTCAGAGCCGCTCCCTAACCAGAGTCCTTCCTTCCCAAATGAGAAAATGGGGCTGTCTCTGGAAAGTGCCAAGGTGACTTCCATATGGCTGATAGACCACCTGTAGTGGAGAGAAACCAGCCATTTGCTTACCATGGACAGAGCTACTGGCTCCAACATCTCATTAAAAATAAACCAACGAACAAAAAAGACAAGTTTAATTATACCTGGGATCCAAACAAACAAATCACACAGAGATCAAATAAATCACATTTTCCAAATATGAAATAATATTTAATAGCTCTGGTTTATAAAGATTCATAAAGACCTTTCCTCACAACAGCCCTTTAGAAGTGTATTTTATTTAAAAAAAATTTTTTTACCAGACCTATGATCTCATTGGCATAGGGAATTTACAGTGAGAAAATTCTCTCCATTGGTGAAGATTAATAACTTGTCTTTAACTTTTATTAAAGATGTAGAGCTAGAAGGGATCTCAGAGACCTTACTCATTTTACAGAAGGGGAAACTGAGGCTACTTATAAACACACGTAGTAAGCACCTGAAACAGGGTTTGAATTTAGGTCCTGAGACTTGAGAGTCCTTTCTAGTCTGCTATATTGATTTTCTTAGAGTTTTGGAGAGTTGCCTGGAGAACTGAGAAGGTAAGAGACTTGTTCATAATCGCATAGCAACTATATGTCAGAGGTAAAACTTGAATCCAGGTCTTCATGACTCCAAGACCAACTATCTATTTATTACTCCATGCTGCCTTTCAGTGTATTATGTCCGTTTTCAGATGGGGAAACTGAGGTTCAGAGAGATGTAAAATGACATGCCTTGTGGTCACCCAAAACATTAAATAGAGGAGGGAAGGAAACACTATCAGTCCCAAACAGGTATTATTTGTGTAGGGGGGGAGGGGGGAGAAATTACCTCATCACTTTTGGGCTTTGAAAGCAACCACTACGATGTGTGAGTTTGACAGGGACAACTCATAAGTTACATTTCTGTAGTGGTTTCAGGTGGTCTACGATTTATTTTCCTCACTATAACCTTATGACCAATAGCTATTATTATTTCCATTTTGCATATGAGGACACTGGGGCTCTGAGAGGTTATACAACCAGACGAAGACCTGACAGCAACTACATGTCAGAGATGGGATTAGAATCCATCTCTGCTGCCTCAAAATTAGCTAATCAAACAACAATTTGTGAAGCAGCTACAATGTGCCAGCCGCTTTGCCCTATTATGCTTTGCCTCTAGTTTCAAGATATGCCCATTGGCCCTTGTAGTCTGGGCTCATGAAGAAATTGGAAGTGCAGAAAGCTCTTTCTACTTAAAACAAATCTTTCCTTGTCTTCTAATTAATTTCCTTCATTAGCTAAACTAAAATAGTCATTAAGCTGCCTGTGAAAGTTCTGTTGGCCAAGCAGGTCCTGCTTTCTGCTCCCTTGGTAACATGGACTTTAATCCAGCAGTTTGAAAGGCAGTGGGCTTTCTTCTGCAGAACTAGGAAAAGTGTTTTACTTTGTTCTCTGGTCCCTCACATTAAGCCTCCTCAAGTATCCCTTGGTTGGAATGGACCTCAGAGACCTTTTAGTCCAATGCCTTGATTGCTGAGCAGGGATCTCCTCTACAACATTTTCTTTTTTGGCAGGCATTGGGGGTTGTGACTTGCCCAGGGTCACACAGCTAGTAAGTGTCAAGTGTCTGAGGCTGGATTTGAACTCAGGTACTCCTGAATCCAGGGCCGGTGCTTTATCCACTGCGCCACCTAGCCGCCCCCTCCTCTACAACATTTTTAAGGGGTTCTCTAGCCTCTCCTCAAACATCTCCAGTCCATATCACGCTGGTCTTTGGACTTGGCGTCTTCTTGCCAGCAAAGGATCAGAGAGATGACATTCTACTGTATGCCAGTCTTCTGAGCTGTCCTTTTCCCATTTGCAGGGTATCAGAGTGACAGTATTCCATTGATTGCCATTCCATCATATGGCAGTTCCCTTGGCTAGCCTCTCTACATTTGCAGAGGATCTTCATGTTTCAGGAGACCCTTGCTGTCTACAGGGGACTGAGATGTTATTCCTTCCTGCTCTCTCCACCTATCTTCTGGCCTGCCTTCTCTGCTGGCAAAGGATACATACACATTTCCATCAGCTGCCCCTATTGATCTCCTCACCTGGGTTTCCTAACATGTTGAGAGGATACCATACTGAGACTGAGCATCTAGGGATGATAGAGCTCTTGAATTCATTTAGCAGTTGTTAACAAACTCCCACCCAGTCATACCTTCCCTGATCCAGTGATCCTGACTGCTGGCTATCATTATCTAAACCCCATTCTCTACCCTCTCCCTTCCACATTATTTCCCTTCTCAATCCAATGCTATTCACCCGGTATTTTCTGGAATGATTGGTCCTTTCCTTTCTCACTCCTTTCCTTTCCCACTTCTCACTTGCACTTTCATTTTCTGGTTCTTACTAAGACCTGGCTCACTCCTTATGACAAAGCTTCACTGGCCACCTTTCCAACACTGGTTGTACTTTCATTAATTCCCTTCAACTCATTGGTGGAGGTAGGGGAGTTGTAATACTCTGTTCCCTATTACCATTTCCAGGGTCTTTCTACCTTCTTTACTCAATAACCTCTCCTTGTCAGAGGTTCACTCCATACAAATCTATCAGTCAATCACAATTCTGGTAGCCCTTGTCTCTGGCCCTCCAAAAAACTCCCCCTCTTTCTTCAATGAGCTCAGTACCTAGCTCACAGTGTCTCTCTCCTCTCCAAGTCTTCTTTTTTCTTTTTTTGTAGGGCAATGGGAGTTAAGTTACATGCCCAAGGTCACACAGCTAGTGTCAAGTGTCTGAGGCCAGACTTGAACTCAGGTCCTCCTGAATCCAGGGCAGGTGCTCTAGCCACTTCACCACCCAGCTGCCCCTTCTCTCCAAGTCTTACTGTCATACTTGGGGACTTCAACATACATACTGATAATTCTTGAAAACTCCTTACCTTCCTGTTCCTCAATTCACTAACTTCCCATGACCTACTCCTTCACTATACTTCAGCTATACACAAGGATGATCATATCTTGATTTCACCCACAAATGCTTCACTTCCATGGTTGTGAATTCTGAAATTCCCTAATATGATCAAAATCTATTATCGCTCCACCTCTCCCTCTGCCTAGAAACCCTGAACCCTGTTCTCCATACATACATACTATGACTTCCAATACCTTCACTCCTTAGTTCTTTCTCAAGATATCACCCCTGCACTGGCTACACCCTCCTCCCTTCCTTATCTTGATCACTTAGTGAACAAGCCCAACCCTTCACTATTCTCTCTGGAATCCATTGTCTTCCTTATCCTGTCTCTTAACTTTCCCTATCCAGTCTCAGCCTTGGATTTCTCCTACTACCCATTACTTTTTATTCTACTTATGTGCTGTTGAACATAGCAGGAGAAAAATGATGAATTCTTGTTGAGTAGATCTGCTACAAATATATATTAAGAAATCTTACCTGTGTGCTCTCATTGCAGCAAGGCAATACTTTTTATACCTCCCTAATTGACTCACTATTCCACTCAAAAGAACAACTTTTACAAAATTTTTATCCCTTTTCAAATCTCCCATAGCTCCCTTTTTAACTTTCTTTTTTTCTTTTCTTTTCTATTTTTTGTTTTTCTTTTCTTTTTTTCTTTGGCAGGGCAATGAGGGTTAAGTGACTTGTCCAGGGTCACACAGCTAGTAAGTGTCAAATGTCTGAGCTCAGAGTTGAACTCGGGTCCTCCTGAATCCAGGGCCAGTGCTTTATCCACTGCGCCACCTAGCTGCCCCCACCAACTTTCTTTGCTGAGAACTTTGCCTCATTACTTTCACTGAAAAATCGAGGCCATTCATTGAGAGCTCTCTCTTTTCCCTTCTTCAGCTAATGTCACCCAGATGCCTTCTACCACTATCTGCTCTTTCACTTTTGTCTCATATAATGAAGTAGCTATTCTCCTCACCAAGGTAAACTTTGATACATGGACAAGTGATTCCAATCTATCTTATCTTCTTTAGCAGGTTGCCTTCTCTATCATCCCCTCTCCCTCACTTATCTTTAATCTCTCCCAATCTACAGACTTCTTTCCTACTGTATACAAACTCTCTCATGTCTCCTCTATCCTAAAACACCCCTCACTTAACGCATCCATCTCTGCTAGCTATTGTACAGTCTCCCATTTTTTGGTGTGGTTACACTTCTTGAGAAGGTCCTCTACAATAGGTACCTTTAGTTCCTTTCCCCTCCACTCTCTACAGTCTGGCTTCTGACCTCAATTATTCAACTGGAATGACTTTCTTCAGTTACTAACAATCTCTTAATCGACAAATCTCCTGGTCCTTTATCAGTCCTTATCCTTTTTGGCCTCTCTGTAACCTTTGACATTGTTAATCACCCTCTGCTCCTGAATTCTCTATTCTCTCCAGGTTATTTTTTTCTTTTTCTTTCTTTCTTTTTTTGTGGGGCAATGAGGGTTAAGTGACTTACCCAGGGTCACACAACTAGTGTCAAGTGTCTGAGGCCAGATTTGAATTCAGGTCCTCCTGAATCCAGGGCCAGTGCTTTATCCACTGTGTCACCTGGCTGCCCCCTCTCCAGGTTATTATAACACTGCTTTCTCCTGATTCTCTTCCTTCCTATCTGACTGCTCCTTCTCTGTTTCCTTCATTGACTCATCATGTAGCTTGTACCTGATAAACCTGGGTGACCCACAGGGCTCTGCCCTGGGCCCTCTTCTCTTCTCCTTCTGTACTATTTCACTTGATGACATCACTAGCTCTCATGTATTCAATTATCAGCTTTATGTTGAGGGTTCTCAAATTGATGTATTCAGTCCTAACATCTCTACTGACCTCCAGTCTTATACTTCCAATTACCTATTGGACATCTCAAACATCTTAAACTCAACATGTCTAATACTCCCCCCAAGATCCTCTTCCTAGTTTTGCAATAATTGTGAAGAGGAGCACTATTTTCCCAGTGACTCAGGCTTACAACTTTGGTGTTATATACTCCCCATTCTCTTCTCTGACTCTGCTACCAGCCAGTGCAGGCTCTTATCACCTTATGCCTATACTATTACAGTAGCCTTCTGATTGGTATTTCTGCCACAAAGCTCTCTTCACTCCAGTCCATTCTCCATTCGGTTGCCAAAATGTTCTTCCTAAAGTATAGTTCTAATAATATTGCTCTGCTACTTAGTAAACTCCAGTGACTCTCTATGACCTCCAGTAGCAAATATAAAACCCTCTGTTGACATTCGAAGACCTTTCTAACCTGCCCCTCTCAACCTTTCTAGTCTTTTTAGGCCTTCTACCTGACCACTTAGTCTGTGATCCAGGTATACTCTCCTCGTTCCTATTCCTCACAAAAGACACTCTATTTCCTGATTTCATGGGCTGTCGGGGCAGATAGGTGGCACAGTGGATAGAACACTGGCACTGGTGTAAGGAGGACATGAGTTCAAATCCTGGCCTCAGACCCTTGACACTTAATAGCTGTGTGACCCTGGGTAAGTCACTTAACCCTCATTGCCTCAAACATCTGGGGCCATCTTCAGTCATCCTGATGTATATCTTTCCACTGGACCCAGATGGCTCTGGAGGAATGGCTCTGAGCCGTCCTTCACTTAAATCCAATGCACTGTAAGTCATGATATCACCTCCTGATGTTATGGTCCTCTTTGCAAATGAAGGACAAATAACAACAATCCATGGGCTGTCTCGGACTCTTCCTCCATATCTCTGCCACCTAGATTTCCTGGCTAAATGCCACCTTTTACAAGAACCCTTTCCTGACCTCCTCCTTCTTCCCCACCTCCCAATGCTAGTGTCTTCCTTTTCCCATTCTGTGAATTTTCCTGAAACATTTCAGAAAGAGAATTCTCAGTCTTGCCTGAATTGGTACATTTTGGGGCCAGTCAGTTTGCAAACTGAAAGCATGCTGATCAAGTGGTATTAATGAGAGTCACTCTGGGAGCAGCAGCAGAGGAAATAATTTAACTTAGGCTGTGCAATATATTTTCCTGATGACTGTAGGAGCTCAGTCCCACTTACCCAATTCTTAAAACTTTCACTTTTCAATGTTTGCTTCCATACATCCCTTTCTAAGTAACAGGCTGGAATGGAACATAGAAAGGTTGTGGCTTAAACCAGAGATTCTGAATCTTTATTTATGTCATCAACCCCTTAGGTAGTCTCAGGAAACCTATGAACTCCCCAGAATAATGCTTGTTGCCAACATTAATTATTAGAGAAATGCTAAATTTCATTTGGAGAGAAAATAAAGTGTAATCCATCCACCCCCGCTAAATGAGTTCATATATTCCCTGAAATCTATCTACAAACCCCAGGCTATGCACCTCTGACTTAAGCCATGAGAATCAAACCCATAGAAAAAGTCACCTTTAAAATAGGATCATTACAGAAAACTGCATCCTCAACCTTTGAGTTATTTCTGTCTACTAAAGACACATTTCTCTGTTAAAAAATAATGTTATTTAGGTAATTTTGAAAATTAATTTTTGCTCGTATCTATTGTCTTTAAAACTCCTAACCTTCCTAATAAAATTCCCTTCCCTTCTTCATTACCCAGCTATCCTGTATAATAATACAAAAGAGGGTGGAAAATCAGCAAAACAATTAATCACCAAAGTCCAATATTCCTACAGTGTTCCATATCCAATCTCCCAATTCTGCAAAGAAAGGTGGGGGGAGGTGCTTTCCCATATCTTTTTTTTTTTTTTGGAGCCAAGTCTAGTCACCTTTATTTGTAGCATTCTGTTTCAATTGTTTGTTGTTATTATTCTTTTCATTCGCATTTATGGTGGCTACTGTGTGTATTGGTTCTGCATACTTCATTTTCATCAGTTCATACTCTTCCCATTCTTCACTATAATCTTCACAGTCAAAATTTCTTATGATACAATAAGCCCTAAGGACACAATTCAGACTGGGGGTGGGGCACAGTCTTAGGCTGACCCTTCTCTCAAAATCAAATCGGATGTGGATTTCACCCGTTTGGCCAGTGTAGGAAGCCAGCCAGCCTGCTGGGTATAGGAAGGCTCTCTTTGAACAAACAGCCAAGCCTTTGGAATCTCAGTAGTGGGTAATCCTGATGCTTGCCCCAGAGGGAATTATTCCTTATATAAGACTGCTCCCTCCCCTCCCTAGGTGCTGGGCTCAGCCTGATCCCCGCTGGCCAAGAATAGCACCTGACATGAATTGGAGGCTCTTTTTTTATCTTTAAAAATTAATCTAGCACAAAACTGGATTAACAAAAGGACATCCCTGCAGACAAAGCAGCCAAGGTCAGGAGAGACAACAGTTCAGATGTTCCTGAGCGGGGAGCCCCAGCAACATGATTTTACCCTAAATAGGGTCCTGTGAATGTTCATCCAGATAGCTTTTATCAGAAGGAAAATATGCTAGCTTTAGACTTGTGCTGTCTGTCACCAAGGGGGCATGATCAGCAGAGGGACTGGAGGGGGGAGGGGATGAAAAGGTAGAGGGGGGAAGGGCAGGAACCACAGCAATAGAGCTAGGGACTCATAAGAAAATTGTATGAAATGAAGATGTGGGATTGAAATAGAGAGAGACCTTGGTACCAAGCAGCAGTAAAGGGGACTGGGGAACAAAGAGGAATTTTTGGAGGGTCAGCAAAATTAGCTGATTGCATAGGACCCATGCCAATCAAGGCAAGAATGAGGTGATCCATTCCCAGGCTCCTGTGAGAACAAGGTACACTCCAGCTGTGCTCCCGCAGCTTTTGTCCTCATCAGAATGCCATTTCCCCCTAATTTACAGCTACCCCTCATTTGTTCTGTGGGACTGGGCACCGACGGCACATTCGTTCAGCAGCAAAGTGCGATCCTGGCATAGACAACACACCAGAAAATCTGCCGGTTTCAACTTCTTGCTTCTCTCAGAGACCTCAGAAAATTTTAGAACAAATATCTTTTATGGCTCCTCCCCACTAACTCAGGCCTGGCAGCTTTTGTTATTTTGACTGGTCTAATCCACTGGAAATGATTCGTGTCAATGGATTCCGACATTCTCGAAAGGGGGGTGGGAGACAGGGAGCTGAAGGGCTGGGGGCTGGGAAGCGAGGAGATTGGGGAGTTTGGAGAAAGCCGAGCAGTTAAGGGGTTGGTGAGGGAGGTTAGAGGCCAAGGGACTGACTGGCTGAAGGGCCAGGGGCGGAGGAACTAAGCTAGGGAAGGGCAGGGGAGGGGGCCCAGGAAGTTGAGAATTCAAGGAGCTGAGAAGCCAGGAACTGAGGACCTGGAAAGTGGAAGACCAGGAGACTGGGGATCCAGGAATTGTTTTTTATTGGGGGGGGGCAGGGCTTGGACAGCTGGGGGAATCTATTGGGGGAGCAAGTATAAATAAGGATAGATAACCAAAAATGTCATGGGGTGCAGAGCACCCCAGAAATTCTCTGGGGCACATCAAGGAACCTTCTCCTTGAGAAACTAAACCAGAGGACAGATAATGCCTAGAGAGATAAGCTGAACCAAATCGGACTGAGCTAGCTTCGGATTCTTACCCTTCTTTCTGGTCTCCCTTACCCTGGGGAGATAAATTTGGGTGTGGCTGCGGCCTTTGTGTTCCGAAGAGGGATCTGTAGCCACCCCTCACCCAATTCCTCTAGTCACTACCAGTGGGGGATGGTCCTCCTCTCCTCACCCAATTCCCTCAGCTACCACCAGTGAGGGATGGTCCTCTCTCAGTAAAGGAACTTTTCACGGGCAGATGGTCCACCCCTATCAGTCCTCTATAAAAGTACCTTCCAGTCTCCTGTTCGAGGAGATTTGGTACCTCTGAGCCATGTGTTTTATACCAATCTCCCCATGAAAAGTCCAAGGATTTCTTTCATGGTTTCCCTCCCCCCACCCTTCCCTTCCCTTGCACCTAAATAAACTATCACCTTATTCTAACTACTTTTTGTGTGCAAGAGGGTGTAATTCTTTAAAGAGGAATTCCTAAGAACCCCAACCCCAACCCTAACCAACCCGTACCCCATTTCCCCCCATATCAATAGGAAGAAAATGTAATTGTAGTCCCCCAATAAAGCCAGTCATTATTCTCAGAAACAACCCTTTTCTGCTAGCTCTGATTATGCCCAACTCTCAAGAGAAAGGGAAGAATATGAATGCACATTGGTTTTAGGTTGTTCTCTTTCCCCTAAACTAGACCAAGTGCTTTCAGAGAACCATTTCTTCTGTCCCATTCTCCCCCACAGTAAAATCCAGCCTAAGGCTGGATACCCAGAGGCTGGGGGTTGTTGAGGCAAGTAAAGACTCGTTTGTTAGTTGGTTGATTCTATAAACGAACTTGTTTGCAGGTCCTGGAATTAAATTTCTATCAAATACTTTCCTGTTAATGGGGGCATTTGTGTGGGCCTCTTGTCAGTGAAGGACATTCAGCCCCCTCCTTACACAGGTATCTTGTAATTGGGGGCTCCGTTTCCCTCTCGAAGGCTGTCTTTGTGCAGATCACAGATCCTGTGTAAACTCAGCCCCCTGACAAAGGGCCCTTGTGCTCCTGTTTCCTGAGTGCTTCCCATTCACCTCCCTGACTGCATCTCCCCCACAGAGCCCTCAGTGCCTTCCTCTGTTAATAAACGCAGAAAAGATAAGTATTGCTGAAGGACAATCCAACAAGCTACCCAGAGCTTGGGCTTTCACAAGGTTAAGGCTATGAATTTAGGCCATTGCATCAACCTAAGAGAAAAGTGAAAAATTCAAAATAAGTGACTATTTGGATTGGTAAAATACAATTCTACCCCTAGTACTATAATTTGTTTTTTATCGAACTCAGTGAGTTCTTATCCTTTCTTCCTTTGCTCTCCCTTCTTTCCATTCATTCTTTCTCACTGTCTTTTTCCTTCCCTTTTCTTTCTACTCTTGTTTACTCTTACTATCCCCTTCCTTCCTTCCTTCCTTCTTTCCTTCCTTCCTCCCTTTCTTCTTTCCTTCCTTCTATCCCTCTTTCTCTTTCCTTTGTTTGTCTTTCCCCCATCTTTTTCACTTATTCACTCACATTTTGTCTCTTCTTTCTTTTCTTTAATCCTTTCCTGCTTAATAATCCTTTCTTTTTATCTCCCCCAACTACTCCTTCTTTTATTCTTCATTCCTATATTCATTTGTTTGTTCCTTCTTTCCTTTTATTTTCATGGTGTGTGTGTGTGTGTGTGTGTGTGTGTGTGTGTGTGTGAATCTTCTGTATTAGTTGGAAGAACTGTCTTTAGTTTCTCTTAACTAGATAAAGATTTTGGTTTTTGGAGTATTGCTTTTTTCAGGGAGGGGAAGGAGTTGTTTTTCATCAGTTGTGAAATGTTGTTGGCAGAAATATGTAAAAGGAAAAGTTTCAAGTGAATATTAGTCAACCTTCCTCAGTGCACGGAAGAACAAAAGCCAAAGACTGAACACATGCAAAGAATAGCAACAACAAAGCCCTGGTTTTTGATAACAACCATCACTTGTTTTATATTTTAAAATTGTCTTGAAGTTGGTTTGCCATTTGCCCTTGAGAGCCATAGGTATCTTCTTTTCTGTTGTCTTCATAAAGGTGTTGGTTTGCTTTTTGTTGCCTATTTATACTGCCACTTTGGACAAAGTCTTTTTTCTGGTACTGAGTATAGAACTATGAGTCCTCTCTTCTCCAAAGTATTTGTATAAACAACATCCAATCAATCTATAGAAGGACGTGGGATGCAGAGGTTCCCAGAGTGGAGACAGAGACTGACCAGGAAAAGGAATTACGAATGATGGACTTTCCTAGGCTTTGCACCTTCATGCTTTAAGCCTCAGTTTTCTTATCTGTTAAAATGATAATAATCTCTTTCTTATCTATCTTGATGAGATACTGCATATGGAATTGCTTTGCAATTGGAAAGCATTGGATAAATGTGAAGTTATATCAATATTATCATTGATAATTTTTTTGTATTTTAAATCTTGAATGACAGCTATTTTAGGTATATATTAAATTTAAATAACATCAATACTTCCTTCTTTGTCTGCTTCTAAACTTCCTTTTCCTTTTGTCCATGTGTTTTTAATGTCCCAATGATGCATCTTAAAAAAATTTTTTTGAATTATTTATACTACTCACCGACCCACCTCCATAACTCTTCTGATCCTGCTGCTCCCCACTAAATGAAAGTCATTCCTTGTAACAGCATGTGACCTCATGTTGGACACTGTGCAGTGAAAATTATATTGCTCTAGACCCTGATCTCAAGAAACTTACAATCTAAAATAGAAATGGAAAGGGCATGCATGTACATAATAAAAATAGGGAACCAAGAATTGAATGAACCATGAAGAGATCAAAGTTGAGTCAGTTAGGTGGTAGAGTGGATAGAGTGCTGGTCTTGGCATTAGGAAGGTTGGAGTTCAAATCCAGCTTCAGATAGTAGCTGTGTCTTACTAGCTGTGTGGTACTGGACAAGTTACTTGACTGGTCTCAGTCTTAGTTTCCATATCTATAAAATGGGAAGAATAATATAAACTCCTTTACTGGGTTTTTGTGAAGGGCAGGGGAAAAATATATAATAAAATGCTTTGTAAACCTTAAAGAGTTATGAAAATGTTTATTTTTTTTCTGGGGTTGTTTCAAGGATAAGTATATAACGAAGGATTGAGATGGCTGTGAAAATGTCATGTCCAGGTGACCTGAGGTGACCAGAATAGTGAGGGAACCTTGCAGTTAAAAAGAAATTGGGGAATGTTTAGCCTACAGAATAGAATCTGAGGAGACTAAGAGAAAATTCAGGAGGGCAAGGTAGTTAGCATCAGGTCTGTCACGTGGATTAGGCTCATTATGCCAAAAGCCAAAAGGCTGAACTAGGAGCAATGAGTAGAAGCTGCAGAGAAGCAGACTAACAATCTAGGCAAGGAAAATCTTCCTAATAATTAGAACTATCCAGCAATGGAATGGCTTATCTCAAGGAGACAGTGAGCTCTCCATCACTGGAGGTCTCCCAATAGAAGCAAGATGACTATTCCAGGGATGCTGCTGGAGAGAATTCTTACCTAGGAAGGGTCTGGAGTATATGGCACCTGAGGTCCCTTCCCACTCTGAAATTCTGTGATTCTCTAAAAACAGTTCACTCTGGTAAATTCCAGGAAAAAAAATTTACAGAAGTAGAGTTTTAGGCATATACTGAAGCTTTGGGCTATCTATATGGCACCAACAACCAACCAGTAAGCAACTATTAAGCTCCTATCATGTTTCAGGTACTGTGCTAGGTGCTGGGGGTATTTGTCTAAAGAATGAAACAATCTCTACTCACAAAGAACTTACAATCTAGTGGGGGAAACAATGACTGGATTTAGGTAATCAATTGTTATTAAATTAAATGAAACAAGAATAAGTGAAATCAGCTGTTCAGTTCAGTCAGGGTACAATGGTTTGTACACTGTATAGACTTGGCTTTGTAAACTGTATAGACTTGTAAGCCATGGGAGAAGATTGTGGGAGGGTGAAGGCCAGGGTATCCCAGAACCAGCTTCTATAATAGGAGAGCTAACTGTTAAATTTTCATTTTATTTACACCTTGAAAATGGACAAATACTACATATTAGGGCTTAATGTATTGTTTTCTTGATAGGCAAGACTTTTTTTTAGTTTTCAACATTTGTTTTTATAAGACTTATAGTTCCAAATTTTTTCTCCTTCCCTCCCTTCCCTCTGCCCTCCCCAACAGAGAAAGCAATCTGATATAGGTTGTATATGTACAATCACATTGAACATATTTCTGCATTAGTCATGTTGTGGAAGAAGAATCAGAACAAAAGGGAAAAACCTCAAAAAACAAAAAAGTAGAAACAATATGGTTCAATCTGCATTCAGATTCCACAATTCTTTTTTTCTGGATGTGGAGAGCATTTTGCATCGTGAATCCTTTGGAATTATCTTGGAGCATTGTATTGCTGAGAAGAGTTAAGTCTTTGATGGTCAAGACTTAAGAAAGTGGTGAAAAATATTAATAATGCAGATTAAATGTAAAAGTGAGCTGTGTGTGTATCCTCCCTTCCCAGAGAGCTATTTTGTTAAACATTTAACAGCAGGCTTCTGGGATGGAGGGGTACAGCTAGGGGTGAGGCGGGCTCTTATCAGCAACAAGATGGTGAAGGGAAGGGTTTGGGCAGGTTTGAGAGTGTCCACCCCACCTGAACAGAAGCAGATCCAGTTGTTCTTCAAATCTTCTCCAATGATGACCTCCGGGACTCACATCCAATCTTCCTTTCTCTGTCCCTAATGTAATATGCATACCTACGAGTCTATCCATGTAGAAGGGTCCAGCCGCATCTAATATGATTATCCTGCATCAGGGCCTGAATCTGAATTCAAGCATAGGCATAATGTGGTTAAAAACAGGAATACGTGTGTGTGAAGCCATTTGCTTTCACGTGAAGAGAATCATTTTTCATTTGGCTGATGCACAGAAACGGAACACGACCAATAACGTGCTGTTAATGCAAGAAGAATTGAGCTTTATTCTTCATAACTTGGAGCCCTTGTATCTCACAGGATCACCCCCTGCCCTTCTCAGCAGCCTGCATGTGTGACAGAAAGGTAAATTAGAGAAGGATCTGACACAGGAGCCTGTGTGTGTCTTGCCAGAAAAGACACATTCCATTCACATTATTATTTTTTTTAATAAGAAAAGGATTTCAAATGAATTCATTGTGAGTAGTGACTTTTAGTAGTGATTTTACAGATCTTCAAGATGTCCTTGTTCATTTTCTTTGATTATGCTTTGATTTAAAATTCTGGGCTCATTAGGTGCCATAGAAAGAAATCTTTACATAATTTACCAGCTCCTTTATATGAAGATTTTAATAAAAGGAATATACCTTTAAATCGAGTCACAAAGGCATGTGACACCTTTGAAGGAGAAACTTACATTCCCAAACACAATAAACAGTCTTTTATTACTATGTTAATTTGGAAAGCAGGTCATGGGAAATTAAATTGCTTAAAATAGGTCACCAATTATAACTCCGCATTCTATTAAAATCAGAGCATCTCTGAAATCTTTATTAGTTTATTTTAATTAAAGGCAAAAAATATTCAGAGTTAAATTATTGCCAGTTTTATGTTTTGCAGTGCTGTGGACACACTTCTTTTATTATGCAGTGTAAAATACTGTGGATCATGTTCAATTATGATACCTCGATCACTCTTGGTCTCCTTGCCCAGAAGTCTACAGAAATCATTTTGTAATTTAAACCCCAGCAGGAGAGACCAGAAATGAATGATTAAAAAAAACAAAACAAGTTAAATCATTATTCATAATAAACAGAGAAAAAGTTTCAACTATTTGAAAAAATACTGTTAATCTTAAATAAATATAGTACATAAAATCCTTGGATTGAATTAGCTACATGGTTTCAGATTGGAATGTGTATGATCAGGTTGACATTAATGGCTTAATATCACTCTCTTTGAAGAGGCTCAGATCAAGTCCTCACTGGACAGAATCACAGAACCAAAGAGTTGAAAGGGACCCTGGAGACCATGTAGTTCAACTAGTATTTGGCTAGAATGAAAAAAAAAAGTTCTTAACTTGAATAAAAAACCTCTTCTGACTCCTTTTTAACAAATTATTGAGGGGCAGCTAGGCAGTGCAGTGGATAGAGCACCGGTCCTGGATTCAGGAGGAACTGAGTTCAAATCTGGCCTCAGACACTTGACACTTACTAGCTGTGTGACCCTGGGCAAGTCACTTAACCCCAATTGCCTCACCAAAAAAAACACAACAAATGATTGTCTATCCTTTTATTGATCATCTTTCTTTTGGGGTTTGGTAGAGATGAACTTGGGAGGCCCTTTCAATTCAAACATATGTATGAATAGGCAGAAAGAATTCCAAACTTGGAATCACAGAACATGGGTTTGAATTACAATGCTGTCACTTACTATCTGGGTGATTTTGAGTAAATCATTTAATCTCCTGGGACCTAAGTTCTTCATCTGTGAAATAAAGGGGTTGGATTAGATGTCCTTAGAGGTCCCTTCCAACTCTCCATATATGATCCAATGAAATCTCTCACACTTGAAGGGAGATGTATTGATCATTATTAATACATAACTACACCAAAAATCCCAGAATGACCCAGCAACCACAAGGATAAATTTGGATTTGACTTCATTTGACATCAGCTATTGGTGTGAAAGGGAGGATTTTTATCCTATAGGAATCACTTGAGGTACCAACGTTAGATATAGACATCTATGTTCTTCCTTTCCTTATCACCATTCACTCCAGTATATTTAACCCTAGGCTTCCAAAGGTAAAAGGGGAGGATATTGCAAAAGTATCCATGGAAAATTCCATTTGGGAAAAAAGGTAATTGTCCATTTATTGAGGAATGGTCAAACAATTATAGTACATGAATATAATATTAATGTAATATCAGAAATAATGAACCTGATGAATATAGAGAAGCATGGGAAGGCAAGAATTGATTCAAAGTGATATAAGAAGAACCAGAAAAATAATATGCACAATGACTACAATAATGTAAATGGAAAGAACAACAACAAAATAATTGAAATTGAATGCTATGGAATTATAATGACCAACTTTTTCCCAAATGATAAGATATAAGAATGCAACCCCTTTCCATCTTTGCAGAAGTGGTGGACTATGGATGGGTATGGAACACTGCATATCTTATCTCACTTGGTGGATGCTTTAGTTATTTTTATGAACTATTTTTTCTCTTTTGTGTTACAAGGGATGGCTCTCTTAGAGGGGGAGGAGGAACTATGTCAGGAAATGTAGGCAATGTAAAAACAAAATTATCAATAAAAATTTAAATACTACTTTTAAGTGAATGGGAGCAAGAAGTCACTCATGTAAACTGAGCTTCAATCTATGAATTGCAGTGAGTTAGATGAAGCATTTTCCAATAAAGACATCCCTTATATAGTCTAACATGACCCTTGGAGCCCTGTTGATAGTGTTATGGCAAAAAAAAAATCATTTTGTACTTGATTTTGAACAAAGATACTTTCCCAAATGGGCTATTTGCTGTCAGTATTACTCTATTTTTATTGCAATTTACCTATGCCATTTCAATCTCAAGTTAAAAGCACACTAAAGTAAGTGCTGCTTTTTAAAAAAAATTATTCTTAGAAGAAAATCACTCTTGGTAGTGATACATTTTATTACAGATCATGGAGTTACCTTTTGATTATTAAGGAAGCCTGGGCAAACATGCTATATGTCTATGTGCATGTGTCTATGCATATACATATATAGATATATGTCCATGCTGGGTAGGGGTGATATGAGGTAAAACAGAGAAGGAGAGTTGCAAAGCAATAAAATTATTTTTGTGAGAAGCTACCTCATTGATTCAGTCAGTGAAGACTAAATAGACTGAGGTCTTTCTAGCTACATTCCTCTTAAAATGGAGGCAGAGTTTCCATTTTTATTCTATGCTTGTAATTCTCAGCAAAATCTTACATTTGCTTATTTGCTTAAAACCTCTTCTCTTTGTTGATTCTAGGCACACATGATTCACATAGGAAGAAAAACACATGACTTAAAAAGCACCCTTTTGCCCAAGGCTGTGTCTAGTCACCCTTAGAATATCAGATTGAAAAGTGAAACGTTAAGTTGGCTAGTTTTTATCTATGGGGCACTGAATGGACACAAGTGCTTTTGTTGTTATCTTAATTCACTTTACTATTTAACGGACTGATTCAATTGCTTCAACATCAAATAGATAAATACAGAGTTTCTAACCCAGCTAGAGAGAAGCTGTATGGAGGAATTTCAAGAAATATATATTCTTTTGGGCTGAGCACCCACATGTGAGTGTATAATTTCCATGAGGTAGGAGGAAGGGAAGGAGAGAGGAAGGGAGAGAAGAAGGAGGGAAGGAGGGAGAGGGGGGAAGGAAGGAAGGAAGGAAGGAAGAAGGAAGGAAGGAAGGAAGAGGAAGGAAGGAAGGAAGGAAGGAAGGAAGGAAGGAAGGAAGGAAGGAAGGAAGGGGCAGCATTGTCCAACTGGAACTGGCCAGTTGTGTCCCCAGTGGGGCAGCTGCTGGTACTCACAGATTGTTTGTCCTTCATTCTTGAAGAGGACCAATGACATCTGGAAGATGAGGTCTTAATTTGCAAGTGAATTAGATTTAAGTGAGGCAGGGCTTTAATTAATGGAATGAACAAGATGGTCTAAGTCTTGATACATTTATCAGGAGAGAATATCTCTTTAATTGAGCTATAGAATCAATCAAAGGTATAAAAATAGTTGTGAACAATTCCCAGACACCTTTGTGGAATTGATCCTGCAACAGAGGCATAAACTAGATATGGTGTGTGTGTAGGGGAGAGTCCTTAATAAATTAGGAAGAAGTAAAACATTTCTGAACAATTGGATAAATTGAGATGATACTACACAAGAGATGTATTGGGAATGGTTGAAGAGAATCAGTCATTCCCTGTGTGGCTTGGATAAAATTTCAAGCCAGTTCAGAGCCCAGTATTCCAATATCAGGTCAGCTTAATGGCAGAAAAAGTTCCAGTCAATCCCTAGAGAGGAAATTGCTTGGGAGGGAACGTGATGAGGAGAGAGTCTCTGTCTCCTCCCTTCTATTCCCTCCTCCCCTGAGGAAGACATTACTGAAAAACAGATTTGGACTTCCTATCAGTAATGGTAAGAGCATTCCAGAATAGCCGTGGCTGGCAGCTTTCAACTGGAGCCCCCAAATGACTCAGTGCCAAAGGACAGCACACCCCTTTTCTTCTCCATCTCTTCAAGCTTTAGGAAGAAGAATTTGTTTTTTATCTACAGAAAATTGGGAGCCAAGGACAAACTAGACATACTGATAAAAAGGTGACTTCAGGACTGTAGGCAGAAGGCAAGGCTCAGAGCCTCTCAAAGAGCTATGCCCCAGGGGAACTTCATGGGGACTCCAGGAAGGGAGAAAATGATTTCTCTTTAACTGGGAGCTTTGAAGTATCTATTTGCCACATGAGTACTCTTAAGTTTAGGTCCTCTTCCCTTTAGACTCTGAATGTACTTGTGGGACAGTGTATCCCAGACTTATCCCACTGTATCTCAGAATATCAATTCACCAATATGATTCATTACCTTTATCTGGATTCAGTTGCATCTAAATATTGTTTTAATTTATATAATTGTTGGTTTAATGGGGATAGCACAGAGAGTACACGGAGGTTCTCTGTCTTGCCTCCAGCCAATGATGAAACAGTTGGTCCCTTCACTGGCCACTGATCTGAATAAGCCAATGACTCAGTGGACTTTAAAAAGGGAGTGGACTATGCTTCTCTTCCTTTCTTTCCCTTCCATCCTTTAGGTAGCATCTTGTAACTCAGAGACTTCCAAAGAGGGCCAAAAAAGGACTACTCCTTTCTCTACTCTGGCCATATGGTAGCATCTGTATATTATTCTCTGGTTGTACTTTCTCTGTTCTGAATAATGTTACAGAAGTCTTTTATGTTTCTATGAATTTCTCAAAATACCTATTTTTTCCTTATGTTTTTCTCCTATGTAACACTTGCCAACTCCATAACTTGGTAGTCCTCAGTGATCCTCTTTCAACACTTCCTAGCTGTGTGACCCAGGGCAAGTGATTTAACTTCTAATTGCCTCAGTTTCCTCAGCTGTAAAGTGGGGATAATAATAGAACGTACTTCATAGGGTTACTGTGAGGGTCAAATGAGATACTTGTAAAGTGCTTAGCACAGTGCCTAACACATAGTTGGCACTTAATGTTTATTGATTGCCCCATTGACTGACTTTTGATCAAAAGCTAGAAGCTAGGAAAAAAAAATCTCTCACCTGGTTTTCAAAGATTGCTCACCTATATTGGGGTCATTTGTCAGGGAGCAATCAGAACGAGGTTAGTTTCTTATGACCATAGAATCATAGCTCTTGATCTGGAGAGCACCCCAGACACCATATCATTCAACCCCTTCATTGAATAGAGGAACAAAATGAGGCTCAGAGATGGAAGCATCTTGCCCAGATTCACACCAGACTCCCCCTTCAAGCACTGGGATACTGCTCACTGGAAATTATTGCCAGTAGCTTAACTGCTCAAATCTGGGTTAAAGTATTTGGAAATTCCAGTGATGTGAGGTGTTTCTAACTGGAGGCTTCACCATCAGTACTTTATTTTTCCTAAAAGGACAAAGGAATTTCATTTTCTTTGGTGAAATGGATGAATGATGTTGATCCTCATTCTGATCTTTATAATCTACTTAGAGTTAGGAAGAATAGTGTAGGTTAAGGAGGTTAAGAAACAAACATAGTCCTGGGACTCAGAAGAACTAAGTCCCAGCTCCAATTTTTCTATTTAACAGCTTGTGTGAACTCAGGCAAGTCAAAACCCCTCTCAACCCCTCCCTCTCTTTCCCCTCCAGCACCTCTGTTTTGTCATCTGTCAAATGGGAATAATCATTGCTGCTTGGCCTCTCTTATGGGGATGTTGTGAGCACCAACTGAGATAATAGATGTGAAAGTCCTGTGAAAAGATAGAAATACTTTATAAAACAGATGCATCACCAGGTGGTTTTATTATCAGTCAGTTTGGTAAAATTGCATTTTTTTAGCTTTTTCCCCCTAATACATTAATATACAAAGTCAGATGCTATAGAGCCATAGGTAGAAAAGGTCCCTCTTTAGCACAATTGACTATTAAAAGTCTGTGATCGGGGCAGGCTACATGGCGCAATGGATAGAGCACTGGCCCTGGAGTCAGGAGTACCTGAGTTTAAATCTGGCCTCAGACACTTAACACTTACTAGTTGTGTGACCCTGGCAAGTCACTTAACCCCAATTGCCTCACTAAAAAAAAAAAAAAAAAAAAAAGTCTGTGATCATAAACACTGGAGAAGGGAGTTCACCAGATAGGTAGGTAGGAGTCATACTTACTTAAGAGAGAGAGATTGTAATTTCTGGGCCTGGAGTCAGGAAGAACTGAGTTCAAATCCACTCTCAGACACTTACTAGCCATGTGTCTCTGGGAAAGTCGCTTAACCTCTGTTGGCCTCATTCTCCTCAACTGTAATATGTAATTTTTTTTTTTGTGGGACAATGAGGGTTAAGTGACTTGCCTAGGGTCACACAGCTAGTGTCAAGTATCTGAAGCCAATTTGAACTCAGGTACTCCTGAATCCCGGGCCAGTGCTTTATCCACTGCACCACCTAGCTGCCCCCTGTAATTTGTAAATTCTAATAGCATCTACCTTAAGGGTTGTGAAAATCAAATGAGATAATATTTAAAAGCACTTAGCACAGTGCCTGGCACATACTAGCCACTATATAAATACTTATTCCTCCCCTTCCTCCATCTTTCTTCTTTCCCTTCCCTTTTCTTTTTCTATTCTTCCTTTCCTTCTTCCTTCCCTCCCCCTTTCAAACACATTCAGTACCACCATACTTCCCAGAGAGGATATTTCTGGTTCAGTGGTGAAAATTAACCTGGAATTCATTCATGTCTGGGCAGCAAGTGGATTCACTCTCTGGTCAGCTCTTTGGCACTAATACTGTCTCTGGGCACTGTCCAGTTTCAGGAAGTAGTCACTTTGTTGTTCATTCTCATATCCAGTCTGAGGAATCATCCCCTTGCTACAGAAGAAGTCCCCTTCAGGGTCAGTGAGAACTGACATCCTTCGCTCTAGGCATCATGGAAGTAGAGTCTGTGCTGCTTCTTTTTCCATCAAATGAGGGTGATAAGGGACTGGAAGGGACAGCATCATTTCTGGTGGTAGTGATAGAGTGGGGTAGGGGTGTGGTAGTTTATATTTTGAGATATAATATAAGTTTAAATTAAACTGTGGGTTTAAACCCCAAGATTATGGGCATATGTATATATGTAGAATTACATATATACATGCATATAACGTATAAATATACGCACCAACGCACAGATACATTATCCCAGGCTCAGCTAATTCTTGACACTGGGAACAGTATTCCCTGACATCATGAATTCTAGTTACAGAGAAAACAGATTACACCATTTTTGCAGGGGTGAAATATGTATTTGCAGGGAATAGGCAATCTGATTTTCTCCCCTTGCTACATAAGCGCATGCAAGCACGTAGCAGAGGGGGAAAGATTGGATATTCAAATCTTTTGCCTCAGCAGCACAAAATGTCTCGGTCGGTCTGGCGGAAAATATTGTGATAGGAAATTCAGGCTGCAAATGTAACCCTGTAGAGCTGTCTGTCAATTCATTTGCAAAAGAAAAAAATGTAGATGCTTTCCCCCCCATCCTTTGCATCCTGAGGTTTTCCAGCCAGTTTTGCGCAGTGAGAAATCAGACCTAACTAACCCCAGAGATGAAAGTGTAAAGCTCTAAAATGCAAACAGATCAAGAGAATATCAGTTTGTTATTGGTGGAGAGGGGATGAGGAGAAAAAGAAACCAGAACTTGGAGACCTTGGATATATTTAATAGTAAAAAATGTGGAGGTGGACTAGTCTGAACTGCATGCCACTGAGGGGATGAATTCTACCCCAGCCAGCATTTCTCTCTCCAAATCATCTTAACTTCCTTCCCAGCCCTGTTGCCAGCCTCTCCCCTTGGCTGGAATTTTTAGGTATCCACATACCAGAATGCATTTTCCTGCAATCCACTTCAGCCATAATCTGGACCCCATGTGCCCCATGTCAAGGTCATTGGAGAGGACTCTTAAAAGAAAAGACACCAAAGCAATCCTATAAAACACCACTTCTGCTACCATCTTCCCTGCCCTTCCCCCCACCCCAATAACTTTCTTGTAATTCTAAAAAACTGGTGTCAAAAAGAATGGTTGGCAAGCCTCGGGTCTTCATGCAAATGTGGCCCCTTAGCTCCCCCTACACCAACCCATCTCTGCATGGGGTAGCTCCACTGAGAAGATTCATCTCCAAAATCCAGCGGCATGAGCCTTTACAACACTCAGTCCCTTGTTCGCTCTTGCCTTTGTTTCTATTTGACTCGCACACCCAACTCTAGCTTCACTGAAGCACACTGGGTTCCATTTGACCTATAGTTTCAGGTGTATTATGATTTATAGGCATCTGAGAGGTAATATGTCGGTGCATAGGGTAAGGTGAGCCGAAAGGATTTTGTGAATACAGCCGCTCCTGAGCATTTTCCTGGGGCTGGAAAAGGGATGATAGAAAAGCAAAAATGGCTTCATTCTATGCAGGAATCTTTAATGATCCCCAGGAACCCAATTTTCTCCCCTCTGCATTTTTTTCTCTCCCTCTTTTTCTCTCTCTCCCCACTCCTCCTCTCCCCAACTGCTATATTAGCCTAAACAATTGTTTTCATCTTCTTTTACAAAAATATTCCTCACCAAGAATAGAGCCTGGTTTTCTTTTCAAACCATGTGAACTTAAGTTTATTTTTTATTTGCATCTTGTTTACTTAATGTCTCAGTTTAAAGGGGAGTTTCTAAGTGAACCAGGGTTTAAAGTAGTTTCTTCCCATATGTGAGAGTCAGAAAGCATGGGGGTTTTTTGCTAAGGGGAAATTTCCTGACCTACCTCTTGAATGTATCACCAGACAGACCATTTCTGAAGCAAGAAGGACACGTCCAATCAAGTCTCTTGGATAAATTAATTTTTCTCTTGAATGTTGAGTTGGGAAGAAAAATGGGAGCCTTGAGCAATAGAGCAAGTGATACCAAGTACTGAACTTTAGCCCCAGAGCCCCAGTGATTCTAAACTCCCCTTGTTAGAAGCTTAGTAGTCTGGAAAAAGAATTGTGAATATGTGATTATTTATTTGTTAAATCTCACTCTTTGGGCTATGTCTATAGAATGCCAAAACATACAAATAAAATGGAGGAAGAATGTAGACCAATTCCAAATACCTGGATGTTGTGTTGTATAGATAAAGGATCCAGGTTTAGGGGATATTTCACTTTTGATCCAGATGGCTAGAAACAAGCATCACTTAAAAATGCTTTTTGTGACCTATATTGAACTGTCAGTCTTATTACATGAACATTTCCCAGCAGACCATGGAAATCCCTGTATTGCATGGTCACTGGATAGAGTTTAGGAGAGAAATGGAGCATCTGAGGGTGATGCTCTGGTGTTATTCATACAACTTCACTAAAGGGGTTAAGGTAAAAGGTATAGATGGAGGTCGGCATTTGTTACTGCCACTCTCTTCATCCTCATGAGGAGTCCAGGCTACCTCTTGATCTGTGTCAATTTCCTACTATATTAGGTCCATTGTGTAGAAAGATTCCAGGACTGACAAACAAAGGAACTTGAGATCTAGATCCAACTCTACCATGGAGGCACTGCATGACTTTGGGCAAGTTACTTCCTTCTCTGGCCCTCAGTTCCCTCCATGACAAATGAAGATCATAATGCCTACCCAATCTACATTAGAGTTGTGCTTGAGGATCAAATAAGATAGCCCTTATAAAGGTACTCTGAAGAGTGTATAGCACTGCAGATGCCAGCTGCTGCTAGTGTTATTATTAACAGCTACAAAATGAAGAGAGAGGAAGCAAATGTAGGGGTTGGAAGAAAGAGCATTCAGTCCTTATACCTCTCTTGGAACCCAGATGCTGTGCCTTTGAGCTCAGATTCTAAGCAAGTGTATTTAATAACCCAGAAAGTTCTGGTGTTTGAACCCTTAGCCCATGCTGGCAACCAGTGATAGTTATTTGGAGAAATAAGTCATTACTAAAAGATAGATGGGAGTGGCTCCTAAAGCATGACTTCCCCTCCTCTCCCCTAAATTCTGAATAAGACTGTCTATTTTGTTTTGACAGAGTCTGCTAAAATGACATTTGACATTTTATAACACTTAAGGCAAGACCCAAATCCTGCTCAATTGCTCCCTCCTCCAGGAAGCCTGCTGTGATTAAGCTGACCCTCACCTAATTTCATTTTTTACTTCTTGTCCTTTTGGCATTGCTGGCTCAGATCGAACTATTCCCATTTTACTTGTTTATGTCTTAGAAAAGTCCTCAAGGGTTTTCTTTTTCTTTTCATATTTGGCTTTATCCATTCTTTTTTTCAGACAGACTAGAGGTTTTGCTAGGCTAGGGGAACAAGCCTTCTCTTCCTTTTGTCTGCCCTTTCCATACTTAGAAAGGGACTGGGCTCTCAGCCCACAGTGTTGTTTAACAAACTCACAATAGCAAACCTACTCAAAGCCGAAAGAATCTTCATCCATAGGAATAAACCTTGGGTGTCTTTTTTTTCTCAACCTCCAAGAATTTTGCCCAACGTTAGCCAAAGGGGCAGAAACATGATTGAAACCTATAGTGGGATGACCTATCAATTGTGGAGACTGACTCATTCAGGAAGTTTAGTCAATGGAGTGATTATTATTATTTTATTGAATCGTGTGAATCAACACTTATTCTTTTATCTTGGAAATGGCGTTTGCTCCCATTTGAACTGAGAGACCTTTTAAGTGTGAAATATTTGGGGGAAGATGAGGGACACTGTGGCTTATTGGGGAGACTTATTATAATAAGTGGAGCCAGGTGGCATCAGTGAGAAGATCCCTTAAGGAGCACTGCAGAGATTTTAAAAGAGATGAAGCTGACTGAACTAGAGGAGAAAAGGAGGGGAGGGCATTCAGAGGAAGGAGGAGTGGCCTATCTGCTTCTTCCTTTGAGGAATGAAGGCAGGGGCCAGGTAAAATGAAACCGTACCTGTAAGACGGGCCACGAAAGCCTTTAGATGGTTTCCTACGGTCTCCAGTATGGGTCGTCCCAATGTGTGGTGCATTAGCTAAGTTAATTACAACAGCACAGAGACTCACTGCAAATTGTTTCCCAGTTAAAACTGAGAATTCACTGGAACAAGGAGTGCTAATTATATTCCACTTGTTACTGCTGCGTCTTGTTAATATTCCAGCAGCTGCTTCAGCAAGATAATGATGGTTCCAGCAGAAATTACTGAACAAATAGATTTTTAAATCAGTAACAACATATTTACCAGAATGTTTTTTTCCTTCATACACAAAGTTAAGCCCTGCCAGAGTCGAGCATTCATATTCACTGAAAAGTAGAGATAAAAAAAAAATCAACACTGCCATTATTGTGATAATTTAACACACTTAAAGAAATGAATCCAGGGAATCTGACTGATGCAGTAAGTCTCCCATCTCCAGAATGAGCGTGTAGATACAATCCTCTGCTCAGATTTAGTTCTTTATAAGCTGAACTGTTTCTCCCTCATCTTTATGGTCTATTTTGGATTAATTGTGTTGTATTGTAAAAGATGACATCTAGACATACAGTCTGCTGATACGGGATTGTTTTAATGCTGCATGCTTGAAATTCTATTACCATTTCCCTTTGTCAAGGCTATTGCAATTGGTTGCTGTCTTGCTGTGCAAACAGATTTAAAAATTGCTGTTATGACAATGAAGCTTTTTCGTACCTTCTAATGTTAGATAAAATGATGCTGGAATAACAGTTACCAAAACAACAGGACTCTCAGATTGGGGACTGGATAAACCCCTTTCAGTGACGTGCATGAAAACGGGTCTGGTTGTGAAAACCATTGGAACAAAGGAATGCAAGCTGTCATTTTAATTTCCTGTAATTATTTCAGTTGTTTCCCATGGAAATGATGAAATCTTTATTCCTCTAGGTTTCAAATACCATATTTTCTCACCTAATGCCCACTGCTGCCTCTAAAATGCAAATGTGTTTTAAACAACTGGTTGAATAACTGGTACTCTGGAATACAATCATTTTCTTTTCTTCAAATGGGGCTATGCGTATAGATAAAGCCTGAGACTGAAGATGGGAAAAATCAACGTTTACATTAAAAAGTGTCTCTAGTATTAGAGATACTCTTTTCTTAATTTGCATATGGTCATAAAATTGTAGAAATTGTGTAAAATTATGAATACTAAATGGTTTACTATTTAAACAAAATTATGGCTCCCAATGATTTTTTTTTTGTAAGCACACACAAAGACATCTACTTATCCGGCTACTTGGAGTTAGTTGAATGATCTTCAGCAAATTGACTCACATCCAGGGCCTTCATTGCTCATCTGTAAAATGAGTTAGTTGAACTAGATGACCTTCTACCTAGCTCCTTTCTAGCTCTTGGATATGAGCAATGGCATAGTGGAATCCAGAGGACCTGGGTTCTATTCTTCCCTCTGATACTACATATCTGACCTTAGGTGAACCCTTAGTTTCTTCATCGTTAAAATGAGGGGATTGGATTGAATGGCTCTAGACACATAAATCCAAAGAAGAAACCACTATTTATTGTTCACTAGTTAGATAAGGTTGACATTAGCCAGATATCTCTCGACTTGAACTGTGACATAAAAAGAATACGTATTTTAAGGTTTGCAAAGAAGTTTCCTCACAATAGCACTAAGAAGTAGAGAGTATAAATATTCAATGGACCAAAGATTTCGAGCTGGAAAATACTTTATGGATTTTTCTAGTCCAACTTTCTCATTTTATAGATGAGGAACTTGACTCAGAGGGTAAAAGTGATTTTTTTTTTTTTTGGTTACCCAGGTTTTAAGTATCTGAGGTAGGATTCCAACCCAGGACTCCTGGCTCCAAGTTCAACATTCTGAGCATTGTACCATGCTGTCCCATGTATTATATAGTATGAATTATTATATTATTATATGTGTATTTTATCCTATATATTTCTGCCAAATAGGTTTCTGTTTATTTGCATAGGTATACCTTCAGAGGCATATTTGTAGGGGCAGCTAGGTGACACAGTAGATAGAGCACTGGCTGGCCCTGGATTCAGGAGGACCCCGAGTTCAAATCTGGCCTCAGACACTTGACACTTACTAGCTGTGTGACCCTGGGCAAGTCACTTAACCCTCATTGCCCCATCAATCCCCCCCCAAAAAAAAAACCAGAGGCATATTTGTAAACTTGTGGAAAATCTTAATGAACTAAACTAGCTATTATTTAGCAAAAATGAAATTATGATGAGAGTTTAAATGTTAAACTTTCTTCAGGTCAAGGACTTTCACATATTTCTTCCATTTATTTGTTACAGTCATTATGAACAATTAATATATATTAAATGGTGATAATAGAAGTCATGATCACCCAGGCCAATTATATCACCCAATCAATGCTGACATATAATTGTTATTATTGTTTATCTAGGTATGGAACACTCAAAGAGTTTCCACATTTTCTCTGCCAGAATTTCACTCTATCAAAATCTTACCATCTCCACAAACCTAAAACTTTGAGGTATGCTGGGAGGGATGCATCTCTTAGAATGTTTTACATTCCCTATGATCAAACTAGTTGGGGGTCCAGAAGCAAATAATTAGTGTCCCCATTATTATATATATTTTATGGATTTGTGTAACATCCTTGAGTTCCTTAACACAGTGGACACAAGCTATAATGCCATGCAGCATGATATAGTTGAAAGAACATGGAGGTGGGAATCAAACAGCCTAGGTTCCTTGTGCCACTAACTAGCTGTGTGTCTGCGGTTATGTTACCAAACATTTCTCAGCCCTAGTTCTTCAACTGTAAAATTGAGCCCTGATTGCCTTGCCAATCTCAGAGTGATACTTTAATTCTATAAAGAAAAAGGATGTGCTTTCCAAATTAAAAATATTAGGTAAAATATGTGGGTTATTCTTCTACCTAAGACAGGTATGATATAGTTAATATTCATATCCTGGAATGGTTTGTTCCTAAAAAGGGCTAATATGTACTTCTACTAATTCTTTTAATTGTAATTCGCACTCTCTGGACACCCCGTATCAGGCCATATAACAGACTAGAAATATCTTTTCCCCATAGGATTGAACTGTTTAAACTATATCACCATATATGAAATTGTTTAATTTTGAACTTTAAATTTAAATGGTGTGAAATACCTTTTGATGGGGGCATCTATGCAAAAAAAAATCTTTCCTTTATGTTATCAGATACGTTTAAAAATATTCATCACCATAATCATCAGAGATTGTAGGATTCTTGGGAACTTTGAACAATCACTCAGTCCTATCCTATTAATGCTGGGCAGGAATGAGCCAAAAACATGTATTTCTCATCATCACACAGCCTTCCATATTGAATTAATAATCCAATAGGGGCTGTCCTGAATCAGTTACTCTTTCACCTAGTCCCCTTTGTGATCAAGGACAAACATTTCTGAGATAATAGAACATAAGATGCATTGGGGATATAACAGACCAGGCTTGGGAGTTGGTCTATCAGCGGGAGGAAAGATTTTTTTCTCTTTCTTGTGATATTTGAGAAAACAGGACTGGTTTTAGCACTCTGCTCTGATGACGACCAAATTGGTCTCAAACATTATAGTCAGAATTGAGCTTTTCCAAAGAGTCATTCATTGTTCAGTATGATTCAACAGATTATTTCTTAAGTGTCTACTTAAGAGGGAAAGGTACTATGAAAGGCAGTAAGGATGCAAATAAATAAATAAAACAACATGTTAGATGCTATAAGAAGTTTAATGGTTGTGATTTCTCTTCCTCATCTCTGGATTTATTTTAAAGATGCCAAAAGAGGCAGTGAGATGGAGGAATGGTTGATGTGGAAAGGTTTTGGGGGGTTTCTTTTGAGACCTTTAAGCTCGGAGTACAAATTCAATTTATGACAGTAAGTGAATAGAATTTAAATACATTAAGTTTGATTTTATGCCTGCTTTTTTTTTCAGGCAATAGGGGGTTAAGTGACTTACCCAGGGTCACACAGCTAGTAAGTGTCAAGTGTCTGAGGCCGGATTTGAACTCAGGTACTCCTGAATCCAGGGCCGGTGCTTTAACCACTGCGCCATCTAGCTGCCCCTTATGCCTGCTTTTAAGATGAGTAAACTGAGACTTAATTCTACTATCGCCAATACCACCACACCTCCTCACCAAAGTGACTTGTGACTCTTACTTAGAAACTCTTTGTTTGCAAATTGGCAAACTGGGCCTTCCCAAGGTGAAGAAAGTTTTGTTTCTAGGTGTAAAACAAATCAGCTATACAAAAAAGTACTTTCTTTGAATTAAATCTGTGACTTAAAAAACAATTAAGATAATAGAAAATCCTCAATGGTTTGGCACTCAAGGAAAGTGTTTTTCAAAAAGAAAGAAGATCATTTAAAAACTCACTATTAATTCAATAAAGTATGCTTTTAAAAATTTAACTCCATCATTTTTTAAGCCCAGAATCCATTTTTTCTCTTCATTTGAGCAGGTCCTGTCAGCCAGGTTTCTGCATTTAGTCTCTCTCTCTCTCTCTCTCACACACACACACACACACACACACACACACACACACACACACACACACACACATGAATCTTGTTCCTTACAATACCATAGAATTTAGTAAAAGATGGATCTTTGTTGGAGCTCCACCCAGGAGTGTGTAGCTGTGACACAGGCTATATCCTCAATATGACAAGGTTTCAGCTAAAGGCTAGGGCAGACTTATAAAGCAGAAATCAAGGACAAATCATTAAAAAAATAATCTAAAATTGAGGCTGGATAACCTTTGAGCTTCCTCCTAACTCTAAGTCTTAGTGAGCCATTTTCTTTTTCTTTAAGGAGCACAATGTTTTAATGAATGAAAGGATGAAATAACATTTTAATGCACTTTAAAGAGCACTGGTTTTGAGTAAGGAAACCTCGGGTTTAAAGCAGTTAGGTGGTGAAGTAGATAGAGCATCACTAGCCCTGGTATCAGGAAGACTTGCATTCAAATGTGACCTCAAACACTTACTAACTGTGTGATACTGGGCTGGTCACTTTTACCTTGTTGCCTCAGTTCTTCATCTGTAAAATAACCTGGAGAAGGAAATGGCAAACCACTCTGATCTTTGCCAAGAAAACCCCCAATGGGGTCATGGGGAGTTGGACTTAAGGGAAATGACTCAACAACCACAACTTAGGTTTTGAATTCTGATTTCACAACTCACTGCCAATGTGGGGTTGAACAAATCTATTCTTCAGAGCCTCAGTTTATTCATTTGTAAAAGGGGCAAAATACTTGCACTAACCCTATCATAGGGTTGTTTGTGGAGGAACAAATGAAAAAAATGTATTTAAAGGTGTTAGTAATTCCAATTAATTCAGTGAGCACTTATTCAGGGCCAACTGTTGTAGTGGAAGACAGGGTGCTAGGCAATGAGAATACAGAGACAAAAATGAAAACTAGACAGTGCCCTCAAAAAGCTGATATTCCACTGAATACCCTATCATGTATTTTAAGTTCCAGTTAATATGATCTTTCCCTCTATTCAAGTTTTCCTCTAGCATCTCATTGTGGTATGGAGGTGACATGGGTTCCTCAAAGGCTATGCACCAGCAGAGCACAAGCTCTGGTGACTCTTCCTAAGCTGAGAAGTGTTCAAATTCAGGCCTGGTGACAGACTGTTTGCCATCTAAGGACCATCCAAGATAAGTTTGAAGAAATTTCTTACCAGATGTTTTCTCACCAGGTAACAAACTGTTTTTGAAAACAGTTAAGGCATGGGAAAGATATAATTTGTGTCAGTGGAGAGTGTCCAGGAAATATGAATGTTTTTTAAATATCTGTCTATTTTCAGAGGAAGTGAAAACATTTTGTTATAAAAAGTAAATCAGGGAGGCTTTTATCTTTTTTTCCACTTTGCAAAACATAACCGTCTTGCTCTAAGGACTCAGGAAACAGATTTTAGCCATTCAAAAATAGAGTTTCTGGGCTTGTGAGGTCAAAGATACAGAATCAAAGGATTGTGCATTTTTGAAGAGACCTCAGATATCATCTATTTCATTTTACATCTGGGAAACTGAGGTACACAAAGGTTAGATGACTTGCCCAAGAGCCACACAGTGGTAACATCAAAATTGGGATTGGAAGACACAGCCAATAATGGTCTTTCCACTATACTGTTGACACATTGGGTTCTGTAGTGATCCCTCCAGTGCCTCAGATGTGATCTGAGTGTCCAAGAGGTTATAACTATCCTTCACTCTTGGATCTCACTACACCCCACTGATTTGAAAGAACAACCCCCTTCCCCCAGGTCACATGCTATCACTCCTCTGATTGATCAGGTTGATTCATTCTGACAAGGAGTAAAAATTAAATTAAACAGGGCACAAGGAAATGTGGGACTGTGGAAGGAGAAAAGGAAAACAGGAATACCAGTCAAGAAACCTATGTCTAACAAAGGCTCAATCACTAATTGCTAAACCTGTAACATTATAAACTTGGATATGTCAGAGGGCCTATAGAATCTCACAATTTTTGCATCCCTGACAAATAGTCATGTAGCTTATACTTACAGACCTCTATTGATGGGGGACTCAGTACCTCCAGAAGCAAAGCATTTTGCTTATGTCCAATTTTACCATAACTTCTATTCATTGCTCTGAACTCTGTTCTCTGAAGCCAAGTGATCTTGACTTGACAGACTTTCAAAAATTGGAAAAAGGCCATGAGGATCCTTTCCTTGATCCCCAGTCCTCTCTTCTTTAGCCAGTTATTTCAACTGCTCAAAATGGTATGATAGCTGCATCTTATAATATACATTAATATTATGATCATCTTCCTTTGGAGTTAATTTCTTGGTGACTTTACTAAAATCCTTTTTAAAATGGCTGAGAACTACATATAATACTCCAAATGTGTCCTGACAAGGGCAGAACGAGGAACTATCACTATCTTTGTTTTCTTATATTCCAGCCTAAGATTCTACTGTTGACTTTTGTTGAGCTGAAGTACACTAAGAGCCCAAGAGGAGAGGGGGAGGGAGGGAGCAACAAAAAGAGAGAAGATGAGAGAAAGGAGAGAGAAAAAAGAGAGACAGAAAGTGTCAGCAAATGTATGGGTGAGATTATTTTTTAATGGAAAGAACAGTTGCAATATGGAAAATGTGCTATATTTGAGTCAGAGAACATGAGTTTAAATCCTGTCTCTTCTACTTAGAGGTTGTGACAGTGGGCAAATCACTTAACCTCTCTAGACCTCAGTTTTCCCATCAATAAAATGAGAAGGTTGGACTAGATGGCCTCTAATAATGGTAGCATTCTTTGCTTCTGTGAAGTAGCTTGTATTTCTGCCCTACCGTAACTATATGTGGCTTCCAACATGGATTGACAAGTAGTTACTGATAAAAGTCCATGAAAGAAGTAGGATCAAGTTTTATATAATTTGTCCCAAAAGGGTTTATGAATTTAGGGTAAGGAGAGAGGATGCTGTGTTGGATCACTGACCCCAGAGCTCTTGAATTGAAGATCCAGGGGACAGAGGCTTGTTAGACTTTCACCCGGGAATATATGATGTGAAATTGTAGGGAGTGGGGGTTATGTCAGCTTCTCTCTTGTAGAACTCCATAATTTACAGTGGAGGAGAAAAGGATGAGTTATCCCCTCCTCCTGGAGGGACCTGAGTTTACAGAGTACATAGAGGAAGCTGTGTTCATTAGCTCTTCCTCCCTGATGTGAGTAGTTTAGGGTATGGGGAGGGGAAAAGCATGTCAGCACCCTCTTTTTTCACCAAAGAATCTAGGGGCATAATTTACTTTTCTGTGTCTTTGAGATTCTTGGAAACCAGACACTTGGTTTCAAGCCTCTGCAAGAAGGGTTTCTACTCCAGGAGGTTCCAATCCTCAAACATGTTGATGACCGTGAAACTGGCTCCCCATTGTTCTTGTTCTCATCCCTGATATATGCACCACAGTGATGAAATCCAGTGAGCTATGAGGAACCTGACAAATCATCAGTGCTACTGTAGCCAGGAGCCAATAGCATCCTATGGCCCAGAATATCTTCAAAGAAGCTGTTCTAATTACAGCATGCATTTTACGCAGTGGTCCACTGGGGGGGAAAGCCCCACAATTGCTTATCGGTTTACCATTACAACCTTTTATTAAGTTTTTCTCTTTTTAATTAAAACAGGGAGACAAACCCGCACCCTTATCCTATCAGCAATCTTTGCTGGTAAGTCTGAGGCAGCTTTAGTGGACTAAACCCACTTGATTACACGCTGTGATCTTATGAGGTCTGACAGCTTCATGTATTAATACAACGCAGGCAGATTAGCATGTGTACAGAGGCAATATAGCCTCCTGTTCCAGCATAGCCCACTCATGGGTTCTAAGAAGAACTATTCTTCTCTTCTCTGTTTGATCTTCTTGTCTATTCTGTAAATGGGAAACAAAGGAGGCTCCCCCACCTTCCTTCCACCTTGAATAGAAATGCTGGTGGTGCCAGAAAGAGGCCTGGGCCTGCATTTCACTGGCATTGTTCAAGAAGGGAAGTGAAATCACATGGCCTTTGCCCAGAGTCAGTGCTGGTTCATTTAGGAAAAGGAATCTGGGGTAGTCCCTAGTCCAAGGATACAGCCATTCATGAAAGATGGCTTTATGGGAGGAGTGGAAGAGGGGGTTGTTGGGTGCAAGGTTCAGGGCACTTTCTTAGATGGTCAGCAGCTGTGGTATAGTGGGAAAGGGCATTGAGTTAAAAATTCCTCTTTTTAAAGAATTAAAAAATATATTTTCAATTAATTTTCCTCTCCCTTCCATCTCTTCCTTCTTAATTTACAACTATGCCCCCAAAGCCATGAAACTGTGCACATTCTTTGAGCTAATGGTCCCACTATTAGGTCTATACCCCAAAGAGATAAAGAGGAAAAGGACCCATAGGTGAAAAAATATTATAGCCATTTTTATTGTAGCGGCAAAGAACTGGAAATTAGGTGTGGGTGGTGTCAATTAATTGGGAAATGGTTAAATAAGTTATGGAATGAGGATATAATGTAGTATTATTGTGCTATAATAAATAATAAAGGAGACCATTTCAGAAAAAGTTAGGAAGACTTGTATGAATTGATGCAGAGGGAATTGAGCAGAACCAATAGAACAATTTATACAACATTGTAAAGGCAAACAGCCTAGAAGACTTCAGAACTCTGATCAATGAAGTCAATCTTCTGTGGGACTTTAAGCAAATCACTTAATTTCTCTGGCCTCAGTCTCCTCAACTCTAAAATGAAGGAATTGGACTAGATAGTCTCAAGGGCCCGCCCAGCTCTAGTTCTCTGACATCATGATCCTAAGCAAACATGCACTAAGGACTATGATCTTTTCCATCCTGCTCCCTTCCCCTCCACGCCCCAGCCCCATAGACAAAGGAGGAGAGCCATGTTCCTCATTTTCCTATTCTAGATTGATCTGATGTTTTAAGTTGGGAACGTTTTTTATCCTTTGCTTGTTTTGTGCACATTGGTGCATCTGCTTAGATCTGAATCTAGAGAAAGGGGGATGGAGAGTTTTTATAATGCCCATTGTATTAAGCCCTAAGTACCTCTTTGGTGCTTTATATGAGACCCCAAGTGTCAGCATAGATACAACCATAGGGGGCAGAGAATGCTCAGCTCTGTAGTTGGTACGTGATAGAGCATTGTTTGTGGGTAATGAATACTTTATTACCTCACAGATCCAAGCCTTTCTTTCATCAAGGTGGATTTTTTCCCCCATTTCAGATCATAGCATCATCTTTTTTGGCAGTCACATCACTCCAATGGCTCATATTGAGTTTGTGGTCCACTTGAATCCCCAGATCTTCTTCAGAACAACTACTGTCCAAATTAAGAGAACATGGAAAAGTTTAAGTGTCTGATCTATGCATAAGAGAAGAATTTGGGACCAAACAAGAAATAGAGAGCACTGAACATTATAGAATAGATAGTTTTAATTATATAAAATTTAAAAGTTTTTTGCACAAACAAAACCAATGTAACCAAAATTAGAAGAAAAGCAGAAAACTGGGGGAAAATTTTTGCAGCAAGTATCTCTGATAAAGTTCTCATTTCTCATAGATATAGAGAACTGAGTCAAATTTGGAAGAATACAAGTCATTCCCTGATTGACAAATCGTCAAAGGATATGAACAGGCAGTTTTCAGCCAAAGAAATCAAAGCTATCTGTAGTCATATGAAAAAAATGTTCTAAATCACTATTGATTATAGAAATGCAAATTAAAACAATTCAGGGGTACCACCTCACATTTATCAGATTGGCTAATATGGCAAAAAAGGAAAATGATGAATGTTGGAGGTGATGTGGGAAAACTTGGACACTAATGCATTATTGGTGGAATTGTGAACTGATCTAACCCTTCTGGAAAGCAATTTGGAACTATTCTCAAAAGACTATAAAACTATGCACACACTCTGATGTAGCAATATTGCTGCTGGGTCTATATTCCAAAGAGATTTTTTTTAAAGGGAAAAGGACCTAATTGTACAAAATTATTTATAGCAACTCTTTTTGTTGTGGCAAAGAATTGGATATTGAGGGGATGCCCATCAATTGGGAATGGCTAAACAAGTTGTGGTATATAATTGTGATGAGATATTATTGTGCCATAAGAAATGACAAGCAGGATGATTTCAGAAAAACTTGGAAAGATTTACATGAAATGATGCAAAGTGAAGTTAGCAGAACCAGTACACAGTAACAGCAATATTGTATGATGACCAACTGTAAATGATGTTGGTACTCTCAGCAATACAATGATCTAAGCAAATCCCAATGGACTCATGATGAACTGATATTGTTCGAATATAGACTGAAGCATATTATTTTCTCTTTCCTTCCTTCCTTCTTTCTTTTTTGAGTCTTGTATAAAATGACTATTATGGAAATATTTTGCATGAGCACACCTATATAACCTATATCAAATTGCTAACCATCTCAGGGAAGGGGGAGGGAAGGAAAGAAGGGATAGATTCTGGAGCTCAAAACTTTTTTTAATGTTAAAAGTTGTTTTAACATGTAATTGTGGAAAAATAAAATATATTTTAAAAAATTATCAAGGAAAACTGCAAAAAATGGAACAATTGCCATCTAATCATGCCTCCTTTAACTTATATTTGTGGATTGATTATTTTGTATCCAAGCGAAACATTTTACATTTATCCCTATTGGATTTTATCTTATTAGATTCAGGCCAGTGCTCTAGTCTAATTTTTTTTGGGGGGGCTTTAGATATGTGTCATGCACCCCTTGGCTTATGGAGCCCTGTTTAGAATAATGTTTTTAAATGCCTAAAATAAAATACATGGGGTGACAAAGGAAACCAATTATATTGAAATATGGTGATGAAAATATTTTTTTAAAAAGTTCATGGACCCTAGCATAAGAACCTCCAGTCTAGTCTGTCTGTATCCCAACTCCGTCATCCACTGTATTAGCAGTCTCTCCCAGCTTTGTGTCATCTGCAAATTGCTATCTATGCTTTTATCCAAGTCATTGGTAAACATGTTAAACTGCACAGGGCCAGGTACAGATTACTGGGAAGCTTCACCAGAGAACCTTGACTTTTACCTTGACCACAGGCTTATCTCAAAGGGAGCCATAAAGAAGAGTATGGATGGTTCAGTGCCATCTATCAAAGGGCACATCCTCATGATAATGGGTCACCTTTGTTTTAATAGGATCATGGATCGAGAGTGGGAAGGAGTCCATTTAATCCAACATCACTCCCCCCATTTTCATTTTATATATAGGAAACTAAGAGGAAAAGTTATTTGCCCAAAGCTACATAGGTAGTAGAGGCACCTAGGTGCACAATGGATAGAGCACTGAGCTTAGAGTCAGGAAGACTCATCTTCATGAGTTCCAATTTGGCTTCAGACATTTACTAACTGTGAGATACTGGGCAAGTCACTTAACCCTGTTTGACTCAGTTCCTTAACTGTAAAATGAATTGGAGAAGGAAATGGCAAACCACTCCAGTATCTTTGCCAAGAAAACCTCAAAAATGGATTCATGAGAAGTCACATACAACTGAAATGATTGAACAACATAGATAGTAAGTAGCAGAGCCAAGATTAGAGAGTTCTGGTCTTCTGAATCCAAATCCAGTATTCTTTCCACAGTACTGCATTATCATGTAATGATAGCAAACATTTCCATAGCATTCTAATATTTACAAATTGCTTTATAGGCATTTTTTTTCATTTGATGCTCTCCACAACCCTTTGAGGCAGCAAGATGGTACCATAGTGGGTTTGGAGTCAGGAAGACCTGAGTTCAAATCTAGTCTCAGATACTTAGCTGTGTGACCCTGGGCAAGTCACCTAACCTTTGTTTGCCTCAGTTACATCATACAAAATTGGAATAATAATAGCACCTTTCTCCCAGGGTTGTAAGGATTTAAATGAGATATCATTTGTGAAGCATTTAACACAGTGCTTGGCACATAGTAGCTGCTTAATAAGTTTTTATTCCTTTCCTCATTATTATCATTACTTGACATATGAGGAGATAGAATCTCAGAAAGGTCACATAGTTTGTCCAGGTTCATACAGCTAGTATGTATCTAGGTTGGTTTTCAAACTCAATTCTTCCTGATTCCAAATCCAGGACTCTTTCCACTCTTCCATGCTAATTATCATGATATCTTGTTTTGAGATCTATCCAGAAAAGCATTCATTCAATTATTTTTTTTTTTAGTGAGGCAATTGGGGTTAAGTGACTTGCCCAGGGTTACACAGCTAGTAAGTGTTAAGTGTCTGAGGTCGGATTTGAACTCAGGTACTCCTGACTCCAGGGCCGGGGCTCTATCCATTGCACCATCTAGCTGCCCCCATTCAATTATTTTTAAAATTCAACCAAGTTTATTAAGTTTCGGCAGTGACAGGTCCTGAGAGTGAATGTTAAAGGAAGAGAATCAAAGATGAATAAAACAGTCTCTGCCTTCAATGAGATTATGTTCTGATGGGGGAGGGGGAGGGTGGTAGGCAGGAGATAAGATATTTGGCCTTTAAAAATAATAAAATACTGTAAGAATTGTAGTATATTCATGTGTGTTCTACCTAAGATGAGACAGATCACAGTTTCCCTACAAGTCTTAGAGAGAAAAAGACCTGGCAAAAAAATTCTTCTATCTGTGGTCAACTTAATCATAAGCATCTCTAAATGTAAATAGGCTAGTTCTCAAATAACAGACCTACCCATCTATTTATGGAGCCATATCCAATATCAATACATAAATAGGATCATAGATTTAAAGCTTGAAAAGACCTTAAGGTCATCTAATGCAACCATCTCATTTTACAGATGAGAAAACTGAGGCCCAAAGAGGTAGTATCACTAGCCATATAATGGAACATCACATAGTTCATGCCCCAAGGAATAGTCATGTCCCTAGCTACATATGGCAGGGCCTTTTCCCCCACCAGCAATGACTAGAAGATACAATTGAGTTTGTCTCTATGCCCATGTAAATGAGATTTTTAGTAACAGCCTTTCTTTGCAAAAATTCCCTTATATTTAGTGATTGGTGTAATGCACATTCATAATAGAGTTGTAATAGCTGCCCACCTCTAGCTGACAAACTTTATAAAGCATTCTCAGTCTTTCTGGAGAAATGATTAGTGCCCAGCTGACAAACCAATGAACATTACATTGGCCTTATGAGGAATAACAGACAAACCTTTTAATATATGAGCTCTCAGAAAGTCCCAGCCCAGAGCCCAAGTGAATAATGGTTATGCCCCAAGTAACACACCAGGGTCATAAACAGTCAATCTTCACCAAGAGGAAGAATGAAATATTGGTTGATACCATTTTTAATAAAGAGAATGAATTAGGTTTTAAATATCATGGTGCATCTTTAAACTGGGTAGGACCTAGACTTGCATGCCAATTAGCAAGTGAATAAGAGTGACAGGGGTCATTGGCCAGTAATTACCTCCCAGTCCACTTTGCATGATACTGGGCATTGTGTCCACCCCAGGACCTAGCAATCTGGCCACCTGCTTAGGATGGCTGTGTAGATAACCAGCTTTGTCTGCAGAATTAAAATGGTGGCTTTAATCTCATCATTAATTCCTAATTCCACCGGTTCAATCAGTCACATGATGAACAATGCATTATTCCTTGCCTGTATTTGCTCTTTTTTTTAATTAGAGAAAATCCTTCTACAATGTCAAACTTAATTTCAGATGTTGACTAGGAATATACCTTATTCAGCAGAAAAGCAGTCCCAGGACACTGAGAAGGGAAAGAGTTAAAAAAATGTATGCATCCCCTCTCTTCAGGCTAAGCATTAAATTGGAAGAATTGAATCAAAACTCAACTATGGCTTAAAAAATACCTACAAACACAATTGTTATTAATATTTGTCTATGATTACATTTACAAAATATGTGTATATATGTATACACATATATATTAACCCTACACACTACTTAGAAACGGAATATGATGAGGGATGAATCAAAATGTAAACATGCACACGATTGGGCATTATTAATTGGGCACCCGCCACCCTCATTATAACACCAGCTCTGCCGAATGCTGGAGAGAGCCTGCTGTAATGGGGTGGCTGATTATAATGGGGTAGAAGGCAGCTGGGGGTCAGGGAGCACCGGCGTTGTTTCTTGTAACAGGCAGCTGTATAAGGAGCACCGAATGTTAATTCTTTGATTTATTTTTATACCTGTCAGGCTAATGATGTTGAAGTATAATGCAATTCAGCTGACGGGGTTGAATGTTCAACCTTTAAGAACCAAGAACTGCATGAGGCATGCTTTGCTTTTTTTTTTTTTTTTTTTTTTTTTTTTTTTTTTTTTTGAGAGGGGAGAAAGGGAGGGAAGATAGAGGGGAAGATGAGAGATGCCCAGATTAGGATTTTCAATTCATGGCTCACTCCTCATGTCCTACCTTTCCCCTTTATATTTTTCTGGCATATCAAAGTGACGACTCTTTGGTGTTTTGGTGGCTAAGGGGTTAATGCTAACAGTTAAACCATTTCTCTTGGAGGTCTCAAGTCTTGTACATGTTGCTATATTGACATCAAACCTACATTTTGCCTTCCATTGTATGAAGGACAGATCTTGAGAGGATCAGGAAAAAAATAAAACAGCACATACAGCAATGCATCTTCTTTTGCTTGCTATTTGATGATCACACTCCCTGCCCCCCACCCAAGTATGGGGGGAGCCCTAACTTTGCATTTCAATGGTTTGGGTTTTTTTTCTTATTAATCCATCTGCGCACACAGAGGAAGAAAAAAAATCCCTTTCTGTGCTATACAAGGCATAATTTAAGCAGGCTTCGGAAATAAAAGGCAGAACAAATGTTATTGTTATTCTCAATATACAGATGTTTATTCTCAGTTCCCCCCTCCCCTCCCCCCTTATTTCTACTACTGTCTTTTTGGTGACGACATAAATAGGACTTGTCTCTTCACCATCTCCCAAAGACTTTTGTTTCCTGGGACAGCAGCCTATTATGATGTCACACACTAAAACAGTTATAATCTTCCCCCCCCCCAACGTCTTAATAGAAGACAATGAAAAGAACCATATTGTTTTGTGACGGCACTAAATAAAGGAATTGTAAAGAGAGAAAGGGGAGGAAGGGAGACAAGCAAGCAGTACCTTACCTTGGACACAGCATCTTTTAAAAAAAAATTAACTATGGGAAAGGATTGGGAGGTATCTCAGAGTGAGAGGAAGAAGAGTTTTTCCCACTGATCATATGATGATGAGTGGTGCTTTCACTGTGTGATCATTCCTTCCTTTGTGTTGGCCATTGAGACCTCTCTGAGATCAACCCACTTAGTTAAGGAAGGATCCCTGAAGTCACAGTCATTCTGATGCATTGTCCTTCTTATTCTTTTTTTTTTTTTTTGGTGAGGCAACTGGGGTTAAGTGACTTGCCCAGGGTCACACAGCCAGTAAGTGTTAAGTGTCTGAGGCTGGATTTGAACTCAGGTCCTCTTGAATCCAGGGCCAGTGCTCTACCCACTGCGCCATCTAGCTGCCCCCATTCAGATCCATTGTCAATGCTTGGACTTGAGAGCTGATGAAGATCAACAGAGTTTGAGTTGTATAATTTATGAGATATAGAACTGAGCAAGAGGCATTGTAGAAAGTATTCAATTCAATTTGTCACAGAATCTTAGAATCCTAGAAATGAAAGGGACCTCCCTTCCTGAAAAGCATACCCACTGCAAAATTCCCATCTAGGTCTCTATCTACTTCCTGACCTCCAAGGATGGGGAACGAACTACATTCTCCTTTTGGACAGCTGTTAGGACAGTTTTCCTTCTCATTTTTTGGAGCTAAGTTCATAGAATCTCAGAGCTAGAAGAGGCCTTTGGAGGTCATTTAGTCCAACCCCCTCAATTGGCTGATGAGCAAATATCCCTTAGCCACACATGGGTTAATGATAGAACTAGGATTAGAAACCTCCTGGCTCAAAGTTCAGAGTTCTTTCTCACGCATCATATTTCCTTTATGATAACAACAACAGCAACATTTATATATCGATTTAAAGTTTGCAAAGAGCTTTATATCTACTATGTCATTTAATCTTCACAACAATTGTTATTATCCCCACTCTACAAACAAAGAAACTGAGCTGGAGAAAAGGTAAATTATCTGCCCAGGGTCACATAGCTAGTAAGTGTCTGAGGCCTTTGAAAACCCAGAGGAGGTCCTATTAAAATTGCCAGAGAAATTAGGAAAGATTAGTATAATCCATGAAAATTTAGGGGGCATTTGAGAGGGTGTTACTTTATAGACTTCCTTGAAATTGGAATGATTTATCTTATTGCAGTGAGTTTAATTTGCGGAAAAATCTTTCTGAAGAATAAGAAAATATTGAGACAAGATAAATGTCAACTTTTAAAGGCAACTCCCTCCCCTCCCCATAAGCTCACTGACAAACACAACATTTCATGTTTGTGAGAATCAGCTGTAACTGGTGATGACGCCCTTTGCGAATGTAAAGTGTTTTTGGAAATAGGGAAGAAGAGCAGTCCCGATGCTTTGCTGCAAGTTTGGAATCTTGGAAGTGGGAAAATCATTAATTTCTCAAATTTGCACTTGGCAAAATATTTCTCAGCAAAAGTGGCGCCTTTGGAGCCACTTTGGAGCAATTTGGCCACTGAGGCAGACACGTTGCTATTTGTTTCAGGAAACTATTTTTTGGTTTCATACAAAAAATGGTGCCAGATTTGAGGCAAACCAGAAAATTGCTCCAAATTTTTGCCAAGTCCTTCAGGGAATAGAAGTTTAGGCAGTTGCAAAGCGATCTAGCTGCTCATGTTACAGATGGTGAGCACCTCAGCTCAGCTCAGCTCACATTGAGATCATAAGCAAGCCCAGCTCTGGAGAACATTTTGTCTGTCATTTAGTTTTTTACCTAGTGTATACACACACACACACACACACACACACACACACATTCATACTCACATTTTATGTTGTAACTCTTTGTGAAAACATTCTTTCAACTGGGCAGCAAGTCAATCAGTGTGTATTGAGCACCTACTGTGGGCGCCACATTGCTAGGAATACAGAGGTGAACACCCCACAATCTATCTGGACATACAAACTGCTGGCCCACTTTTCAGTGTTTTCAGTATCTGATAGGACAAACATGTAATATTTTCTTTCATGCTTAGGTGTTATATCTCCCTGGATAATTCCTTTTCTTTTCTATGTAACATTTAGGGAACATTAGTTAAATATGGTCAGATTAAGCCCCTGGTGCACAGAGACATAAAGGTTATGTCTTCCTGACACCAAAACATCTGGATGACAAGTAAAAAAAAATCAGTTAATTACCTGGATATTTGTCCAACACAACACCAAACATCCATCCAGATGTTCCAAAATTGCTCAGTCATGCCTGGATATTTGGAAGCATCTGGATTGTATGGCATTATGTAGACCAAACATCCCAAACAACAAGCTTCATTTTTTCATTCATCACCCAGATGTTGCAGCAGCCATGTAGATTTAATCAGTATCTTTGGGCTTCAGTTTCAAATTCTATAAAAATAAGGGGGTAAGACTAGATAACCTCTAGGGTCCATTCCAAATATAAATCTTTGATCTCATAATTTAGCAAAAATAGGGAACGAAGATTGGAGGAATAGATGATGACGTATACTTTGTTTGCAAGGGATGCTCAGTGATGTGCAGTACTATATTCATAATGTGTCACCCTCCTCATATGAAGATGCAATTGAGTCAACAAAAATGCCACTTCAGTTTTTGTCCCTGTAGTATGATGGGCTACACATCCACAGCTTTTTTGCAGCAACCAATAGTGATTGGAGTTGGCAGCTCAGTCTGTGGTCAATATCATTGATCAATTGGTGGCTGAGGTAGACTCAATCTGGGGCTGCAGTGAGAGATCAGACAGTAGCCAGGCTTGGGCATTACTCTGTAGCCATGTTAAAGGACATAGAAATGAAGGTAATTGGCCATGTTAGTTCTATAGTCCTGGCCAGCTTCTCACCAGATTCTAACCCATTGGCACCCAACCATAATCTCTAGAATCAGTCACAGAACTTGGCTTTCATCCCTCCAAGGAATCCTGTTCTGAAACAATCATGCACAACTTTTGCATGTCCAGGTCTGCTTCTGTAGATGTAGAAGAAATAACAAAAATAAAAAATCAGGTCTAGGTGAAAAAGGGATATGATCCAGGCTCCATGTCAGGAGGGAGAGAAATTGGGCTTTGGGAGAAGATGGTGAATGAGTCTGGGTTTATGGGAGGACCCAGGGATAACCATTGAGGATTGGTATAGTTTATTATAGTCTGAAAAGAAATACCAGGAGAACTGTGCAAAGGCCCTGCCTACTAATAGTGTGGATTTGTGGATCAGTTGTTAATCACACTGACCTGAATGGAGTCATGGGGTCCTTAAAGAGGATATTTCTCTCCTATCTTTTATGAAAGAAATATTGTAGGAGGGTCTCAGCTTGACTGCTCTTCAGACAGATTGCTACTAGGGTCTAGTTTGGGGGAGGACCTGCAAAAAAGACTTCTCCAAACATAAATATCTAGTGTTGAGAAAACTGGCTCTCAGATGGTGTAAGTGCTGCTTTGGTATAATGGCAGGGTAGGGGAATGGGAGTTTGAGGTGACCTAGAGCCATTTGACACAGTATTTCCTCCCCTTTTTGCCACCTCTTCAACCAAAGGCCATGGGTGACCAGTGGGAAACTTCCTTTGAGTATAATTGCTGCCTCAACTTCCTCTCATGAGTCTTGATTTTTCTCTTAACTGACTAGAGAGTGGGAGGAGTTTTTGAGCAAACCTCCAACTTTCTTCAGGTGCTTAGAACTCAGTGAAATTCCCCAGAGATGCCTCCTGGTTATGTTTTTAAAGGTTTCCTATGGATGCTTAATACTCTCTCTCCAAAGACTGACAAAGCCCATTAACCCAGAGAGCCAATTCTTCTAGGGTGATTTGAGATCCTGGGGAAAGAAAGTATCTATGATTTGGCTCTTTTAGCCCCCTTAGAAATTTTGGCCCTAGGGTTAATAGAGAGCTCTGGTTTCCTTTCATCCTCCTCTGTCATTAATAACACAAATATACCAAACAAATTAATTCCTCCCCCAAAAAACTTGTAATGATTTTTTTCTCTGTTAAGTTTTCAATTACATCAGCTCTCTCATTCTCATTAGGAAGACACCAGCCCATCTTCATTAAATGTGAAACTAACTTTCCAGCAGCAAAGAGGCCCGGGTGAAGAGGGTAATGATTTAATTTTCTTCATTTCAGAGAATTACATCTCTTATCCTGGGGCAATCCGTCTGTAAATGCAGACAAAGTGCCATTTGAAACTCCATTTACATTACTAATTTGATGAAGTTACTCAGAAGCCACCCCTCCAAGAAGTACTAGGCCTATTGGCCTTCATTTTGTGGGACCTGCATCTCACCAGCAGACACGGTGGGTCTGGAGGCAATGGGGGAAGAAAGGAAAGAACCAAAATGCCTTTCACACATTGAGCTTGTTGAAGAATTAAGCTCAAGTCACTTAGCTTTTCTGGGCCTTCATTTCCTCATCTGTAACATAAAGGGGATGCATTATATGGACCCAGGTTCTTTTTCAGCTCTAAATCTGGATTATGGACAATGTAGTAGCAATGTTTCAGGAGGCAGTTTGAGTCGGGAAGATTTTGTCAAGAGAAATTGTTTTTCCTGAATTCATTCACTAGGTTCAAGTCACTGAGGATGAGATGGATGGGGAACTAACTGAAGTAAGAATTTGCATATGTGACTGGTTGGTGATAAAGTGTTTCTTTCCCATTTAGTTGGTCTATCTTCCTGAAGTACCTTTAAAGAGCCTCATAACTCCTTTCCTCTCCACCAAACACACACACACACACACACACACACACACACACACACACACACATTTTCTTTTTTTTTGTATTTATTTAAATTTTTATCATAAAGGTATCTTATTATTTCCCAGTTACATGTAAAGATAGTTTTCAATATTTGTTTTCTTAAGATTTTTAGTTCCAAATTTTTCTCCCTTCCTCCCCCTCCCCGAGACAGAAAGTAATCTGATATAGGCTATATATGTACAATCACATTAAACATATTTCTGCATTTGTGATGTTGTGAAAGAAGAATCAGGACAAAAGGAAAAAAACCTCCAACAAAAGGTAGAAACAATATGGTTCAATCTGCATTCAGAATCCACAGTTCTTTTTTCTGGATGTGGAGAACATTTTCCATCATGAGTCCTTTGGAGTTGTCTTGGATCATTACACTGCTGAGAAGAGTTAAGTCTATCATAGCTGATCATCACACAATGTCACTGTTACTGTGTACAATGTTCTCCTGGTTCTGCTCACTTCACTCAGCATCAGTCCACTTAAGTCTTTCCAGGTTTTCCTGAAATCTGCCTGCTCATCATTTCTTACGGCACAATAGTATTCCATTACATTCATATACCACAACTTGTTCAGCCATTTCCCAATTGATGGATGTTCCCTTGATTTCCAATTCTTTGCCACCACGAAAGAGCTACTATAAATATTTTTATACATGTAGGTCTTTTCCCCCTTTTTATGATCTCTTTGGCATACAGACCTAGTAGTGGTATTACTGGGTCAAAGGGTCTGCATGGTCCCATAGTCCTTTGGACATAGTTCCAAATTGCTCTCCAGAATGGCTGGATCAGTTCACAACTCCAACAACAATGCACTAACACATGTACATTTTCTCTTAAATATTTGAGCTCTAAAATAATCTAAGGAAAGTAGGAAGAATTTGGTTTCTCAAAACTTCCCTAAATAGAGCTGTGTCTGTCTTCTCTCATATAATTCCCTACTTAAAAAAAAAAAAAACCCTTTCTAACATCCTTCCTTTTTAATCCCAGCTTCTCAATCTGGATTTGCACTTCTAGCTCTATGAAGCCTTCTCTGACCTCCCCAGGTCTCTCTGACCTCCAATCCTACAGTTTTTTGTACATAAATAATCACACTTGTTATATTCTTTATTCTGTGTCTTTTTCCTTTGTCTTCCCAATAAGTGCTCAGCACATTGTAGGGTATACAAAAAGGTTCAGTAAATACATATTGACAGACTTGTAATTCTATTAGACCATGAGCTCTTTGAGAGTTGGGAATGATTTTTGCCCATCTTTGTATTTGAGACCTTAACATAGTGTGTGGCACATAATAGTCACTTAATAAATGCTAGCTGATTGACTGTAACTAGGGTAAGATGATCAGAGTTTTCCTCCAGGGCACCTAAATTTAGAAGGTGTTGGCAGTACTTTTATTCTTTCAGCAGGAAGAAACACTGACCTTAGCACATACTTAGAAAGAATATAGACTTAAAATAGGAAATCACCAGATGGTGGTTCTCACCCTAGGTGAGCTTCTCCCCAGCCTCCCTCCTTCCACAGCCTCTTACAACAGTCTTAAAGTATTTATTTCAGGGTCTCTCTTCCCTGGGAGCCTTGAGGTTTTTACCTCACTAGCCCCAAATGAATTTGATAAAAGTTGATTTGAGAGAGCCTTTTGTGCTGCTTGCCTGGGTGCCCAGAGTTGGGACTGGAAGGGATTTTAGCAGCATATAGTCCATTAATCTCATTTTATAGATGAGGACACTGAGGTCCTGGGTAGTTGTGATTTGCCCAAGGTCAGATAGGTGGTTGTGGTTAAGTGTCAGAGGGAGGATTCGAACCCAGATCCTCTGACTCTATAGCTAGTGTGCTTTCCACTTCACCATACTGCCCTCACTAGCTATATCTCTGCTTATTGATTTACTGAAGCCTTGTCTTCCCACTTTTCCTCATCTAGGAGAGGCAGCATGAAGTAGTGGAAAAAGTATTGATTTGGGAGTCAGAAACCTTGGTTTCAGATTCAAACTTTAATGTTTATTACCTAAATAATCTTGGGCAATTATTGGCTCTCAGTTTCCTCATCTGTAAAATGAAAGGGTTATATCTGATAGCCCCTAAGGTCCTTTGCTTTGTTGGAAAGGAGACTTTAAAAAAATGTCATTCTTGGGGGCAGCTAAGTGGCGTAGTGGATAAAGCACCGGCCCTGGATTCAGGACTCCCTGAGTTCAAATCCGACCTCAGACACTTGACACATAACTAGCTGTGTGACCCTGGGCAAGTCATTTAACCCTCATTGCCCTGCAAAAAAAAATAGTTTATCAAAAAAAAAAAATGTCATTCTTGACTCCTCACTCTTATCCCCACCCCCTTCCAATCTGTTGCCAAGGCCTGTTGATGTTACCTTTTCAACATTTCTGGAATATACCCCTTCTCTACTCTAACACTGCAGGCCCTTATCACCTGGCACCTGGACTATTGTAAAAGCTTGCTCACTGGTCTCCCTGCCACAACTCTCCCCCTCCTCCAGTCTATCCTTCACTCTGCTGCCAAAGTAACCTTCCTAAAACACAAGTCTGACCGTGTCCCCTTCCTACTCCACATGCTCCAAGGGCTGCTTATGATCTCCAGCATTAAATATAAAACACTTGCATTCAAAACCCCTCATGACTTGCCCCCATTGACTTTCCAGTCTTCTTGTACCTTACACCATCCCCAATGTACTCTATGATCCAGTGACACTGGCCTCCTTGATGTTATATGAACAAAAGATCCCATATCCTGGCTATCCCACATACCTAGAGTGTTCTGCCTCCTGCCATCCCTGGCTTTCTTCAGGTCCAAGCTAAAAATCTTCTACAGAATGCCTTTCCCAGTCCCCCCAAATTGTTCTCACTCTGTTGATTATTTACTATTTTCCCTTTCTATAGCTCATTTCAACATAATTGTTTGCATGTTGTCTCCCTCCATTAGACAGTGAGCTTTTCGTTTTGTTTTTTTTTTAGGTGAGGCAATTGGGGTGAAGTGACTTGCCCAGGGTCACACAGCTAATAAGTGTTAAGTGTCTGAGTCTGGATTTGAACTCAGGTCCTCCTGAATCCAGGGCCGGTGCTCTATCCACTGTGCCACCTAGCTGCCCCGACAGTGAGCTTTTTGAGAGCAGGGAGTGTTGTTTACCTTTATTTGTACTCTTAGCACTTAGCACAGTGCCTGACACATAGAAGGAACTTAATAAATGTTTACTGACTGACTCTATTACATTCCATTGAACAAAGGAGTGAAAATGCACCCTGGATTTTCTTGTTGCACAGCATTGCTGGCCCTAAGAGATCTGCCACCATCACCAGGAGCACAGAAAACATTCTCAAAGTGGTGTTCTAAAAAGTCACCCTCTGCCTGGTACAGTCACAAAATAAACCACAACTGATAGAGTTGGGGGACTGAATGCTGTTTATAATGGTGGTGATGATTTTAGTATTAATACACATTTTATACATTGGTGGTGCCGTCCATTGAAGGAAAGCAACACAGTCCCGTCATTGATCTCCTGGCACCTCTGTTACAGAGAAAAACACTATTATCCTCTTTTGAGAAAAGAGAAAAACTGGAGGTTGAGCCACCTGCCCAAGGTCATAGGGGCAGAGAGAGGAGGTGCTGGGGCGTGCCACGGGCCCTTCCATGGTCTGACCTTTGGGCCAGAGTCTCTCCTGGGGGAAATGGAAGAGGCCCAAGTAATACTTCCCCAAGTCATGCTGGCTTTTTCTCATAAGGAATTAAAATGAATTGATGGGAATCCCCAGTCCCAGAGCAAACCAAACAGTCACCACTGAAGGGGAGGACAAGAATCATTTGTTGGAAACCTCATTGAGCTATAAGAAACCCCTCCCTGAAATGAGACTTGGAGCATTAAGTCTCAGCTGGAGCCCAGTGGATGTGTTCTTGGACAAACAAAGACAGGCAACTATCTTCACTCAATGCCTAGATTAATTTTTTTAAAACCTTGCCTCCCAGGCCAAGACCTAGGCTCAGTCCAGCAACAAAAGAGACAGAAGAAAGCTCAGAATCAGAATTCTGACTCTCTCTCTTCCTCCCTTCCTCCTTTCCATTTCCCTTCCTTTTTTTCTTTCTTTTTCTTCCTCCCTCTTTTTCCTTCCTTTTTCTTTCCTTATTTTTCCTTTTTCCTTTCTTCCTTCCTCGCTTTCTTCCTTTCTTCTTTCCTTCCCTTTTCCTTCCTTCCTTCCTCCCTTCCAATTTAGGTGGTTGAACTGAATTGAGTTGAACAGAATTCAGATCTGTAAAAGAGCCATCCACCAACCCTCAACCCACATTTTGGGTCATAGATGATTTTTGGGGTTCCATTTTCAACCTTTTCCCTGTCCCCAGTAACTAGAAGTAGTAAAGCACAGACATCGTTGATGTGGGACATGGTGCAGACATACATCAGTATCCTGCAAGGCCAGAAATGGCTGCATTCCCCAAAGGGCTCAGCTCCTGGAATACATACTTCTTTATGGAGGGTGGGATTTTTGGATGAAAAAGAAAAATACAATGGACTCCTACAGGTAAAGGCCTTTCAGCCTATTCCCTCCTCTATTGTTAGCCCCATCCTCATCCATTTTCTTCCATTTGCTCAGTGGTACCCTCATTTCACTTCCAGTTAAATTTTCTCTCCGCTTTACATGACCATACCAGATATTAATTATATTAATATACAATGACAAGGTTATAAGAGCATAAACCATGATCAACTTTGCTTAAAGATATTTAAATAATAATGTCTCCTGGTCTGAATAAGGGTCAGGGACTCTCCATTTGTTTCCTGCAGAGTGGGCCTTTACATTGATCTATGAGCAGTTGACTTATGCTCCTACTCTTTTAGACCAGTCAAGTAGGGGGGCAAGCTCATGTGTTTGTGAGTGCATCCAAGTCCATAGCTCTTGTTTCTGTGTTTCTCCACTTTCCAGACTATGGTGTTTTGAAAATAACCTGACTCTAGGGACATCCTCACAATCATAAATAGTGGAGCATTGTCAGCAAAAAAAAATATACTAGGACTGGAAGAGAGGCAAGGGTGAGGTGAGTAAGAACAGAGTGGCCCTTGGGGAATGAATCAGCCCCCCTTTTCTCAATATTGGTTACAGTTCCTGTACAGATTCCCATTTGTTATGATAAGAAAGAGTGAAGACATGACAATTTGCAGTTCCCCCCATGAGTTCCCATTAATTTTCACTGGGAATTATTTTTTCTTAGAGAAAAGAGAACATAGGACTGTAGAATGTAGTTATATGGACCTTAGAGGTCATCTAGTCTCCCCCACTTATTTCAGATGTAAACCTGAGATCCAAGGTGCTCACATAAATAGTGAGCACCAGAAAGTGGGACTTGGACCCAGATCCTCTGACTATAGCAATATGTTTCCACTCTATGCTGCCTCTGAGAAGCACACAAAGACAATGACAATAGAAAGAGAAAAAACCTGGGGGAGAGAGCAGAGCAAGAATGATCAAGAGAGATGCACACAGAGACAGAAAACAGAGATATAGACACACACAGAGACAAGAGGAGATCAAGGGAGAAGGAGCTTAAGAGAACAGAAAGAGAAGAAAGAAAGGAAAGAAGGAGGAGACAGAGATGGGAGAGGAGAGAGAGAGAAAGAAAGAAGAGACAGAAATAAACATAAAAGAGAAAGAGACAGAGAGAAGGAGAGAAAGAGAGAGGAAGGGTAGACAGAGAGAGGAGAGAGAGAGAATGAGATACAGAGGGTGAGAGAGACACTGAGCAGTAGAGAAAAAAGGGAGACAGAAAGACAGAGATAGAGAAAGAAGAAACGAGAGAGACAAAGAGAAGAGTGACAGAGATAGAGACATGTAAAGAAAAGAAGAGAAAAAGGGGGACAGAGACAGAAGATACAAAGAGAAAGGGGAGGGGGGGAAACAAGATTAGAATGAGATGGGGCAAGAAGAGGGATTGAAAGAAAATGGACATTCCCTAAATGAATGAAAATGGCCATTAGTCAAGGAGCATCACACGAGTCTAGAACCCAGACACATGTGCTCCCTTTCAGGCTCTAGCTGACTTCAAACCATTACTTGGATCTCTCTGTGGCTCCGTTTACTGTCACAAGACAGCCAGATATGAAAAGTGAAAAGTTCCACTCACCTCCCAGATGCTGTGCACCTGACACTGAATGCCCAGACATTGTGAAACATCTGGACGGGGGGAATTAAAGTTTTTCGGCTGTCATCCAAATGTTTGCACCATGTACACATTACTTGCATTGCATCTGTTGTACAGAGGGGACTAGACTGCAGGAATGCTCTTGTGAGAATTAACAGTACGTTTGAAAACAGCTGAAAAACTCCACAAGATTACCCATCTTGATTACTTTGTTTAGTGAATTGATCCTAACACAATGGTGGAAGCTGCTGGCTGATGGGGGAGGTCCTGCAACCTGATTTCTAGCTCTGTTCTGCACTAACTACCTTCAGGACCTTTGTTAGCTCACCCTTATAGGAGCAGAAGATAATAGATTTAGAGCTGAAAGGGAGCTTTGATTATCCTAGATCATTTTTACAGATAAGAAAACTGAGGTGTAGTGGGTAACTTGCTCAAGGTCATGCAGATAGTAAAATAATGGAGCTAGCTGGATTTTGAACCTAGGACTCCAGATTTAGCACTTTTCCCACTATACCAAGTTCATCTTTTCTCTTTTCCTCTCCTCTCCTTTCCCTTTCTTTTAAATTGTTTCCCCCCCCCCAATTAACAGCATTTATTTTTCTCTCCTTTCCACACTCTAACCTGACTGGGGAAGAAAGATAAAAATGGAAAACAAAATCTTTATAACAAATAAAGAGTGTTCCAAAAGTCTTAGTGCAGTGTAGGGTCTGGGAGGAGAGAAACTAAATGCTGTTAATTGAAAACATACTTTAAAAAATGTTTTTTAAAAAACCCTAACACAGAAAAATGAGCTTGGTTCAATGGGAAAAGCACTGAATTGGAGTCAAATGACCTGAGTTCAAATCCCAGCTCCTTTATTTACTATCTGTGTGACCTTGGTCAGGTCATTTTCTGAGTCTTGATTTTCTCATTAATAAAATGATACAAGATTGACTTGAAGATAATAAAGTTAAGCTTTATTAGGTTAAAAGTTATACCAAGACTTTTGGGATACCCTGTATCCCTACTCTAGCAAAACAAATACCCAGGCTAAATATTCATCTTTCTGAGTTTCAGTTTCTTCATCTGTAGAATTAGCAAAGGGATGGGGACTAGGTGAGCCCTAAATGCCCTGTAGGCTCTACCTGAACCAGCCTGAAGGACAGGTGCCACTTATCAAGCATGTGAGATGGGAAGGGGAGCATAGATTTTCTTTTTTTTCTGATAAAAGTATTTTATTTTTTTCCAGTTACATGTAAAGACAGTTCTCAACATTTATTATACAAGCTTTCCAATTTCAGATTTTTCTCCCTCCCTCCCCCCCTCCCCTAGACAGCAGGTAGTCTGATATAGGTTATATATATATATATATATATAAAATCACATTAAACATATTTCTGCATTAGTCATGTTATAAGAGAAGAATCAGAGCAATGAGGACAAACCTCAACATAGAAAAACAACAGCACCAAGAACAAAAGAAATAGTTTGGTTCATTCAGCATCTATACTCCACAGTTCTTTTTTTTCTGGATTTGGAGATCCCCTTCAATCATGATTCCCCTGGAACTCTCCTGTACCATTTCATTGGTGAGAAGAATCCAGTCCATCGCAGTTGATCAACACACAATGTCGATGATACTGTGTAACAGTGTTCTTCTGGCTCTGCTCATCAGTTCATGCAAGTCCTTCCAGGTTTCTCTGAACTCCTCCTGGGGGCATGGATTTTCAAGGCACCCTAAGTATAAGGAGATGCTTCTGTAGAGGCCACAGAGTTAGCCTCTGTCCTTCCTGTCTAGGGCACAGATTCCCTCAGTGGCAGGGACTGTTTTGTCTTTCTGTCCTCGGCATAAGGGATATTGTTGTGGTGGTGGTGGTGGTGATGATGATTTTGCTGAACTGTACCTATGCTTTAATTGCCATAGGGGAACTGGCAATGAGAAAATTCCCTCTATCAATGCATCTTCTGTGTAACTTGAAGCCTGAGAAGGTACGGAGAGTTATGTCCTCACCTGTGATCACACGGCTGGCATGTTTCAGAGGCAGGACTCAAGTCCAGGTCGTCCACACTCAAAGACAACCACTCTAATCACTACACCCCATTGCGTCTCTGCCTTGCACATTGTAGGTGTGCAAAGATGCTTTGTTGAGTTGAATCATTGAATTCCTGGCCATTGAGATTCCTTGAATATCATCCTGTTTGCTCTAGCCTCAACTCAGTTATCCTCCTCTTGGAATCTGATTCTACCTGAATTTTATAAATTTTGGCTCTCAGATTGACACAAGTAAATTTGTCTCAAGCCAGTACACATCATTCTGTACTTGGGCCCTGGGCTTTGATCACTTTCACTGTAATTTGATACTTCATTACTCACTTTTGGTCTCAATACACGGGCTGCAATATGAAGGGCTCCCTTTGTGCGCCCTACTTTTCTTCCCTTCCTGCACCCCCTGCCCCCAACTCTTTTCTCTCATTGGTGGGTTTTTCTTATAATCTCCATTTCTGGGGAAAACCTTAACTTAAAAAGACCAAGGTCACCCAGAGAATCCTGTGTCTTTCCTCTGGACTTTGGTGTCTCTGGAGGAGAGAGAGAGGCTGATGACTTTCCAAAGCTCTGCTTCACTTAAATCAAATTCACTCACAAGTCAAGACATTACTCTTTTGATATAATTGGTCCTCTTCAAGGATGAGCAACAACAGCAATTTTGGGGAAGGGCCCAGATCTTTCCCCATCCTTCATTCTCTGAATTTTGCTACCATATATCTATTGGGCTATCTTCTCCCATCCTTTTCATCTCCCCTTTTATATATTGTTGTCCCACATTAGAATGTAAGTTCCTTGATGGCAGAGATCATCTTTTGCATTGCATTTGGATTGCCAAGGCTTAATGCCTGGCACATAGTAAGCTTAATAAATGTTGCTTCTTGTGGGCTTATTGACCTACCCTAAGTGACCTCTGACCCTCTGGGTAACATTTACTTTTCAAATGAGAGCTACCCTAGCCTGAAGGTTTCAGGATGTGTATTGCCCCTTTCTTCCCACACTACATGGGGTAACAATATCAGGTCCCACAGGATTCAATAGAGGGGGCCACAGGTTATGGGAAGGGGCCTCCCATTGTATCCATACTTCCCCAGGCTTCAGGACCCTGCAGCTTTTCAATCAATCCCTCTTTTCCAGCATCTATAACTGGAATTCCCTCTCCCTGCACTGTGTACTGCAGGCCATAGGTTCCTAAAGACTCAGTTAATTTTAAGAATTTCCTCAATGTATCTTTTTCAAGATAGGAACCATCCCCCTTTAAATCTCCCATACTGCTGGTAGCTGTAGATGGCGTGAACTTTTCAGATTGGATCCATCGCCTACAAGATCAAAACCCTTTGGGTTCAAGTGAGGTAGCATACTAACAACCCCCCCCCCATGTCATGCCATCTAATCTGATTCCCAATCTGTTTAATTCAACAAGCATTTATTAAACACCTACTATCTGCTGGGTATTATATTAGACACTGGAGATACAAAAGGAAAAAATGAACCACTTTTCGCTCTTGGAGCTTATATTCTATTGATGACAATGAGATAAGGACAATGAATACATAAACATACAGGATGGGGTTAGATCTGCGATTTCATTCCTATAGAGGGACTTGCAGAGAAGAAATGTGCTCTATCAATGTAGGTCAGCACCTTTTCTGCAACTTATACTCAGCGCATTGCCTAAGGTATTGAGACATTAAGGGGGATTTTTCTAGGGACAAACTATGTATTAGAGGCAGAGAATTTGAACTCACATCTTCCTAGCTTCAAGGCTAACTCTCTTTCATACTACTAGAAAAGTATTCACAAAGTAATCTCTTGAGGGAAGGCATAAGCCCAGTGTAAAGGGCAATATGCTTACAATAGACTGGGAGTCACACTTTACCATACATTTTGCTTTCTTTTTTGGTAATTCCAGCATTTGGCCTTGTGCCTGGCATTTAGTGGGCACTTAATAAATGTTTGTTGATTGATTGAGATGACCAGTCTATTGGGCCACATATTCTCCCTGAAAGGGCCAAAGACACCAGCCCTGGAGATTCAAAGGAAGAATATGTATATGGGGCATGTCATACAGAAAACCAACATTGCTGCCTACAGTCCAGTGGGTTAGCCAGTGTCTTTGCTGCAGCTCCTCGGATCTCACCTTGTTTGAGTATATGTAATGAGAGAGTTTTGGACCTGAATGGACACATAGGTTTGAGTCCTGATTCTGGCACTTGTGAACAGTTATTACTTCCTTGGGTTGCCATTTTCTGAATCTTTAGATATATATATCATGGGAATTTTTCTGTTTTCCTCATCTAAAAATGAAAGGGGTTAGAATAGAAGACCTCAGAGGACACTTTCCTATCTACATGCTAGAATTCTCTTCTCTTCTACTGTCTAGGCCACTAAAGCAAAACTGATGGAATTGTCAGACTGTGGCATAATACAAAGAATGTTGGTTCAAAGCCTACCTCTGATGTTTATTTACTAACTGAGAGAGCTTGGAAAGTTCTTTAACTTCCCTAGGCCTCAGGGTCTTTATTCTGTAAAAAGGGGTTTAACTAGAGGATTTCTGAGGTCCCTCCTAACTCCACATATATGATTCTATATGGTTGGAAAAAAACAATAGGTCTTGAATCAAAAGACCTGGGTGCAAGCCCTGCCTCTGACATCTCCTAGCCATGTGACCTTAGAAAAGTCACTTAACTTTCCTTGTCCTCAGGTTCTTCCTCCTAAAAAATGGGATACTAAACACACAATCTATGTCACAGAGTTATTTTAAAGAAAGTACTAGTTCTAGAAATATGAGGTGTAATAGTCACCACTGGCTTCTACCATACCCTGCTTAGCTCATTTGGAATTTCTTTTTTTTTATTTGAATAAACCCTGCTTTTGGGTGTCTATAAGTGTGTGTTTGCTTTCCTTTCAGCCCTGCTGACAGAGTAACAGATAGATGGCTAGTGTATAAAGTGCTGGAACTGAAGTCAGGAAGACAAGTTTAAATCCAACCTCCGAAACTTTCTGGGTATGTCCACTTAACTGCTGTTTGCCTCAGCTTGCCCACTTGAAAAATGGAGATAGCACTTAACTCCCAATATTGTTGTGAGGATCAAATAATAGTTGGAAAGCCTTAAAACGTTATAGAAATGTTAGATATTATTAATTATGTATAATTACAATGACAGGTATTATAATTTATGATTACCAACAATTCAGGATTGGGATAGGCAATCATGAGAACAAGGCTGACTGTGCTGTTTACAAGTCTTTTTTGGGGGGGGCAGAGAAGAAGTACTTTGAGATTTCTCCCTTCCTTTGAGTCAGTGTGCCAAGACCGTACTGGAAAGTAACATGTACAGTGACCCTAGACAAGTCATTCAATTTCCCTTGGCAACAGTTTTCTGACTTGTAAAATGAGGGAGGGTCAGGGTTGTAGAGCTAGAAAGTACCTCCGACATCATCTTCTCCAACTTCTTACTTTTGCAGATCAGGATATGGAAATTCAGAAAAGCCTCATGACTTGACTAAAGTTGTTTGAGCAGTGACTAGATCTGATCCTACAACCTCTAACTTCAGATGAAGTACCTTTCACTTTTTAACATCCTATGTCATGGCCATGTGACCATCCACATGGTCTCAGGATCATTTTTTACCTGCCCATTTCTTTTTTGTTAACCATTCATTTAAACATTACTGATAAATTTTGTTTTTACATCACCATTTTCCAATATATTCTTCCCTGCTCCTCTAACCAGGATGATTTTTTTGTAAAGGGAGAGAAACAATATGCAACTATTCCAAGATAACCAAACTGAGCATATACACCCTTTGACCCAGCTATATCACTACTAGACCTATACCCTTAAGGAAATCACAGGAGGAGAAGGATCTATACATACAAAAATATTTATAGAGTTCTTTCATGGTAGCCAAAAATTGGAAAGTAGGGAGATTAGCACTATTGGGGAACCCACAAATGAATTGTGGTAAATTAAGATAATGTTATTGTGTCATAAGAATTGATGAGGTGAACCATCTCAGAGGAAACTAAGAAGACCTTTATAAAATGGTACAGAGTGAAGTGGGAGTAACTAGGGTAACAGTTTATACAATACTACACTAACAACATTATAAAGAAAAACAACTTTGGGAAGATTTGGGGACTCTGATCAGTACAATGATAAATGAGTAAAAAAAAATGAAGATGAAACACACCACTTACCTCCTGACAGAGACATAATCAATTTACAGAAAGAAATATATATTTTCAGACCTGGCTAATGCAGTAGTATGCTGTCCTCTATGGTGTAGCTATGTATTGAGGGACTGTTGTTGTTAAATTTGTTTAATAGGGGAGGGAGAGAGGTGGTGGGAAGGGCAAATACTTGAAAATTAAAAATACTTGAATACAAATACAAATACTTGAAAATTTAAAAATGGAAAAATTAAAGGTATATAATAAATTCAGCAAAACTAACCCATACATCAACCAAGTGTTGCAATGTTCCATGCTTCCTAGTTGCTCCTAGTTTTCACCTCTGGGAAAAAAAAGGAGGGAGCTACATTTTTACTGTTCTTTTTTGGGCCAAGCTTAATTATTATATCATTTACTTAAATATTTTACTTTTATTGTTGTAATTATATATGTGTATATTTGATACACACATGTATATACATATACATATATTATATATAAATATAATGTACATATACATAACATACACATATATATTCCTGGTTCTGCTGTGCTCATTTTTGTATCTTCCTATACTTCTCTGAATTCTTCCTATTCATTGTTTCTTAGCCTGCTATAATATTCTATCACATTCTAGTATCAAAATTTGTCTAGCCATTCTCCAATTGATGGATACCTACTTTGTTTCTAGTTCTTAGCTACCAGAAAAAAAATGTTGTTATACAATTTTGGGTGGATATGGGGCTTTTCTTTCTACCTTTGATCTCCCTGGGGCAGATGCCTAGCAGTGAGACCTCTGGTTTGAAGGTTATTGACATTTTTGTCACTTTCTTAATATAACTCCAAGTTACCTTCCGGAATTTACTTGTCCATTTCTAGAAGAAAGGCAAGATAAATAGGGATGAAGCTCTATTGAAAAGTACTGAATATGTTTTGTTGACCATTCTAGTTTAACTTCTATTCACTGGCAGGGAGAGAGAAGACATAAGAAATTGGAAGCGAATAATAATTATAAACTGTGGCTTGCATGGGCAAAGTTCTTTGTGGTAAAGCTAATTAACTGAAAGGATCTTGTGGATTCATCAATTCGAGTATCTCCTCCACTTTTGCACAACACAACTGCTCTTCCTCTTCACAAGTGGCCAAAAAAAAGTCAGTCAACCCAGTGAAGAGACTCTCTGTTATTGGCTTCACTTATTCCATCAGCATTTATTAAATGCTTACTGTGTGCCAGTCACTATGGTAGGTACTGAGAATGGAAAGGCAAAAGCAAAAACAGTCCCCGCCCTTCACTTGAGCTGGGGGAGACACACACACACACACACACACACACACACACACACACACACACACATATGGATAAGTACACAATCGATACAAGGTGATTTGGAAAGAAGGTACTGGCAGCTGGAAGCATCAGAAAAGGTCCCATGCACAGGTGACATGAGCTGAATGTTTAAAAGAATTAAGGATTCTGAGAGATGGAGGTGCCCAAAGGAAATGCATGCCAGGCCTGGGGGATAAGCCACTATAAAGGTGTGGAGGTGGGGGACTTGGGAGTACTTGTTTCTAAGGAATGATAAAAAAGGCCACTTTGGCTGGTAGATAGCTGGGGCCGTGCCAAGGAAATGTACAGTATTTCCTTAAAACCTTTACTGCCTTTGGGTAAGACCCTTTACAGGCTAAGCATAGCTTCTGAGAACCCAGGCTCCCTCCAATAATGTCATGTAGTGCTAGCAGAGGTCGTTGTAAACTGGACATTCCTATCAAGATCGAGGAAATTTTCCCTAATCTATCTTTTGCTGCTGTTGCTGCTGCTATGCTCTCCAGCTTTGATGAGGAAGGAGGCTCTGAGTCTAGTCTCTTACACTAGTTATTACTGATCCACCTTCAATTTTGTTGATGGAACCTGTGATTTCATCAGTATAAAGAGCTCTGGCAAGAAATTCCCTTGACCAACGATGACTGGCATCTTCTTGGCAGCTGCCCATCTGAGAGAGGGGCCTGGGGACTATGAGAGTGTAAATGACTTGTCCAGGGCCGTTCATGTACTATGTGTAAGAGGCAAGCCTCGAACCCAGCTTTTCTTGCCTTGGTGGCCAGCGCTTTTCATTGCTTTTACAGAAAGAATTATTTTTTCTTATTTTTTTAAAAAAGAAAGTGCAACATTCTCCATCCAAATACACACACACACACACACACACACATACAAATAGTGATGAGAATAAGGCAACACAACTGATTTATTTTAATTTGTTTCAGTAAAGTACTTAAGTAGATAGATTAACTGCATTTTTGGGAATGGGACTAAGACCTAAGGACCAAATTCTACCATACACAAAAAGCAACACAGGTGCATGTGGCCATTTGTCTGGATACCTAGACCCTTTGGGGAGGGGGGATCTTATGAAATCATCAGCAAAGGACTAACCTTGATGACTGTAGGAGACCAGAGGAAGGTGTTCTAATAAGGCCTTAGACTCAGAGCTCAGAATATTAGATCTGGAAAAAGTCTTCAGACCCCACCTAGTCAAACACCCATATTTTTTTGAGATAAGAAAAATCAAGGCCAGTGAGTTTAAATGACTTACCCAACGTTTATCTAGCCAGCAAGTGGCAAAGCCAAAGCTGGCATTTAAACTGAGATTTTTTTCGACTATAAGGCCCATGTTGGCCTAATTAAAACAATTTGGTCTTATCAGGGGTATCACTGGGGGAGATTAGAGAGTGTGGGCTCTCACCCTCGGTGATATCTCTCAGCCCAGACACATTCTGGTGTTTTTCTAGGGATCTGATCTTCCCTAAGACAAGCATTAGAGGCCTGATGCCTCTTTTCCAGAGCTGGGGACTCTGTCAGGTTCAGTAGGGATTTTTCCAAGAGAAGGCAGAATGGGGTGGTGTTGAATGGGGCCTCCTCTTCCCACTGCAGGCCTGACCCTTTGTTCCCGTGGTGGCTCCGCTAGTGACAGATGGTGATGCTGTCCTGGTGAATTTGTTACCTTCCTTCTGACATGCAATATGTCCACATCCTGACAGGGAGAGGAGAGACTCCAGCTGTCCCCCCGGTAATTGACAGCAAGGAGCTGCTTTCACTGGTGACAGGCCTAAGAAGCATTAGCATCATATCGGCTGCTAGGAGGTTTTTTTTTTTATGTTTATCATTTGAGAAAAACCATTGTGTAGCAGGGAGCTCTTTTCTTAGTGACCTTTTTCTCCCATCTCTCCCCCTTGAAGCTTGTCATACATATGTTTTTGGGATGTGTGTATGTGTGTGTGTGTGTGTGTGTGTGTGTGTGTGTGTGTGTGTGTGTGTGTGTGTGTGTGTGTAAGAAAGCCGAGTGGAGCAAAACCTCCTTTGATACCCAACTGCCTCCAAAATGTATCATGCCATGATGTCAGGGTCAGAATCTGCTCACTCCCATGCATCAGAAGCACCCGCTTTTGTTTGCCCCATGAAACAGTAATATGAAAAACTGCATCCCAATGAAGATATACCAGAAGGAAGTTTGGATATTCCCAGGAAAGCAGATGCTTTTGACATTTGCTCGCCAGAAGAAAGCATATCCTTTTCTGGTGTTTCTTAGCGCTACTGCTGATGTCCTGAATGATTGATGGACAATTGACCCTTCTCTGCTTCTGTTTCTCACAAATACTCTCACTCTCCAATAAAGACTGTCTCACTCATCACCTTATATGCTTTGCAAGGGTGTTTATTCAGTAATAGGTTCTTAATAAGATTGGGGGAATAAAGTCAACTCCAAACCCATAAGTCACATAGACACACTGGCCCTGAAATCTTCCTTCCAAATTAGATTCAAGCTGACCTAAAACAAAGGCCACCTTCCCTTTGAAAGCCATCAGAAATGAAGTCATGGTGACAAGTGATTCCTTAATAAACAGTGTAATACTCAAAAGCAGGCCTCTTGCAGAAGGGCTCAGGCATTCATCATAAGCAGAGATGGCAAAAACAGAATCATGGACCCAATAACTACCTGTGAAATGTGGTCACTTGATTTACTCTCTTGAATTCTGTAGCCTGTGAGAGGTCTGAGGGCTCTGACAACAGTAAGAAAGATCACATTTCATATTGGTGATTCTACTCTAGGACCCAGCACACTGCTATCAATAGTTCTCCTACAATCTTACCTATTCCTTGGGTGGTAACTGGGTCAGCTGCATAGCTCCTTCCCAGGGCACCATTTGACACTAGGCAGAATTGGAAATAGTATCGTTAAAGAATTTTTCATCAGAAATATTGCTCTAGGTGGACAGAGATTTTTCTCTCAGATTTGGGCTATGGCCAGACGTATTGCAGAACCTGAGGTAGATAGACAGGCTGTTGGGTTTCTGGGGCACCCTGTTTCCTACAGCATTTCTGCGTGGGGGTAAGCCATATGTATGTCTCATATTCAGAGAAAAGTGACCCAAATTCCAAGGATTCCAAATAAGATGTATTCATGTGGGGGGGGCGGGGGGGGGGGAGATGGGTTAAGACTTCACCATCCTATTCCAGCACCACATTATGTATTTAGGAATCCTTGTTCTATTTCTCCATAACCCCTGACCTGCCATGTCTACCATGATATACCAGGCTTTAGGGACAGATTCATATATCTATTTCCTCATTACCTGAGACTAAAACATCTCAATATTTGAGGGATGAGGTGTATTGGTCATTACGGTGGAGTCAATATTGTAATCTTTCTACTCTTTGGCATAGTTGGACAATAAGATATTCCGGTTAATTACACATTCGGGTCAATAGAAGTTTACCAAATTCTGCCCCAATGATCAAGGAATCAGAGAATTAGGACAATTCTATAGCCAACCCCATTGCCTTCCCTGCCAAAGGAATCACTGGAGAGCTTCATGAAGCTCCTCATCAGCAATGGACTCTGTCACTTAGCTTTTACATCTGCAATTTGAGTTCCATCTACCAAGGAAGGTTTATAAGAAAGTAGTAAAAAAAACAACAAAAAAACCCAAGGTTGGCTGCTAAGGGCAGGGTGAGATGATGCAAGAATGAAGAGCTTTTCTTGCTGAGCCACAAAGAAGCTTCTTGAGCAGATGATGTTGTGAGAAATAATCAGTCTTCTAGGCATATTAATTTAGCAATGGTATACAGAAATGGAGATAGGGGTTGCAAGTGAGGAAACACTTCTGCCAGGAAGGCCAGATCAGTGAGGGAATTTACGTGTAGTTCTGGACAATGTTGAACTTGTTAATTATGTTGTGTACCTGAAATTTATTTTCTTGCATATGGCTTTAGTTTTTTTTATATATTGTTATATTGAATAGCATTTAGAAGGAAATGGAAAGGTATGTAGTGGATAAGAGTGGGCTACAACACTTAATAAGGAGCTGCAAAGAAAAACTAGAGTAAAGGATGTCATCAAAAATGATGATGGTGGGGGCAGCTAGGTGGCACAGTGGATAGAGCACCGGCCCTGGAGTCAGGAGTACCTGAGTTCAAATCTGGCCTCAGACATTTAACTCTTACTAGCTGTGTGACCCTGGGCAAGTCACTTAACCCCAGTTGCCTCACTTACAAAAAAATGATGATGGTGGCAATAATGGTGATGATTGCTAACATTTATATAGCACTTATTATGTTCCAGACTAGGCTAAGCACGTTACATTCATTATCTCACTTGATCCTCACAACAACCCCATTTTACAGTTGAGAAAACTGAGGTAAGGAGAGATTGAGTGAATTGCTGAGGGTCACACAGCTAGTAAGTGTCTGAGGTTGTATTACAACTTGAGTCTTCCTGATTCCAGGCCCAGAGCTTCATGCACTATGGTACCACCTAGTTGCATATATTTAAAGGAACGTATGATTGAAAAAGAAGTCATGTGGTGAAAGAGTGAAAACATTGGATAACCCATGGACTGGACTGCTTTCTTCATGATATCAAGAGAAAGAAACAATGTGGTATAGTGGGGAGGGAGCCGGCTGCAAAGCCAAGAAGAACTGAGTTCAAGTCCCACCCTGAACACATATTAGTTGTGTGACCATGAGCAAGTCATTGAGCCTTTCATTGAACCCAGGAAACTCTCCAAGACTAGAAGTTGCGAGCAGGAACCAATGTATGTGACAAAGGGAGGTTCTTTCCAGGGATTAAATCACAGGCATCTCCATACCATGAAATACATTGAGAGAAAGTGAGGAAGACCCTCAGCACACTGAGTGAGTGAACTCTCTCTGGCAGACTTATAAGAAGACATGGGCAAGAGTCACATGTGATGGGCAGGGAAAGATAGGCACCATTGAAGGAAATATCCACATCAATTAGGTCACCAGTGTGGGCATTTGGCTAGGTGTGCATGCATATAAATGTACATACAATATTCATATACATGCACATTTACATCTCATCACAATTAAATGTGTACACAACCCACACAGACACACATGTGAGTAACATGCACACATAACACATGATGTACATGCTACATGATATAACACAGTTTACATAAACACCTATAAATATATACACACAAACATGTAATAAACATATACATACATATTGAGTGTCCCCTAAATTTTGAGTTTTAAGCTTATTAAAGTTTAAAATGCACTAAGGCTTTTGGAACACCTTGTGTGTGTGTGTGTGTGTGTGTGTGTGTGTGTGTGTGTGTGTGTGTGTGTGTGTAGATTCTACCTCAGAATTCTTTACTTTTCAGTAAAATAGTCTGCATGTCCTAAAAAGCTGGCTGCCAATGATGATTTATTTTCGGGGGGGGGGGAGGGAAGAGGGAGGGAGGACGGAGGAGGAGGTACTAGAGAGAACAAAGGAGTGACGTGGTCCTAAGGTGATGGTCTAAAGAGGAGAATCCTGTCTTCTTTGATTGTCCTCGATAGAGAAACCTAACAGCCCTTCCTACTTGAAGATCCTGATTCTGGGTATAAGGGGGGCCCTCTAGGAAAGAACTTCCCGCTATGGCTCACAGCGGCCAAGGTAACTCACTTAGAGCCTGGTAAAAGGGCACATGTAGTGCTAATATGAGATAGGTTCTGTATGCTTGATTCTGCCCAGTCACTTTGCAAACCTCGAGTGGAAGCTTCACTTGTGGGAGAGAAAGAAGGTAGGGAACAGAGGGAGATGTGCTATGTAAGCAGTGTGTGTCAAGAACAGGAGTAATTGCTGCTCTTTGGCTTGATTTATTGAGGGAACAAAGGTTAATAACAATGTCACTCAGTCCGCTTATTCTATTCATTTTCATGTCGTTACAATGTATCGGCCATGGTGCTGCTGCAGATGGGGTAAGGGATTTGGTTTCCTTCTGCTAGTTCTCAGAGGGGTGAAAAAAAACTCTCCCTTTTCCTTCACAATCCGAAGAAGTTCTGTTCTTAACAGAATCCCTGTCTCTTCTTCTGGAGCAGATACTTCAAACTTCATTTCTCTTACAGCCCCTGACCTCACTCATGCCTTCCTTCATCTCTAGCAGTGGATGACTCAGGTTTCTCCTTTGCTGACAAGATTGGGGCTGTCTGTTGTCCTTCAGTCTGATTCCATTCTCTGATTTTTTCAGTCATACCTCCCTCATCCTTCCTTCCTTCCTTCCTTCCTTCCTTCCTTCCTTCCTTCCTTCCTTCCTTCCTTCCTTCCTTCCTTCCTTCCTTCCTTCCTTCCTTCCTTCCTTCCTTCCTTCCTTCCTTCCTTCCTTCCTCCCTCCCTCCCTCCCTCCCTCCTTCCTTCCTTCCTTCCTTCCTTCCTTCCTTCCTTCCTTCCTTCCTTCCTTCCTTCTCCCCTCCCTCCCCCTCCCTTCTTCCTTCCTTCCTCCTCCCCTCCCTCCCCCTCCCTTCTTCCTTCCTTTGTTCTTTCCTTCCTCCCTCCCCCCTCCCCCTCCCTCCATTCTTCCTTCCTTCCTAACTTCCTCCCTCCCCATTCCCTCCCCTTCCCTCCCTCCTTCCTTGCTTGCTTCCTTCCTTCCTGTCACAGAAGAAGAGCAATCCAAACTCTTCTAACAACATCCCTTCCAGTTCTAAATCTGGGAGTTTATGATTCCCATCTCCTTCAGGACCTTGATCTATCCACCATCTGCACCCTCTCATGTATCTTTAGTCCTTTTTTCACTGGCTTCTTCACATTTGTGTTCAGGTCTCCTCGATCTTAAAAGAGGAAGAAACTATCCTTTGTATCTCCTAGCATTTCTAGATATTGCCTCATCTTTCTCCTCCTCTTCACTGCTAAATCTCGGGGGGGGGGGGGCGAGAAATGATATCTGTGCTCTCACTATGTACTGTCCTGAGCTGCTCACAATTCGTCTTTTCTCCTCATAGTCTGTACAAGTGACCAGTAAGCAGGGGGAATCTGGAGCTACTTCGTGTAGAAGGTATTGATTGAGCAAAGTTTCAAATGAAACAAGGAATTCTAAGAGGCACAAATGAGGTGGGAGTGTATTTATGGCATGGCCAAGAGCAACGGTATGGAGGCAGGAGATAGATTGTGTGTGTAAGGGAAGGCAAAAAGGCCTGTTTGGCTAGATCAGGGTGTGGTGAAGGAAGTTATATATTTGGAAAGATCAATTTGTGGCCAGGTTGTAAAAGGCTGCTAAGCAGGGGACCTTATAGTTGATCCTCGAGGGAACAAGGAAACATTGGAGACTATTGAATAAGGGAATGATGTGGTTAAACACGAACTTTAGGAAAATCACTTTAGTAGTTTACCTGTCTATATTTCCAGTCCTGATCCTTCTGGACAACAGATCTTCATCGCCAAGTGCCCACGGAACATATTCACCTAGTCTCATTGGTCTCTCAACCTTAACGCATTCAAAACAGAGGTCATGCTCTTCCCCCTCTAAACTCTCCTCCTGATTTGACTGTTTGTGTCAGTGATAACAGAATTCTGACAATCAGCCAGTCAATCAACATGCTTTTATGAGATGCCCACACTTTGCTAATCACTGGGCATACAAAACCAAAAGTGAACCTGTCCCTAACTTCAAAGAGCTGATAATCTGATTAAGTATTACACCCCACCTCCAAAGGTTTAGGATTAAATTTTCTAGTTCCCTTTTATTCATCTCTCTTATCCAATTGGTCCTGTCATTTCTACCGCTGCAATACCTTTCTCATCTTTTCTTGCCTCTTTATTTCCATAACTATTCTCATAATGTTGGCCCCCATTACCACCCACATGGACTATTATATTGGCTTCTTCAAAGATCTTCCTTTTAAGAAAATGTCCTTCCCATTAGGCTCCTGTCTTTCTAAGATGGACCTTACACTGATCTCAGACTAATCCTTTAAAAAAATTGATAGAGCTCATTATACCACTCCTCTGCTCAAAAACCATCCTAGCTCCCTTTTGCATAATACATAAATTTCAACACCTTAGTTTGACATTCAAAGCCTACCATAATCCTCTTCTTTCCAGTCTTATTCCATGTTACTCTCCTTCAGGGAATGCCCTTCCTACTACTCTGAGCTCCAGTCAAACTGGATTCCTTGATGTTATGCTTACACTATGTGGTCCTGTTGTCTCTATGCTTGGGATCACACCGTGCCCTATTTCTGGAATGTCCTCCCTCCCTTTTTTGACTATTGAATTTCTTCTTCTTCTTCTTCTTCTTCTTCTTCTTCTTCTCACTTCTTCTTCTTCTTCTTCTTCTTCTTCTTCTTCTTCTTCTTCTTCTTCTTCTTCTTCTTCTTCTTCTTCTATTTTTGGTAAGGCAATTGGGGTTAAGTGACTTGCCCACGGTCAAACTCCGGTCATCCTGAATCCAGGGTCAGTGCTCTATCCACTGCGCCATCTAGCTGCCTCTATTGAATTACTTCTTATCCTTCAAAGGCTGACCCTAGTACTGCACCATCTTCTCCAGGAAGGTTTTCTTTATCATTCCTTCAGCTGTAGCCTTTGTTCACTCAAATTTCACAAACGGTATTCACTTATACTCCCTGATGCCTTTATCACAGATTGTTTTATAATAGATCTCTGTGTGTTTATCATATTGAATTTATGGAGTATAAGCTGCAGAAGGGCAGGCATTGTGCCTTATCTAACTTTTGTATCTCTCCCAGCACCTTACATAGAACTCTGTGTACAGTAGGCAAATAGTTAGCAACTGAACTGAGGTCAGAGAAGCTTTTCTTTTTGTTCCAGCGACTGTTTCAGCAGTCATAATTAGATGGGATTGACTGGGGTGACTTTCTCCTCATGGCAGTTCTCTGAAAGGGAAGTGCCCCTTCTCACTTGCTTCACCTTCAGTCATCATTCCTGAGGACACCAATAGCATGGCTCCCCTCTTCCAGGACATTGCCTGAAACCTTTCCTTCTTAAGCAAATATTAACCCCTGGGAGCTTAGGGCATTGGTAATAGATGTATGACAATAATTTCAAATAATTTTTCTTTATTCAACGGAGTCCTGACCTGACTCTACCTTCATAAACTTTTGCTACCTTTGTTAACTTTGTTAGATCTTTGGAACACTTGAAATTCTTTAGCTTGCATTTTTTTGTACCTCCTTTTCCATTTGGCTTTTCAAGCTGTTGACTTTTTTATGACTTTCTTTAACTTGCATTATTGATTTATTGATTAATTCATTCATTTATGCATCCATCCATTTATTTATTTGCTTGTTCATTTATTTCTCTATCTATATGTTTATTCATTCATTTATCTATCCATCCATTCATTCATTTATCTATGTATCTACTCATTCATTCATTCACTTATTCATCTATGTATCTATGTATCTATGTATCTATCTATCTGTCTGTCTGTCTATTTATTTTTGCGGGGCAATGAGGGTTAAGTGACTTGCCCAGGGTCACACAGCTAGTAAGTGTCAAGTGTCTGAGGCTGGATTTGAACTCAGGGCCTCCTGAATCCAGGGCTGGTGCTTTATCCACTGTGCTACTCAGCTGCCCCCTAGCTTGCATTTTAAAAATAATTGTTCTTGAGAAAATTCCTGAATTTGGATGTAATAGGGTCATTTCCCCTATTAGATTAAACATCCCATCAGAATTGTATCTATGATATTTCCAACTCTTTCCCCGTTCCTGCCCTTTCTAATCCAGATGGGGCTATGATGGCCATGTTGGGGAAGACTAAAGATTGAAGAGATCCTGAGAATCCAATTTCTTCTTAATAACCCATTTTGATAGATCTCTGTCACGTACAGAGTTCTAAATCTTTTCTGAGACTGTTTTAAAAATGTTTCTTTCATAGAGGATGCCTGTAGCAGAATTCAAATAAAAGAGGAATTCCCTATCAGTGGTGAAGTGCTCTAAATGCTCTTTTTCATGGGTGACCCTGTGTTCCTTTGCACCAAGCCCTGGAAGTGTCTCCTCAATAAGATATATGGTCAAAAGAGATTAGTCTGTTCATCGATACAAAAAAAGATAATGAAAAGTTCTCAGAATATTCTCACTGCAAATATGACAGGGACCCAGATGTAACTCTAGGAATATCAAGTGAAGGTCATCAGGTGCATCTTTAAAGATTTCAAAGCTCTAAAGTAGTTTGCGTGGTTCTAGCAAAGCTTCCATTAGTCTGAGGGAAGTCAAAAACATTTGTTCCCTCCTAACCTAAATATTCCATAGGTTTGGAACAATTAATGCTAAGAAGAGGCAAGCTGGTTAGAAAAGAAAAAAACTCAACCTGAAAGGCTCTTCTCTGCGCAGTCTGGGAATGTTCATCAGGCTACAGGCTGATGAACAAAGGAACTGAAATGTGTTGATTAACCCTAGGCCTGGGCAATCTCACAAGAGAGCAATAATATTCCTTTTCATTAAGAGGGTCCAGAGCTGAAGACAACTCCCCCTAATGGTGGCACATCAGTGGAAGAGAAGTCCACAAGGATCATAGAAAAGGAGAAGCAGAAGAGCAACCCAGCAACAGATGACAGCAACAACTCTATGGGGAAACAGCAAGGCAGCTTCTGAGACTGAATGCAGCAGCAGTGGGGCAGAAGTGATTTCTGGGAGCTATCACAGGTATTGCAGCCAGAGAGCAAGTCTAGCATTATGAGATGTTTGTTTGGTGAAGGGAGAGATTGGGAATGTTCCTCCTCTAAGCAGCTGCATGGGAATTTCTGGGAGAGTGTGTCTTCTGTGTAGTGGGAGGAGATTTTTCCTTATAATTCACTTTAATATTCTATTCTAATTAAGAGAAATTTTGAATGCTGTAGATGGGTTCACTTACCTTGGCAGCATACTTTCCAGGGTTGTGCGAACAGATGATGAGGTTGAATCATGCATTGCCACAGTTAGCTCAGTGTTTGGGAGGCTCTGAAGGTAACTGTGGGTGAGAAGAGGTATCATACTGCCTACCAAACTGAAGATCTACAAAGCCATTGTGCTGACCTCATTGTTGTATGCCTGTGAAATTTGCACAATATACCAGAGCTATGCCAGGAAACTGAATCACTTCTATTTGAATTGTCTTAGGAAGATTATTAAGATTGCTTGGTAAGAAAAGGTCCCAGACACTGGGGTCCTTTCTTGAGCTGAACTGTCAAGTATTCAAACTCTACTGCAGAGAGCACAACTCCAATGGGCTAGTCATGTTGTTCAAATGCCAAACATACATTTGCCTAAAAGACTATTTTATGGAGAACTCATGCAAGGCAAGTGCTCATATGAAGGTCAGAAGAAGTGACACAGGGATATTCTCAAGGTCTCTTCGAAGAACTTTAGTATACATTGTGAGATATGGAGACACTGGCACAGGACCACCCAGCATGGTGTGCTGGCATCAAAGAAGGTGCTATGCTAATTGAAGAAAGCAGAATTGCAATAGTTCAAAAGAAACACAAGATGTGCAAATTTAGGGCCATCTCCACTCCAAAAGTTTATATGGACTATTTGTGCCTGACCAGTGGCAGAGCCTTCCTAGCTCATATTGGTCTGATCAGTCACAGTTAGACACACTATGCATATCTTGACCCCAACATAAAGATGTCATTTTGATCCTTTTCAAAAATGAAGGACAACCACTACCTAATTAAGCGATTTTATATTTGACTTAATAGTTTATTTTCTGTTAGTGCAGAAAAAATTGGTTAGGGCTTGAGTAATATTTGTGTGTGTGTGTGTGTGTGTGTGTGTGTGTGTGTGTATTACCCAACACACTCTACCCTGAACATGGGTTTCATTATGACATGGCTTTGGATGGGAGTCCCATTGACATAGTGTTTCAACCATGGATGGACAGTAGGGATGAACAATGATTTTGGACCCAAATTGGAGGAAGAATAAAACCACCAAATTATAGATTTAGAGTTGTAAGAAACTTCAGAGGTGATCTATTTTGAACCCATCCTTTTATAGATTAGGAATACTAAGGCCATGATATGTTAGATAACCTGTCCAAGGTCACGCAGGTTGTAACAGGCACAGCTGAGACTTAAACCTAGTTCCTTTGACTCTAAATCCAGCAATTTTTCTACTGTATTAGGTTCAGTTTCATTCAGAAAATTGCTTACTACCCAAAACTTGATCTTAACAGGACTCAGATCATACAGCCTGGGCAGTTCCTGGGATAGAAGGTCAACTCTAGCAACTTCTTGTCTGCTTTGTTCACTGGCAGGGTACACAAAGGCACCTATTCAAGGGAAGAATCAGCAGGAACCCCTCATGGATACAATTGCAGCCCCACTCCCTGAAGGGTTACCTGGGACATTCTTTCTCTTTACTGAGAAGTCAATTCTGCCCAAAGGCAAAAGGACAGTGGTTAGTCTAACCATACTCCTTGCTCCTTGTAAATCCCCAGTTAAGTTCTGCTTTGTACCCCAGATTAGTGGCATAGTCACAAAAAACAATTTACTTTTTCTCCAATCTCTATGGAATTCTTCTAGGTATGGTACTAACATCTTCTTTACCCTAATACATATCAATAGATGGGGGTCTCACCTATTTTTCAAAGCCTTCATTAAAGAAAATTGTGCCTTCTCCCTCTCAACTGTTTGTTTCCTCAATAATCCTGCTAGAAAAGATTCTAATAGTGAACATTTATAGAATGTTTTAAGGTTTACAAAGCACTTCACATATCTTATATCATTTGATCATCACAGCAACCCTGTGAGTTAAGCACCATTGTCTCCATTTTACAGATGAAGGAACAAATAAAAAGAGGGTAAGTGACTTCCCCAGGGTCATACAGCTAGTAAAATATCTGAGGTAACATTTGAACTCAGGTCTTCTTGACTCCAAGTTCAGTGCTCTACCTATTATGACACCTAATTCAAGACCTTCTCAAGTGTCTGGGGAAAATTATTCACACCTAATATTTCCCTGGAAAATAGGAATATTTTCAGAAATCAAACCTCTTTAATTTGGAAGTTGTGGGAAGGGGTGGCCAGGCTATGTGTGTATACACACTCAAATATATACATATGTATATGTATATGTATACGTATATGTATATGTAGATGTAGATGTAGATGTATATGTAGATGTATATGTATATGTATATGTGTGTATGGGAGATGGTGACTTAGGTCCTCAATACCCAAAAGCAATGAGAATGACTGGGGTAGGGGAGTTGAAGAAGGGAAGTTTGGGGGTCAGGTTATTGAGTTTATTGAGGGAAAATCCTGTGATTGTGAATGGATGTGGGTTTTTCATATTACCTTTGTTCCTTTTCAGACTCTGGAGTTATTTTCTTTTTGGGGGCGGGAGGGCATCTGGGGCTATTTTCAAATGCATAAACACACAAAACAAAGTTTCACAGAGTATAGTAGTCTAAAACTAGCATGTTGAGAGATGTCCACCTTTATAGGGGAGCCTACAACACCAAATCCATTCTCTTTTTCTCTCTCTCTCCCCTTCTCTCCTGTCTCTGTTTCTTTCTCTAGTAAAAGAAGTCCTGAAGTCCTGACCCATTCTCCTTGACCTAGTATTCTCAGCCTACTAATATACATGCAACAGTATCTTTCTATTCTTCCTTTTCCCACTGTCCCTCTCAGTGAGCAGTCTACAAATGTCTCTGTATTTGGCACCAGCCCCATACTCAGACGTGCCACTTAGATGTGCCAGGAGGTATAGATGCAGCTTGTATGAGGTAGTCAGCTGCTGTTACCCACCCTAGAGTCACCACGGATCACACCTCTCTCAGATGTGGGGATTTGGCTGAGATTGAAGCCTTTAAAAACAACAACAACAACAACAACAACAACAAAATAGATAGATAGACAATGTTCTCATATCCCTTTCCAGTTCTGTCTCCATAATTCCTTCTTCCATCCTCCCTCATCAGACACCTATAGTTTTGAACTGACTGAGGATTAATCCATACTTTATGGAAGAATTTGTAGTGGGGGAGGGGGCGTCAGAAATATGGCGGTCAAATCACCAGAAATCCAAGAAGCACGAGAGCTTCTGAAAAAAAATGACTATAGGATGAGAGGGATTGCTGCTTGGCAAACAAATGCCAATCAGGAAGTGTGGCCAGGTCTGTGCCCAGCATAAGAAAGGCAGAGAGATCTGATCCAAAACTTCCATCTGGGACCCAAGCCATGAAATAGATGAAGAGGAGGCCATCAAACTGCCGTAGGGTCCCAGAAATTTTGTTTCTGATGTGTTTCTTTCTCTAGTAGCCCTGAACTCTTACAGATCCCTCATCTAGTTGTTGCTATTCATCCATTATTTTCCAAGAGGACCAATGACATCACAGGGTGATGTCTTGACTTGTGTGTGAATTGGATTTAAGTGAGGCAGAGTTGCACAAAGTTGTCAGCTTCAGTATCTCTTCCTGAGATATCAAAGTCTAGTGGCATGAAACATGTTTCTTTTATATGTGCTTCTGATTACTTTACCTGGTTTATTATTTCTAAATTTACTTTTACCTTGTAAACAAGACTGGGAGAATGTGTTATTTTGGTTTTGAGTGTGGAGGGCATGAAGAGAGCATAGAAAAAAGAAGCAGATGTCAGAATCAGGCATCCAGTTATTGCAGCAGCGGTAGAAGAAAAGAGAAAAGTAATTAGAGAGAGGATGTAGAAGATCTATAACCCAAGGAACCAAGTAGTTTCAGGGACAGAAAAGGCTGAGTAGGGGGATGGAACTTCAAATTGGGTTCTGTGATAATGGAAGTCTTAGGAAGTGGTGAAAGGTGAAAACCCTGGGCCAAGTTTCGCTAGAAAGCTCTGAAAAGGAGATGAGGTTCCTGTGAAGATCGTATGATTAAGTGAGGCCTTGGACCTCAATCTTGGGTCCTTCACAGATGATTCCATTTATTTATTTAGGGAAGGGGGAGAAGGGAAAGGAAGAATACTAACATTTCTTGATGTGTAATGCTTCCTCCATTCAGTGGTGTACTGAAACTAACTCATAATGGTTCTGAGGAGCTGAGTGTTAAATTTTTTGCGAGCATTTATTTATACCTTGGAAATTGGCAAATGTATAAATCAAGGCTCGATTTACTGTTTTTTTGATCATCTAGGCTTAAGAAGGTGTGATGATTAAAATCTAATGTGTGTGTCCTTACCTGCCCTCCCTCCACCCCTCAGTGTGTGTGTGTGTGTGTGTGTGTGTGAAATTAGCTTGGATTTACTTATAAATTAGGAGCTTCAGCAACAGTTTAGGCTTTTAAGCATTTATTAAAGTATATCAGAAGTTAGTAAAGGAGCACATGTCTCTGAAAGAATGGAAAAACCTTATCTCCGATCTACACCTGAAGAGAGAGAAAAACCACTCCTCCACCTAGCCCTTACACTTCCAAAAAGGAAAGAGTCCTACTCAGTTCCCCTGGAAGGCCCCTGTCGAACAGGAAGAAGGGCGGGCCCCACACACAGCTCCAAGCTAATTGGCTGGTCGAATTCAAGTCCATTGATTGACATGACTTAAAGGCAGTCTATGAATAGAGGCAACTTCTAGACGCCAGTCTGACCTTCGAAATCTCAGAAAGGTCACCTCAGCTTTTTTGGTTCTCACAAAGGAGAAAGAAAAAATATCAGGATTGCAGATTAGACTTAAAATTATTATCATGAATATATCTCCCCTCCCCACCCCCAGACAATGGTAAAACCTTTACCAGTATACCCTTGGCTCCAATCCTCTATCCCTTCACTTTCTCCTTCTTGAATAGCCCAGATAATCCATATAAGCCTCCCACTCATATGAATTGGCCCCTCCATTCCTACCCCCACCCAATTTTTTGGACCTGTGATTTCATTACTATGGGGAGTTCCAAGTGAGGGAAGATCTAGCCAAGGGAGATCTGCATATTTTAACCTAGAGAGCTAAATACCTGTGGATTTCCTCAAGGTCAGTATGTAAGTCAGAGGAGGAATTTAAATGCAGGTATTCCTGGCTCCCAGGCCAGTTCTAACTACTGCCCCACACTGCCTGTCTTGTCATTCCCAAGCTTGCCAAAATCCATATAACAGTCTGTCTATGTGTTTGTGTTTGTGAGCTTTTAAAAAAAATGTTAAATATGATCATTGAAGTTTCTCCAGCTGGAAATTATGCATCTCTAAGATGCCCCAGGGGAAACATAATTTTAAATATCTGGTCCTATTGAGCTCTTAGTGCCTTTCCACCATGGCTTTCTCAAAGTGATGGTATCTTCCCCATCCCAGGAACAGAGGACTGTCCCTCTGGGCTTATCTCAGGCATGATATGGACAGTCAGCAATCAGAAGGTCAGTCATTTGAAGGAAAATGGTTCAGGATCTGGAGTACTGGTGGCTCACAAGAGTCAGAGACACTCTCCAAGGTCATTATCACACGTTAGGACAGCAGGTGACTCATGGGACATGCCAAGGTTTCAAATTGCCCTTTGGTTGTTGTTTTGGGTTTTTTTTAGAGATCATCTTATGCAAATCTTTTATTTTATTAAAAAACTTTTTTCCGTTCTATTGTATTTTGTTTTTAGTTCCAGATTCTCTCCCTTCCCTCATTGCTCCCCCACACATTGAAAAGGCAAAGAATACAAAATCCATCAAAATGCCCTTTGCATGAAAATATTCAGTACCCAAACTGTTTACCCCTTAAAGTGAGACTCAAACTCTACTTTGGGGTAGAAGTGAGTAGGATCATTTAAAAAATATTTTAACATAAAAATGTGTGTATGTATATACATATACATTACATATGCATATACATACCCATACATACATACATAAATACACACACTTTTGTTTTGTTTTGGTTTTTTGTTTGTTTTTTTTGCAGGGCAATGAGGGTTAAGTGACTTGCCCAGGGTCACACAGCTAGTAAGTGTCAAGTGTCTGAGGATGGATTTGAACTCAGGTCCTCATGAATCCAGAGCTGGTGCTTTATTCACTGTACCACCTAGCTGTCCCCACATTCATTCATTTAAAAAAAAAAAAACATTGTCCTCCCCCAATTGAAAAAGAACAACAACCTTTCATAACAAATGTACATAGTCCAGCAAAATAAAGTTCCATATTGGCCTTAGAATTGTATCACTTTCAATCAATAAATTAACTGAGTATTTATTAGGCTTAGGAAAGGGAAGAGAAGAGAGAGGGAGGGAAGAGAAGAGAAGAGAAGGGAAACTCCTTCCCCACAGTTAAAAAAAAAACCCAAAACCATGCCCATGGAGAGCACAAGCCCTGGCATGTCTATGAAACTGGAGAGGCTTTGCTTGTGGTGACACATAAATCTCCCATGAGGACTACTCTACTTAAGTGTTGAGATGCTCATCACCAGAAGGTCAGCCATAAGTTCAGGATTCCCCCCTCCCTCCCTGCCCCCCCAAGTAATTTATTAAAACCTTTGATTAAGGTACAGAAGGTTTTCCATCTATGTCAGTAAGGTACCAGTACTTACATCGATAAAATTGAGAGTCTTTTGAAGGACTGAAGTATTTATCAAGTGAGGAAAAGAGAAGAAGGAAAAGATCAAGAAGCCTTTGAAGGAAGAAATGTCCGGACCTTTGTGATAGATTGGCCATAGAGAATTTAGGAGAAGGAAGAATGAGAGGTGCTGTGGAGGCCTCTGGCCTGGGACATCGAGTGAAATACAAGATGCTAACAAAAATGAAGATCATTAGGTGCGGGAACTAGTTTGGAGTGGAGAGGGTGATGAGTTTGCTTTGGCCATGTTGAATTCTAGGTGATGATGAAGATTTCAGAGGGGCAGCATCCTGTAGGCAGATGGAGATGGGAAAATGTTCAGCTTAGTTGAGTTTCCAACAAGAAACTGCTCCCCCACACTAAGGTCCCCAGGCTTTCTCTTCCAATATGGAGTTCCGAAGTGGCAGGGTGGCTCCAAGTATTTAATCATACAATCACAGGCTTAAAGAGCTAAGAAGAGACCCTAGGGATCCCCAAGCAGACAATCTAAGTGTTATAGGGGAAATTGGGGTATGGGGTAATTCTTTAAAGAGGAATTCCCAAGAACCCCAACCCCTACCCCTAATCCTACCCTATACCCCATTTCCCCCTCATTGGACCTGGGGTCTGTGGGCCCCCAGCAGGCCTGAACACACATTTCAGAGGATCTACAACCTTAGGATGGGAAAATTACAGCTTTATTTAATATAATTTATTTCCTTTGTAATCCTATATGTTTATTTTATTCATTTAAAAACATTGTTCTGGGGCAGCTAGATGGCACAGTGGATAGAGCACCGGCCCTGGAGTCAGGAGGATCTGAGTTCAAATCCGGCCTCAGACACTTGACACTTACTAGCTGTGTGACCCTGGGCAAGTCACTTAACCCCAATAGCCTCTCTTTCTCTCTCTCTCTCTCTCTCTCTCTCTCTCTCTCTCTCTCTCTCTCTCTCTCTCTCTCTCTCACACACACACACACACACACAAAACAAAACAAAACAAAACAAAACAAACAAAAAAACATTGTTCTGAGAAGGGGTCCATGACACACAAAAAGGTTAAGAAAACCTGCTCTCATTTAGCAGATGAGGGAGATGAGGCTCAAAGAGAAGTGTCTTGGATGAATGTGGGGTAGAAAGGCCAGGGAAGGCCAGAAATACTGTTTTAGGGTGTCAAGTATTAATTCTACAACCCTACCCCAGCCCCCACCTTAAAGCTACCTGAAACAAGCCTGTCTTCTCCAAGCACCTTCTGGCTCCTCCCTAAACCGCCTTATGCCTTGGCTGGACAGAGCAACTTTTCCTTCCTTTCCCCAAACCGAGCCTGAAAGGGGCAATCAGGCCTGTAGCAGAGGGCTGGCCAGAGGGGCAGGACCCTGAGACAATCCAGCCTTCACCTCATGGCTGGTCTGAACTGGGGGGTGCGGGGTATAGCTTTGGGCATATGTTAGGCTTTCCTGCAACAGGGACATCCATCATCCCCCTCCCCTCCTCATTTGAATTAGATTTTCAGCCTAATCAGGACCATTCCCCAGACCCAAACTCTGATTGTGAGCCACTCAGACCCCCCCTCTCCCAACCCCCTCTTTTCAAGGTCTTTCTCCTTTGTAGCAAGGTTAGGGTCTATATGTCTTAACCATATGCCCCAAGTGAGGAATTCATTAGCATACATTATGCATTCATGAGTAACAAATGGGGCTGGGAGGTATTGCAATTCGGCTCAGCTGCTCCTTGACATGGGGCCTGGCAGGAGGGGTAATGGCCGGGAGGGAGAGTCTGGGTCCCAGCCAGACACACCTGCTTCCGCTAAGAGCAACGACCAAGAGGGATCTCACTCCTTAGCCCTCCCCTACACACATACACACCCACACACGCATACAGACACACTCATAGGGGCACACAGGCGCACACACCCCAACACCCCCTCTCACAGGGGGCTCGTGAATGCTTTTCACACACACAGGGGGCTCGCGAATGCTTTTCGCCCTGACGGATGATTTGCAAGTTTTCCGCTGACAAGAGCGTCTGCCTGCGTGCGTGCGTGCGTGTGTTTCTGTCGCTTCATTTAACTCTACAACAGAAGATGATTATGGGGAGGGAAATGGCTGAATCCAGATCTTCCCCCCCTCCCCATCCCGCCCCGTGTCTCTCTCTCTAGCTACCCAGATATGTCTTGCATTCCCCCCACTAATATCAAAACACCCTTCTCTCTCCCACAATGCCTGGAGATGCCTGCTATCTCCTTAAGCACCCATGTACCTACAGCCACTGTTTAGATTGTGTACACCGTTGGAGGATTACAGAGGCAGAAAAAGCCAGCCAGTCCCCATCCTTAAGCATAATTAGTATCTGATTGAGAGTTGTGGTCAAAATAAAGTCAAACAAATATTATGTTTTTAACACAGTAACATTGGTTAATGTTCCAAAGCATCATGGAGCCCACTCACACTGCATCACGTTTTCCTAACTGAGGAATGATCAGCAACAGGGAGGGAGCCCTTAGTCCAAAATTCTACGCCATGCCCAGTTCTAAATAGATCAGCTTCTCTCATGATTATTCCACTTGGTAAAGATGCTGGGCTGGTAGGGGAGGGAGGGAGGAAGTATGGCAGAGGCCCTTACTGGCATTATTTAAGAGCCAGCGATTCCACTAAAATAACAATCATCCATGATTTCCGGCTTTCCCCTGCATTCTGCAATGGGGGTAAAATTGTTAAGGTTATTGCTTTTATTATCTGCTGTAGGCGCAGAGGGGGAAAAGACACATGGATGGGGGTATTATCTCATTCAGTCCCAAAGAGATTTATGAGTGCAGCAGTCATTAGCACAAATGGGAATGACTGTGTAACACCCCTGTACCCCTTCTTCCACCCCCTCCTCCTTGTGCCACATGGACTACATACATGCACATACTGAGGCTACACAAATTGATTCCACAAAGTGAGATTGTGCAAACACTAAGACTATACACATACAAATCACACACTGAAAAATTATACACACGAGGGAGGTACATATATATATATATATACACGCACATTAAGAGACTGCACAGAGAATACACGAATGGATGCAGAGATCACAAAAACACAAAAGCATGGGCAGAGATAATTTTTTAAAAATACATGACAATTATTTTAGTACATGAAAGTTGATACATCAGATCAACCATATTTTAAATGTGTGTTTGGGGGTGGGGACAGGTGAGATGAGTAACAAACTCTAGACCTTTCTGTGAACAGTACTGGGTGGCCCCTGTTTCTCTTCAGAGGAGGGTACTTCATGTACCTCTGCACAGAGGCCTATCCACATCTGGCCATTGAATGACATAAAGAACATCTTCTGAGGCATCTTCCAAGGACAACCTTGGAGGACTCGCTGAAGAAACAACCCCTCTCCCCCAACAACAACAACAACAACAACAAAAGAGATAATATATATGACAATAACCTTCAACACCCAACACTAGTAAAGCTTGAAACAATAGCACCAAACAAAAACAATAACAATGACAACCAAGACAACAGCAACAATGACAACCAAACTGGTAAAATCACTGAAATGATAATAAGAACTCCAAATAAAGGAAGTGAAGCAACAAAGATGATCCCCTTTTGTTTACTAGCATCCTTCAGCAAAATCCTCTTCTCAGGGAGAAAACAGAGAGGAAAATTTTACTCAATGTTTCTGCTGAAAATGTGTTGATGGTTTTGCCAAATTTAACCCAGTTAGAAGGAAATGCCAAATAACAGGCAGTTTTTGTAAGCTCTTCTCAGTATCTCTATGATCACCTGAAGCTAATCCAGATGTTACCCCTCCCTGCCATGTGCAGTCCCCAAAGTCGAGATTCAGTATGTATCTTCATGTACAAAATGATTCAACAATAATGGTGGTTATAAAGTTTACAAAAAATCAGTTGTCAGACAAGAGGTTCAGTGAACCAAATTTGCAGCTGATGGGACTGATGTGTAGATGTGATAGCTTCACTATCATAGGGTTATATAACAAGTGGTTAAGAATGAAACAGTGCAGTGTAATAGAAGAAATCCTGGTCTGAAAGTCAGGAGACCTGGATTCTACTCCTGGCTCTACCACTAACTAGTTGTAGGTGGTTTATTGAGTAGAATGCAGGATTTATGGGACAGGTAGAGGGTACAGTGGACAGATCACTGAACCTGGGGTCAGGAAGAACTGAGTTCAAATCTAGCCTTAGACACTTCCTAGCTGTACAACCCTGGGAAAGTCACTTAACCTATATGTTTTCCAGATTCCTTATCTGTAAGACAGGGTTGTTGTGAGAATCGGATGAGTTAATATATGTGAAGTGCCTTCAAACCCTAAAGTACCGTATAAATGATTATTATATGACTTTGTTCCTGTCATTTTCCATTGCTTGGTCTCAGTTTCTCATCTATAAATGGGAAAAGGTAAAATAAGTAAACTAACATCCAGTCATGATCAGCAGATTAATAATAAGTCGTGCCTATTTTGAGACTTCTTTTCTCAAACTAATTAAAAAAAAAAACCTGTTTAACTGATGGCTGCTATCCTCCTTAGGAGCTTTTAGAATATATATATTATTTTGTTGGGCTCATCTGCTTTGTTCTACACCATTTATTTGTTCTAAGTTATTATGATTATTATCATGCTCACTTGCTTTGGTCTATAAACAATGATGCCTAATGAAGGCATCCCTTAAACAATTAGATTGAGAAAAGAAATGTCAACTCAGGAAAAATCTAAAAATTGACTGATCATTGTGTGGACACAGTAATGAATCCACTTTAGCCAACATGGTATATGTACTAAGAGTTTCTGCTCAGATAAAAATGCAGGGATCACAATAAGTTTCAGAGGAACTGTGAGGTCAGAGAAGTGAGAAATCACTGTGGTTTGAGGTAATCATGGAAGACTACATGGAAGAGGCAGAATCTTATTTAGGCCTTGAAGGATTTATATCTGTGGAGTGAAGGAAAACAAACATTCTGGGTTTCAGGTGAGTGGGATTGGGGCCCAGGTGGAGAAGTGAGAAATAGTAATGATTAGTTAGAAAGACAAAGAAGACACCAACCTGACTGGAACAGAGGATTATTGAGGGGGAATGGAAAGTTAGCTTATGCTTAGATTGTAGGGACCCTTGAATCCCAAGCTTGGAATTTGGATTTTATTCATAGGTAATAGGGAGCCATGGAAGGTTTTTGAGCAGAGAATGGCATGATCAGAACCGTGCTTTAGGAAAATTAATGTTGCTCAAACAAGTATAATAGCTATAGTGTACAACTGGTGTATTTATCCTCAAGTTCTTAAACTATTTAGCAGATGTGCCCTAGAGAATATCCAATTTGTTGCAGCATATTCTGCAAAATAAGCTGCAATATTAAAATAATCCATTTTACAGATAAGAAAATAGATAGGGGAAGGACTTGCTCAAGGTTATATGGTGAGTTAGTAACAAAAAGAATCACAGCCCATCTCATATATCCTTATCCAGTTCTCTTCACTGCTCCACATTGCTATGTACCTGTTCTTTGTCATTCTGGAGGTGACCTTCAGAAATGTGGTCCAGGGGGGGCGGCTAGGCGGCGCAGTGGATAAAGCACTGGCCCTGGATTCAGGAGTAACTGAGTTCAAATCTGGCCTCAGACACTTGACACTTACTAGCTGTGTGACCCTGGGCAAGTCACTTAACCCCCATTGCCCCGCAAAAAAAAAAAAAAAAGAAAAGAAAAAAAGAAATGTGGTCAAGGAGGTGCACCATCCCACTTAAGCCTATAGTTCAACAAGTCCAGTAGCTCCAGAAGCCTTCTCTCCATGAATTATATTATTATAAATATGGTACTTGCTGGGTTCACCCCCATGCCCCACTCCCTACTCCCTAACCCACCTTGCAGTTGGCTCAGAACCTAGGGAAGTACTAGAGGACTAGTGAGGGAAAGAATCTACTCCTGGAGGCAGAGATGGGAGGGACAAATGGAAGTTGCATTTAGTGTTTGGGAAAAATCCATTATTTGACTTTTGGTTTGGACCTGTGTGTGTTCAGGCCTTCTGGGCCACCAGCCCAGCTCATACAGGTTGCAATGGATTCTCTCCATTAGTTTCAGGAATAATTGCTTTTCCTCCCTAGATTATTGACTGGATCACAGGATGAAGTGGCACTTCCTATGCCAGAGGCCCCAAATGGAGGCCAAGTCATCCCCTACTCCCCACTATCCCCCACTGACTTCTTGGCACCTAGGGCTCCTTCCCTACAGTTGAGAAGTCTTTCCTGATCTTCGGAAAACTTCCCAACAGAGACCACCTCACCTCCTTCAACCTGTCAAAGTCCTCAGTGCCTGGCAGAGTGGGCTGTGACTGTCAGATGGCCTCACTGAACTGAACTCCTTGGATCCAGAAAGGGAAACAGCGTGAGGACCTCCTCCATGCCTGGCAAGCTGGCTGCGGAGTTCACTCCCATCCGAGCCGTGTGGGGCCCCTCATTAACCACCTCACATCAAGAGTTGCCATGCTGCAAAATTAACTATTTCTTGCAGAAGGTTCTACAAAAGAACAGGGATACTAATGAGGTTAGTTAAAGGGTGGCCCTGTTTCATTAGCTTTCCTGGGCTAAGTCTGCCAGGGAGGAATGATCAAGAAGATTGCTTTTTTTTTAATTACTCTGTTAATTGATATAAAACAAAAAGGACGCAGATTAGTTGCATGCAATTAGCAAATTAATTCTTGGCAATTACAGACTTAATAATGGAGTGGCTTTGCTGCAGCTTGTCGGGTTCTGTAGTTTATTGATTGTGTTTATGGGCAGAGAGATTGACACAGAAGATGTTCAAGTTGAAAGATAGATGAGGATATAGGTCTAGGTCCAGGTTCCAGAGTCTCTTGGATTTTAAGAGGTAAGTTTATGGTAATGCTACTGGAGTGAGTGCTAAGTACTCAAAGCAAGAATTTGAATACTAAATAAGCAATATTCTTAATAAGACCCTTAATACTTAAAATTTAATATTAAGTGTTGTTTCTCCAAGCTGCATGCTTGAGGCCTCCAGCCAGGGTGATAAGTAATATCAGGTCTTGGTTATAGCTTATTTCCCACTTATGTCATAGACCCCAAGCACCTATTTCTGAATTCTCCTCCTAAGCATCACTCATGGCAATGAAGGTGGGGAGTCAGGGGCATGACCAGTTCCATTAAGAAGTAATGAAGTGGGGCAGCTAGGTGGCGCAGTGGATAGAGCACTGGCACTGGAGTCAGGAGGACCTGAGTTCAAATTTGGCCTCAGACACTTAACACTTACTAGCTCTGTGACCCTGGGCAAGTCACTTATCCCCAATTGCCTCACTTAAAAAAAAAAAAAAAAAGAGATGTAATGAAGTGTGGGCAGCTAGGTGGTACAGTGGATAAAACACCAACCTTGGATTCTGGAGGACCTGAGTTCAAATCTGGCCTCAGACACTTGATACTTACTAGCTGTCTGACCCTGGGCAAGTCACTTAACCCTCATTGCCCTGAAAAAAAAAATAAAGTAATGAAGGATTGTTTGCCCATTTTTGCATCAATTCACTCATGTTTCTGGCCAGATCTGCCTCCAGGTAGCTGCAACTCCTCTGGTAGTCAACATGTCCCTGAATGGGGGGTGGAGAAGGGAACCATTTGGCCCTGTGGGCCAAGATATCAAACAGCCTAAGATTGCATAATCCTAGAATCAGGACTCAAATAACAGCTTTTGTAGATGTAGACTGATTTCTTCATCAATCTCACACATGCATATACACTAATGGATGGGATAGAATTGATATTTATTGTTTTTAGAATGATGACTTTATTTTAAAGGCTACCCATGACCAATATTCTCCATTTTTTTGTCTTGGTCTTCTTAGCTTACCTGGGCTAGACGTGCAACCGACATTCATTGATCTGATCCCAATGCTAACTGGCACAGATGTTTAACCTTCTCCATTTTTCTAGCCTGGGCCAGTTCACCCTTCCTTATGCAGCCTGGATTTTTTCAACCCCCCAGACACTCGCCATATTGGTGCCAGACTTAGTGTGAACAGTCAATTGGTTACTCTAATTAGTAACTCAAAACTCCCAGACTCAAGCAATCTACCAGTCTCAGGCTCCCCCTGTAGCAGGGACTACAAACATGTGAAACTCCACGTGACTATTTTCCATATCTAAAACTGCTAATTGGTATTATTTCCCAAGGACAAAAAGAGTAAGGAAAAAAACCCTCTTCTAAGCACAAAGGATAGGAAAACAATGAGCCAGTTTTCTCGTTTATGGGTATTCATTAAGTTCATCCTCTCCCATCTCATACTTGTCCCCATTAGCAAAATTCTTGTCATCTTAGGCAACATCATACCATTTCAGAGAGTGGGTACCATAATCTCTAATTCCACAAAACTTCATCTTGGTGCCTTTCAAAGAGGCAACATTGGGTAGGAGAAAGAGGACCGGATTTAGTGCCATTATACCCAGGCCCTACACCTAGCTCTACCACTAATTAGCTGTGTGACTTTGAACAAATAATATAACTATTCAGAACCTCAGTTTCCTTATCTATAAAATGAAGTGGTTGGATTACCAAGATCCTTTTTATCTCTGAATCCTTGGATCCCCAATAATAATGCTATCATAAATCCGTTCCTTTGGATTAAATCCAGAAACATTTATTAAGATGCTACTTTGTGCAGACTATTTATGGGAGATGCTGGGGATACAAGGACAAAAACATCATTTTCTCTGCCTTCAGGTGACTTACATCCCATAGAGAGCATACAATTATATATACAAATAAATACAAGGTGATTAGAAGAAGGAGAAAGCCTTAAAAACTAGGAGGATTCAGATGTGTTTAAAGGAGGAGACACATGAATTGACTTTTGAAATGAGTCAGGGATTCAAAGAGTTGGAAATTAAAATATTAACAAAAATGATTGCCAATATTTTAAGGTTTTCATAGTACTTTACACATATTATTTCATTTGATCCTCACAATACCTTTTGAAGTGATAAGGAGGAATTTCATTCTAGGAATGGGGGATAACTTTTGCAAAGGCACGAAGGTGGGACATTGAATATCAATGTCAGGGCCCACCTAGTAGACCAGTTTGCCTATAATTCAGAATGTTTGAAAGGGAGTAATATGAAATGCCTAGAGTATAGGAGGAGCCATAGTGTGAAGGGATTTAGATATGCTGAAGAGTTCATATTTATCTTAGAAGCAACAGGAACCATTGAAAAATTTTCAGGAGAATCATAAGGTTGGATCTGCATTTTAGGAATATTAATTTGGCAGTGGCAAGGAGGATACATTAAAGGGGGGAGAAACCAGAAGCAGGGCAACTAAGCACTATGTAAAAGATATACGGGCCTATTCTGAAGTAGTGGTCATGTGAGTAGATAGAAAAGAATGGATGGGAGAGATGTTGAGATAGAATCAATAAGATATGGGTAACTGATCAGTTGTAGAAATAAAGGATTAGGGATAGGTAAGATCCATGGATAACTCTAGATTGTGTCAAAGTGATGGAAGGATTGTGGTACCATCAACAGAAGAAGAGAAGTTTGGAAGAAAGGCAGAATCAGGTAGGAGGATGATTTCTGTTGTGAATATTTTGAGTTTGAGATACCAATGAGACATCCAGTTCAGTTGTTTCGGTCATGTTTGGCTCTTCATGACCCCATTTGAAGTTTTCTTGGCAAAGATACTGGAGTGGTTTGCCACTAGCTCATTTTACAGGTGAGGAACTGAGGCAAACAGGGTTAAGTGACTTGACCAGCATAACACAGCTAGTAGGTATCTGAGGCTAGATTTGAATTCAGGAAGATAAGTCTTCCTGATTTCCAACCCTGCACTCTCTCCACTGTGTCACCTAGCTGCCCCAGGGCATCCATTAGAGGTATCTAATATCAAGTTACAAATCCAGGACTGGCATACAGGAGAGAGATTTATAGATTTATACAGGGCTCAATTTATAGATTTGGGAGTACACAGGAAAGGGTTCAAATTAAGGGCATGACTGGAAAGGTGGGCTTAAGAAAACAGAAGGGTCACACCTTCTTTCTCAGAGACTGAAGAAAAGGCAGAAAGAATAGCAGATGGTATAAAAGAGTTTTGTTTTATGATGTATAAAGAAGAGTGAGTTAATACTGATAGTCTCAATTTTCTTGGTAAAGCAGGTGACAAAGTCTTTTGCTGAGAAGGAGGGATAAGAAGTGATGTGGAGGCTTTAGAAGAGAAGAGAAAGTTTGCAATGGCTGTTGTAGGCAGTGTAACAGAGACACAATCGAGGAAGAATAAAAGTATTGTCATACAGCACTCAGGGTCCAGTTGAGATTAGATAATGTGAGTTTTACATGGACTTTGTTGATTGGATAGTGTGACTTTTTTTTAGTAGCTTAGAGCAGCACAAAAATAAGAGTAGAGAAGTCAGATAGTTGGCTATCCTAGGATTGGAATTTGGTAAAGTGAGAGTAGTAATAGTTCAAGGGTTAGGAAACTCGAGAGTAGAAGTTGAACTGGTCAACTTTAGGGTCAGAACTTTGAAAGGAGGAAAGAGATACTAGAACAATGGTGACATATAAGAAGAACAAAGAGGTATAGAAGGACTAGAGATGATAAGAATGAAGAATAGATTTAGGAGAAATGAAGCAGAGGGAGAGAGGAAAAATAAGCTGTTATGGTGTGAAAGAGGAGCTTCAGATTTCATAGATGTAGTGCAATAATAAGTGATGGTGAGACCATAGATCATAGGTCTAAGGGACCTCAGAGGTCATCTAGTCTGACCCCCTCATTTTACAAATTAGGAAACTGAGACCCAGAGAGGTTAAGTGACAAGACTAGGTCACACAGGTACTAAGGGTCAGGAACAGAATTCGAACCTAGGTTCTCTGACGCTACTGTCAGTGTCCATTGTACTGAACTGTACTGCCTTTCATCACTCTAGGTAATACTTGGGGATGGCAGCATAATATAATAGGAAAAAACCCCACTAGACTGGAAGAGATCTTAGATTCAAATTCTATTCTGCCCCTATTAGATGAGTGCCCTTGACTCAGTTTCTTCATCTAGAAAATAGGGAAAGGAGGATGGTTGAACTGGTTGATATCTAAAATAGTGTCCTGTTCTATGCCTATGGATAATTTTTGGTGTCTGATTTTCTCACTGTGGATTCTACTGTTGCCAACTGAAATTTTCTAGGAGTGCTAATAAAGTACCCCAATATATTTTTTATTCAGTTCTCTATTATTATCTTGGTAATATGATTAATTCTCCACCTGGCATAGTTTCCCTAGGGGTTCCTTTCCATTATCCCTAAGCCTTCACACTGTCCCAAGTAGAGTGTTGCTAATGTTTTAATATGAAAAATAATGTTTAAAAATGAGATCCCATCTAGTCCTATCCTCCTTATATTTCTGTTAAAGAAACATTTATCAGGGCAGCCACGTGGCACAGTGGATAAAGCACCGGCCCTGGATTCAGGAGTACCTGAGTTCAAATCCAGCCTCAGACACTTCACACTTACTAGCTGTGTGACCCTGGGCAAGTCACTTAACCCCAATTGCTTTACCAAAAAAAAACAAATAAAGAAACATTTATCAAACAAGGCAAGACATTGTGATTACTCCTGGGGATATAAAGATAAAAAAAATAACATAGTTCCTTCCCTCAGGGAACTGAAGGGGATTGGGTAAGGGTGACCAGAATGTAGGGGAACCTAGGGACTATGGAATTTTTTTTTGGTGGGGCAGTGGGGGTTAAGTGACTTGCCCAGGCTCACACAGCTAGTAAGTGTCAAGTGTCTGAGGCCGGATTTGAACTCAGGTCCTCCTGAATCCAGGGCTGGTACTTTATCCACTGTGCCACCTAACTGCCCCCTGGGACTATGGAATTTAAGGGATGGTTAAAGGAATAGGTGTGAGTCAATATACATTTGTTAAAAACCTACTATATGCCAGGCAATGTGCTAAAAACTGGGAATACATAAAGAGGCAAAAGACTGTCCTCAAGTCTCTGCCCTCAAGGAGCTTAAAATCTAATGGGGAAAATAAAAAGCAAACAAATATTCACAAACCAGCTATATATGGGATAAATAGGAAATAAACAAAAGAAGGAAGGCACTTGAATTAATAGGGATTGGGAAGGGCTTACTGTAAAAGATAAGATTTTGGTTTGGACTTCAAGGAAGCCAGTTGGCAGAGATGAGGAAGGAGAGCATTCCTGGCATGGAAAATAGCAAAAATGCACAGGACCAAGAGATGGAGTCTTGTTCACGGAACAGCAAGGGAGACAGTGTCACTAGAACAAAGCATATAGTGGTTAATATAAGGCATAAAGAAAACTGGAAATATAGGAAGGGGATGGGTTATGAAGGACTTTCAATAATATAGGATTTTGTATTTGATCATGGAGATGATAGGGAGCCACTGAAGTTTATTTAAGGAGGGATGGTAGAAGAAGAGGTGACATAGTCAGACCTGGAGAAGAGAAGACTTAATGGTGGATGTGAATGCTTCCTTCAACTATTCAAATAGCTGCCAGGCATTAGAAGAAGGATTTCTGGTTTTCCTTTGCCTCAGAGGAGAGAACCAGAAGGAATAGAGATGGGGGTATGGGGGTCAGGGACAGAGTGTGAAAGTAAGATTTACTAAGAAGACTTTAATCAATCATTCAGTAAGAATTTAGAGCATGCCTCCTATGTCCCAGGCATTGTGCTAGGTGCTAGGATGGGATACAAAGGCAAAATTTGAAAAGCCTTGGACCTCAAGGAGCTTAGATTATAATGCCCAGAAACAGGAAAAAACTTCCTAATAGTGCTGCCCTCAAAGTGGCAAGCACCAATAAGGACTTCCCCATCTCTGGAAGCAGACATTAGAAGATAATCACCTCAGGCAGCTAGGTGGGACAATGGATAAAAGCACTGGCCCTGGAGTCAGGAGGACCTGAGTTCAAATTTGGCCTCAGACACTTGACACTTACTAGCCGTGTGACCCTAGGCAAGTCACTTAACCCCAACTGCTTCACACACACACACACACACACACACACACACACACACACACACACATACACACAGATAATCACCTCTCAGATAAGTTATAAATGGGATTTCTATTTGGGTACAGGTTAGTGGAAAAGAACTGCAGTAAAAGTTAGGCTCAATAAGATTCCTTTGAACTTGGGAATTCTGTGTTTCTCTGAGTAGCAGAGTCCTCTGGGAACTCAGCCCCATGAACTGGACTTCTGAGCTAGCCTTTCAAGACAGCTCAACTTCCAGGGCTTAGTTTGGGAAGGGAACAGTTGTGGCTAGAGATGTGAAGGTTGCATTATTTGGATGGAATAAAACTGAAGTCACTGGGTACTAGCAAAATTCTAAATATTGATCCTATGGGGAAAGAAAGTATGTGTCCTTGCCTCTGTTCTGGAACATATTTATCCATATCTATCGGTTTGTGCTTTTCTTTCACAACAAAGAAATAGATTTTCACACACACACACACACACACACACGCATACACACACATCATATCACCACAAGCGCCACCACTCTTCCCAACTTGAAGGATTTACAGATGCATTTTCACAGAGAACCAAAAAACAATGGAAAATCAAATGCCTGCCTTGTGGGACACCTCAAAGCTGTAAATTACACTCTGTGTGTGTTTGTTTGTTTGTGTGTGTGTGTGTGCGCGCGCGCGCGTGCATGTGTTCATGATCACACCAAGGGCGGTTTATTTCCATTAGAGGCAGGCTTCTCTACTCTCAGACAAAGCATTAAGGATTTAGGCCATTAGGAGAAATCATCTATGCAAATGGCCAAGCCGTGGTGGGTTGAGTTGGGGCAGGAATTATTTTTATTCAGCCTGAGCTGAAATCTAAAATGTACAATTCATTCATTAGGGTTTTAAAAGCTCTAGATTTGCATATTGCATGCTGGGCAGAATGAAATGTGAAGCCATCCATCTCCGGGAAGGGATTTGGGTTCATTGTGGTTTGGTAGATCTATGGGGGTGAGTTCTGCTCACCCTACCCCTGCCCAAGGGCAGTACCCATAGCATTCTGGGGTTGCTGTGAGTCTTCTGTAGCCCTAGATAAGGTCTAGTAAGATGTGATACTACATTCCTAGAACTCACAAACTGGTGGCAGGTAGGACGTGAGGTGGTCAGAGTTGATACAAAGTCTGTAAAGGACAAGTATTGTTGGTATTCTGGAGTGAAGCAGGAATGAAGCAATGAGATTCAGAGTGGAGACAGGCCAAAAAGTCCAAAGCCAAAGTTGGAGCCATTATTATCCCCATGTTGCAGATAAGGAAAGTGAGGTTGAGTGAGCTTAAAAAGCTAGTGAATATCTGAGGAAGGATATAAACTCAAGTTTTCCTGACTCCAAGTCAAGTGCTCTATTACAATGTGCTAAGTTCATTGATGTGGGTACTCCATTCAAGACTAGATATCACAGATTCTCCATTCTTCCAGAATTTTTGTGGCCAAAAAATTCATCATCTCTCTGTATTTCGTTATGGCCAATCCATGGATGGTAATCTGCTTTTGCCAGAACAAAACCTTTTTAGTCTACTAAGAACTGACCAAAGTTGTGCTCTTCTTGCATAACCTTTGGGAATCCCGGTTCCTCCACAATTAAGCATCAGAGAGGGTGGCATGACACAGTGGGAAAAGCACAGGCTTTAGAATTCAAGGACCTGGGTTCAAAACCACCTCTACCTTCTGACTACCTGTGTAACCTTGGGTAAGCCACTTAACTTTCCTGGGCCTATGGTTTCTTCATCTGTAATGTGAGGGGGTTTGATTAGGTATTTTTAAAGGTTTTTTTCAGCTCTAACTATATGTAATCCAACCAGTCTGGTCCTATGATTTTTATAAAGTAAAAGATATTTGTACAAATAGTGAAAGATATCTGTCCTCTGCTGCAAAATGATGAAATTCTGGTAATTATCATTTGGGGATCATCCCAGTGAAGAGAAGGATTTTAACAGGTAGACATGGGGAAATATTGTATGCCAATCATGGGGAGAGAACACAAAGGTACACGGAAATGAGAAATAGCATTTTGAATTTAGGGAACCACCAGTGGTCTGCTTTGACTGCAATGCCTAATGTGTGCAATGAGAATGATGGGAAATAAGGCTGGAAAGGTAAGTTGGAGCCAGATCATGGGGATAATTAAATTCCAGGCTTGGGAGTTTTCATTTTATCCTCCAACAATAGAAAACCACTGAAGGTTTTTGAGTGGGATAGTGACATAGACAGACCTTTGTCTAAAGAAGATTATTTTGCCATCTGGGAGGAGGATGGGATAGATGAGAGGGATGTGCATCAGGGGATGGGGAGGTGGGTTAGGAAGCTTTTCCAATCACCCATAGAAGAGGTCATAAGTGACTGAATGGGAATTGTAGTCAAGTGGATCTAAACAAAGAGAGAGATTTAAGTGATATTGTGGCAGTAGATTTGTTAGGACATGGCAGATGATTAGATGTAAGAGAAAGGGAAGAAATAAAGATGATTCTTAATGATGACTGTGGTTGATGATTTGCTCATTTCTATTTCACCATGGTTGGGGAACTCTAATAATAAGAGTAATAATAGCTAGCATTTATATAACACCTACTATGGGCCAAACACCATGCTAAGCACTTAACCAATATTATCTCATTTGATAATCTAAGAATCAAACTTTGGGTATCTTAGCCTTTCCAAGGTAGATTTGGTCTGGGTGGAGTTTGAGGGCCTTAGACTGGCAACCTGCTGCTCAACACAGAATCAAAGGATCTCTGAGTTGGCAGGAACCCCAGAGGTCATCCCAGGTTCCCTGGTGACATCCCTAGTTGCATTCTTTACTTTCCTGGTGAGATCTGAGAGGTGTTAGTTCCAGGCTCAGTGTGTGTGTGTGTGTGTGTGTGTGTGTGTGTGTGTGGTGTGTGTGTATTGGAAGGGGAGGGCAAGATGGCAGGTTTCCCTAGTGTACTATCTTGGTTGGCCCTGTCTCCCTTTCTGTGTTACCTTTGTTGTCTGCAGTTAAGTCCTGCGGCCACTCCTAAAACAAAGCAAATAAAAGATTTTATTGCTTTCATTTCTACCTGTTTTTTCTAATTCTTCTGCAAAACCAAATTTGGTCCCAGGAATGGACCCAACAAGCAGAAATCTCCTTTATAACATTTTTGACAGATGGTCATTCAACCTCCTCTTAAAGGAGTACTTTGTACTCATTCCTTCCTTATGTCACCCTTAACCACTCTAATTATTAGGAAGTTTCTCCTTACATGAGGTTGAAATCGACCTCTTCAAACATTTACCCCTGGCTTCTCATCCTACCCTCTGGGAGCCAAATGGAATAAATCTAAACCCTCTTAGCCATGAAAGACATTCAAATATTTGAAGAGAGCTATTAGGTTGTCTTCAGGATTCATGTTCCCAGTTCCATAAACCATTGTAATGAATTAATTGTGATTTGGGGTTTCTATGACCACATCTTTGCTTCATTATGGTCAGACTGAAAAGATGTAATCTTGAAAAGCCAGGTGGCTTTAGTGTCAGGAAGTGATATTTGCTCGTGGGACTTGTCAATCAAAGTTGCCAGTCAATTAGCTTGGGGCTGTGTGTGGATGGCCCTGTTTTCCGGTTTTGTGGGAGGTTTTGGGAGGAAGCCCAGGAGGAGAGCGCTCTCTCTGATGTGGCAGTGAGGGAGAGAGAGACTAGTGTGGTGAACCTTTGGACTGAGCCAGGGGACACTGCACAGTTGATTCTCCTTTAGAACTGAAGATTCCAGGTGGTGGTGAGTTTGTCTATCCCCTTTTTCATTGTCCCTAGCTCTATTAACTTCATTTGTATTTTAAATTTGTTCCCATTAATAAAATCTGATTTATTTGTGGAAAAGAGGCTGTTAATCTCTTTTCTTATCAGTCTGAGAAAAATAACTAAAGAAAAGGCAGTTTGGAAGAGAGGAAACTCTCTCATTATTTCCTGAACCCCAATATTACAGCAAGGCCCCCAATTAACTCTCCCCATACTAAATTTGACCCTTACACCATCCTGCTTTATATTTAGCCCCATTTGCCATCCTGGTCACCCTCATCTAAACAAGTCCCAGTTAATCAATGTCCTTCCTCAAACATGGTGCTTAGAACTGAATTTAACACTCTAGGTCTGCTCTAACAAGGGCAGAGAAGACAGAGCTCTGGCCTCCCTTGTTCTGGTTGTTCATTTCCTTTTCCTAAAACATCCAATAGGCAAATGGACAAATTCAGCACAGGATAATTAACCCTAGGTAATTTGTCAGGGCCAACACACAAGGTCTCAGATTTTTGGCTAATCTTCTGAATCTATTCATTTAAAAAAAAACTTTTTTGGGACTTTAGATTTAGGATGGTTATTAATAATAATAAACCATTATATAGCACTTTATGTTTATTACCACATTTGATCATCCCAACAACCCTGTGAAGACCAGTGCTTTTGTTATCCCCATTTTCTGAGAGAGGTTAAGTGATATGCCCAGGATTGCACATCCAGCTAGCAACTGTCTGAGTCAGGATTTGAAATGAGGTCTTCCACATTGCAGGCCTAGTATTCTATCCACGATGTCACCTAGCTGTCCTAGCAGTATTAGAGTATGTTTCCCCTTTAAACATGTGCATGGCCCTGAGTTTTGTGGCCCTAGATTTTCAAAAGGGAGCAGATCACTTCATTTCTTAACTCTCAGTTCAATTCCCATGGAGCCCTGGCCTCTGGCTCCATTTGCAATTCTGTCTCTTTCTACCCCCACCCCCTTACTTTTTTAAACAAGACATCTTGTTTATTTTTCTTCTCCCCCCACCCCCCATTACTGCAGCTGCTTCTCCTGCTGGTGCAGTGTTGCTGCCTGCCAGGGAAATGTTTTCCTTCCATTTTTATTGTAATTTATTGCATTTAAAAAATCTTTATGGGCTCAGGCCCTTTTGGTTCCATTTAGCAAAATAAAGAAGGGGCAGAGAAGAACAATACAGAAACACACAGACTTATAGAAATAGGGTAAGTGATCCTTACATTGCATCTCACAAAGGGAGATGGACACAAGCCAGGAGAAATGTTTTGAATTGTCTTAAGCTAGAAAGAAAGGCATCCCAAAGAGGAGTCACACTCAAGATTTTATAGTTGCCAAACCCACCTTCTTCCCACTTTCCCCAGTTTTACTCTAATGATACTACTACCTTTCCAGTCACCTGGGCTCACACATAGAAGGCAGTATGGTGCAACAGATAGGACTGAATTTGGTATCACAGGACCTCAGTTCAAATGCCAACTCTGCTACTTGCTCCCTGTGAAACCTTGGGTAACTCACTTAACCTTCAGGGCCTCAGGTTCCTCACCTATGAAGTAAAAGAATTGAACCAGATGGCCCCTAAGGTTCCTTCTAGTTCTTAATCTGTGACCCTTAGAATTAAAAGGACCTTAGAGATAATCTAATCTTGCCACTACAGTTTGTGTTTTAAGAAATAGATCCAGGATGACTAAACTAACTCCTTTTCAGGTTATACATGTCCTAGATAATTTCTTTTATACCACTTTCCACACATGAGTCATGACTATATTGTAGTCTACTTAAACCCTATTTATTTCCTTTGCCTTTTGGGTTTCAAGAAATTTAGATTCTTTTTGAAATTGTGGTGTTTCATGATTCAAAGTCATATAGCATCACTGGTAATATATTGGCATTAAAAATAGGGTCTTGTGAAAGTTCTGTACAATTTTCTACATGAAACCCAACTAAATCTCCTCTTCTTGGTCAACTCTTAGGCCCAGCTAATCTAATTGCAATGTTTGTCCAATATATCTGTACTAATGGGATAGTTCACTGGACTGCCCATCTAACTGTATGCTATAAACTGGGTCACATGAATTATTCATCCACTTTGTTTTTCCTATGTGAATTGTCAGGCCTTATGTGAATTGCTAGGTCTATCTTTTCGGAGTGATAAGGGATCTCACTGAAGAGGCTTTTTAGTATTTCAGGGCTATAGTCAATTGACATAATGTTATCCATAAACCAGTACATCTAGAGAACCTGATCATGTGTGATTCATAAATGTTTGTTGAGTAGAATCATACTCCTAATCTAGACTTCTTAGCTATCTACTGGGTTTTCTCCAGCTCTCAAATGGGCTAATGTCTTTTTGGGTTTTCCCTTACTTGCCAACACTCTTCTTTCATTCTAGCCAGGCCATCACACTCACCATTCCTTATCATGTCTCACAGATTCCCACATCTCTTCCATTACCAGGGCTACTTTCTATGCACATAATGCCACCCCTGTACTTCCCCCTTTCTAAATCTTACCTGTCCTTCAAGGCCCAGCTCAAGTCTCACTTATTTCATGAAGCCTTTTTAATTACAGAATCATAACATTGGAAGAGACTTTTGAGACCTCCAAATCCAGTACCATCATTTTTAGAATTAAGAACGTCGTGTACTATAAAGGAGAAATGATTTGTCCAAAGTCATACAGCAAGGGTTCTCTCTTTGCTCCAAATACCTGTAGGGCTTATTTCTGGCACCACAAAACTTAGAAGCTGACACTGTACCACTTGTCTCATTGGCTTAGGTGCATGAGTGCCATTACTTCCTTCTGGGTATAACACTCGCCTCACTTCTTCTAAGATTCTTCCATGTCTACCTTTGCCTCATGCAGACTTCACCCTACCTCCCATCAGCACTTACGTATATAATTTATGTATCATTATTTTCTCCCATTTCCATGTTGTTTTCGAGTTGCTCCTTTGGGTCTCTTGTCTCCTGAGGGAGATTGTGAACTCCTCCATTTCCTACTTTTCCTAAATCTCCATGTTGTGCTTAGGATAGAGCTGCATATGTTGTAGGTGCTTAATATATTCTTTAGGGAAGAAAGAAATGTTAGGATGTTAGGGCAGAAAGGGACAATAAAACTTATAGAGTTTAGTTTGCTCACTCTATAGAAGAAGACATGGAGACCTCAAAAGGTTCTATGACTTAGCCCCAAGGTCAGAACATAAGTCAGTGGCACAGCCAGGAGTAGGTTATAGAGTTATAGTTGTATGGAACTTTAGAGATCATGTAACCCAAGACCTTCACTTGACACCTACCACTTTCCCTCAGGGCAAAATATATTACTATACCCACTTGAGTATATATGTTATTCCCTCTTTGAGCCAATTCTGATGATAGTAAGGTTCACTCACTCCCCCACCACTTCCCCCTCTTCCCCTCCCCTCCATAAGCTTTTTCTTGTTTCTTTTATGTGATCTACTTTTTTCCCAGTCAACCTCTCCCTTTCTCTTCCAGTGCACTCCTATTACCCCTTAACTTTATTTTAAAGATGTCATCATGGGTCAGCTAGGTAACACAGTGGACAAAGCACCACCCCTGGACCCAGGAGGCCCCAAGCCCAAATCCATCCCCAGACATGAGACACCCCTCCCTGCCTGCCCCACAAAAAAAAAAAAGGACAAACAAAAAATAAATGCTTTACAGTATAAAACTGTGGGGACCAATTTTTAATTGGGGAGTGTTAGCTAAGCAGCTCACCACAATATTGGGGCAAGGAAGAAGACGGGCAGCCTCCCTCAAAACAGAACAGGATTTCTTTTAACAAGAACAAACTTTAAAAAAACACAAACAGGATCAGTAGGATCAAGGGAAAGGAAATAAAATGGGGAAAGGGAATTATACAACCTGAAAAGATACCACCACCCAAGAATCAGCTGAGAATATGCAGCAGAACTCCTGTCACCTTCCAGTGTCCAGCTAGAATGCCCAATTCTCCTCCCCCAATCCCAGAAAAACCCCACACAGCCCCAGCCAATGGGATGGCCGCTCTGACAGTCACATGACTGCCCTCACTAAGCTTCCAATCATTATAATTTTGCCAAGCTCATGTAGGCATCAGTGAGTGGTGATGACATGAGGTGCCAGCGCCATGGCAAAGGCTACAACCAGTGGGTGGAGCACTGTGCGGTTTGCGGAGCACCAGGCCAGTGCGTGCCAAGGCATAAAAACCTCAAATAACAATTAATTCTTTACAACAGATATCATCCCTTCATATTCAGTTCAGACCTGTGTCTTCTAAGTGTATTCCTTTCAGCTGCCCTAATACTGAGGAAATTCTTATGAGTTATTCTCTAGCATCTTATTTTTGAAAGTCAAACTTTCTATTCAGTTAAGGTCTTTTTCTTTTTCTTTTTTAAAAATTTTTTTTTAAGTGAGGCAATTGGGGTTAAGTGACTTGCCCAGGGTCACACAGCTAGTAAGTGTTAAGTGTCTGAGGCCAGATTTGAACTCAGGTACTCCTGACTCCAGGGTCAGTGCTCTATCCACTGCACCACCTAGCTGCCCCCAAGTTAAGGTCTTTTTCATGACAAATGCCTGAAAGTCCTCTTTTTCACTGAAATCCCATTTTTGCCTCTGAAAGATTATACTCAGTTTTTCTGGGTAGGTGATTCTTGGCTGTAGTCCCAGTTCCTTTGCCCTCTGGAATATCACATTCCATGCCCTCTAGTCCTTTAATGTAGATGCTGCTAGATCTTATTTTATCCTTACTGTAGCTCTATAGTATTTGAATTCTTTTTTTCTAGCTGCTTACAATATTTTCTCCTTGACCTGGGTGCTCTGGAATTTGGCTATAATATTCCTGGAGGTTTTCCTTTTGGGATCTCTTTCAGGAGGTGATCGGTGGATTCTTTCAATTTCTATTTTACCTTCTGCTTTGAGAATATCAGCCCAATTTTTCCTGACAATTTCTTGGAAGATGGTGTCTAAACTCTTATTTTGATCATGGTTTTCAGGTGTTCCGATGATTTTCAAATGATCTCTCCCAGATTTATTTTCCAGGTCAGCTGTTTTTCAAAGGAAATATTTCACATTGCCCTCTATTTTTTCATTCAATTGGATTTGCTTTACTGTATTTTGATTTCTCATAAGGTCACTAGCTTCCATTTGTTCAATCCTAATTCTTACACAATTATTTTCTTCAGACAGGTTTTTTATCTCCTTTTCCATCTGACTTTTCAAGCTGTTGACTTTTTTCTTATGACTTTCCTGCATCTCTCTCATTTCTCTTTCCATTCTTTCCTCCCTCTCTCTAAACCTTCTATCTCTCCTACTTTCTCTTCAAAGTCACTTTTGAGAGCTTCCATGGCCTGAGACCAGTTCACATTTTTCTTGGAAGCTTTGGATACAGGGGCCTTGAGGTTGTTATCCTCTTGACGGTGCACCTTGATCTTCCTTGTTGCTGAAGAAACTTTCTATAGTTCTCAACTTTCTTTGTTTGCTCATCTTGCTGTCTTTTACTTGACTTTTAACTCCCTCTTACAGTGGGGCTCTACTTCCAAGTTACACTGTCCCAAGCTTCAGAGGGTCCGAGGTGTTTTGGCTTGAGGGAGGGCAGGTTTTTTTCTTGCCTGGCCTGTTCTTTCATCCCAAGATAACCTCAAGCCAACTTGCCAATTAATCAGCCAGCAAAACTTTGTGTGTTGTGGTGGTTCTTAGTTCTGATGAGCCTGTGTCACTCCCCCACCTGGGCCTCCCACTGCTCAAAATTTTCTCGTTCCCTGCTGGGGTGGGATAGCTGAATTCCTCCTTAGGTACCACAGACACCCCTGTATTTTACCCCCTGGCCAGCTGTTCAGATCTCTCACCTGACTGTAAGCTTAGTTCCAGAAGATCCCAGGGCTGCAGCTGATTCAGAGGCTCAAAGATAAATTTCTCTGGTGCAGCCTGCCTGGGGACTATGTCAGTGACATCGTGGGGTTGGAATCTTCTTGAGGCCCAGCATGGTCCCCTCTAAGCTGTCTTTGTCTGGAGAATAATCTCTGCCAGTTTTTTTGTGGGTAAGATGGCAGCCAAGGCATGATGTCAAAATACAGAAACTCTGAAGCAGAACCAGGAGAGGACCATTTGGAACTGAACAGGAAGCTTTCCCTAAGGTCCACTATCAATGATGGTCTTTTCTTCCCTGGACCTCACATAGGACTTTGTATCTCTCTTGTGCTATTATCTTGTAATATTGTGTATAATAATTATATGTTTGTTGTTTTATCTCCCAACCAGCATGTGATCTCTATGAGGTCAGGAACCCAGTTTTATCTAAGCTTTGCATCTCTCCCTCTGCCTAACACATCGCTCATCAAGATTCCTCCATGCCATGGTTCCAGTGGAAAGAGCTGGACTTCAGTTCAGAGGACCTAGGTATGGATCCCTGCTTTTCTGCTTAATAGTAGACTACATTTGTAGTGAATTTTAAGGTTTGTAAAGTGTTGTTGTTGTTCAGTTGTTTCAGTTATATCTAATTCTTTGTGATCCTATTTGGAGTTTTCTGGGCAACGATACTGGGGTGGCTTGTCATTTCCTTCTCCAGCTCATTTTACATATGAGGAAACTAAGGTAAATTGTGTGACTTGCCCAGGGTCACACAGCTAGTAAATGTCTGAGACTGGACTTAAACTCAGCTCCTCCAGGCTCCAGATCCAGTGCTCTATCCATGGTGCTACCTAGCTGCCAGAAAAGTGACATACATACATACATACACTTATATATTTCATTTAATTCACATAGTAACTCTGTGAGTTGTGTATTATGGTTTTATTTTTTTAAACAGATGAGGAAATCAAAACTTAGAGAGGTTAAAAACATTTCTGGGGTCAAGTAACTTGTGCCCAAAGTCATTAAGCACTTTTGTATAATTTATGGAACAGATTCAGGTCTTCTTGGCTTCAGGTCCAGAACTCTACCTTACTACCTTACTTACTTACACCTTACTGCCCAGACTTATTAAATGAGGATCTTTTTCAGCACCCCAGTTTTCTCATGATGAAGGGGTTGGACTAGATAATATTTAAGATTCTTGGCAACTCTTAGAAATTCTATGATACCCTGTAACATAACATAGATTGGAATAATCCAAACATGCTCTGGGAGGGCAGAGGGTGGAAGTAATAGGCTCAATAAAGATGAGAAACACCTGGCTAACCAGTCCTTAAAGATGAAATTCCATCCTACAAAACCCAGACCAGCTGTCCTTGACATTCATTTCTTTGAAAGCTTGCTTCCAGGTATTATTCTAAGTTCACTGGGATCTTAGGGAGCTCATAGGATCTTGTTCACTTTCTAGTCTAACACTTTCATTTTACACAAGGAACCTAAGGTGAACTGACTTGTCCAAGGTCACACAGGCAATTAGTGATAGAAGTGATATTTAAAATCGAGTACTCTGACTCCAGATCTTTCCACTGTACTATGCTTCCTCTCCTAAAGTTTGTCTAGACAGGTTCTTTTTCTTTTCCTCCTTTGTGGATACTTCTAATTCACATCAATTTGCCCCATGGAATGAAATGAAAGCCTTGCTATTTGTGTAACCTTGGGCACATCACCTCATCTCTCTGAGCCTCAGTTTCATTGTCTATAAAATGAGACTTTAGATTTGCTTCCTCATATGGCTTAACAAATGAGATAACCTATATAGAATATCTTTGTTACTCTAAAATTCTTCATAAATGGCAGCTAATATTATTTTTCTTTGAATGGCCCATTGTATCTTATTTTCTGATGAAGGTTTATTGTTTTTCTCTACCTCCCAGTCCTCTCCCAATTGAACTGCAAAAAAAAAAAAAGAAAAGAAAAAATAAGAGAAAGGAAGGAAGGAAGAAATGGCAGAAGAAAGTAAGGGAGAGAAAAGAGGAAGGGGGAAGGAAGGAGGGAAAAAAGGGAAGAAGGAAAAAAGGAAGAAAAAAGAAGGAAGAAAAAAGGAAGGAAGGAAAAAAGGAAAAAGGAAAGAAGGAAGGAAAAAAAGGAAGAAAGGAAAAAAGGAAAAAAAGAAAGAAGGGAGGAAATCCTCCAACTCCCACATTGGCCATGTCCCAAAATGTCTGTATAAAAATCTATCATCTCTCTTTTAGGAAATAGGTAGCATCCTTCATCTTCAATCCACACAAATCATAATTTGTCATTGCACTTTTTAGATTTTTGCAGCCTTTCACAGTTGTTTTCTCTATGCTGTTGTCATTGTATAAATTGCTTTCCTGGTTCTGCTCACTTCATTCTTCATCAGTTCGTAGAGGGAGCAGGACACATGGTTGGGGATGGTTTGACTCTTTTCCATGGGAGTTACTTTCCCAGTTCTGAGGGCTGGGCTGGGCTGGAAGGACTGTCTGGAGGTGGGGAGGGGGATACTGCCTCTCCTAGGGCTCCTGTGCTTCTCTACCTGCTGGTGGCAGTTGGTCAGCAGTTGTTACTGGTAATCATGAGGAAGATGGGTTTCTCTCTCCACAATTTCTCCTCTCATTGATTTCTGTCGGGGTGGGATGAAAGCAGATTGATGGTTTGGGCAGGCAGTGGGCTCAGGGTCCTGGACTATGTCCATTAAGGTCTGAGGAGAGGTGGTGGTCAAGATGGTGTTAGTTGATGTTCCTTCCTGGCTCTTCTCTCTCCCTCCTTGCTGCTTTAGCTCTAGGTTAACTTTCCTTCTCTGTGAGTGATAGTTGGCTAGCAAAGGGAATTTCAACACTGAGAATTAATATACTGATGAAATCACAGATCTATCCCTAAAAGAATTTAGTCATTATTTCTCCATTAAAGTCCTACTTTGATTCCTCATTGTGGTGTGTAGGTGAACTCTAGTTCTTGAAAGATATGTCCATGGAATATGAGATATATTAGGTCCTGCCAATCTGGAAAGACCAAGAAACAAATTAGCTAAATGCCGGCTTATCATCAGAAGGCTGACCACCAAGTGATACATTCATTTACCATAACTCACAAAATAGTCTGTTACAATAGATACAATCTGTATTGGCATAGGGAGTATCCATACTAATAAACACAATGATCTATGAAAGTATCTGGCCTCAGACACTTAGTGTGGGCAAGTCACTTAACCCTGTTTGCCTCAGTTTCCTCATCTGTGAAATGAGCCAGAGAAGGAAATGTCAAATTACCCCAGTATGTTTGCCAAGAAAATCCCAAAATGGGGTCATAGAGAATTGGAGACAACTGAAATGACTCAACAACAATGACAACATTAACTGACATTTACATAGCTGTTTCAAGTTTGCAAAGCACTTGACATCTAGTATATTACTTGAGCCTTACAGCAACCTTATGAAGTACATACTGCAGCAGCTATTATTCTCCCAAATTTGGGGATGAGGAAAACGAGGATTGCCAAAGTAAGTGACTCATGATGACAGCTACAGGGTTAGAGGCAGTGTCTGAAACTAAGTCTTTCCTATGCTATGATGTTGCAAGGTGGGTTTTTAGAGCCAGGTGGAACATTAGCTATTATCAAGATTCATAAAATGCCAGGGGCTTATAGAGCATTATTGTCTAATTCTTCAATTTATAGATGAAGGAACAAAGAATAACCCAGAGAGATTGTCCTCATATCCTGGAAGCTGTAGCAGCCAAGACTCTGCTATGCTGTGATCTCAAATGCTTTGCTATGTAGGAGATATCTCTCCTTAGGCAGTGAGCTCCTTAAGTAGAGGAGTACTCTTATGTTCTTCCATACTCCCAAGCCCCATGATGGATCCAGCACAGAGATAAGGAGAACTGAGTAGGCATCTATAAATAATGGATAATAAGGTTTATAAAAATGCATCCATCCCTCGATGCAGTGGTCCTACTACTAGAACTTTATCCTTAAAGCAGTTATAGACATTAAAAAGGAACTTATCTATAAAATATATACTCATCATCCCTATTTGCAATAGTGAAAAAAACTTGGGCACACACTAGATGTCCCCTGATTATAGAATGAATGAACCAATCATGGTATATTAATGCAATGGAAGAGTATTACACAATAAGAAAGACTTGTAGATGAAACAGATGCCTCATGCCTCCATATCATGATAGGCAATGTCTTTTAAAAAAAAGAATTGGCAGGTGCTAGAAATGAGCCTTAAATAACAACTGAAAAAATGAAATAGATTTTTTTTGGTCAGGAAAAGACTTGTGATTCTTGTAGAAGTTATCTTTATATTAACTGTAGTACAGACCATTGTCTCATGAGAAGTAAGATCACAGTGTGTTTTCTTAAAGAAAAAATGATGATGGGAAAAATATGTGGATTGCAATTAAAATTTTGAATCCTGAACTATTTAAGCAAGCCACTGAAAATCATGAATAGGACACTGAACAGACACCAACACTGACTACTACCAATATAAATGAATAACCACAAGGAGACCAAAAGAGCCCCCAAAGTATGTTAGCAAACATTTGATTTAGATGTGAGATAGAGATAGATGGCTGCAAACATCAACACCAGATTAAAATAGAAACTTGTCTGTAAAATTCAACCAAGTAGGATGATTGATGATTACAAGTAGTATTGCTTCATAAAACGTAGAGAAGTAATGGGTGGTAAAAATCAGTTTAAAGAAAGGGTGGCAATCTATACAAATAAATGATTATCCCAAGGGCATCCAGGGATAAAAATGAAAAGAGGCGTATACACAGAAGAAAATTGGAAAAGATTGGCAGAAAGAATTTTAACAAACTTTTTTCTATCAAGGATAGAGGAACCAACATGTTAAATCCCAACATCACCGTTTCTAAAGTGTTTCTAGAAGTTGAAATGGAACAATAGAAAACAAGATGGGCAAAGCAGCTAGATGAGTCTAAATGTAGATAGAAGAGATACATGCTATAGGTGATACAATTCTTAGGTCATTGAGAAACCAAATGACAAGTATCTGAAGAAGGGGAAGATACCAAAGGAATGGGGAAAAAAATTCCGACCTTTATTACTGAGAACATCAGTAGCTTACTTTTCTATATGGCTACTCTTCCAGCTATGTGAAATTTTTTATGAGTCATCTATATCAAGGGCATCCCTAATTAGACTACTATTAGGGAATAAGTAGGTTTTCACAATTGATATTCAAAAATGAATCATATCTTTACCATATCACATAGATATATATCATATAGATGATATAAGATTACATTGTGCTTATTGTTTGATAACTGAAAAAGTGTTTGATTTGGTATGCCATGTTACAAAGCTCTTTTGCCACAAGGTGACTCACATGAACACATCAAGATCATTAAGGACTCTTTAAGAAGATGTAACAAGAGAAATAATATTGTTTAATGACATTCTGGTAATAAACATCATGCAAAGTATAAAACAAGGTGATTTATGTTTGTCAAATTTGCTTCTGTGATGAAGAATATTCAGGGTAGAAGTCAGCTACGGGGGCGATTCTCTCTGGATGACATTGTGTTGTTTTTGTCAGTCCTCAAGAAGTTGCAGAGCCTTCTAGAAAAGATCTGTAATCACTCAAAGGAATTAGTTCTTTTTCTCCACAGAAAAGACAAAATGGATGAAAAGGGTCTGTTGTCCAGATTTCAACATTCATTTGGATGAAAACCTTATAGAACGTCCCAGCACTATGTATTTCTAGGTCACATAGTGTAGATGGGCAATGAGATGGATACAGAGTTGAAGATGAGGAGGAGAGTGAGTTGGGTTGCTGTTTGGAAATTGTAGATCTCTTTTACTAACCCCAATATCGCTTTGAAAACAAAGCTCCATCTTTTCAATTCTTTTTTTTTGTTTGTTTTTGTTTGGTGGGGCAATGAGGGTTAAGTGACTTGCCCAGGGTCACACAGCTAGTAAGTGTCAAGTGTCTGAGGTCAGATTTGAACTCAGGTCCTCCTGAATCCAGGGCCAGTGCTTTATCCACTGAGCCACCTAGCTGCTCCCCTATATTTTCAATTCTAAAAATTTACTAGTGTTGTGTGTTACATCAAGACATGGAATATTGTCACATCTAAAGAACAACAAAAAAATAAGTATTTTGTAGAGAGCTGTGGAGAAGTGTATAAGAGGCAAACTACAATATGAAACCCATGAGAAACGAAAGAAGAACAGAAATAAAAGACATTATTGTGTATTATGGGAAGAGATGATGCCCTGGCTTAGTGGCAAGAGCAAGAGATGTCAGGTGCACAATCAGAATGTTCTCTCGATATAAGGAGAATATGAGAAAAGCCTCCACAAAGTTTGGTGTACCCCTTCTTATGAATCTTTAGGAGAACATTGACATGTAAGAAAATAATGGGCTTTTGCCAACCCCCAAAGGCCCCAGATTGATTTGGAGTGATTGGATTGACTGAGAGTAGTTGATTTTACTGATTAACTCATTTAAAGTTGATTTTATTAAAACCATACCAGGGGCAGCTAGGTGGCGCAGTGGATAGAGCACCGGTCCTGGAGTCAGGAGTACCTGAGTTCAAATCCGGCCTCAGACACTTAACGCTTACTAGCTGTGTGACCCTGGGCAAGTCACTTAACCCCAATTGTCTCACTTAAAAAAAAAACAAAACAAAAAAACCCCATACCTGCCTGACTCCCAAGAGGGAGTGTTCTTAGAGGCTGTGAACTCTGACCTCAACATGGGACCACTCGCAAGTCCTGTGAACCAATAGATTTGGTTGATGCTAGCCAATTGGTTTGAAGTAATGTGTAAGGACCGCCTCTCCTCCAGTCCCATAAAAAAGCTTCCACACAGTTATTTGGCAGTTTGTTGCTCAGATAGGCTTGTGGTGGAGGACTTGAGGAAGAATCAGACCAGACTGGAGCTCTAGGTTAGATAGACCTTTTCTTAACTTTCTGACCCAGGTGTTCTCTTTTTACTAATACCTGGTATACTTGAATAAATGCTTAATGCCCAAAACTGGTGCTAAAGCTTCTCATTTATATTAGAACCCTAGCTAATTTTCTTTATACTTGGAACAGGACAAAAGTCACACAGGATGAACATAGATGAGGTCATAATTTTCATGATCTTGTATGATTGTATTTGTCACATATCAATGAGATCTAAGATTCATTTGAGCATTTGAATAATAAACAGTGATTGTAAAAACTTCAAAGAAATATGGCAAGACATGTACAAACTGATATAGAGCAAAAGAAGACTTAGTAACATGTATGTGTTGTCTTCAATCATATTGGTATAGTCACTGATAACAGAAATACAGTCACTATATGCATGGTAAAGAAAGGTGGAAAGAATTGGGAGGTCAATTTGGATACTATGATATTATAGTCTCTCTCTCTCTCTCTCTCTCTCTCTCTATATATATATATATATATATATATATATATCTTTTTGGGTATGGTTAGTGATCAGTAAATAATGGAAATTATAGATATATGCAATCATTTACAACCTCTTAGTTTTTTAAACCTGTTTGTTGGTTTCAACTTTCATGTTTATTTCCTTTTCTTATGCATTTGATCATTTATTTAAATAGAAATAAAAATTATATATTTATTTATGTATGTATATAAACACAAAATACTTACTAATTAATCATTAGAAATAGAAGAGAAACCATGAATTCCCCTTCACCAACAGTAGCTTTATAAAAGAAAGATTAGTCCAGTTCATTCCGAACCAGGCCTACCCCTATTTGTACTCCAACCTTGGTAATATTGCATGTGTTCATTAGGGGGTTAAATTAAACTCCCAACCATGCTATCCCCCTCCTCCTGCCATCAACCTCCTCAGATTAAAAACTAGCTTAGATTGCAATTAAGTCATCTGGCAAGCCAGGGGCTTAGAAAGTGATTAACATCTCCACATTTAGAAGGACCAATTGAGGGAAAAGAGAAAAGGATGCAAGCTCTAATAAACTGTCATGAAACAGTCCCAGCCCTGTTGCCCAACTGGAGATAATGCTGAGTTATTTGTAATTAGCAACACAATTTTTATGAAAGCTACTCTCTCTAGGATTTGTGCACTGTCACCATCAAATACAGTGGGGATTTGGGTAACAGACCATCTTTTAATCACTGGAGTACTTCACGTTTAGTAATTCCAGCCCTAATTTTTGCTATCCCCTGCTGGGCTTTACTTGAAAGTTTAATTTCGTTGAGATCCCCTTTAAAAAATCATCTCTGCTTAATGCTTCCCAGATTTCCATGTAATATACACACAGGCAGAAAATGGTCTGTTCTATCAGGCTGATGCACTGGTGTGCAGAGATAAAAGAGGGGGAAAGGGTTGGAATAGCAAAGTAGGAGTGGTCAGAGGTCACAGGTAGACAAAACCTAGACTGAGCAAATGTCAATAGAGCCTGTCCTTTAAGACCTGTTCTCTAACTTCCTTCTGAATCATCTCTTTAACAGAAACATGGCTCTCCCCTGCAGACACCAGATCCTTAACAACTGTCTGCAGAGGAGAACATTTAAGGTGGGTACAGTCCTCTTCATTGACAATTCCAGAACATACCTCTACAACTATCCCACTGTAAACCTTGCTCTCTTGAGTTCTATGCAAACCAACCTCTGGGAGATGATCATCTGCCAACTGAGTTTAATGTAGCTGACTCATAGTCTGTCTTTTTTCCATCCCTTGCCATAACCTTTAGGTACATCAATATTCATTCCAATGACTCCACAAACAAACTGACTTCTCAATTCTTCAACCTCTGCAATTCCATTGATCCCACATAAGGTACAGACTGGCCTTCTCAGACATTAGACCTGACTATCTCTTAGGATTATATGATCCCCAAAACTCTGAAATACCACTTTCTAACCAGAGTTTCTTAAATTAAAATGAATTAAATTCATCTTACTAACACTAAATGCCTAGTACATAATAGGTAATTAATAAATGCAATTAATAAATGTAATTGATCCAAAATGCTCCAATATGCATTTTTTAGTCCATCAGCTATTTATTTAGTGTGGGATAGCATATTTCATCATGATTCCCTTGGATTCGTAGTTGGTAATCTTGTTGATCAGAGTTCTTAGGTCTTTCAAAGTTGTTTATCTTTAAAATATTGTTGTTTTTTTATAAATTGTTTATCTAGTTCTGCTTACTTCACTTTGCATCAGTTCATGAAAGTCTTCCCAGATTTTTCCAAACCACCCCTTCATTGTTTCTTACAGCATTATAATATTCTATCACTTACTTATGCTATAACTTTTCCAACCATTCCCCAATTGATCAGTACCCCCGTGAGTTTCCAATTCTTTGCCACAATGAAAAGAGATATAAATAATGTTTATACATATGTGTCCTTTCCCTCTTTCTTTGATCTCTTTAGCAAATGGACGCAATAGCAATATTGCTTTCCAGAATGGCAGGCCCCTGAAAAGAGAATCATGTTAGAACATACCGGACAATCATGTAGCCTTTAAGTGAAGACCTCTAGCAGGGAAAACCCACCTCTTCCTGAGACATCTAATTATGCTTATGTATAGTTCTAGTTGTCAGGAAATTTTTCTTGATACCAAGTCTTACTTTCCTCTGCATCTTCTCCCTCTTCCTGAACCTATCCTCTGGGGCCAAACAAAATTAGTCTAATCTCTCCCACACAACAACCTTTCAGGTACTTGAAGGTAGTTATCATGTTACCCCTAATCCTTCTCTTCTCTAAGCCAAATATCCCCTCATTCCTTTAACTTTTCTTCACATGGCATGGACTTGAGCCCTTTGCCACCCTTTTTGTTCTCCTCTGGATGTATTCTAGCTTATCAAAATATTTTTCTCAAATATGGTGTCAAAAACTAAACCCAATATTCTGAATGAGGTCTGATCAGCACAGAATATGGTGGGTCTGTGGTCTCTTTATTCCTGAAAGCTCTACTTCTCTTAATGTAGCCCAAGATTGAATTAGATTTGGGACTTCTTATGTCATGCTACTGACTCATACTGAGCTCTTAGCACATTAAAACCTTTAGGTCTTTTTCAGGAAAACTACTGTCTAGCTATATTACCCCTTCCTCCTTACACTTGCAAAATTGATTTTAGAACCCAAATGTAAGTACTTTACATTTATCTCTATTAGATTTCACCTCATTAGATTCAACCCAATGCTCTACCCTTAAAGGATCTCTTTGAATACTAACTCTTTCATTCAGTGTGTTACAGCAGCTCTGAATTCCACCTCTGTGTCCCATGTATTTTGCCAGCAGCTTTTCTACAAAACACTTTTTCACTGTGCCTTGATCCTTTGGATTGGGGAGTCATCATTCTGTGGCTGGGGTTCTGGAGTTAATCTGTGCATGGATTTAAGGGTTGCTCTGAGTTCTCTAACTAGGGTTAGAGGTACATTCTGTGATCAGGGTAGTGGTAACTTAAAACAGCCAGCTTTTCCAAATGTTAGCATATACTAGAACAATAAACCTAAAACATCCAGGGATAGAGTTAAAACAGGGATGCAATGCTATTAGTCCAATAATGCTATTAGTCCAGTAATCCCCTACTGACCTGAGTTATTGCAGCTTCCAAAGCTGTTTCATTTACAGCTGGGAGTATGTTATGTGTCAGAGAAATCTGATTCATTCCATATAGGATAATCATGTCCTGAGGACTTTATTTCCTATACCGCTTGGGTCCTAGAGAGCTAAAGTCTTTGAGAAGGAAGGGAATATACAGGGCAGGCCAAAAGTCATTAAGGGGTTCCAATATTTAATAACTCCTTTATTTTTTGTTTTTAATTTATAATACCATAGAATCACATGCAGTATATATAAAAAAAATGAGTCTACATTATGTGTGAAAAAAATCAAATCTCATAAATGGTGAAAAATAAGGAAAAATAATTTTCAAAAAGTTATTAAAACATATTGACTTTGGCCCACCCTGTGTAGTGCCTACTATATTCTAGGTGCTTTTTTGTTTATTTGTTTTACAAATATGATCCCATTTTGTCCTCACAATAGCCATGCAAAGTAAGTACTATTATCACCATTTTACATTTGAGGAAACTGAGGTAAACAGAGGTTAAGTGACTTCCCCAGGGTCACACAACAATTAAGTATCTGAGGCCAGATTTAGATTCAGATCTTCTTGAGTCTAAGTATAGTGCTCTATACTCTGCTCTAACAGCTGTATCATCAGGAAAAATTCACCACTCTTTCCAAAGGGCTGCAATGAGACACCATTGTAGTGACTTCACCAGGGGAGGAGTCTTATTGGTTAGAGCTTGCTCTATAAGGAGGTAAATTGTTAAAAAGCAGAGTAGACACAGCATATTTGGGGCAAACAGAAGCAAGATGCAGATCTGGGCAGAGAGAGAAAAGTCAACCACATGGAGCAGTGGTCATGGAATCCCTGAGCTCTTCTGCACAGCCTGGATCATGGTTACAGAATTGAGATGAGAGCTTTCAGGAATTCTCCAAATTACCCAAAGGGAAAAGTTCCTCCCCAAAGCAGATGGAACCCCACTCTAAGCAGTCACCACTGGGATTCTGAGTTTTGAAGAGATACTTTTTTTTGCCCCCTGCTATGCTTGGTGAATCAGAGGGATTAAAGAGGGATTAGATTTAAGCTCTAATGGGGCTGTAGGAAATTCCATCCATTTGTGAATGGATACAGAAAATGTTTTTACTATTCAATTTCTTTCCCTGTTATTTGCATTGTTTCTGGCCATATATTTTTAGACATTACTGTTGGATTTCTATGCCTTTTGTATAGTCTAGGAATTGAATAAATGATTGTATGAGGGCTCTGGCCCTATATTGAAAAGTTGCTAACTGCCAAATGCTCATGATGAACCTAGGAGTAGCTATAGGGTGCTATCTATAGTACTATTAGAAATGCCTGCAGAAGGAAGAAGAGAATGTGAATGGATGTGTGCCATTAGTGTTAGCATTTCACCATACACATTATTATCAAATTGCTTAGTTGTGTTTGTGGATGTGTGTGTGTGTGCCCCATCTCCCTAACTAGAATGTAAGTAAACTCTTTGAGGTGAGGGGTTCTGTTTCTTCCCCCTGAACTGCCTGTGGCACTGAGCACACAGTATTTAATAAATACTTTAAAAATCACAATGTTTCCGAAGGAGGCACAGAGTTCAAATTCAAACTAGAGTAATAGAATACTAGAGTTAGACAGTAGCTTGGAGATCAACTAGTTCAACACAGATCATGAATTTCGTCTACAACAGCCCCAACAAGTAGGCATTCAGTGAAGTAATCTTCACCAAGGCAACCCTTTGCATTTATTTGGACAGCTTCAATTGTTGGAAGTTTTTCCATATGTTCAGCCAAAGATTTATCTCACTGTAATTGCCACTCAGGCAGCTAGGTGACTCAGTAGATAGAATTCCAGGCCTGGATTCTGGAAGAGTTGAGTTCAAATCTAGCCTCACTTACCAGATGTGTGACCCTGGGGAAGTAATTTAACCCTGTTTACTTCCATTTCCTCATACGCAAAATGAGCTGGAGAAAGAAATGGCAAACCATGCCAATATCTTTGCCAGGAAAACCTCAAATGGAATCACAAAGAGTCAGACATGACTGAAAATGACTGAAACAACTGTTCACCCAGTGGTCCTAGCTCTGTCCTCTGGGGTCAATCAGTACAAGGACAATCCCTCCTCCACATGACAGCCCTGCTAATGCTTAGCCACAACTAGGGGTTTTTGTAACTGGGACAAATGCCACAAACTTTACCTAGGGAAAGTGGGAGGGGAAAATATTGGGGCAACACTGCCCAGTGGGGTTAAAGACCCCAGGATTCCATGAGGTCACTCCCAAGGAAGATGCCCAAGGAAGTAGGCCATTTGGTACATTACTATTTTAATGAATTATGCTTGGTATCTAGGTGCTAAGTTCAGCTGTTTTTTCACTCCTGACATCAAAGAATCCAGTTACTGGGAGGTGGGGTTGACATGCTTTTCCTCAAAGCAGATAAATTGATGCTTTTGAGGAAAGGCTAAAAGCTAACTTGAAGCCAAACCCTTCCCCCACTCTCAACCCCTACATACAAAACTGCAGAGTGTTGTGTTACCATTGGAAGGAACATTAAGAATCATATTGTTCAGCTCCTTCATTTTACCAGAAAGGAAACTGTTGCAGAGGAAGATATTCAATTCTTATAGTACCTGAGGCCGAGCTGAGGTAGAATCAAATGGAAGCTAAATTTCATCAATTTAACTGTTAGAGGTGGAAAAGACTTCAGAAAATATCTCACCACTCCTCTCATTATACAGAAGAAACAGAGAACCAAAGTTAATCTAAGAGGAGGGCCTGACTCTTAGTCCAGTGCTCTTCCAGCCAGGTGGTAGAAGTTTCATCTTCTTTGGAGTCACACGATCACCAGACTTTGAAAGACAGTGGTCTTAGGTCTCATAAATTGGCACAAACAGGTATGCAGAGAAGAGGATCCCTTGGTACTTCTTGGTATACTTTAACCCCAAGGTCAACTACCACTCCCATTACCCAGCTTCTGCTCCTCAGGAAAATCTGAGTAGTTTGGAATGGAAAAGCAAACTCTAGACATAGTTCCAGAGGAAGAAACTAACAAGTGAAATAATGGAAAAAAATCCATTTGAGTTGGAGAAAAAGAGAGTTGGAAATTATTCACATCCTTCATCCCATGTTGGACCCCTTCTTCAAAATACATCTCCCCTATTTATTCATCACTATAAATTTTGAAGAGAAGGGGAAAAAGGAGGAGAAAAGGGAAACAGTCTGACCTTAAGGAATAGCTGGGCTTCCAGGAAAGATTTCTAGATCAACTTCCAAGACCCATCAGAGTTATCAGATCAGTCCTTAACAGTACGTCCAGAATCAAAGAACAAAAAATCCAACAGTTAGTCAATAAATATTTATTAAATGCCTCTTATGTACCAGACACTGTGCTAGGTCCTGGGAATTAAAGAAAGATGGAACTCGGTCCCTGCCTTCAAGGAGTCCACAGTTCTGGAGTCAGAAAACATGGGTTTAAATCCCAGTTTGACTGTTTTCTTGCTCTCTGTTCTTAGGCAAATCACTTAAAATCCTTGAGCCTCAGTTTCCTAATTTGTTAAATGAAAATAGTAATATCTCTTTTTAGTTTAAAGTACATTTCTGAGGATCAAATGAGATAATGTAGATATGTTATAATTGTGAAGTACTATATTTGATTTGAAGTTCTTCATTATTATATACATATATATATATATATATTGCCTATATTTTGAGTACTGTATGAGATCATAGAGGTGATGATAAATATTATGGTCTGCATAACTACAAATGACCTCCAGGAAGGAGATGGAGATAATCTACTACTGATAGATATTCTACTTTGTATGCATGGGGAAAACTTTGGGTTGGGAAGTCAGGGATTGATTTGGACCTATGTGTGTTTTAGGAACACATGCATCCATGAGATTATAAATCTGACCAATTACTACAATTATGTAGAATGATGTATTGACAGGAGGAAAACCCCATTCTTAAGTTAAGCATATTGGGAAACTCCATTAATGTTTTCTTTTAAAAGAAGCTCATGAAAAAAAAGAAAAGAAAAAAAAGAAACTCATGGAGAGCTGAACCAAGATGGTGGATTAGAGGTAACCCAGATGAATCTTCTTAACATTTCCCTCCAAACAACTTTAAAATAATGCCTCAAATCAAATTTTGTAGCGGCACAGCCAACATATGGTCAGGGTGAAACATTTTTCTGGTCTAAGGAAACTTCAGAGGTTGGTAGAAGTTTGTGACTCACATATGTGGTAGCAACAACAGTGGCCATAGTAGCAGTTTTGGGGGTCCTCAGTGCAGAGAAGGTAAGGAGGTCAGAGAACTGGTCAGAAAGTGGAAAATCTCACTCAAGAAAATAGTTTCTTGGAAATTAGGATTGAGTGGAAGCTAATGACTCAATGAGACATCAATAAACAATCAAAAAGAAAAAAAATAGAATAAAATGTGAAATACCTCATCAGAAAAACAACTGACCGAGAAAATAGACCAAAGAGAGATAATTTTAAAATTAGAGGACTACCTGAAAGCCATGACCAATTAAGGAGCCTAGACATCATATTTTAAGAAATTGTGAAAGAAAGGTGCCCTGATATGTAGGATCCAGAGGGTAAAATAGAAATTTTTTAAATCCCCTGATCACCTCCTAAAAAAGTTCCCAAAATGAAAACTCCTAGGAATATCATAGCAAAATTCCAGCATTCTCAGGCCAAAGATAAAACACTTCAAGCAGCCAGAAAGAAAAAAAATTCAGTTATTGTGGGGCCACAGTCAGGATCACACAAGATTTAGTGGCCTCTACATTAAAGGAATGGAAGGTTTGGAACATGATATTCTGGGGCTAGGATAACAACCAATAATAAATAACATACCCAGAAAAACTGAATATAATCCTTCAGGAGGAAAATAAATATTTAATGCAATAGATGACTTTCAAGCATTCCTGATGAAAAGACTAGAACTGAATAGAAAATTTGACATTCAAACATAAGACTCAAGAGAAGCATAAAAAGGCAAACATGAAAAAGTTAACATAAGGGTCTCACTAAAGGTAAATTGTTTGCATTCTTCTACAGGAAGATGATTTGTGCAACTCATAAGAACTTTACCTTTATTAGGATAGCAACATAGATGGAGGGCATGAGTGTGAGTTGACTATGATAGGATGATAGTTAAAAAGATAAAATTAAAGGGTGAGAAAGAAGGATACACTGGGAAAAGGGGGAAGGGAAGCAGAATGGGGAAAATTTTTTCACATAAGAGGCATGTGAAAAGAAGCTTTTATAATGGAAGGGGAAATGGAGGGGAAAATGGAAGGGTGGCAGGCAATGCTTGAATCAAAAAGGGATTACATACCCACTTTTATACATGCACACACATATATACATATATGTATATATAAACACATACACATATATGTATACATACACTCAATTGGGCAAAAATATAACTTAGTCAATAGGAAAATAGGAGGGGAAGGAAATAAGAGAAAGGTGGGAATGATAAATGGGAGGACAGATTAAAGGAGGTAATGGTTAGAAGCAAAATAGACTGTTTTTTTGGAAGGGCAATGAGTTAACCCTCATTGTGACTTGTCCAGGGTCACACAGCTAGCAAGTATCACATGTCTGAGGCCTTATTTGAACTCAGGTTCTCCTGAATCCAGAGCTGGTGCTTTATCACCACCTAGCTGTCCCAGCAAAATAGACTATTGAGGAGGGACAGGATAAAAAGAAAGAGAAGAAGAAACAGAAGAAAATGTGATGGAGAGAAAAACAGTAATCACAACTGTGAATATGAATGGGATGAGCTCACCCATAAAAAGGAAATAGATAGCAGCATGGATTAGAAACCAGAACTCAACAATATGTTGGTTACCACAAACACACTTGAAATAGGACACATACAGAGTTAAAATAAAGGAGTGGAGTAGAGTCTAAAATGCTTCAGCTAAACTAAAATAAGGCAGGGATACCAATTAAAAGGGAAAATCAGGGAAACTACATTTTGCTAAAAGGTACCATAGACAATGAAGTAATACCAAAAAAAATTACAGTAATTTTCTTTGACAAAGGTCTTATTTCTCAAATATATAGAGAACTAGTACAAATTTATAAAAATAAGGGGCCTTCTCCAATTGATAGTCAAAGGATATGAATAGGCAGTTTTCAGAAGAAGAAATCAAAGCTATATATAGTCATATAAAAAAATGCACTAAATCACTTTTCATTAGAGAAAAGCAAATCAAAACAACTCTGAGGTACCACATCACAGCTAACAGAAATGACAAGTGCTGGAGGGAATGAAGGAAAATAGGTACATAAGGGCAGCTGGGTGGTGCAGTAGTTAGAGCACTGGCCCTGGAGTCAGGAGGACCTGAATTCAAATCTGGCCCCAGACACATGACACTTACTAGCTGTGTGACCCTGGGGAAGTCACTTAACCCCAACTGCCTCACCAAAAAAGAAGAAAGAAAAAAAGAAAAATAGGTACACTAATGAACTGTTGGTGAAGTTGTGAACTAGTCCAAACATTCTGGAGAACAATTTGGAACTAGGCTCAAAGGGTTATAGAACTATGCATATCCTTTGACCCCACAATACTACTACTAGGTCTGTATCCTAGAGATCAAAGAAAAAGGAAGAGGACCTATATGTATAAAAATCTTTATAGCAGCTCTTTTTTGGTGGAAAAGAATTAGAATCTGAGGGCACACTCATCAACTGGGGAATGGCTAAACAAGTTGTGGCCTATAATTGTGATGGAGTACTATTGGGCTGTGGGAAATGAGGTGGAGGTTTCAGAAAAACATTTCTAGATCTACATGAACTGAATACAAAGTTAAGGAAGAGCTGGGAAACCACTGTGCATAGTAACAGCAATGTAGTAATGAAAGACTTGGTTATTTTGATTAATACCATGATCTAAGACAATTACAAAGAATTCATGATGAAAAAATGCTATCCACCTGCAGAGAGAAAAAACTGATGAGCTCTGAGTGCAAATTGAAGTATAATTCTCTCACTTTCTTTTATTTTTTAAAAAAAATTGTCTTGCTTTTTTGGAAATATAGCTAACATGGAAATGTTTTGCATTATTTCACATTGCTTTGATTTCATTTTGCATTGATTTCATATTGCTTGTCTTCTCAGTGGCTAGGAGAGGGGTAGGAGGGAAAAAGAATTTGGAATTCAAAATTTAAAAAGAAAAGAATGTTTAAAATAAGCAAATAATGAATTGGATAAATTTTTAAAAAAGAAAATAGAAAATCACACATACATTCATATTCTCTTGTCTGTCTCCACCAACTAAACAGAAAATTCACTATCAATGCTGTCCTTGCCAGTGTTCTTCCTTCTTTCAGTTACTTCTAACTCCCAATGAAATACATGGCAGCAAGAATCCAACTTCCTTTCTTCTTGTGAAAAGATCTTCTCAGTTAGGATCAAAGTTTATTGTAGTTTTTCTTAACACCTGCTGCTAGCTCCTGCATCTCTTCTCAATCTATTACCCCTGCTTTACAGTGAATAGACCATCTGCACCTCACAGCCACTTTATCATTTAACAGTGGTATTTCCCTCTATTTGAACCTATTAGTTTGCCAAATACTTTCTTTATTTTTCAAGGAGACAAAATTTCCCACCTGCTAAATTTAATAGTTTGATTCCAAATAGTTTAATGGTACCAAACTTTGGATAATATTTTCAGTCATTCAAGGAGAAAAGCAATGTAGGAAGAATTGAGGGAAAGAAGGAGGAAGGAAAGGAAGAAAGTAAGCAAAGTCAGAAAGGAAGGAGGGAAGGAAGAAAGGAAGATAGAAGAAAGGGGAAAAAGAAGTAAGAAAAGGAAAACAACAATCTATCCCAAAGAATTTACTCTTTTTTGAATATAATTTTATTTTCCAAAATATATGTAAAAACAAAATTTTAACATCAATTTTAAAAAAAACTTTGTGTTCCAACTTCTCTTCCCCCCTTCATTCCCATCCCCCACCCACAAGAACTCAAGCAATTCAAAATAAGTTATACATGAGTAGTCATGGAAAAATTCCCATATTAGCTAGTTGTGAGAGAAAACTGTCAAAAAACCCAAAACTTCAGATTAAGGAATTGTCAAAGAGGAAAAGGAAAAAAAGTTTTTAAAAATATGTTTTCATCTGTTTTCAGATACTATCAGTTCTTTCTCTGCAGATGGGCTACAATCTTCATAAGTCTTTCAGGGTTATATTTAGGGGTTAATTGGATCATTGCCTTGCTGAAAATAACCACATGCTTCCCAGCAGATCATCCCCCACTATTGCTGTTATTTCATATACAGTATATTTCACTCTGTTTCTGTTCATGTAGATATTTCCAGGTTTTTCTGATAGTATCCTGTTCATCATAACCTGTATATAGTACCTTAAGCTTGACAGAGAATTTTCTTCATAAAAGCCCATCAAAGTAGGTACCATACGTTTTACCATTATAATCAATCATCATAACTATTTCCCTCTATCCCACTCCCTTCCCATGACATTTACTCTATCTTCCTTTTATCTATTCCTCCTCAAAAGTGTTTTACTTCTGATTATCCTCTCCCTAGCTCTGCACTCCCTTTTTTCACCCTTCCTTCCTTATCCTCTTCCCCTCCTACTTTCCTGCAGGGTTAAATAGATTACGCCTCCCAATTGGGTATGAAAGGTATTCCCTCCATGAGCCCACTCCAATGAGATCAAGGTCCCTGAGCTAATTCTGTGTTCTAAATTTTTCTTCCTCTCTCCCTCTTGAACCCTCCCTATGAGATCAAGCAATTCAATATGTCATACTTGCATCTTCATCTTCCTTGAAAGTGTTTTGCTTTTTACTGCTCTCTCCCCCAATCTGCCCTTTCCTCCTTCCCTTCTTCCCCCCTCCCCTTTTCTTCCTCCCCTCCCTCAGGGTAAAAATATATTACTGTACCTACTTGAGTATGTATGTTAGGCCTTCTTTGAGCCAATTCTGATGATATTAAGGTTTACTCACTTCTCAACTCCTTCCCCCTCTTCTACTCTCCTCCATAAACATTTTTCTTGTTTCCTTCATGTGAACTACCTCTCCCCAGACCATCTCTCCCCTTCCCCCTCCCCCAGTTTATTCCTCCTACACCTCAACCCTATTTTAATGATGTCATCATGGATTAGTTAGGTAGCACAGTGGACAAAGCACCAGCCCTGGACCTAGGAGGCCCCAAGCCCAAATCTGGCCCCAGACATAAGACACCCCACCCTGTCTGCCCCACAAAGAACAAAACATAAATGCTTTACAGATATCATTCCTTCATATTCAGTTCAGACCTGTGTCTTCTGTGAGTTCCTTACTAAGATAGTTCTTATGAGTTCGAAGTATTATCTTCCCATGTAGGAATGTAAACAATTTTATCTTTTAATATCTCTCATGAAGTCTTTTTCCTGTTTACCTTTTTATGCTTCTCCAGGGTCTTGCATTTGAAAGTCAAATTTTCTATTCAGTTCAGTTCTTTTCATCACAAATGCTTGAAAGACCTCTTTCTCATTGAAATCCTACTTTTGCCTCTGGAAGATTATACTCAGTTTTGCTGGGTACATGATTTTTGGCTGTAGTCCCAGTTCCTTTGCCCTCTGGAATATCATATTCCATGCCCTTTGGTCCTTTAATGTAGAAGCTGATAGATCTTGCTTTATCCTTATTGGAGCTCCACAGTATTTGAATTCCTTTTTTCTACCTGCTTGCAGTATTTTCTCCTTGACCTAGGGGTTCTGGAATTTGGCTATAATATTCCTGGAGGTTTTCCTTTTGGGATCTCTTTCAGGAGGTGATCGGTGGATTCTTTCAATTTCTATTTTAGCTTCTGCTTCTAGAATATCAGGGCATTTTTCCCTCATAATCTTTTGGAGGATGGTGTCTAAGCTTTTGTTTTGGTCATGGTTTTCAGGTAGTCCAATGATTTTCAAATTATCTCTCCTATATTTATTTTCCAGGTCAGCTGTTTTTCCAAGGAGATATTTCACATTGTCCTCTATTTTTTCATTCAATTGGATTTGCTTTACTGTGTCTTGGTTTCTCATAAGGTCACTAGCTTCCATTTGTTCAATCCTAATTCTTACACAATTATTTTCAGCAGACAGTTTTTTAATCTCCTTTTCCATTTGGCTTTTCAAACTGTTGACTTTTTTCTCATGACTCTCCTGCATTGGTGACATAAAAAAGGGAAAGGAATATTCAAGGAAGAAGTCAACATGTGAAACAGCATGAAACTTTGAGAAATCATTCTCTCAATCAATGAGGAAAATCTTTTGTAAATTGCTACCTTAAGCCCAGGGTAAGACTATGAACCTATGAAGTTTATTACTGCCTCCTTTTCTAGATTTTGTCTACAAAATTCCTTTGCATATTAAGCTTTCCTAGCACAGAGAATTCAATTTGTAAAACTAAAAATGTATGACTTTCCTAGGACATTTATTTTACAGAAGGAGAGGGCTACCCTTGCGTGGTTGTTATAATTACAATGCCATTGATTGCTATAGAAAAATTGTCATAGTCATTAGTCAATCAAGTAAGAAGCTTTGGGACCAAGGCCAATTTGTTTGTTTCAAAGTGACTGCATCTAACCAGCATTTTAAAGTAAATTTATTTATATCATCTTAACAATCATCACTACTTTTTAAACTTTCAAAATTATTTGGTTTGATGGACATACTCTGACTAGTCAAAGAACTGAAGTCAGGAAATCACAGTGAATCTTCCTTTCACCCTATCACTTAAGGATCAAAACAAATCCTCCAGTTGTAGTAAAAACAGGAAAGAGATAAGTGCCCCCCTGCTTTTAACTCCAAATTTTTCTCAAGAAGATACCTGAACACTCTTTTATATACCTGAGTGATTGCTTTCCATAATGACCCTTCCAGGTGTCGAAGAGAAAAATGTTCCCTCTTTGCTAGGCATATCACTGAGAACCTTGGGATAGGGAGAACCATTTCTCACCTTGAATACATTATGAAATGGATTAGAAATGAACATGTTCGACATTTTAAAATATCTGCCTTTCTGAGACATCTGATGATGGCTGCCATTTTGCCAGAAAATGGCACCATATGTGATGTTGGAATTATAATTAATTGTTTTACTCTGAAAGGATTCTGGGATGGGTAAAAAAAAAAAAAGTTTGGACAGAAGTGGTCTGGAAGGCTTCCAGTTGCAGCTGCTGAAAGTGAATGATTTTTTGCTTGCCAATGTGGAAACAATGAAAAGTGACTGGATTTCAGTGTTGCTAAACTTCCATATGAAGGGGAGTTTTCTGTTTATTCCTTCCCCCTGCATTCTTCCTTAATTAATTAATTAAATTATTTAACAACCATTATTAAGCTACTAACACTTACAAAACATTGTAATACATGCTAAAGGAAATACAAAAATGAAGAATTCCTTCCCCTTGCCTGTGGACAAATACCATAAAGGATATGACAAAGACACAAATGCACAATATTGTGCAATAAATACATGATAATTACATAATAATCATAGTTCAGAACTGACTAAGGGAAGATCATAAGATAGATAGAAACACAAATATGTATACAATATCTAGGTTATTGATAGTTTACACCTGTGATCTAACTCTAAAATCTAGATCTTAGATAAACTTAAAGACACTGACTTTAATAACTGTCATTAAAAAATAAGTTTAATCAGTCACCACAATGGAGAGGCCAAATGAGCCTAGAAACTGATTTAGCCAACAAATCTTTTATCATCTTGTCCAGTGGTGAAATATGGTTGCTAAGGGAAACATCAGTTTATAATATAAGCCTACTCATAAAAGATTTCAGAGGATGAATGTAATATCAACTTAGAAAAATAACAAAAATTGGGTCTTCAAAAGGAAAAAAAAAGAAGTCTCCAAAATGACAAAGAAGTCTGGCTTTTGCCATGAGGTTAGAGAATGGGGAATTTTCACACAGAAGAGGAAGGAAGGAAAATTACTTTATCCTATAGTTTTTTTTTAAAAGGTGATTCCTTAAGGGAAGGAAACTTTATGTTGGAAAGGAAGAAGCTTATTATACAGGGAATTATTAAGGTTTAGTAAAGGAGAAGAAAAGAACCCTGGGTTGGTGACTGTCCCAGGGAAAGTGAAACAGTTATTTGTAGACCTGATAATATGGATTACAATAATAGAAAAGTTTTATGTCTTCTTTTGGTATGTGTCAGACATAATAGAAAACCTCCCAAAGATTTGTCAAAATTGATAAGTACTACCCACTTCTGGTTATTCACATGGGCAAAGATGATACTGCCAGTGGGTACAAGTTGTATTTTATTTATAGATATTTAATAAAGACAATGGATACAGAACAGAAAAGCTGATTTGGCAACTGAATGCCTGACTAAGAAGATGTCTGAGAATGGGATTTGGACTTCTGGATTATGGCTTAAAATATTAGAATCATATTCTGGCCAAGGATGGAATCTACCTAATATATAATGGCAATATATATATTATATATATATATAATATATAATATATATACATACATATAATTTATTCTCTCTATTTATTTGTTATATATTTATATGTTCTATATTCTCTCCATATATATATATATATATTTTATTTTTTGAAAATCAAAATTTCCTTTCCCTAAAAAGAATGGGAGAAGGAAATAAAAACCAATGCCAATGTATATCCACATTGAGAGTAGCTACAGTGAAGAAAAAATAGTATTTGAGATTCCAAACATCCCTATAAGGCAAAATTCAAGAAAGAAACACATAATAAAAACCATGTACTCAACTGTCTATTCACAACTTCACAAATTTTAGGTAACACACAATCAGAACTAGGTGTCCTGATGCAAAGAGGCTGATTTGACCTCATAAGTATTAATGACATGGTGATATAAAGCTCGTCACTGGGATATGTACTGGGAGAATATTTTGGGGAACTGAGGATATTTAGCTTGCAGAAAAGAAGGCCCATGAAGGATATTATAGATTTCTTCCAGTATATGAAGGGCTAACATGTAGAAGAGGGATTTCACTTGTTTTGTTGGCCCCACGAGTCAAACTTGCAAAGATGGATTTTCGGTTTGATGTCAGTAAAAAAAAACAAACGAAAAAGCAAAAAACAAACAAAAAACCCACTAAAAAACCCTCCTAACAATTAGATCTCTCTAAAAGCAGAATGGGCTGCCTGAGGAGTAAGTTATCTTTTATTTGAGGTCTTCAAGTAGACCTTAGATAACCATTTTGTTGAATAACATGTATTATGGATTTTTTAGGTACGCATTGGACTTGATGGCTACTTTGATATCTTCCAATTGTAAAATTCTGTGATTCTGAAATTCAAGAAGGGGGAGTAACCCTTCAAAAAAAGTCTGACATAGTGTTATACTGTGCCAAACCATCTGAAAAATATTTATGGTTGAAACTCCAAACTGCCATTGAGATGTCCATGAATCTCTCCCACAATAGGTAATGTTTATTTCCCTCTTCCCCAAATATTGTTTGCCCTAGGCACAGTTTGTGGTGTATATACACACAAACATTATATCAACCCCTCCCCCCCAAATAAAAAAAACAACAACAAGTTAATGGGGTAGAGGGGATTAGGGGAAGATGCCAGTAGTTGAGGAGATTAGGAATAGTTTTATGTAGAAGATGGTACTTAGGTTGAAGTTTGGGCTTTTTTTTTTTTTAATTAAGATGGTAGTTTATTTAGGGGCAAGGGAAGGGAAGGGTGGGGGGAGGGAAAACATGAAAGAAATCCTTGGACTTCTCATGGGGAGATAGGCACAAAGCATGTGGCTCAGAGGTACCGATCTCCTCAAGCAGGAGAATGGCAGGTACTTTTATAGAGGACTGATGGGGGTGTACCATCTGCCTGTGGAAAGTTCCCCTAGTGAGGGAGGACGATCCCCCACTGGCAGTGACTGCAGGAATTGGGTGAGGGGTGGCTATGGATCACTCTTCAGGACACAAAGGCCGAAGCCACACCCAAATTTATCTCCCCAGGGGTAAGGGAGACCAGAATGGAGGGTGGAGATCGAAGCTAGCTCAGTCTGATTTGGTTCCACTTATCTCTCTAGGTGTATCTGTCCTCTGGTTTAGTCTCTCAAGGACAAGATTCCTTGGTGTGCCCCAGAGAAATTCTGGGGTGCTCTGCACCCCATGACATTTCCTCACTTCTCTCTATATAAGGAAAGGGGACAAAGATTCTTCTGAAACTGCTTCATGCTGACCGGGCGTCAAAGAAATCATGGCACAAGGGAGGGGGAGGGGAGGGAAGTAGAGAAGGCCTGGAGTGCACGGAGCTGTGAGGGGCCCAGAGAGTCCAGAGGCAACACATAGGCACAGTGTCATGAATCCTTGAGCCTAGATGGAACAGACTTAAACAAAAAAATTAAAACTGACCAGAGCAAAAACGAAAAGGGACTTAATCAGATCAGGAGCAAAGTGTGACTGCTTTTTTTTCCAGTGGAAGCTGGAAAGGCTGAATGCAGGACAGGGTGTGGCCTGCTCTACAGGAGTTAAGTAATCAATTCAAAGCCTAGTTCTGTGAGGGGCGGTGTCTGTCTACATTTAGGGTCCTTTTATCCCATCCCTACTTTGTGCCTTGATTGCATGCTGAGACCTGAACCAGAGAGTAAGACGGAGGTTGCCCCAAAACCATTCTTAGGCTTGCCTCCTATGTCCAGCTTGGCCATGGACCTGACAAGGTGCTGACCAGAAGAGCAAGCTGCAGAGCACTGGATTTTCGCTAAGCCAATCTCTTGGGTGCTGCCCTGGGGACAAAGAGGTAGGAGAGCTGGCCTCACCTTCGTGTGGTGTCCCCCACTTCTGTGTCCTGGTTTACTGCAGCTGCCAGAATCTCTGCCAGCCGGAGTTCTGCTGGTAGCAGATGTGGTGATGGCTGCTGCTATTATAGAAGCTTGGTCTATGGAGTGGGTACAAGCCATCTTTTCTCTCTCTTTGGCTACTGCAATGTCCCTGTTATTAAAAATCTTAAAAGCAATATCAAGGAGTTGTGAGGATGGGATCTGGGGACCCCAATCTAACTTCTGGAGTTCTCTCCTAATGTCAGGAGCAGACTGGCTGATAAAATGAATATTGAGGACAGTTATTCCTACATCTCTTTGGGGGTCTAGGTTGGTATATTTCTTCAGAGAGTCCGCTAAGCAGCTCATGAAGACAGCAGGATTTTTGTCAGACCCCTGTGTTATCTCCCTCACTTTTCCACAATTGACTTGTTTCTTGACCCCCCCTTCTCATTCCCTCAACCAGGCAGGTGACCATGTGATTTCTACGAGCCTTGTCTTCCCTGTTATCATAGTTCCATCTTGGTTCTACAACTGGGACAGTTGTAAATCCAGGGACCCCAACCTGATTTGCAACCTGCGAGTGTTCATCCCCAACTTGTACCGCCAGGTCCCAAATCTGTTTTTTCTCATCAGGGGTACAACAGCTGGCAAGAATAATTTGCAAATTGGTCCAGGAAAGGTCAAACTCCAGTGTCACAGACTTAAAGCCATCTATGAACTTTGTGGGGTTCTCTGAGTAGCTCCCCAATGTCTCTTTAATCTGAGATAACCTGCTTATGGAAAAAGGAACATGCCTTAATGTTGTACCCTTCCCAATGGGAAATTCCCTTAATGGAAGCAGGGAAGCAGTGGGAGATGCTGGTAAGGACCTGGGTGAAGCTGATTGGGGAGATAGTTCAGGTGGAGGCTGAGACAGAGGATTGGGCAGAGGGCCCAGTGCAGGAGGGGTGACAGCCTTTGGCTATGGAGTAGGTGGGGGAGGGGAAAAGGAGATGGCTACAGGTGACTGCAGATTAGGTAAAGCAGATGCGATCTGCTGTTGAATGGAAAAAATAGGAGAAATGTGAACATATTGGAGTTCCCCAAGATTGTAAATGGGGTAGAGCAGGATAGAAGGAGACTGACATCCACTCCCTGTGTGGCCAGGGCTTGGCTGTGGAGGGCACAGAGAATTGGTTCTGAGATCAGCCAGTGGGCAAGGAGAGGTCTCAGTCATAGAGTGATATGACTGTGGTTGACCCATAGGTACGGAAGCAGGCAGGGAAAAAGTGAAATGAGAAACAGGTAGGGAATGAGTTTGAGGAGGGGGGGGGCCTGGGGTCTCAGAGGAGGTGCCCGAAGGGTTAGCTTATTGCTTGGACTTGCGGTGATTCTTAACCGGCAAGGGGACCTCATCCTTTCCTTTTGACTTCTGACTTAAAGTCATAAAAGCTGATATATATGGAATCTCTGTCCATCTCCCTTCACGCTTACAAAACTTGTCCAATTGCAAAATGGTATTATAATTAAGGGTGCTGTGTACAGGCCAGTTTCCTTCAGTTCCTAGCAGATAATGTGGCCATAAATTGTTACAAAAATGTATCATGCATCTCTTTCTCAGATTTTTAAGTTCTAGTTTAGTCCAATCTCTTAGGATGCATCCCAGAGGAGAATCTTTCTGAATGCTCACTCTCTGCCCCATGGGCCTAAGGCTGTTTAAACCTTTGCCCAGAGAATTTTACAGGTCTGAACGTGGTTCAGATGTTAGGTTGGGCCTTCTGCAAGGGAGGATGACTGCTCTGCCTGTCGCTTGAAAAAAAAAAAAAAAGAGCTCTGGTAAGGGTCAGGGGGAGAGATTATGCCGAATGTGTTCTTACCTCCTCCAGGTTTTGTGTGCCAAGCACGGTCCAGATGTCTGGTTGAGCTTTCGGCGAGGGAGGGAGACTCAGGCTGCCCTCCACTGTCCCGTGGAAGCTGACCCTCTCTCTACCTCTCTGTGACTCAAACGGGAGGTTGAGTCAGGCGGGAGAGGGAAAAAGGAAACCTAGAAGGGAGGTTCCTACCCCCAAGTTTTGTGTGCTAAGAGGAAAGAGGAAATTCCCATGTCCCTTCAGACATTCAGGCGCCAAAATGTAATGGGGGGAAATGGGGTACTTGTTTTGGGTTAGGGGTTGGGGTTCTTAGGAATTCCTCTTTAAAGAATTACACCCTCTTGCACACAAAAGTAGTTAGAATAAGGTGGTAGTTTATTTAGGGGCAAGGGAAGGGAAGGTGGGGGGAAGGAAACCATGAAAGAAATCCTTGGACTTCTCATGGAGAGATAGGCACAAAGCACGTGGCTCAGAGGTACCGATCTCCTTAGGTTGAGTTTTGAGGGAAACTAGAGATTCTAAGAGGTGAAGTTGAGAAAGGCATGCATTCCAGGCATGTGAACCAGCCAATGCAAAGGCAGAGAAATGGGAAAGAGTGTTGGGATGAGGAATATTGAAGGCTGGTTTGGCTGAATTATAAATGTGTGAAGGAGGGTTATATACAATAAGTAGGAAGGGTAAGCTGGATCTAGATTATGAAGGACATTAGATATCTAATAGAGGAGATTCTATAGTATCCTAGAAGTAATAGGCAGCCACTAGAACTTGTGGCAAAGGAGAGTGATATGGTCAGAATCATGTTTTAAGCAAACCATTTTGGAGGGTGCAGAACAAACAAATAAACAAAAATGATGGTACTCTATCCTCCTGGGGTAGAAAGCCACTAAATAGAACTGAGCATAAACTCCTAGAAGGTCAGGGACTGTTTTGTTATTGTCTTTGTATCCTTGGAGCCTGGCACAGTGACTTACACAGACCCTATGCTTCATCAAAATACCTTGAGTTGAATTAAATGTTTAAAACTGTAAAGTCACTTCCAATGATAAAGCATCTCAGAGTCTCCATGATCATAATTCAATGCCCAAATAGAAGCTGAGGAAGGGAAGATAAAGAAGGACCTAAGAGATTCCCATTCTCAAGTCTCCCTCCCAAATTCCCATCTTATGAAGGAATATGGTGTCCCCTCCTCCTAAGTCACTCCAATTTGTACCTGTATTTATAACCGTGGGAAAAATCTATTTCATAATCTGTGTAATAAAGAACCTCATCCACAACTTCTCAAAGAAACTTGTTATTACGGGCAATGACACACTAATTGCTTCTAGACATTTAGCTCATCTAGTGAGGGAAGTAACCTGATAAGCTATTGAGCTATTAAGTGATGGAGAATCAATTAATTCAGTGAGATAAGAAACCAATACCCCACCTAGGTAAACTAACTGAATGATATGTGTCCAGTTACTCACTATTAATTCAGACCTAGAAGATGAAGCATGCCATTATCAATGACAAGATCCTTGGGGATGTTGTTATTGAGGAAAAACTGATGCATTTTTACCTCCAGAAAGAAAAATACTTTGTAAATGATGCACTTAAGACATCTAACTGAAGATACCCAGCCCTTCTATCTTCACAAATTCTCTAACATGTGTTCCATTCTCTTTAATCTCACAGTCACTAATATAGTTTAGAGTCTTATTACCTCTCGCCTAGGCTATTTTTTCTTTTTCTTTTCTTTTTTTTTTTTTGGCAGGGCAATGGGAGTTAAGTGACTTGCCCAGGGTCACACAGCTAGTAAGTGTCAAGTGTCTGAGGCTGGATTTGAATTCAGGTCCTCCTGAATCCAGGGCCAGTGCTTTATCCACTGTGCCACCTAGCTGCTCCCTAATGCCCAGCCCTTCTAGAGCAGTCTACACTCGGCTAACTGACTAGATAACATCTGAGCATGTCAGTACTTCTAAGTCTGACAATAAAGCACACCAACCTAGATCTAATGATGATATGGTGGTAGTAGTGGTGGTGGTGATAATGGTGTTTATGCTTATGTGACATCAGATAAATTACTTCATCTCCCCCAGACCTCAGTTTCCTCTTCTCTAAATTGAAGGAGTTGGACTATATGTCATATCTAGGCACCCTTATAGCTTTAAACCTATGATCCCAAGAGCTGACAATCTTTCAGGAGGGAGGGTTCAGTCTACATGAGTTGTTATCCTCACTCTTGGCTTTCTCTCACTCTCTGTAGCCAATCTGTTGCTCAGGCTTATTGATTTTACATTTATAACATCTCTAGCACATGCCCATTTCCATGTGACATCTGAAAGGATTATGTGTACCATTTCCCTGAGATGACCTTACAAGAGAGAAATTTCTATTATTTGTGGTGGAGTAGAGAGGTGAGAAGGTTGAGAATTTCTAACCTATCCCTATGGAAAAGTGACTCTCCACTACTCCCTCCCCCTATCTTTGGATCAATCAAGGACATATCTTAAACCCGATTCAAGCAATTATAGTCCCAGGCTCCATAGATTATAAGATGAAAACTTGCCATTGAGGCACTATTTCCATCCTTCTCCACACTGGACTGTTAGAGATGATAAGGGATGACATATTAGCTACATCCATCAATTTCCCTCCTCCCTTGACAGCAAGGGAATCCAGTTCTCCCAGAAGCAACTTTCCTTTGAAAACTATCTAGACGGTAAAAAAGGCAGCTGTGCTCCTGTTCACTTGAGCAGCAAAGGGGTTAATTAAAAAGAGTCCAATTAATTGTACAAGGCTAGTCAAAGACCCTGCTTCCATGGCAAGAACATTTTGACCTGGTATGTCACGTACTGGAAATTTTGTTTTTAATCTGCCTTAAACAAGAACAACTCAAAGCCGTCGGAAATGATTTGTTCAACATGTTGCTCAGAATTCACAACTGAAATTGAATTGAGAGCCCTTCTGTCTTTGAATTTGACTGTTTTGATTCTAGTATTACCAGCAGAACAAGTTTTCTTAACGGAATTGTTCTCCTATGGAATATTGATGGCTCCAGGCTCTGTGTTCAGCATCTGCCTGTGAAGAGATGCACTCAAAGTGTTCCCCAGGGAGCTGAGGATGAGGGTAGGGGGATATTTAAATAAAACCAGCCAAAAAGCTCCCTCAAACCAGAGAAACTCAGAAATATCAGTGCTTGGGGGTAAGGACTTTGAATCTAACCAAGGAGGGGCAATGCATAAAGCCATTATTTCCATTAACCCCTGAGTTCTGATTAATATGTCTAGAAGAGAACTGGGTGCTGATTGGTGGCACCACAAAGGTCTGGAGGGTGTGATAAGGGGGCATGAAATGGACTGCTCAAGTTGTCTCCTTCACACTGTGCTAAAGGCTAATTGGATTTTGCTCTAAGGGCTGCTTTCAAGGTTAGGAGGTATAGAGTCTATCTGTTGTAGTGGAAAGAGCTCCCCAACTTGTAATCAGAAAATCTGGTTTCCAGTTTGGCCACTTTAAGAGCAATGTGGTAGCCCTTGGAGAAGTCATTCCAATCCTTCTGAAACACAGTTTCCCTGTCTGCAATATGAAGATAATAATCACAGTACTGCTTACCTCACAAGGTTGTTGTGTTGGTCAAAAGAAATCATATATGGCATGTGCTAGAGTGATACATTTACTTAAACCATTTATTCTTCTTCTGTGGAAAAATTCAGGAAGTGGGAGTCAGGAAAGTTGAGTTCTCATTTGGTTCTATCACTCACTCACAACGTAACCAAGGGCAAATGATTTTCCTTCTCTGGGCATGTTTCCTCATTTACAAAAGAAGGAAGTTTGGACTGTGACCTCTAAGGTCTCTTCCAGGCTAGGATGCCATAGGGCAGTGGGAAGAGGCTTGGATTAAACAGGACCTTGGTTAAATCCCATCCTTGTCCACAATTTGCTGCCTCTGTGGTCCCGGCAAAGTCAGTTAACATCCCTGGGCCTCAGTACTCTCATCTTTAAAATGGAGGGCTGTCTTCAATGGCCTTTAAAATCCCTTCCAGCTCCAGAGCAATGATTCTATGCCCTGTAATCCAAGGGTCTGGGCTCCCAAACCAGACTGTGAGCTCCTGGCAAACAGGGTCATGTGTATCTTCTTATTTTCTCCCCGAAAGATTCAAGTTCTTGGTTGGACCCACAGTAGACACTCAGATGAAGGCTTGCTAATGGACTGCTTGTACTTCCTTGCATGAAAACTTGCCTTCTAGTACCTGGATGGTCTAGCTCAGGTTGTCTGTGGAGAGGACTGGAGAATAGCATCTTTTTTTTTTTTTTTGCAGGGCAATTGGGGTTAAGTGACTTGCCCAGGGTCACACAGCTAGTAAGTGTTAAGTGTCTGAGGCCGGATTTGAACTCAGGTACTCCTGACTCCAGGGCTGGTGCTCTATACACTGTGCCATCAGCTGCCCCCCCCTTTTTTTTTTGTTATTGTTGTTATTGTTTTTTAGTGAGGCAATTTGGGGTTAAGTGACTTGCCCAGGGTCACACAGCTAGTAAGTGTTAAGTGTCTGAGGCCGGATTTGAACTCAGGTACTCCTGACTCCAGGGCTGGTGCTCTATACACTGTGCCATCAGCTGCCCCCCCCTTTTTTTTGTTGTTGTTATTGTTTTTTAGTGAGGCAATTTGGGGTTAAGTGACTTGCCCAGGGTCACACAGCTAGTAAGTGTTAAGTGTCTGAGGCCGGATTTGAACTCAGGTACTCCTGACTCCAGGGCCGGTGCTCTATACACTGTGCCACCTAGCTGCCCCTGGAGAATAGTATCTTAAAATGGGATTTGTTGGGCATTTCAGGGACATTTGACTATTTATCTTGCCCATCTCTTTTCCTTTAGTGGAATGTCGTTGCCCGATACCACTTGCTACAAATTGGAACTTCTCCTTTTGATCCTGAGAGTTCCTTTCCTCAGTCAGCTTCCACCTGTCCTTAATCATCAGGGAAACTGGGATGGGGTATCTCTTATTGATGAAGTCAGAATTGAATTTGGCCATGATTAATTATCATAACTGTCTGTGATACTTCTTATTTTCCCCCCCTCAGAGTCACTATGGCAACAGAGGTAACAAGGATGATTATGGAACAAAGAGCTTAGTCTCCCCCCTCCCTACCCTCTTATTTGAAGGCAGTTTTATTTATTCAGCTTTCATCTGTTAACTCCCCCAGTGAAAGGAGAAGATGATGACAGCCAATGGTGCCTCCTCACCATCCCTACTGGGCTGGCAGGAGATTATATGTCCATAGGCCATCTTGCTGTCTGTCCATTTAGTCATGTTTTCATCCCAAGATTAATCTAAAGGCAGTAAAGCGATTAACAACACTTTCCCCACTGGAAGGGGCCTTCAGTCAACTTCATCAGAAATAGGATCACAGATTTTGACCTCAGACAACATTTACTCTAATCCCCTCATTGTGCAGATGAAGAGAGCCAGAGTGGCCACACAGCCATTAGATTGTGGAGCCAGAATTTGAACACAGGTCTTTTGACTTCAAATCCAGGACACTTTCCACTTTACCACACTGCCTCTCTTCATAAAGCAATAGAATCTCAAAGATAGAAAGGAACTCAAAGGACATGTGTTTCAACCCTTATAAGAGCAAAAATCCCCTCAACACCACTCCCAAGAAGTCTTTGACATGAAACTTCCTATTAAAGGGAGTTCATTTCACAATCCTCTCCCCCTACCCAGCCCCAAGCTGCATGTTCTATTGTTGGACAATAGAACTGGAAGTTCTATTCTATACATTGGGGCAAAATCTACTTCCCTATAATATTGCCTACATTGATCCTTGTTCTATCCTACACAATGAGCCCCTCACTCATTCCCAGGCCAGGTCTTCAGTTACTTGCATTTCCTCTCCCTTCCATAGAATCATGGTCCATTCAAAAGAAGATAAATACAAACTTTCACCTTATCCCACCAAAGGGGTGGTAGGGAAGAGGAGAGGTTAACAGGGGGGGGGGGAGGACCTCTGTTATTCTCTTTGTTCTCTTTGTTCAAAATGTTAGTAATGAAAATTGACAGCCATGTTTACTGTAACCCTCCAACAGGAATGCAGACATAATTAGGACTTTTGTGCATGGAGATGAAAATGATGAGCCACCCTGGTCTTCAGAGGGTCTGGACTCCTAGCAGTGGCTTGGTATGAAATGCAAATTAGCTTGTTGGGTAGGTGCAAGTAATTAAGTGGCAGGATGCCTGAACACTGCATCTGGCCCAAATGGTGATTTTCAAGTGTAAAGTGGAACTAGCCTGCTTTAATTTGGATTCTGCTGACTTCTTTATTCCCCCACCCATGCATGGTGCCAAGAAACAGGTGATTGTGGCTTTGGGATCCAAATCTCAGAAGCTTCTTGGTTATGCCTTGGTAGCGACATGGTTATAGGTCAGGCAGTTCTTGAAATGAACATGAAAAAATCCAATTCACCAAATTGTCTATTGTTATGGACATACAAAGATGAAAAATTGCCCAGTCCTTGTCCTCAAGAAGCTTATAATCTATAATGTCCTAACTTTATATACCATCTTTTCTGTGCAGTTTAAACCAGAAGCTTGCAGTAATGTAGTCAGTGGTGCTGCTAAATATTTAACAACCAACTTTAAGGAGGAGAGTATGTATAACTCACTTTTAAACTTAATCTACATTATTAGCATTTTCTCCCTCACTTTGTTGTATAAACAATCAAAAAAAACAATAAACCAAATCTTCATCTATAGCATTTGCTGATTTCTGAAGCATTAAAGTTTACACTGAAAACTTAACAGTTGGCTCTGGGTTACCTGGCATGATCTGACTCCAGGCCAGCCCTGAACATATTGCTCTTTTGAATCATGATGTGGTAGAAACATCCCAAGGATGGAAATCAGGGGGCCTAGTTTCAAATCGTGGTTATATTACAAGCATGCTACCTTTGGCAAGTCACTGAACCTCAGAGTCTCATTTTCCTCATCTCTAAAAGGGAGGGGATGATACTTTATTTACTTGCTTCACAGAACTGCATTAAAGTACTATGGGAAAAAGGCTTGTTTTTGAATTGTTTCTATTCATACACATGTACATCTTTGCTAAATCTTCCTTTCCTAGGAAACTATTTTCCTTTGATTTTGTTTTACTCATTGAAATGGAAGTCAATGCATTCAGCAAACTTGAGATTGAGAACCCGGTGAAGTTTATGGGAAACAACTTTGGGTTAGGAGGCCTGGATTCTAGTTCCAGTCCTACTGCTAATGAGCTGTGTGACCTTTACAAATCACTTAACTTCTCTGAATCTGTTTCTTCATCTGACAAATGGGGATAATAATCTCTTCCTGGATTTACCTCAGAGGTTCATTGTGATGATCTAGTGAGCCAGTATGTGTGAAAGCAACCTAAGTATTGCTTGTACCTCCTATGTACCCAACACCTGTTATATACCTATTACCAGGAATTCTACAGAAGTTCAAAGAATAGGAATATGATCAAAGGCTAGAGTAGCTGGGAAGGCCTCCTAGAGGAGGTGAAATTTGAGTTGTCTTGAAGGCTGAGTTAAGCCTTTGAACTTAATGGAGAGGAAGGCATAAATGCTGAGTGAAGAAAAGAGATGAGGCATTACAGAATATGTGCAGGGGACAGTGAGCAGACTGGCCTAGCTGATGCAGAGGCTGTCTGTTGGGGAGCAAACATTTGACAGATGGGATGGCACTACATAACAAAGGACCAGACCCATTAAAATGTCATGAGGGGCTTAGAAATTCTTTGAGTTTGTACCCGGTCTGTTACATGGCTATTTCTCTCTCTCTTCTCAGATGGAATCATATAATCTTAGAGTTGGACAGGATCTCAGAAGATATCTTACTCCAACCGACACCTGAACAAGAGCTTCTCTATCATATGCTGGTTACATGTTCATCCATCCTTCAATTGAAGATCTTTAGGAAGGAGGAACACCTCCCTCCCCCACCACCTCAACCCTTCAAGTCAACCCATTACATTTTTGGACCCCATAACTTTAAGGACATTTTCCCTTATATTGAACCTGATTGTCTTTCTGACAATCTGTCTCCCTCCATGGCTACTAGCTGGGCCCTGTAGGGCCAAGCAGAACAAACCTAATCCATCTTTTCCAACAATCTTTTATATTCCTTAAGACAATTATCATTTCCACTCCTTTCTTCCCCATCCTTTTTTCCAAGCTAAATATTGCCAAATCCTTCAGCTGATCTTTATATGACAATGACTTGGCATTTTATCCTCTTTTGTGTACTTAGTACATTCTATTTTATTTGTTTACATTTTCTTATCTCATTCTATTTTATTTGTTTACATTTTCTTATCTCACACTTAGTTGCTAGACTATAAAGTTTTTTGAGAGGCAGTGTGGAGTAGTGGAATCCAGAGACCTTAGTTTATGTTCTGACTTGAATCCTTACAAACTTCTGTGACATTGGGGAAGACAGGACGCCACCTTTCTGAACTTTAGTTTGCCCATTTGCACAATGGAGATAGGGATGTTTGGACTATCCACTTCAAAGGATTATTGTCAGCAAAAAACACTTTGTAAAGCACAAAGTACAATGTAGGCATGAGCTCTCTCTGTTCCTCCATCAACCCCTAGCATGGTTTTCTGCATCATATTTGTTGAATTTGAATGTACTTCTTGAGAGAGATTTACCTTCATAACTTTCAGCTTTTCAGGAACCCAGAGTTCCATTGTATTTGGCCAGCTTGTTCTCTGATGTTCCCATAGACTCTGTCTGGTTCTGAAAGACTGTAGGGAAGGAATTGTTGGTATTAACAACTGCTCACTTTTTGGAGATTTAGAAGTAAGAGTCCACACTTCTAATTCAAACTCTACCAATGCTGTTTAAAAAACAATAGCAACATTTTAAAGGAGAAAGCATTGGCCCTTGGAGAGGAAACAAATGATAACTCCCAGTTGTTTTCACCAGACACACACACACACACACACACACACACACACACATCAGTCTGTCCTACCCTGGATCTGATCTCTCTGTTTAATTTTATGAACTACCTTTAATGTAATTTTAAACTTGATTTTAATTCTCTACTTAATTAAAAAAACAATCACACTTAATTGAGACTAAATTATTTCATCTTTCAATATTTTCTTCCCTGCATCTTCTCTTTAATTAGTTTTTTTTAACTGTATTAAAACCTTAGATGTGTCGGATTAGATATGTGTTGCCCAGGAAAGGAAGGAAATATGCAAATCTACAGTGGAAAAAAAAGCTCTTGTCTAAGGAAGAAGGACTTAACAAACTGTCTAGCTGCTACATAATTCCTACCAAATACCGTTTCAGTAAGTAGAGTGTGGAAAAACTCCAAACCAGAGGATTAATAATAATCTTTGGACTCCCCCACCCCAACCCCCAGTTGTAGGGTTTAGGGTTTAAGGAGTTTAGAGTGCTTGGCCAAGTGTGTTTGTGAATTTGTCAAAATCCAAACACTAAAAAACAATCTGAGACACTTTACAAACTCAGCATGGGCTTACTGAACTAGATCAAATTCTTCTCAGTTTTCCTACTTCATAAAAAAAAAAAAATCCCTCAATGTTCTTTTTTTGTGTGTTTGTTTGTTTGTTTGTTTGTTTGTTTTTTGTGAGGCAATTGGGGTTAAGTGACTAGCCCAGGGTCACACAGCTAGTAAGTGTCAAGGGTTTGAGGCTGGATTTGAACTCAGGTCTTCCTGAATCCAGGGCTGGTGCCTTATCCACTGTGCCACCTAGTTGCCCCTCAATGTTCTTTTTCATGCCTAGAATCACAGACACTAAACTTTGGAAAGGATTTCAAATAACCGATTAACTAACATTTATTAAGCACCCACTATGTTTTAGGAATTGTGGTAGGCACTACTGATGAAAAAATAAAACTGTCTCTGGCCTTAAGGAGCTTAAATTTGAAAACAGCTGCTACAATTCTTCATGCATCCATCTATAAACAGTATGGTATAGTAGAAAGTGTTAGCCTTGAGGTCAAAATGAACTGGGTTCAAGCCTCACTTGTGATACATTTGGATGTATAATCTTAGGCAAGTCACCTAACCCCTTGGTGCTCTGAGCAGCTCTTATAGTCTTAGAGACTAAAACTTGTGAAGAATGTACCAACTGCAGGTATAGGGAGTTTCTTGGCTGGGAGTTCCCAATACCACTGAACTCACAGGTCCAGGCCTTATGGATTACAGTGTACATATAAATTCTAGCATATATTTGAAAAGATCTATTAATGACAAAATAATGTGGATAAGTACTATGCTTCCAATAGTGTTGACTATCCCTATCCCCAAACAACTTGATAATAGAAAAGCTTTGTATTATCACTGAACTAAATCTTACTGAGGGAGGAGTATGTGATTCATCTTTGGGAGTGATGGTAACCCATTCAAACCAACAAAGAATACAGGACATCAAATCAGAATACTTTGTTCAAGTTTTGGCTTTGATAATGTAAAGGCAATCTTGTGTTACTGCAAAGACATTGGATTTAAAGTTAAGGGATCTGGATTTAAATTTGGATTTTGCTACTAATTCATTGTGTGACCTTGGGCAAAGTTTTCTGGGAAGATCCTTGAAAACCCAGGGTTGCTACCACATTTGATGAGGAGCAGGGCAAACAGTGGAGAGAGCAATGATTTTGAATTTGAGCACTAGCTCTGATACTTAATTAGCTCTGTATCTCTGGGCAAAGAAACTAACAACTCTCTGGACCCCAGTTTTATCATCTTTAAAATGAGTTGGTTGGATAAGATGCCCAGTTGAGATCCTGACTAGCTCTAAATCTATGATTTTTTGGGAGATTTCATAATAGGACTTTCTAGGATCCCCCATACACACTTCTCAGGTTGGGCCATAGTCTTTGTTGAAAGACCCCCAAAAGAGTATCAAAGTGCTCCTTCAGTCAGCTCTTACCATCTGGTCACCCACCAGCAGCCCATCACCAGCTCCATTGCACTACAGTTACCCTTGCATACACATTAGTTTCTACCACAACTTTCTCCCTCCATCTAGACACTTTCAAGTCAGATCTTTTTTTTTCTTTTTCTTTATTTTTGGGGTATGGGGGTGAGGCAATTGGGGTTAAGTGACTTGCCCAAGGTTACACAGCTAGCAGTGTCTGAGGTCAAATTTGAACTCAGGTCCTCCTGACTCCAGGGCCAGTGCTCTATCCACTATGCTACCTAGCTGCCCCTCCATCTAGACACTTTTTAATCACCTGCTACTAACTTCTTCCATAGACAAAATCATTAACCTCTCATACTCTCAGAAGCTCTCTAAGACTAAATTGCAAAGAAAGTGCTGATCTTCTAATGATAGAAGAACCCTACATAAGGTCCATACCAAAAAAAAAGGTATGTATGAATTTGAACCTTCTTAATAGCATATTTGTATGTGTATATGCATACAAGGTTATCTTTATTTACGTTTTTATTGACATCTGTTTATTACATCATCATAGTTATCCCAAGTATCCTTCTACCTATTTCTCCCTGATAGCCATACCATATTACAAATAATATATTTTGGAGAGGGGGAAAATGAGCATAATTAATCAATACATTGAAGAAGTCCAAAAACATGTTCAAAGTGTAAGACCTTTGTACCTACCACTTCCGCAAAGGGGTGAATTGGGAGTATTATCTCATATCTCTTCATTCAATTCCTTCTTCTTTTTTTTTTTTTTCAGTGAGGCAATTGGGGTTAAGTGACTTGCCCAGGGTCACACAGCTAGTAAGTGTTAAGTGTCTGAGGCCGGATTTGAACTCAGGTACTCATGACTCCAGGGCCGGTGCTCTATCCACTGCACCACCTAGCTGCCCCATTCAATTCCTTCTTGATCTTTAAAATTTTGTTACATTTTTTTACTCTGTAGTTGTTCTTTCCTTTATAGTATGTTTACAGTGTATATTGTTTTCTTGTTTCTACTTACTTCACTCTGAATCGGTTCAAATAGATATTTCTATACGCTGTATTCATCACACACATCATATCTTAGTGCACAATTCTATTTCATTACTTTCTTTTTTCCCTTTTGCATTTTATTTATTTTTTTAAAAAGCATTTTTATTTATAGTTTGGGGCTTCAATTTTTATCCTTCTTTCCCTCCCTCCCCTCTCCCCTCCCTGAGGTGGCAAACAATCATATATGGCTTATACATGTATGATTATGTAAAGCATTACCATATTTGTCATTTTGTACAAGAAAACTTGATTAAAAGAAAGTAAAAAATAGCATGCTTCAGTCTGTTCCATCAATATCAGTTCTTTCTTTGGAGGTGGATAGTGTGTTTCATTGATAGTCCTTTGGGATTGTCTCGGACCATTGTATTGTTGTGAATAGTCAAGTCATTCACAGTTCTTCATCAAACAATATTGTTGTCTCTGTGTACAATGTCCTCTTGGTTCTGTTCATTTCACATTACATCATTTTATCCATTTCTTTTCAGGTCTTTCTGAAGTATATTACTGATAAAGTCCAGCAACAACAGAAAAAAAGATAAATTCCATTTAAAATAACTGTGGCCAATATAAAATACTTGTGAATTTACCTCCCAAGACAAACACAGCAACTATATGACCAGAACTACAAAAATTTTTCACAGAAATAAAGTCAGATCTAAACAATTGGAACAATATTAATTGTTCATGGATAGGCAGAGCAAATATAATAAAAATGACAATTCTACCTAAGTTAATTTATTTATTTAGTGCTATACCAATAAGTCTACCAAAAATATTTTATAGATCTAGAAAAAATAATAACAAAATTCATCTGGAAAAACAAAAGTTCAAGGATATCATGGGAATCAGTGAAAAACAATATGAATGAAGGTGGTCTAGCAATATCAGATCTCAAACTGTATTATAAGCAGTAATTATCAAAACAATCTGATACTGGCTAAGAAATTGGAGATTTTTTTTAAATAAAGAGCTAGATAGAATTTATTATATTTCAGCTGATGTAAAAAAAAGCAGGGATAGCAATCATGATTTCAACATTAAAACTAAAGTAGATTTAATTAAAAGAAATAAACAGGGAAACTACATTATAAAAGTACCCCAATGAAGCAATATCAATACTAAATCTATGTGCACCAAATGCTACAGCATCTACATTTTTAAAGGAAAACATAAATTACAGGTGAAAATAGTTAATAGTACTATATAATAAGGGATTTTTAACCTTCCCATTCAGAATTAAGATAAATAACCAAGAAAGAAGTCAAGCAGGTGAACAGATTTTCAGATAAGCTAGATAAGACAGTTGGACAAGAAATTGGAGATTTCTTGACAAAGATACTGGAGTGGGTTGCCATTTCCTTCTCCAGCCCATTTTAAAGATGAAGAAACTGGTACAAACAAGGTTAAGTGACTTGCCCCGGGTCACACAACTTGTGAGTGTCTGAGACCAGATTTAAACTCAGCAAGATGAGTCTTCCTGACTTTGGGTCTAGCACTCTATCTACTTTGCCACCTAGGAGAAGGGTAGGGGAAAAGAAAGAAAAAGAAAGGAGAATAATTGAGAAGAGAAAAGAGAAACAAGACTGGTACACGTAATACTTTGCATAGTGCTTTATACACAGTAGGCATTCAATAAATCAATAGTGACAACAAATAAGACAATGAGTAACTGAATGAATGAGTGCATAAGCAAATGAGCAATTAAGTGAATGGAAATATGAATAAACGAGTAAGAAACAGCCTGACATAGAGGATAAAGAGCCAGCCTTTTAATTGGTAAAACCTGGGTTCGAATTCTATCTTGGACAAATATTGACTCTGTGATACTAAGCAAATCCTTTAACCTAACAATAATAGCAACTGGCTCTTCTAAAGTATTTTAAGATTTGCAAAACATGTAGAAGATATTATCTCATTTTATCTTCACAGAAATCCTGGGAGGTAGGTGTTACTATTACCCACATATTGCAAATGAGGAAACTGAGGTGTAGAGAGGTTAAGTGACTTGCCCATGGTCACACTAGTAAGAGTGTGATGCAGAATTTGAACTCAGATCTTCCTGACTCCAGGTTCAGAACTCCATCTACTGTGCCATCTAGTTCCCTTTTAGATGAGTTGTCAGCCTACACCTGTGGATGGGGCCTTCCACACCAGGAGTTTCTCATATTTATGAAGTCATAGGTTCAGACTAAAAAATCAAATGAATGATTGAATGAATAAGCACTGTGGGCAGTAGTTGAAAGAATGCCCCTACCACCACCACCTAATGTCCCAAGTGATGCAAATACAAAATCACTTTGCTGAGAGGAAGGCCTGGACAGACAGGTGGGGAAGGAGAGACATCCAGTTGCAGGCTTTACATTTTTCCCCAGCTAGTCAGCCATGTCAGCAATACAAAGAGAACAGTATTCATTTTCTCCTTTACATGGGCATGGACTCAGCCTCTCTTTCCAATCTTAGACCTTGTGTCCATGTGACCCACAAGCACTGGAGCAAAAGATAACAAACTCTCAGCCCATCATCCCAAGTTTGCTCTGTATGACCCCAAATATCTAGATGTCTGGCATGGTATGGGCATAGCCCCAGCGATTGCGGCAGAAACCGTGTGGCATTAAGGAACAAAGCCATCCTGGCTGTGCTTGGGACTGTTAGATCCTCCTGCTCCGTCTTTGTGCACATTTTATCCTCTGTGATGAATATATATAAAAAGACCCACCTAGTGATTACTTTGGCTTCCATTTGAGCTGGCCTGTGATCAGAGCTGCCTGCAGCGAGAGTTTCATAAGTAGAGGTTATCGGATGTTACAGGGCCTCTTTCCCACTGGGGAGCCAAACGCTGGTTTGATAACAAGATCACCAAGAGGCAGATAGGAGCTTAGCCATCTGAATGGTCCCTCAAGGGCTTCTGTGATACAAGGAAACAAGGAATACAATTTATTATCCTCTCTCATTGCACTAGCCAATTGTTTGAGATGTCAGGCCAAAAACTCTGCCTAGTTTTTTTTTTTTTAAATAGGACACCCCTATTGGGCTATTTCTCTGCTCCTTTGAAGGTGATCAGTACAATGTACTCTTTCAATGATGGGAGGCATCCTGAACTCTGCATCCCGCTGTGTGCTGCTGAGATCCAAGCTCGGGCTGCGGTCCCCTTAAGGAGTCAGGACTGAAATAGAATCAGGAGTACTTCAGCTAGAGAGCAGGGACAAGAGGCCTCCTCACGGCCACACTAACATCGCTCTGGGGCCTCCATTTTAATTGTCTTCATTGCTATCCAAATGCTATAGACTGGAAAACATGGCAATAAAGCCTGAGCTCAGCCTTCAACTTGCCAGAAATTCCAAAGGCAGAAGCTGTTCTGGAGTTGATCCACAACCTCCTTAGCTTAAACGCTGCCCCTTCTCCCCCCAACACTTTTCATCTGGTGTATAAAAGCCCCTTCATGGCTCAATATCATCAATAGTGAGGTGTGTTGTGGGGGTGGAGATAGAGCTGCTGAGTCAGTAACAGTCACCAGCCAGGGCCTAAGACAAACTGTCTGTGCCTTATAGGAACGATCAATGTCTTATGAGGGGGATATTGACTCTCACCCCAGGCAGTATTCAGTTCAATCAAAGAAGTATTTATTGACATATCTTGACAACCACATTCCTGCTCTGATTTCTCACTATGGTTGGCAGGTGATACTGGGTGCTTGGTTTTGTACAAAGGGAAAGGTTTCAAGTTCAGGGAAAGCAATGGCCAACCATCCAAGAACCAGCCCTAGCTAAGTGCAGAAAAATCCATTGCCAGAGGTTTCCACATTAAGGGAAGTGTGGGTTAGGGTGGAGGTGGGGAACAGTGACTTATGAAGACCACTCAGTAAGGTATGGAGGAGCCTATAATCTACATCAACGGAGGGAATATCTACACCAACAAAACCATGTATCCTTTGGAGTGCTGAAGTGTAGGATGTTCACCAAACAAAGCACTTTGTAAGGTAGAGAGAGAGCCTGGACCTTTGGATGAGGTGAGAAGATTTGGTTTGTAATTGCAGCCCCATGACTTACTGGCCATGTGACCTTGGTCAAATCATTTAACTTTTCTGAGCCCCAGTTTTTCATCTGTAAAATGGGGATAACAATACCTTTTTTTTTTTTACCAGTTAGCCAATGATATTGAAAATTTTTGAAGTGTTTTAAAAACTAAAATGCTATGGGAATGGAAGGTATTATAAGTACAATGACTATATTTTATCATTAATTTAAAAAATTTTGAACTTAAAAACATCAACAAACAGGAACATTTTGATTTACCAAAAAAAAAAAAAAAAGATTTTGCATTATACTTGAAGTCAGGAAGACTTGGGTTCAAATCTCAATTCAGAAACATACTAGCCATGGGACCCTGGGCAAAGTAATCTAATATTTCTGACCCTCACACTCTCAGGAAAACAAGGCAGAAAGGCAGCAAACCTAGCTCTCACACACCTAATCCATCAAGAACATGACATTCACACCAGATTGAATAATGACCAAGAAATCCAGTGAGAAACTATAGTAAGGCCTTTCTTCCACCCCAGAATTCCATACAAAGTCAGGCAAAAGCTCCAAGGCAGTGTGCAAGAAGGCTACGAACAAAGCCACTCCTCCCAGAATTAAAGCCAGCAGCCTCTCAATGGGACCACAGCAGGGACTGGACTTTGGGGTCTCTTCCTAGAGGTAGAAAGAATGTAGGGCTTCCTGAGAAATATCCAAAGAGGTCAGAAAACCACAGGGTCAAACCACTCCTACTCCATTTTAAAAGTTTTTTTCATCAAAAAAGTATAACTGTACTAAATTTTATTTCCACTTTCCCCAAAGAGTCTTTATTAAAATAAAATGGAGCAATACAAAACAAAAGCAGGATTTGACTATGTACATGGTGTGGCTGGATCACATTGAAAATATTCCTTTTAGTAAGAACTCTTTGCTTTTAATTCTTGGTATGGTCAGAATATAATATAATATTAGCTTAAACGCTAGTCTGAGTTCTTGTGGTTATTATTTTGTTCCTTCTGATGCACAATTTCTACTATAGTTCTTTTATGAAGTTAGTTACCATCCTTTTAAAAGTACCATAATAATTTATAAAAGTAAATAAAATTAGAGATTTCAGCAGGATTATAGCTCTCTTTTTTGAGAAATTGCCTTTTAATAAAAATTAGGGTTATGAACAGCACACACAGGGGGAGCCTTTAATACTATAAGCAATTAAGAAATGTATAGTGACTTGAAGATCAATCTTTACATTCAACAAGTTTAAATTCATTCTTGCATATTATTTTTGGGATCCTTATTTATGAATTGAAACTATCGCTCACTAATATCCCCAAAGGAAAAGGCCCAGGAATATCATGGCCACAATCCAAAAGGAGTAGTTCAGTTATGTTCTGGGATTTGATGAGGGGAAAGAGAAGGGAGGTGAAAAGAAACACTCCAGTGTAGAATGGGGAAGAAGGGGTGGAAATCGACAGATTCTATCTTCACTTTAAAGTCTTATTGTCTACTTGAACCAAACAACCAAAGTTACTCAAAGCATGAGGTCCAATTTTTCATTCAGAAAATATGGTCCATTAAAAAAGATGACCATAACCTATATCAGATTACTTGCTGTCTTGGGGATGGGGGAGGGAGGGAAGGGAGGGAGAAAAATTTGAAACTAGAAATCTTATAAAAATAAATGTTGAAAACTATTTCTAAATGTAACTGGAAAATAATAAAATATTTATATTAAAAAAAAGATGACCAGAAAAACACAGAAGGAAGTTTGGAATGGAACAAAAACAAGTGGAACAATTTTCTTACTAATGTGTTAAGTTTGATATATACTTCAAAGCAAACCAAGCTATATTTATCAGAAATCCATTTTCACATAGGGCCTTAGAGTCATAGAGTTAGAGTTAGAAGGGACCTTATGAGTCAAGTCTAATCATCTTGTTTTTATTTTTTTTTTACTCTGAATTTCAACACGCCTTCTGCCAGTGCATTTCAATATATACAACAAAACACACAAAAAAGATTCATGTGAAACCATGAGTCTCCATTTCATACTACTTGCTCCTTTTTAAAAAGTACATAATTATATGTCCAGACTTTGAAGCTATACTGGTTACATGTGTTTCCTTTTGAACTTTCTTCTGACATATTCTGTGCATGTTTTTTGTATTTTTTTTTGTTTTTGGGGTTTTTTTGAGGGGAAATGAAGATTAAGTGACTTGCCCAGGGTCACACAGCTAGTAAGTGTCAAGTATCTGAGGCCAGATTTGAACTCAGGTCCTCCTGAATCCAGGGCCAATGCTTTATCCACTGCACCACCGGGCTGCACCCTCTGTGAATTTTTAAGAGAAAAAAAATCCCAGAAATGTCATAGCCAAAATTTATAGCTTTCCCATCAAAGAACATAAATAGCAGACATCCAGAAAGAAGTTTAAGTACCAAAGAACTAGTCAGGATCACCAAAGACTTGTCAGATTCACCTATAAATTAAAGGAGATCTTGGAATATAGTATTACACAAGGCAAAAGATATAAGCTTAAAACTAAGAATAATATACTCCCCAAATCCTAGTATTTGAAACTGAGACTTTCTTAATAAATGCAAGACAGGCAGTAGTCATAATATATAACAACACTATAAGAACCTGCTCTCAACACACACATACAGGTATATTAAATAGTTACATGTAAATACAAGGAAATATGTGATTAAGAAGAGAGTAATGGATAGAGTATCAGACCTGAGGCCAGTAAGTTCAAATCCTGCCTGTGACCCTAGCAATGTGACAGTAGGTAAGTCATTTAATCCTTAAATGTTTTAAGTAACACCCTAGGACTTATCTACTGTCATAGAAATATTTCATTTGTGTGGATGGTTCCCACACAGGGAACTGGTTACACTGATAAAAATCAGATACTTCCTGTATTTGCCTATAAGACCAAATGATAAAATAAGGGGTAGAAACTACCATCTGTTCCTTTGAGTTATAAAGGAAGCCAGAAGAGGACTGGTATGGTTTGTGGTGGTTGGAGAAGATTTCTTGGAGTAGGTTGAACTGAATCCTGAAATAAGGCTAGGATTTAGATAATGATAATAGCTAATAATATTGTTATGTCATTTCAGTCATATCCAACTCTCCATGATCCCATTTGGGGTTTTCTTGGAAAAGATATATATCTATGTGTTAGCTAATAATGTTTAACATACATATAATACACATCTGTATATGTGCATATAAAGTTTGCAATGTGCTCTAAATATACTAAAATGGAGGATAACAACAACAGTATAATCACTGATTGATCCTATGGTATTCAATTCTTTGGTGAATTGTTTTTCAATTGAATTAAACACACAACACCATTTGAGAAGATGGTTAGAATTTAGACAAGACAAATTTAATTAGATTAGCATCATAGAATCAAAGGATGCTATAACCAGAAGAGACATTAGGCTACAGGATGTAAGAGCTAGAAAGGACATTAAAAAATAGAATTCAGAGATGAAGGGAGATATAAAATATAAAAATGAATATCCAAGCTGGAAAGGACCTAAGAAATCATCCAGAACGACCTCTTCATTTTACATATAGGAAAACCGAGACACTCAGGGAAGTGATTTGCTCAAGGTCACACAAACTTTAATGAAAAGATCCTTAACTTACAAGTCCTCTTTAAATAGAAATTAAACTTGACTTTTTGTGGGCATCAAAATTTCTCTAGGGAGCAATTTCCATTTTGGTCTGAGTGGTCTGGGAAAAAAGCCAGCAGGGAGGAGTATCTTGGTGAGATTTTCTCCCACCATAGCAGATTTAAGGCCACACAATATGAGAATCTGAGTGAGATTCACAAAGAACTGAAGTATTCAGTGCTGTTTTGTTTTTGTTTTTGTTTTTCTAAGCAAAATCCAGACCAGCCTTGGATGACACTCCCACACAGAATTGTGAAGTTGTATTTCCATTGTGAGAATGTAATCATCAAAAGAAACTTATAAAATCATAGAATTGCAGGGTTTGGAGTTCTCATGAACTTTTTGGCTTTAGAGGTATCGTAGATACAACTGAGCACTGCAGGACATGGTTTCTACTGGTGTCATCCAAGTGACTGGTCACAATGAGCAGCTTTAGTAGCAACACCTATAAGAATGGACCTATTAGTCCTGGATAAAAGTTGAAAAAGACCTGGAAGGGGGATCTGAAGGTCTGGATTTGAATTTTGGTTTGGTCATGCTCCTGAAGGAGCCACTTCCTCCTCCTCCTCCCCTCTACACTCTAGGCCTCATTTTCATCTGCAAAATGAGGGCATTTAACACTCAATGACTTTCAAGATCTGCCCCACCTCCAACATTCTGAGTCTACTTTTCCCCAAGGGGAGACGACAAAAATGAACATTAAGAGATTTGAGAATCTGGAATGAAGATATGCATGGATAGACATACGGGGACTATCTGTCCTCCCCTACTTTCTTGATTTTGTTTTTCTTTTAAATAATAATAATAATAATAATAATAATAATAATAAACATTTTATTTAAAGTTTTGGATTCCAAATTCTATCCCTCCTTCCCTCCCTCCCCTAACCCTTCCCTGAGGCAGTAGAAATTCTATCCCTCTTTCCCTCCCCCCTCCCCTCCCTGAGGTGGTAAGCAATCAGATATGGATTATACATGTGCAATTATGCAAAACATTACCATATAAGTCATTTAACATAGGAAAACTTGAATAAAAGAAAAATGAAAAAGTAAAAAGTAGCATGCTTTAGTGTGTTCAATCAATATCAGTTCTTTCTTTAGAGGTGGATAGTATGCTTCATCATTAGTCCTTTGGGATTGTCTTGGATCATTGTATTGTTGAGAATAATTGTCATTCACAGTTCTTCATCAAACAATATTGCTGCCACTGTGCATGACATTCTCCTGGTTCTGCTCACTTCACCATACATCAGTTCATATAAGTCTTTCCAGCCTTTTCTGAAATCATCCTGCTTGTCATTTCTTAGAGCACAATAATATTCCACAATCATATACCACAGCTTGTTCAGTCATTCCCCAATTGATGGGCATGCCTTTGTTTTCCAATTCTTAGCCACTACAAAAAGAGCTGCTATAAATCTTTTTGTACAAATAAGTCTTTTTTTCCTTTTTGGGATTTGTCTTTGGGATATAAGCCTAGCAGTGGTATTGCTGAATCAAAGGGTATACACAGTTCTATAGCCCTTTGGCCATAATTCCAAATTGCTCTCCAGAATGGTTGGATCTTTTTATAACTCCACCAACAGTGGATTAGCATCCCAGTTTTCCCATATCCCCTCCAAAATCCAACATTTTCCTTTTTTGTTATATTTGTCACTCTAATAGATATAAGGTGACACTTCAGAGTTGTTTTAATTTGCATTTCTCTGATCAATAGTGATCTAGAAGCATTTTTTTCATATGATTTTAGATAGCTTTGATTTCTTTGTCTGAAAACTGTCTTTTCATATCCTTTGATCATTTATCAATTGGGGAATAACTTGTATTTTTATAAATTTGACCCAGTTCCTTATATATTTGAGAAATAAGACTATCAGAGATACTTGTTTCAAAAATTCTTTCCCAGTTTTCTGTTTTCCTTATAATCTTGGTTACATTAGTTTTGCTTGTGCAAAAGCTTTTGAATTTTATATAATCAAAATTATCTATTTTATATTTTATATTGCTTTTTATATCTTCTTTGGCCCTAAATTCTTCCCCGTCCATAAATCTGACAAATAAATTATTCTATGCTTTCTTAATTTGCTTATGATATCACTTTTTTTGCCTAAGTCATATACTCATTTTGACTTTATTCCAGTATATGGTGTGAGATGTTGGTCTCTACCTAGTTTCTGCCATACTGTTTTCCAGTTTTCCCAGAAGTTTTTGTCAAATAATGTATTTTTGTTCCAAAAGCTTGGATCTTTGGGTTTATCATATATTAGATTACTATAGTCACTTACTATGGTGAAATTTTTACCTATTCTATTTCACTGATCCACCTCTCTATACCAGGTTGTTTTGATAATTATTGCTTTATAACACAATTTGAGATCTGGTACTGCTAGACCACCTTCTTTCCCATTTTTTTTCATTGACTCATGAGGGACTATTTTAACTCAAGAAATTCAAGTTTCATAGGCCACCTATCTTGATCTATAGCAAGGGAGGAAATAAACATTAATTAACTTCCTACAATGTGTCAGTCACTGCTAAGCACTTTGCAAATAATATCTCATTTTCTCCTCACCACAACCCAAGGAGGTAGGTGCTATTACTATCTTCAGGGAAACTGAGGCAGATAGATTAATTGGCTTGCCCAGCGTCACACAGCTAGTAAATGCCTGGCACCAGATTTGTACTCGGGTCTTCCTGACTCCACCCCATGGCTGTATCCACCACACCACCTAGCCACCTCCTATAAAGAAAACTTTGAAGAAAGAAAACGCTGCTAAGCCACCAGTTCTTGCTAATAGCAGTCCTAATAATAATTACTACCAGAATAACTCCTTCTACCCTCTTTGGAAACAAGATCCATGCACTGTTGGAAAGAAGATGAGCAAGTCTGGTTCAAATTTTAATAATAATAACTGACAATGGTATGGCATTTTTAGATTTATAAAGTCCTTTCTTTCTAGCAATTCTGTGAAGCAGATAATATAAGTATTAAATTTGAAATCAGACAGGGTTGCTTTGAATCCCATCTCTACTACTTATTGTGGCTGTGGGTGAGTGTCATTACCTCCTGAGACTTTTGTTTCCTCATCTGGCCTTGGAGTCAGGAGGAACTGAGTTCAAATCCGGCCTCAGACACTTAACACTTACTAGCTGTGTGACCCTGGGCAAGTCACTTAACCCCAATTGCCTCACCAAAAAAAAAAAAAAAAAAGGAGTTGGAAAAGATGACCTCTAGGTCATCTTTATAGGACAAAGATGTCTATAATAATAATGAGGGTTGAATTAAAATATCTCTAATAGTAATGATGAGATAATAATAATAAAGAGATTGGACTAAATGATCTCCAATAATAATAGAAAATAATAAATAATCTCTAATAATAAGAGGGTGAGACTAAATGAGATCAGTAATAATAATGAGATAATAATAAATAATCTCTATTAATAATAATAAGAGGGTTGGACTAAATTACCTTGAATTACCTTTTAAATAAACTTATGACGTGACTTCCTCCATGTCAGACAGATAGTAAGGAAAAGGGCCTGAACCTAAACCCTGTACTCAAACTTCAAACATAGTGCTATTTCAACCATCATATGCAAATAACTTCTGGATTATATGTCTGTGTCAGCTTTTTCCAGATTTAAGACTTGAAACTTTCCTTAAGTGAACCTGCCTTTTGCAGAGTCAGTCATGAACTCTTAGTCGCCAGAGCCACTGGACCTTTGTCAATCCTCATCTTTCTTGATCTCTCTGCAGTCTTTGGCACTGTGGATCACGGGTACTCTCTTCTCTGCAGGCTTTCATGACATTTTCCTGCCTATCTGTAGGACTGCATTCTGAAGGAATTACTCTTGACAATGTGAGTCACAATTGTACAATCACAGAACGTTTAAGCTGAAGGGGACATTGGAGATTATTTCATAAAACTCTCTCACTTGTCTGATGAGAACAGTGAGGACTAGAGAGGTACAGTAATTTACTGAGGGTCACACAGGCAGTAAGTAGTAGAGACAAGATGCAAACACAGGCCATCTCACTCCAAATCCAATGCTCTTTGTTCCCCCACAAAAAAAAAATACTCTCATTCCATGCCTTCCTCAGTGACAATTCCTTTTTTATTTTCTTTAGGGGTCCTTATCCCCTAGTACCATACAGAGGAACACTGCACCAATGATCCAATTACACTCCCTACTCTTGATTCTTTATCCCAGGAATGCCCTCCCCTCCAAGCTCATTGACACATGATATTGGACCAGGAGCCAAGTGGTCTGGACTCAATTGGGTCTTGATTTTCTTGCCTATTAAATAAGAGGGTTGGACTAAATGATCTCTAAGGAGTGTGGTAAAAATTATTTGTGATAAAATTATTGCAGTTTTTAGCTGACTCATTTGGGAGGGGCCAAACCTGGCCCACCCTGAAGTTATGTATGCTACTGAGGTCAGAAGAAGAACTCTCCATAGGCAGTTTTTGAAGGACCTCCCCTTTTGGGGGAGGAAGATTGAACGCTCCCTGAGGGGAGGCTGAGGGACTTCCAGAATGCTAGCTCTCTCTCTCTGTTCTCTCCCCTTCCGGTGGCGGGAGCAATGGCAGACTTTCCAGGTGTTGGTGAATTAATTACGTAAAACCCTAAATTCCTTTGAATTAGCTTAATTGGAAATGATCTGGGGATTGCATAGGCTAAATTTAGAGTTAAGAGTATTTATCTGTATTTCTTTATTTCCTATTTCCTTATCTTTGATTTTATTAGTTTTATCTTTGTTATTTAATTTATTCCCAAGTAATAAAATCTGATCCTTCTGTGAAATAAAGCTGTAAGGCTCCTTTCTTATTGGCCTGGGAGATATATCTAAAAAGGGCAGTTCAGAGGGGAGGGTAAACCTAAAAGTTCCCTCATATTTCTGGGACCCCAATATTTAGGCGAGTCACCCAATTAACACTCTGTATATCAAATTTTGGCCCTCACAGGAGCTTTCCAGCTCTGACAGCTAGGAATTTACAAACCTTCATTATCTTATTCTTCTTTAGATAATCCATCCTCACTCATTCATGTAGTACACTGAATGTGTGCCCCTTCTTCATTCTATGACCATGGGTTGGTCTCTTCCCTTGTCTGAGTCTCAGTCTCCCCACATGGACAATGAGGAGGTTAGATTAGATCATCTCTAAGGTCCCTTCCAGCATAGCCATTCTATGGACATCCCCACTGGAGGAAGTTGCCATTTCCCCTGTACTCAGCCAGTGTTTTATGTTATCTTCTCCGTGTTTCAACATGCTACCCCCACATACCTATTGCAGTTATCTCCAGAATAAGTAGGACATAATAATCACTTAGTCCTTCAAAAGATCATTAGTAAATTTCCAGGTCTAAAATGAAACATATAGTTATTCTGTCAGCAAAAGACAGGAATGTTTACCAATCTGCATCCACTCTGGGATGTATAATAAAAACAGAAAAAAATGAACGGAGATACTTTCTAATAATACCTAGGCTGGCAAAGTACCCGATTCTTTGGAAATCAAAAGAACTTACAAGTTTCTGTCTTTTTAATTCATTTTATAGAGAATTCTCTCAACCTCCCTGTGAACTTGATTATAGGGAAGAAAAAAAAGGAAAGAAAAAGAATCTTCAATCATGGACATTGAGGCCCAAGTAGATGGTATCAGGGCCCTACACCCAGGCCAAGCCCACAATTTGGCCTAGAAGACAGGTATAGAACCACCAAATAAGGACAAAAGCACTTCGGGGAATGAGGATGATTCTCTTCCTTCAGAGGACCTTAGTCTGTGATATAATTGGTTTATAGAATCATCAGAATAGAGAGGAATGACTACTGGACCAGCAAAGTATGTTCTGTGTATATCCCCCCTTCCTTCCAGAGATCTGGTTGTTACAAGCACACTTATGGCTGGAACTCAGTCCTTATTCCCTTCTCACCTCTATTCCTACCTTTTGATATCAATCCCTTCCTTCAAGGCCTGGATGAGGTTCTGCTTTCCTTCATAAAATCACCCTGATGTGCCTACCTGATTTCCTACTTAGTTAAAAACAAAGAAGTTTGCCTGGATCCCTCCTCTGTCCTATTCCATTCTATCTATACCTTATGTCCATGGTATATCCCCTCTTGTTGTTCAATCATTTTTAGTTGTGTCCAATTCTCCATGACCCCATTTGGGGATTTCTTGGCAAAGATACTGGAGTAGTTTGCCATTTTGTTTTCCAGCTCATTTGATAGATGAGGAAACTGAGGCAAACAGTGTAAAGTGACTTGCCCAGGATCACACAGCTAGTAAATATCTGAGGCAGATTTGAACTCAGAAAAGATGTATCTTCCTGACTCCCAAGTCCAGCACTCTACCTATCCACCTAGCTGCCGTGTCCCCTCTATTCTATTATAAGCAACTCAAAAACAGGAACTGTGATTTGGTGGTTGTTGTTATTCTTGTCTTTATAATTCCAGTGTTGCACAGTGCCTCATATCATATGTGCTTTGTGCATTTTTGTTGAGTTGAAATGAATTGATCTAGAGCACCTGCTGGCTTTGAAACTTGCTTCCCATGACTATGATAGCCTCAATAGTAGCTGCCAGATCCAGCCCATACCTAGCTCAGTTCTGCCCTGGCTAGTTTCTGGCCTGGTTTCTATAAGAGAGATTCCAGTTGGTGAGCTTTCATCAAATCAGATCTATTACAATTAGCCCCAAAGGGACTATTTAAGATCCTTTGTCATGTGTAATGCTGGTATTTTGGATTGTGGTGTCAAAAATAGGTTGAAGGACCTGGGCCTTTGACTGGAAGTTTGGACTTTGGTTCTATAGAGATGTTTGTGGTGAGAGTATTTGTCACACAGGATAAAAAGTCATAGAGTCAATAAGCATTTATCAACTATCTAATATGTGTCAGGTAGTGCTGGGGATACAAAGAAATGCAAAAGACAGTCCCTATCCTCAGGGAGCCCACAGTCCTATGTGGGCAACAACATGAAATGCGGTGTTATGTAGTATAGAAATACAGGATTTACAGGCAGGGATTCAGGTTCAAGCCATCATTGTCAAGGGAAGCAAGTTTACTTCCTACATGAATCAGTTTCCGCATATGTAAATTGACTAGTTCCAGGTCCCTTCTTCTCTAAATCCTACAACTGTTTTATAACAGGGAAAGTGGAATGGACTGCACTGGTAAGTGTTTAACAACAGGTTCTCTTGGCGGAAGGTGGGGGAATGGGGAGGTGGGAATATATTACATAACACACTTTTAAGTTTAACCTATTTGTTAACATTTTTTCTTCATTTTCTTAACTCTAGACAATTAAACCACAAATCCACCCCTGATTTGTAGTGTTTGCCTATTTCTGAGGTATAAATATTACACAGATAATTTAACAATTGGCTTTCTAGAACTGGTTAGAGCTAGCTGCAGCACACTCCCAGGAATGGCTGGGAGTCACAGGGTGACAAGTATATCTGTCACTCAGGAGAACAGTTGGAAGGTCTTTAAATGTCCATTGAATAGCAGACCTAAGCAGGCAGATGGACAAGTATGACAGCTCCTCAAGAAAAGTGTCCAGAGACACCAGAATAAGCTATACAGCATGTTAATTTGGGGAAACTACAGGGTCTTAAGTGGATGGTGGAAAATGGTTAGAAATGTCTTCTTACTCATGATCATAGACTCATGGACTATTAGAAATGAAAAGGGATATACTGAAGGTGATTTAAATAAATTCTGTAGTGTATATGGAATATATTTATGTCTCTATAAATATATATGTAGTATGTATGGGTTATAGCCAAAGACCAAACATTAGCTCAAATCCACAGCAAAGAAAAGGTATGACCAGATCCATGAATGCTATTTGCATTTTTGCTGGGAAGTATAATCCATTGTTAATCTACTGTGTAGCTTTAGTACCAGAATATCTTTAACAAATCTAAGTTCTTCCTAAGTTTTGAATTGAGACAAATAGAAATTCAAACACATTTCTACTTACTACTGGCCACTCAAGTCCTTAATTGTGGTAGAGGGTATTATTACAAACAAACACATGAGTATGGGGGTACTTGGACCATTTTCTTTCTTCAGTTCTAATTCTTGAGGACAAATTGAATGCCTACAGAACCCATTGGACTTTTTTGTCAAGAGGAATTAATTTCTTCCAAAATATGACTGTATTCATGCTTGAAGGGGATAGGTTCCTCTCCAGCCATTGTCAATAGAAATAGGGAAAATGACTGAAGTGAGTTCAGAATTATCAGCATTTAAGAACGAATTGCACAGTCAGCATATTACACGAGTCTGTTTATACTGGTTTGTGTAAAAGGTAAATAACAGGGGGTAGGGAGAGAGATTGAGGCGATTTGATTAACTTGATGAGTCTTTGGAACTTTTGACTATGTCTTCTATGGGAGGACATGAGGGTGCTTTTGGAACTTCATTGAGAGAATAGAGGAATTCTTCTGGTCCTGAAAATCATTCATAGTTCACTCAGAATGAGTGATGACTTCATAGCAAGTGAGGCAACAAACATTTATTAAATGACTACTATGTGCCAGGCACTGTAATAAATACTGGGGGTAGAAAGAGAGGCAAAAATGGTAGCTGCCCTCAAGGAGCTCACAGTCTAATGGGAGAGACAACATTCAAGACCAACTATGAGCATATACAGTATAATAAGATAAATCAGAGGTAGTCCCAAAGGGATGACATTCACATTAAGAGAGACTGGGGGCAGCTAGGTGGAGCAGTGGATAGAGCACCGGCCCTGGAGTCAGGAGTACCTGAGTTCAAATCCGGCCTCAGACACTTAACACTTACTAGCTGTGTGACCCTGGGCAAGTCACTGAACCCCAATTGCCTCACTAAAACAAAAACAAAAACAAAAACAAAAAAAGAGAGACTGGAAAAATTTCTTGTAAAAGATGGAATTTTAGCTGAGACTTAAAGAAATCTGGGCAAATCAGGAGACTGAGGTGAGGAGGCAGAGCAGTCCAGGCCAGGGTAGGGGGTTTCACTGAATCAAAGAGTATATAAGGAAGGGGGAGGCAAGAAGAGGTATGAGTATGAGAAGACTGCATAGGTAGGAAGGAGTTGGATTACAAAGGACTTTAAAAACTAAATACAAGATTTAATATGTGATCCTGGAAGTAGTAGGGAACCATATTTGAACAGGATGATGACATGGTCAGACCTCTTCTTTAGGAAGATCCCTTTGACAGCTAAGCAGAGGATGGGCTTGAATGGGGAGAGACATCAGGCAGGGAGATGAAGAAGGCTATTGCAATGGTTCAGGCTATTGTAATAGAGAGGACCTTCCCCTTTAAAATTTTAGGATTGTAGACTTAGAGCTGAGAGACCTAAAAGGTCATCTGGCCAAAATCTACCATGTAGCACTGAATCTGAGGACCCATAAAAAACTGAACAACAATGTGAAGGAACAAACATCTGGATGCTGTCCTTCACTTTGTTGCGAGATCTTTATAAGATGCAAGTCAAATGAACAACAACAAAAAAAGATGCAAAGATGCAAGTCAAATGGTAAGGAGGAAAAAGCAGCTTCTCCACTGATCCCAAGTTTGTTTCCCTTCTGAGGAGAGTCCAAACTCTTTGGGTAGTGCCATTAGGCTGGAGGCCTCTGGGAGTCCCTGAGGTGAAAGTAAGACTCAACAGGATGTAACAAATCTGTAGGATCATAGATTTAGAGTAGGAAGGGACCATAGAGGCCATCAAGTTAAATCCTCTCATTTTATAGATGAGAAAAGTGAGGCATAGAGAGGCTAAATGATCTACTTGCCCACTGTCACAGGGTTTTCTCTCAGTATCGAATTTGTTTCCTTTCTGATTCCAAAGTATATTATCCCTAAAAGGGCCAAGCTTAGCCCCAGAAAAAAAAGTTGAGAAAAATGCACCTCCTTCCTTCATAGCAGGGAGCAGGGGATTATTTCATATTCTACACTGTTAGGTAGAGTTGATATGTTAGTTGGGTTTGCTGAACTACTATTTTTAAATTATTTTTTTATTTTTATGGTTTAATGACTAGGAAAGGGGAAAAGATGGGCATTGGTGCAATGGATAGAAAGCCAGGCCCGGAGTCAGGAAGACTCATTTTCCTGAATTCAGATCTGTCCAGAGATACTTTTAGTCATGTCACCCTGGGCAAGTCACTTAACTCTGCTTGTCTCAGTTTCTTCATCTGTAAAATGAACTGGAGAAGGAAATGGCAAAACCAGTCCAGTATCTTTGTCAAGAAAACCCAAAATGGGGTCGCAGAGTCAGATGTGACTGAAACAACTGAACAACAACAACTGCTACAGAAAGAAGGGAGAAAGGGATATATATATATATATATATATACTTCTGTTTAGAATTTTATTTACCAAATTACATGTAAAAACAAATTTTGACATAAATTTTTTTTTAAGTGAGGAAATTCGGGTTAAGTGACTTGCCCAGGGTCACACATCTAGTATGTGTTAAGTGCCTGAGGCCGGATTTGAACTCAGGTACTCCTGACTCCAGGGCCAGTGCTCTATCCACTGCACCATCTAGCTGCAAGATTTCTTCCTGGTTTCCTGCTGGGGTGGGATAGTCGAATTCCTCCTTAGGTCCTGCAGACAGCCCTGTATTTTCTTCCTGACCAGCTGTTCAGCCCTCTCACCAGACTGCAATATCAGTTCCAGAAGATGCTGGAGCTGCAGGTATTTCTGAGGCTCAAGGATAAGTTTCTCTGACACAGCCTGCCTGGGGACTGTATAGGTGCGATCACAGGATTAGACTCCTTTCTCAGCCCAGCACAGCCCCCTTTAATCTGTCTTTGGCTGGAGAATAATCTCTGCCAGTCTTGTTGTGGGTTTTGCTGCTCTAGGGGTTGTTTTATTTTATTGCTGTTTGGGGGGGTAATTGTGTCTGGAGCTCTATGTGTTTAATGTCTTTCCTCCACCACCTTGGCTCCACCCCTGGAAGACAAGAAAGGGATATATTTGGATATAAATGTGATATAAAGGACATTAACAACAATAATATCCATTAAAAAAAATAAAGTAGCAAATTATCTCCTAAGCTTCACTATAGTCCAGTCTCACAAATTTATAATCACATTGAATCAATGTTTGATACATTCCTGAGGGCAAAGTTTGAGAAAATAGAGGAAAGAGAGAGGAGGAGGACTCCAGGTAACTGACTGAGATGCATTTGTGTGGGTGGTGGGGGCAGACAGAGATGAACCACAGAGGAGAAAAGGGAAATAAGGTCCAGGGTTGAGCCAAGTACAACCTTCTTCATAAAAGGAGTCTTAAAGGGGTCTTAAACTACATGACAAACATTTGCCTATAATCAAAACATCAAGTCTAATGATACTTGTGTTCTATTTACCAAGATGAGAAGGGTCTTTTGATTGAGGACTGTTGATAATGGATGTAGAGTTAGGAACAGGGGGTGTAGACCTTTGCTCTGCCACTTAATAGCTGTGTGACCTTGGACAAGGTTTTAGAACTCTGTGGGCCTCAGTTTCCTCATCTATAAAAATAATGACAGTTATGTTTTGTTGGTTGTTAGAAGAAAAAACACTTTGAAAACCTTATAGTGTTACATAAATGAGAGGCATTATTGTCATTATCATTGCTGATGATAATAATGCCAATATTAAAACCAGCACTATTACATCAGCAGTCATGGCCAAGTTATTAAAAATCCATGAGATATAAAGAAGATGCTTTCAAAAATACTACATTTTTAGGGGCAGCTAGGTGGTGCAGTGGATAAAGCACTGGCACTAGATTCAGGAGGACCTGAGTTCAAATCTGACCTCAGACACTTAACATTTACTAGCTGTGTCACCCTGGGCAAGTCACTTAACCCTCATAGCCCCGTGTAAAAAAAAATACTACATTTTTTCATTCCTGGAAACCTTCCCAGTGGCAAGGACACTGAATCCTGAGGCATAGGACCTGAATTCAAACCCCAGATCTGCTATTTACTACCCATAAGCCTTTGGGCAAGTCTCTTCCTTTTTCTAGGCTCGAGTTTCCTCATCTATAAAATAAGTTTGGACTAGGTGACCTTTGAGGTCACCATCCCGCTCTAAAGCTCTAAATCTTATCTTCCTATGATCCTTGTGGTTGATTCCAGAGGCAATTACCAGGAAGGCCTTGTGGTTGAAATATGAAGGTAGGAGAAAAATGATGTCAGACTTTAAGAGAAGCTTGGAGGTTGAAAGAGAATCTCTCTAATTTATGGCCATAGTCATGAGGTGCTGTAAAAGGTCCTCATTGTGGGGGTTGTTCTTAGAGATAACTTAGTGCCACAAAAAGGAATTAAATACAGATTAGAAAACAACCCTCAGTCCAACTGGTAGAAGAAGCCTGCATGTATCATAGGCTGTGAAATGCACTCATAGTCTTTGTGTGGATGAATCTCTTCAAGAAAACTGTTGGCCAGGCAGCTAGTTGGAGCAGTGGGTAAAGCACTGGCCCTGGATTCAGGAGGACCTGAGTTCACATCCAGCTGTGTGACCCTGGGCAAGTCACTTAATTCTCATTGCCCCACAAATGAAATAAAAGAAAATTAAATTTAAAAAAGAAAACTGTTGTCCAGCACATCGACCATGTCTGACAGAATATGCACTATTATATACCCATAGTTCCCCACCTCTGCAATGAAGGGAGAAAGATGTATTTTCTCAACTTTTCTGTAGGACCAACCTGAGTCCTTACAATTATACAGGGTTCAGTTTTCATCTTATTATTTCCGCTGACATTTTTGTAGTTGTCACACCTGAAATTAATTGTCAGTCGTTAACACTGAGTTTCTAATGAGCTGTGATATGGAGGTAATAGGACTGGCTCTGGAATGAGAAGGCCTGGTTTCAGATTCTTCCTGTGATCCTCAGAGAGGTCCACAGGAGAGGGCTTTGGCCACCAGCCTCAACTGCCTTCTCCACCTGAAACTTCCTGTGTCACCTGGTGTCCACTTACCCAAAACATCACTACACCTCTCTGGCTCCCTTCTCCCATTAGCAAGCTCCTCCCTTCCCCTCTGTTTGGGGTAAGGGGCCAGGAAGGCCAAGCTTAACCCCTCCAAGCTATGCTCCTGATGTAGGACTTTGCCCCCGAGCTCCCGGGAATGTGCCCAAGGCCTTTCAACTCCCTTCAGGGTATTGTCTTCCATTGTTAGAATATTAAGTCCCTGGAAGAGAAAGACTGTCTTTCTCTAAGCCTGTATTTGTATTGTATATATACTCAGTGCTTGGCACACAGTAAACTCTTAATAAATGTTTGTGTCCCACAGCTGCCTTTACAAGGGCACCAAAATTTAGTCACAAAATTTAAAAACAATGACTGTAAAAGATCACATCTTTAAAATTTTTGTTACCTTTACATTTTGACAGAACTTTTATTAAGTCAATGTCATAGATATGATAGAATAATACATTAAAGTTTTTTTCTTTCTGACAAAAGAAAATTTAAAGCTATATGAGACAGTGACTGTGAGATGAAGACAAAAGACATCAAAAAACTTTTTATAAAGAATCATTAAACTAGGAAGCTCTCAGATACCATGCCTCCTTTCCATCCCACTCCCATCTGTGGGTTCTTCTTCAGCCCAGATGTACCATGCTTCTTTCTTGGTAATATATTAGAGTCTCTGTCTCCCTCCCATACAAAAACAGCAGTCAGTGTCTCAGGAATTTAGTACCTCATGGTATATTAAAAGGGAACATTTAGTGCTGCTTGCCCTGGGTCCCAAATATGTTATGTAGGGTTCTGTTAATGAGTCAAGGGGGAAAGATCAAAGGACTATCTACCCCTTCATTTTTTTTTTTAGTGAGGCAATTGGGGTTAAGCGACTTGCCCAGGGTCACACAGCTAGTAAGTGTTAAGTTTCTGAGACTGGATTTGAACTCAGGTACTCCTGACTCCAGGGCGGGTGTTCTATCCACTGTGCCATCTAGCTGCCCCAACAACCCCATTCACTTTTACAGATGTGGAAACTGAGGCCCAGAAAAGGGAAATGATTTGTCTTTTGGGGGAGGAGAAGAATATGGTGAATTTTGAGAAATTACAGCTTTGGGGTTGTCTGACCCAAGTAGAGTGTCCAGTCAGTTTAGGCCCTGGCACATTGAGGTCCACCCCCCTCCCTCCACTGCTGACATATCTTGCAGAGCTGTACACTACATGGCAGATACCAATCATGAAGCCCTACTGCAGTGACAACATTCTTCTCTGCCTCAACGGCATCCAGGAAGCTGCCTAGAGATTGTCTCTGGAGATCTTCACAATTGTTTCATGCACTAAATTCCCAACTTTCTTTAGATCAAAATTCATAACTTCCTTCCTTACCCATATGATGTTTACATGTCTATCCCAAGGTAACCAATGGTTCATAAATTCTTAGATCTTCCACTGAGTGTCACTTCCCATTCTTCTCTGACATAACCATCTAGGAAAATATTCCAGCTACAAACTTCTGGAGTATTTAATCTTTCCTTTTTAATTATTTTATCTTTATTTTTTATTAGGCCTGTGAGTTAATAGAGGGAATTCCCAATGAAGAAACTTCTGCTAAGAAAGATGGGCACTTACTCTAAAACTAAGTATTAGTTGTGTGAGCAACTTAGAGGTTAAGTGACTTGCCCAGTGTCACACAATCTATATATGTGTCAGAGGTGGAATATGAACCCAGGTCTTTTGGACTGCAAGGTCATATCTCTATCTACTATGTCATGTTCTTCTTGTGAGAGTTCATGAAATCACATTAAATCAGATGGTGTTCGTTTGAAATTTGTGATAATTCAGACAGAAGCTAATTCAAAGTTTGTCTTCTCACCATCTAGGCTTTAAGCAAATGAGTAGGGAAAAGGCCCTACTCACCTCTAACCTACCAAAAAGAACCATCTATTTTCAGCACATTAGAAGCTTCTAATTACATACAATTGATTATTGAAGCACTTTAGAAGCTTTTTATTGCATACAATTGATATTTTAATTTTGTATCATTCTTATGTATTCATTTATAGGTCCATACTCCATGAGGGAAGAGATCAATGTCATTTCTAAACTTTGTAACTGTATTCCCAAACTTTAATGCTTAAAACAGTGCTTACACATAGGCGCATAATAAATACTGGTTAAATTGAATTAAATTGAATGCATAAGGATTTTTATTAGTTTATTAGACCCTCTCTGGGTCCCATTTTTCTTATTTATAAGATGAGAAGATTGAACTAAATGAGCTTGAAGTTTCCTTCCAAGTCTAGATCGATGATTGTAGGGGGCAATGTGATACAGTGCAGAGCATATTGGTTTCAGAGTCAGAGGATCTGGATTCGAATCACACCTCTACTGCATAGTACTACTTGGATGATATTGGGCCAATCCTTTAACTCCTCTGGACCTCTGTTTCTTTCTTTTTTTTTTTTGCGGGGTAATGGGGTTAAGTGACTTGCCCAGGGTCACACAGCTGGTAAGTGTCAAGTGTCTGAGGCCAGATTTGAACTCAGGTACTCCTGAATCCAGGACTGGTGCTTTATCCACTGCACCACCTAGCTGCCCCAAGGACCTCTGTTTCTTATCAAAATGACACAGATTGACTATCTGTCCTCTAAGGTCCCTTCCAGCTCTAAATCTATTATCTGATGATGTATCATATGAGGACTGGCCTTCATAAGTTTATCAACACTTATTGTCACATTAATCATTGGGTGATACATTAAGGGGCCCTAGATACTCACAGACAATATCTACTATGGCAAAAAGAGTTTGTAATCACTATTGGTGTAAGGAGTATTCACATCAATGAAATCACTGAACCTTGAAGTGTTGAAGAATAAGAGAGATTTTACAGACTAGAAGCAATCAGACCCATTTGGTAGCTGGTGAGGCTTAGGAGAAAGGTTGGGGGCAGCTAGGTGGCACAGTGGATAGAGAACTGGCCCTGGATTCAGGAGGACTTGAGTTTAAATCCGACCTCAGACACATGACAATTACTAGCTGTGTGACCCTGAGCAAGTCACTTAACCCTCATTGCCCTGCAAAAGATGAAGAAGAAGAAGAAGAAGAAGAAGAAGAAGAAGAAGAAGAAGAAGAAGAAGAAGAAGAAGAAGAAGAAAGGTTGATCAGCTTCCATTGTAAACCAACAGGAATTCAATCTGAGTTTCAGGAATTGTTTTAGGAAGGTTACTTTGATCATTTAGTTTTTCAAATAGAGGGAATCAACACAGGAACCCAGGCTTTGTCATCCTTGCCAATGCAGGACATGCCCAGAACACCACTGCCCATTTCTCTGTTGCTAATGTTCCTGGGCTTTTCAACGTCTTCCTACCTGGCAGTTCCTGCTACAGCACTGAAATTGCTTTTCTACTGCCAGTGTGTATTTTATTTTGGCAACTGACAAAAGACCAAGATCCAGGCAGATTAAAGGCCAAAGTGAGCATCAATCAGGAGCTAGTATACACATTTCCTATTCTCCTGCATGTTTTTTCCCAAAGGAACACAGATTTATGGCATTGTGGGGAGAGTCTACCTTCTTTGCAGATAGTTTGAGTGAAGTCCTGGATGAAGTACAGGGTTGGGAGAGTTGTTGAATTGTATGGCCTCTAAAGCTCCCCTGAAATCCTAGGGGAGGGCACAAGTTAGCAGATAGAAGGATATGATTTTGATTCCACAATGACCTCTGCATGGAAAAGATAGGAGACACTAGTTGTGTGACCCTGGTCAAGTTAATTAATCCTATTTGCCTCAATTTCCTCATCTGTAAAATAATCTGGAGAAAGAAATGGTAAGCCACTCCAGTATCTCTGTCAAGAAAACCCTAAGTGTGGTTATGGAGAGTCAGACATGACTGAAATAGCTGAACAACACATAGTGTCTCCTACCTTGCTGCCCCAGGAGTTATCATTACTACCATATATTACAGAGGCAACATGCTGGAGTGGAAGGACCATTAGAGCCTGGAGTCTGAGGGGCTGAGTTCAAGCCCCACCTCTGATGTTTTTTACCTATTCTACCCTGGGTCACTTAACATTCCTGTGCCTCAGTTTGTTCATCTGTAAAATAAAAGGATGGACCAGATATCCTCTCAGATCCCCTATAACTCTAGGTCTCTGATCTTAGACTTGAGATCAGGAAGACATGGATCTCATTCCCTAGGACTTACTAAGTAAGTCATAAATGAGTCATGATGAGTGTTCCTAATGGCATTAGGGAAATAGGTCTGGACCTGTGATTTCTCTGGGATAGGGAATTCCCTTATGAAGAAGAACTCCCTCTACCAAAGCAGCATAGCATGTTTTTTGCCACCAATAGCCTTAAGAACTAGTTGCCTGGGTTGCTTAGAGGTTAAATGACTTGAGTGGGCTCTCATAGTCAGTGTGTATGTCAGAAGCTAGATTTGAATGAAGGTCTTTCTGGTTCTGAGACTGTCGTTCTATCACTATGCCACACTGCCTCTCTTATTAATGAAAAAAAGCACCCCACACACAACCCAAAGCATCCTTCAATATTTCACTGTGGTTTAGAAAAGACCCTGAGTTCTCAAAGTTTGGGACAACAGAACATAAGCTCTGGAATGTTCTATCAAACTATCACACCTTCAAGCATGGGCACAGGAAGAGGCTCCATCTGCTGTCCAAGGGCCAGCCTGGATGAATTCAAAGAGGGTCATCTTTAGGTTAGCCACAGGATGGTGAGCTATTTAGCTACCTTAACTCTGGAAGAACTTCAGATAATTGTAGAGGGGTTGCAATCTTCATTGTCCATCCTGATGAAATCACAGATCTTTGAAGTATTTTAGAAATATCAGTGAATTCATGAAAGTATTTGAATATTTGAAATGCTTGATGTTTTTTATTTTAATTTTGAATTTTGACATTTGAGATATTTAATTTATGAGAAAGTGCCTTGTAAGCCATAAAATATCACTTAAATATAAATGATCATGATGTATTATAGAGAGAGTCAGATGATTGTAGCCCTTTATACTTTTCAAAGTATGCTCACATCATGGAACTTGAAGACTGATTTTAAAGACATTCATCTTAACGTCATCCAATATTTGAATTGGTGCTCATAGTAGCCTTATTAAGGAAGGTCAGGTAGAGATTGTTATCCCCATTCCACAGATGGGGAAAATGAAGTTTTGAAAGGTGATGTGACTGGCTGAAGATTATGACATAGCCAAGATTTTCTGAATCCCTGGCCCAGGCTCATCCCAATGGCCAATATTGACAGTGTAATTGATTTCCTTTAGATATTCAGTATATGCTGTTATATGCCTCTATATTGGTCCATCTGATCCCTCTTAGTTGTCAGAGTTGAGCCAAGGAAAATAGCACTATGTTGGCCACTAATAATTCAAACCAAGAAGTTTATTAGGCAAATCATGCAGAGTGGGAGCTTGTATTACATTAGCTACACAATCACCACCAGGTCTGAGGAGAGACAATATGACATTGTGGAATGAACACTAAATCAATGACAAAGTCCTTTTAAGTCAAAGGACTTTCAGTTAAAATCCCAGCTCTGGCATGTAATATCTACGTCCTTGGAAAAGTCACTTGACTTCTCAGGTCTCCACGTCCTCATCTATAAAATGAGGAAGATGGATTAGTTAAGTTAGAGGTTGTGATGTGCTGGTAAAATTGTGATAAACAACTCTATGGGAAATATATATATATATATGTATGTATGTATGTATGTATACATATTTATTCACAAGGCATATTTTTAAGTTTAATCTTCACTATTAACTTTTTTCAATCATTTCTTAAGTGTAGACAATCAATAAACCAATAAATCAGGCTCTAATTTGTAGTATTTGCCAATTTCCAAGGTGTACTCACATTGAAAATATAACAATTATTTCCTACCAGCTGATTCGAGTTGGCTTGAGCTGTTTAGAGGTCTCTTCCAGCTCTAAATCTCTTCTTACAATTTTCAAACTCAGATACATAGTGGCCAAGATGGTACCAGAACATTCTCTAACCAGAAATGGCCAGGAACCATTCAGGACCAACCCCATTGACTGAGGTGACCTAAGGGTGGCTTCAGATAGGGGCTTTTTATATGAATTTCAGTTACAAATTAGCAAAAATCCTAAATCCAAAAATGGCTCAGAGGGTATTAAACCCTGCAGTGTGATGTGTGATCAATTATAGATAAGACTTAAAGCTTAGATAGAAATGGGTTGAATTGTGAACATCTAAGTTGCACATATCCAGAGGTTGTGGCTTTGGATCTTTACTGTTTTGTTCATACTACTTAAATGACATTAGGTAAGTCACCTCACTTCTCTGAGATAGCATGCTCATTTGTAAAATGAGAGAGTTGGACCAAATGGGCTCTAAGGTTCCTTCTGGCTCCAAATTTAATGATGTTTCAATCTGTGAGGTTAGCATAATGTACTACCCTAAACTCTAGGCCCACAGGACACTCTTATTCTTCTCTTTGAAGCTGTAAACTTTATAAACTTACACCACTGAATTGAAGGGCTGCTTCTGAAATATGATACACTGTGTGCCTTCCTACTTTGAATAGATAAGTTCAGATTTAACCATAACTAGATACATTACTAAACATAACTAACATATTGAATTGGAAAAACTTATGAGTACATGGAAGCTCAGTAGATCATATTGGGTGATCATAGAATTGGGCCAGTGTAGTTTCAAGCTATCTTTCCCCCATTGTGTGATAGCTGCATGTGTTAAAGGCAGACAGCATGCAGATCAGTATAAGGAAAAGCTTCCTTAAAAACAGAGCTGTTGAAAAAATGGAATGGATGATTTAGGGAAGTAGTGGTTTCCCTTTCACTGGAGGTCATCAAGTGGAGGTTATGATTGCTATGGCTGTTGTATCTAGGATTCATACTTTAGGGAAGGTTTGTATTAAGATAACCTCTAAGTTACCTTCCAACTCTGAAACAATTCCAGGGATACAGGGAGGAGCAATTCACAAGGACAATTCCAATAGGGGTATTATCAATAGGGGTTCTCTGTCAAAAACAAATCCCTAAAGTCTTCGCAGGCTTGCAAGGTCTCCTAAACCTCCATACTAGTCTTCAAAACTATAGTTAGACTAGGCTTCTTTTAGCAGATTCTAGAGCCACTTAATAATCAATACAGTCCCTTCTAGCTTTAAAATCCTATGATTCTAAGTAATGGATATGCACCAGTAAGCACCAAGGTGGAGCAGTGGATAGGACTTTAGACCTGGGGACAGGAAAACTCATCTTTCTGAATTCAAATCTGGCCTCAGACACTTACAAGTTGTGTGACCCTGGGCAAGTCACTTAACCCTGCTTGCCTTAGTTGGCTCATGTGTAAAAATGAGTTGGAGAAGGAACCGGCAAATATCTCCATTATCTATGCCAACTTATTCATTATCTATGCCTCCATTAAATCAGACATGACTGAAAAAAAATTAACAACAAATAAATTTTTTTAAAAAAATGAACAACAAAAGCACCAAAGTATTTCCCTAGAATTTCCAAAGAACTTCTGACAATAACTGTTGTACTTTCTGACTATCATGAGCAGGATTCTTCAATCAATATAGTCTCTAAAACTCTGGCCCTGTTAAGAATGCTAAGAAATCTATAATTCAAACTGAAGTATGCTCAAAGCAGTATTGTTTTCCTCACTCAGAAGAAAAACAGGATATGGTTTAGGATTTACTCTGGGATGACTATGAGGAATCCTATAAAATAGCAGTATAACCTCTCAGATAGGATATGATTGCTTTAGAATATTGCTGTAGTGGAGGAAATGGTGAGCTGGTTGATTTTGAAAAATATGGAAAGACTTGGACTTTTGAAGGAAGATGCTATCTACTTATGGAGAAAGAGATCACAAGTGGAAATATGCATAGTACAGTCTCACATATATGTGTATATTTATAGATGTTTATATATATATGTATATATATATATATATATATATATTTGTTTAATTATAGCCTTTTTTAGGGGTGGGAAAAGGGGGAAAGTGCACAGCAGAAAACAAAAGAAAAGCTACAAAGAAGGAAAGAAAAGCTAGGTACCTTGGAAAACAATATGTAGCATTAGGTAGATTTTTTTGAAATGGAAAGTTATTATTTTATATTGAATCTTCTCTTATGTTCTGCTGTGGGGCAGCTAGGTGGTGCAGTAGACAGAGCACTGTCCCTGGAGTCAAGAGAACCTGAATTCAAATCTCACCTCAGACATTTACTAGATGTGTGACCCTGGGGAAGTCATTTAACCCCAATTGCCTCAAACATCCATGGCCATCACCAGTCATCCTGATATATATCTTGCCTACTAGACTGAGATGGCTCTGAAGGAGGGAGAGAGTAGGGTTGGTGACCTTTGTACAGCCTTCTCTCACTTAAAATCCAATTCAGTGCAAGTCATGACATCACCTCAATGTCATGGTCCTCTTCCAGAATGAAAGACAATGTTCTACTGTATACATGACAATGTTCTCTTTTTTCTTTTCTCATCTTGTATTTAAGTTTAAAATGAATAAAAAATTTACGAAAAAGAATATTAAAAAACTTAATGTAACAAAATTATAAAACTCCAAAATGAATCAAATGAAGAGATTTGAGAGGATACTCCCAATCCACCACTTCATGAAGGTAGGTGCTGTTAACAGTAACAGGAAAGTTTGGAAGATGAAAGAGTTTTAGAGAGAAGATCATGAATTTCGTCTCAGGTATATTAAGTTTAGATGTCTTTACGACATCTAATTCCAAATTCTAATAAGCAGTTGAAGATGCAAAATTGGAGGTCAAGAAAAAAAAAAGATGAGAACTGAATAAATAGATCTGAGAATCATCAGCAAAGAGATAATAATTGAGTCCATGGTAGCTGATATTACCAATTGAGATAGTTTAGATGGAGAAGAGAAGCAGGCCAAAGACAGAACCTCAGGGAAACACCAACAGTGTGACCTGGATGAAGTGCAGGCAGGAGGAGAACCAAGAGAGAAGTGCATCATGAAAACGTAAAGAGAAGAGAGTATATACATACTTTTTGATTCCCCTGAAGCACTGAAGAACCCTGTGCCTACCAATACAGTAATCCAAAAATGGTTCCCCGGTGAACAAAGTCACTCTAGAATTCTCTCTGGATTAACACTGTGTCTCAATCTGATGCTTTCCCTTGTGATGAGGCCTAATTCTAATGTAATTGTATTCCTCTGTGCAAAGCCTCTGACCTCAGCATAAGCAGGACCAAGGTGTAAAGAGCCTCTGAGGTCGGAGTGAAAAGAACAAAAGCCAAATACTCTTGGATCCATGCATTTTGTTTCTACTAGTAGCTCCATTCTCCTAGTCACTAGGGGATATTTGCAATCAGGCAGATGAAACTTAAGGGACCAACCACTGAATCTTCTATCTTCTTCCTCTGGCAAAATGGATCAAGGCTGGAAATGCCCCACCTGTTCTCATCTAGTCCTCAGCACGTGGTAACTTTTGGGGAAAGAGGGGACAGGACTGGAGTTACCACTCTATTGAAATGTCCCATCTGTTCTCACTTTTGGGGAAGGAAGCATCTTCCCACTCTCTGCCACCCCTTCAGCCTGAAGTCAGATGGTAGAGTAAGCAGCTCCCAAACCGAACACAGAAAGTCATTTCAAGCTAGGATTCACAGGCAGAGAGCTCATGAGGAGAGAGGAGCAGAAAGGACAGGCAGAGATTGGTATCTCTAATTCCATTCCTGGAACTGCACTTGTTTGTAATGGGGTCAATGGGTTATAATTGAATCATCAAACTCTAGAGGTGTGAGGAACCTCAAAAGATAACTAGTCTCAACCTCACCTGTGTTGGCTTCCTGTCTTTCAACACCCCCCAAAGGGGATCAACTATTTTTTATCTGAAGACCTCTAAGAATAGTAGCACTCACTGTTCCTTTTTCTGTCCAATTCCACTCTCATGATTAGAAAGCTGGTTGTTTGTTTCCTTGTATGGAGCCACTTTAATCCATTGATCCTATTTCCAGAATCCAGGACCAAACAGTCTATATCTCCTCCTTTTCCCACCTGACAACTATTCAGATGCTAGTACACAACTAGAATATACTTCCTCTCCCAAGTCTCATTTCTAGGCTAAATAATTGAAGTTCCTCCAGCTGATCTTGGGTACAAGTTCCCATTCCTTCCCCATTAGGATGGTTCTTCTCTTTAGAAAACCCTAGATCTGGCTGGTTACTGCTTTGCCTTGGCTCTAGATTTGGTTGCTGCTAACTTCCTTGAGGAATGACCTTAACCTTGCTTGGCCTCACAGTTTCTTCATTTTCCAAATCATCTACCCAACCTACTTCACAGAATTGTTGATTATGAAATGAGGCAATTTATGTGGAAATTATTTGAAAGTTTAAAAGGCCTATACCAACATAAGGAATTACTTGGCTTCTAGCCTCATTTTTCTCTATACTATTCCCAAGACCTAGCTGGAGCCTGGTTTTGTTTTTTTTTTTTTTTACTGGTAAATTGGTTGGATTTTCTTTACTGAGTCTGCCATTTATGCATTCTTTTGAGACCAGCCTTTGTTAAATTTTTTTTAAACATTGTCAGGTAATAAAGAATTGACTGAATCTTACAGCTTCCAAGTGGGGTAGTGGAAAGAATTTGAATCAGGAGAAACAAGGGTTCAAATTCCAACTCCAGCATTCTGCAGCTGTGAAAAACTGGACAAATTCTTTAGCCTTCCCTTCCCTCTCCTGCCTTAGGTTTCTCATCTATAATATGAGGACAGTTCTATATTATCTCACATAATTGTTGCGAGGTTAAAATGAGAAGATGAATGTCAAGTGCTTCATAAACCTTAAAGCAAAATAAAGATATCAGATCTCATTACTGAATTCTTATAACACCAAAGAGTTAATGATTCTCCACTCATCAAACAGCACCTACTTTTTCTTTTTTGTAATTGGATCCTTAGCATTTAGCACAGTTCCTGCCACTAAGTAAAAGTTTAATAAACATTTTGTCATTTCTTCCTTCATCCATCCATCTATCCATCCATTCCTGGGAAGGAGGGGGAATCTAATCATTAAGTGTTGTTTTTTTAAGTGTTTTAAACAACTCCAAAAGAAGGTACCTGAAAATTTGGAGGATGTTTTTGCCATGGCTAATTTATAAAAAACACTAACAAAAATAAGCTTCTAAAATTAGAAATGATTGGATTCAAATGCAGGACTACTTCCCAGGAGGAGTGTCAGCATTTTTTGCCAGGAAGGATCAAAATGGGGTTTGAATCAAAGAGATGGAATGGACAGAATTAGACTCCTCTAGGGGAGAAGTCCCCCTTTCCCATTCAAGGCATCATTAAACCCCCATCCCTGCTCTGAGGAGGCTTCACTCATGCAGAACCCCTCTTAATTGACTTTGCTAGATATTTCTGCTTCTAACCCATCTGAGGATAATTCACAGCTAATGAAGTCCCTATTGGCTCCTCTGAGGTTCTTTCCCCCTCCCTCATCTCACCCCACTCCCAATCAGTAGTAACTTGGACTCCCTTGAAATCTGAATCCCTACAGAGTTAGGACCAAAGCCTGGTGATTTTGCCAGCAACCATGTGTTCTGTGAGCCCATTGATTTTGAAACTCAAGTGTCAGCAAAGCCCTAGGCTGGACACTCTAGGAGGATGCAGAGGGAGGAGGATAGAATATGCTTAGCTTCAGGGAAAATCAAATTCTTTTGCTTAGAAACACACACACACCCACACCCACGCACACACACAATTTTGAAGCACTTTTGTAATGGAAGCATCATTGGCCTAGGAGACATGAGATCTGAGCTTGAATCACTGCTCTGTCATCAATTTCCTGTGTGACCTTGAACAAGTCATTCCACCTCTCCAGGCCTCAGTTTCCTTATCTGTAAAAGGAGTTTGGATTAATAATAATAGCTGTTTCTATAGTACTTTAAAGTTTATGAAATACTTTTCTTGCAACAACTTGGTGACATTTTACAGATGAGGAAACTGAAGTGCAGGAATAAAAAAGTTATTCGTCCAGGGTCATACAGCTAATAATTGTTAGATCTGGGATTCAAACTCAGATTTCCTTCCTATACCATATCATCAATGTACCATGATCCTTTCTGACTCTGGGCCCTAAAGATCATATTTCACATAAAAAGCACAAAGTGAACAACGATACTGTTAATAGTAAGAGATATTTTTAGTGCTTTAAAGTCTGCAAAGTGCTACATACCCAATGACCTACAGTATGATAAGATTAATCAGAGGTGGTGCTCTGGTAGGGATTAGCCTGAAACTAAAAAGCCCCAAATTAACTAATTAGCTAAAAAGATTAAATATGGATTGCCATATGGGAAGTCATTCTTAATAAGAGGAATAGCTTGTACAGAGGGATGGAGAAGGTAGCACCTACTACCTGAAGCTTGGGAGCTCCTGAGAAAGATGTCAAAAGCATTAGCAGATTTTAAACAAGTTTTAATTCCATGAACAAGCATTGTATTATGCAAAAGAGGATCATGGGACATTAGAGGTCATCTAGTTCAACTCTCCTACTTTACATAGGTTGAAAATAAGGTCCCAAGAAGTCAAGTGACTTGCCAAAGATCACACAGAAAGTTGGTCTTAGAAGGAAGATTTGAACTCAGCTCCTCTGACTTCAGAGCCAATCCTCTTTTCCTTTTACCGCACCGGTTCTGCTTCACTATATAACTACTACTAGACATGTTCCGTAAACCATGACCTAAAATTCTTTGATTGATAACCATGATACCAAAACTTTGGGGACTCTGGAAGAGACTAGATAAGTTCTGTTCTTAATGATTAACGATCATCATCCTATATAAGAACATTAGAAGTGGCAGGTGCCCATTAATTGCTAGATGACTAAACCAGTTGTGGTATATGATTGTGATAGAATACTATTATGCCATATGAAATGATAAGGGTGGGGGGTCAGGAAAAACCTTGGAAGATTTATGTGAACTGATGCAAACTGAAGTGAACAAAACTAGGACAACATAGTACATAGTAACAGTAATACTGTAAAATCAACTATGAAAGACCAATAAAATGATCCATGACAATCTGTGACAAAGGACTCATGATCAAAAATTCTAGCTACCTCCAGAGAGAGAATGATTATCTCTGAGCATAAACTAAAGCATGTTTTTACCTTCTTTATTTTTCTTTCTTTTCTTACAACACAGCTAATATGGAAATATGTCTTGCATGATTTCATTTGTAAAAGAGTATCATATTGCTTGCCTTCTCAATGGTTGGGGGAGAAGCTGGGTGAAGAAAAAAATTGGAACTCCAAAAAAAAGAATGTTAAAAATAAATAGAAAATTTTTTAAAAGAAAGGGAAAACCACTTCACAGCAATGGTCCTCTAGCAAAGCCAAAGCTATCATAGGGCAACTGGCTCTCTGTCCTAAATGCCAGTATCCCAAGGGGCACAATATCCCTCTCTATTTTCACTGAACCACCTGCCTATATTCCCCTCCCCCACCATGAAAGTGACCTGTAGTCATCAAGACCTTCTCCTGAGACCACCTTCTCACTAGAGTGTGACATACTAGAAGCCAAAAGGACAACTGATCTGGAGAACTGTGTCCCCTGAATGTCCAGGAAAATAGGGGGAGCCTGTGTGGTGATAAGTGCCAAAGGTAGATAGTGCTCTAGCTATCAATGCTCCTCTCCCACTCCAGCCATCCCTAGCCCCCAGTAAATTCTCTTCTACCATCTTTATCATTTAAACCCTCTGGAACCATTCTCTATTGTGATAAAGCGGGAAAATTAGTGGATTTAGAGTCAGACCTGAGTTTCAGTCACTTCCGTTTTGTTTGACCTTAGACACGTGATCACAGTTCTACGGGATTCAGTTTCCTTCTCTATCAAATGAAAGACCTTGGACTAAACAGTCTCTAAGACCTTCCAGCACTCAGTCTAGGATTCTGTGACACTGGGTCTGTTCTTTTTACATTCCTTTCATTTTTTGTGTGTTCACTGAAGCCTAGCTTTCTTTTGAAGACATCACACCTCTTGACATCTTCTCTGAGTATGACTGTTCTTTCTTTCTCACTAAGGTATATAAAGCCAAAAGAAAGAGTTGACGCACATCCTGCACTCCATTACCACTCTCAGACCTTCTCTCTACCACCATCATTCAGGAACACTTCTTTAAAGTTCAGTTTATCTTCTCTGAATACTTGTTGCTGACATCTGTTGTTGTGTAGGTCAATCTCTCTCCTCTTCAGGAAATTTAGGACCCTGATCACAATTTTCTCTTCCTCAATGATGTGTTACCTTCAAACCAAAATGTTCAACTTTCTCAGTTCCAATGAGTAGTCTCCAGTTGACCTTAACCATATACATGAACAATCATACTTTAAATACATCCATCATACCCCCTCAGTGAAATTGTTCCTGGTGACAGAACCCCTAGCTCAAGAATGTTGTTTGGTTCATGTATAGATGGTATAAGAATGACCCAGAAAAGTAGGTTGGAAACAGATTGTGGAGAGCCTTGAATTCTATTTTAACCTCAGAGGGTCAAAAGAAGAGTTGTCCTCTGAATACCCTTTGTCTCCTTTAACAACCAGACTGTGGATTTGCCATCAATGGGTTTATCTAAACCTTCTGAAACCTGTTTAGAGTTTTATTCTTTGCCACCTGGGGTCTAATTTATCCCATCTGTTTACTCCCAACTGTGTAAAGCTGCCCCCTTCTAAGTTTTCCCCACATTTCTACATGCAGTTCTGAAGTCTGAAATTTTGTCAAAGGAGGTGGAGAGGTGAGGGGTAGACACATCTAGGAGAAAGGCCTCTAGATTCCTAGATTCCTTTTTTCAGCTCCCAGTCCTTACCTCCCCTAGAGTGAGAGGTGACTCAGCAGGCAACTCTACCACATTCTGTGGATGGTTCAATTCTGCCCCCCCCCATCATGTGATAAACTAATTCCCATAAACTTCAGGGTTAGTCTTCTGTAGAATGAAGGCAGGAGAGTGACTGTTTGGAACTCCAATGTACATCAGCAAGAACTTGTCCCATTGTTATAATTAAGAAATATATGGTTGATTCAGGCTTCATTTAAACCTGATGTTTACTGCCATATTTGCATTTGCCAAAAGTACTAATTTTGGAGTAAAAAGTTCAAATCCTGTATCTGTTCCTGACTACCTGTGTGGCCTTGAGCAAGTCACTAAATTTCCTTAGGCCTCAGTTCCCTCATTTGTAAAATAATAGGAGAGACTAAGTCAAAATTAAACAAGCATTTATCAATTCCGATGTTGAAGGTACTATGCTACATTCTGGGAATAAGCAAACAAAAAACAAATAATATCTGCCCTTAAGGAACTTACATTCTCAGTGATTACTAAGGTTTCTTTCAATTCTAAATCTATAATCAAATGATAACATGAAACAAATTATAGCTCTGTTCCTATTTTGAGAGAGCAAGAGACTCTGGAGTCTTCTCAAGTGTTTGCTTTTTCTATGGAAAAAAAGAGACAAACTTTATCCAAGTACTTATGTGAATGCCTGAAAAGGTTTGTGTTTGTCAGGAAACTCCTGTGGGGTGACAGTCTTTCTGCCCGCTTTCTCTAGGGCCTGACATTCAGAGGGATGACCACAAAGTCCCCACCAGGCTGCCAAAGCACACACACAGCACAGGGGCAACGTGAGGGGTGTGAAATGGTCATGTTGTGTCCATGCCGAGTTAAAAGGATTTGAGATGAAAGAATGAATTCCCGCAGGTTGGTTGCAGGCAACCCATGGAAGGACCAATAACAGGGGAGGGAAAAGGCCAGTGGGCTTAGAATCAATTATAGACCAGAACCACAAGGAAGTTGCTTGATTTTTTTAAGGTGAGATTTGAGGAGCAAGGAGGCTTGGTGGTTTGGAAGAAGGGAAAAAGTTCAGAACAAAAGAAAAACCTTTACAAAGAAGCCATGGCAAATGGTAGAGGCATCCAAGTTTGAAAACAAAAAGCTTAGCACAGTTGAGTACTCCACTAACAAGAACAACAAAATTCCAACGATCCTCTCAAATCATAATTATGTAGGGACTAAAGATCCAGTTTGTAGCATACCAGGCCCTTTAAATTTTTTCCCATCTGCCCTTTTTCTAATTTTGGATCTCCTCACTGCTACAGAAGATTTCTATAAGACAACATATAAGACAATGAAGGACATAATGCCAAGTAATGGTGTTTAGCATTATGCTCCCCACCTAGATGGAGAGCAAACCACTAATGATGAATAAAATAAGGTGGTCAGGCCATGTGTAGATTTTGATTCTCTGAGTCTTCCTCACCACAGTTATCCTACTACTTTCAGTAATAAGGAGCTATCCATAGAATCAAAGACTTAGAACTGAAAGGAACCTTAGAGATCAGCTAGCCCAAACCTCTTCCTCCCTCACTTTACAGATGGGGAAAATGAGACCTGGAAATGTTCAGCAACTTTTCCTAACAATACATGGCAAATTATTGATCCAGATCCAAATCCTCTGACTCCAAATGCACCAATTTTTCCACCATGCCTCAGTGCCTTCTTTAAAAAAAATGACACTTTCCTTTAGAAAAAAGGTTTAGAATAGCTGAGGAACGAATAGGTTTGTATTCATCTGCCTCTCTCAGTGTCTGTGCCTTTATGTTCTATCGCTTTATAGTCTTTGATCCTCTTTTCTAGTCCCAAAATTCTTGCCCTGGTCAGACCACATGTGGAGTATTATTTTTAGTTCTGGGCACCATATTTCGGGAAGAACATTGATAAGCTGGACCACATCCAGAGGAGGCCAGAATGATGAAGGGACTTGAAACCCCATTGTACAAGAATAGGTTGAAGGAACTGTAGAAGTGAAGACTTAGCAGGGATATAACTGTCTCTGGGTATCTGAAGAGCTGTGATGTGGGAGTACATATTGTCTCCCCTATTAGTATGGAAGTTTCTTGCAAGTAGAGATTGTTCCTTTCTTTGTACTTGTATCCCCTGTGCCTAGCACAGTGCCTGGAACATAGTATGTGCTCATTAGATGCTTGTTGAGCAACTGATTGATTATCCTTGGGCCTAGAGGCCAGGGCTAGTAGGAGGTAGAAATTAGATCAATAAAATTAAGTAAATAAAAATTTCCCAGTAATCTGACCTATCTAAAAGTAGAATGGGAGATAATTCTATGTCATTGGAGATCTTCATTTAGAAATTGGAGGGGGGAGGGTATTAGGACTGCTGACAAGAAGATACAGGTATGGGCTTGACCTGGGTGGTTTATAAGGTGCCTCCCACCTCTAAAAGTCAACACCTTTTCTGGGGCTGGAAGTGGGAGTTGATGTGGGCTGCTCAACTCCGCTTCTTGTCTGCAAGACAGAAGATATTTTCAAAATATTTTCTGATGGTGCTTTACTATCTAAACCTGATAGCTAAGACAAAGCAAAAATATCAAAAAACTGAGAGATAGACATTGAAATCGCCTGCCACTATTGTGTTATTCTTATGTTCTCTTATAGTTCAGTTCATTTCCTTCTTTTAAATTTAGATACTATGTGAATTGGAGCATATAAGTTTAATATTGCTATTGGTATATTTTCTAATGTTTCTTTCAGCAGGTGGTTTCCTTGTTTAATTCCCATTTATGTTTTCTTTTTGATTTGCCTGATTCATCTGATTTATCTTTATTTAATTTTTTATTTATTTTTATCTTAAAAATTTTTTTTTATCTTTATTTTAAAGAAAAGGAAACAAGCCCAGAGAAGGGAAAGTTGAGATCACATATCTAGTATCAGAGCAGAAATTCCAAGCCAGGGCTCCTGACTCCTGAATTCACTGCCCTTCCCATTACTCTATGCAGCCTCCCTTCAAAGAAGAAGTATTCTTCTCTTTCCTCCTTTTCTCCCACCTCCTCCTCCTCCTCCACAACAATAAGGACAAGTGTTTATTAAGCACCTGTACTTGGGGGGCTGGGCACTTGGGGATACAAAGAAAGGCAATAACAGTCCCTACATTTAAGGATCTTACATTCTAATATGTAGACAATATGCAAATAAACAAGGCATATACAGTGTAAATGGAAGATAACATCAGGCAGAAGGCACTAGAAGTGGAGGGGACAGGGAAAGGCTTCTTGAAGAAAGGATTTGAACTCAGCCTTGAAGGGAGGCTCAGAAGCCAGAAAGTAGAGGTGACAAGGGAGAGTGTTCCAGGTATGATGGATGACAACCAGAATAACAAGATACAGTGCCAGGAAGTTGGATGTCACGTGGAAAGAACCACAAGAAGACCAGTGGTGTTGGATCAGAAAGTACACTTAGAACACTGAAGTGTAAGAAGACAGAAATGGCAGGAAAGAGGGCAGGTTGTGAAAGTCCTTAAAAAGCAATGGAAGGGGGGCAGTTAGGTGGCGCAGTGGATAGAGCACTGGCCCTGAATTCAAATCTGGCCTCAGATCCCTGACACTTACTAGCTGTGTGACCCTGGGCAAGTCACTTAACCCCAATTGCCTCACCAAAAAAAAAAAAAAGCTATGGAAGGGGCAGCTAGGTGGTGCAGTGGATAAAGCACCGGCCCTGGATTCAGGAGGACCTGAATTCCTGACCTCAGACACTTGGCAAGTCACTTAACCCTCATTGCCTTCCTCAAAAAAAGCAATGGAAGGTTTGCATTTGTTTTCAGAGTTTATTGAGTGGGAACATAGAGGTTTGAACGGGTGAGATCTAAGTCTAAGAAACTTTGAAATTTGGCAGTTGAATGGAAAATGAATTGGAATGGGGAGAGACTTGAGGTAGGGAAACTACCCAGCAGGCCACTGCAATAATCCAGGCATAAGATGATGAGAGTCTATCTCAGTGTGGTGGGAGTGTGAGAGGAAAGAAGGGAGCATATATGAGAGATATTTTCAAGGTAGAAATAACAAAGTTTGCCAAGAGGTTGTATATGTGATGTGAATGAGAATGAGGAATCGAGAATGACATCCAGGTTGCAAGCCTGGGTGACTGGGGTTATGGTGGTGATAGTATTAAGGAGATTCAGAAATGAAGAAAGGTAATGAGTTCTGTTTTCGACATATTGAGTTTGAAATGTCTACTAGACATCTAGTTTGAGGTGTCCAACAGGCAATTGGTGATGTAAGAATAGAGTTCAGGAGAGGGGATTGATGTGTTGAATAAAGAATTCTGAGAAGCATCTGCATAGACATTGGAGCCTATGAGATCACTAACCAAAACAGTGTAGAAGGAGAAGAGAGTGCAGGATAGATCACTGAGGGAATAACCAAAATATAACCTGGATGAAGATCCAGCAAATGAGACTTGGAAGGAGCAGTCAGATAGGTAGTAGGCATGAAAACCTAGAGAGTAAAAAGTATCCAAGAGAATCAAGTGATTGACAATATCCAAAGTTGCTGAGATGCCAGGATGAGGATTGAAAAAAAAAAGCCATTAGATTTGGTATTTGAGAGATCTTGAAATCCAACTTTCTCAGATCAGTTTCCCTTAAGTGATCTTTCTCTTGCATAGAGATGAAGAGGTATGATCTGATAGAATCTACCTCTTCCTCTCTCTCCACACACACTTCCCTCAAGCAGTGGATAAGAAGTCCTGGAATTCTATTCAATGGCAAACAAAGCCAAATTATACACTAGTGTATCTGACTGACTGGCTTCTGCCTCTGCGCCAGGTGGGCTATGCATTGAGTGTTTATTTACTCTGCTTGAATCCAAAGGAGATTCTCAGGCAAATTTAATTCAAGAGGTTTGGGCAAAGGTGGAGTGGGGAGGGGGGAAGAAGCGATGCCTCCTTTGTGTTGGGAAAAAGTTGTGTGTTCCAAGCTATTTCCAATCACAGAATCACAGAAGGTTAGAACTGGAAATGCCCTTAGACATCATCTAGTTCAGTTCCCTCCTTTTCACAGATGAGCAATCTAAGGTCAAGGGAAGAGAGAGATGACTTGACCAAGATCACACTGGAACTGCTCCAGTTCTGAGTGGAAGCCAGGGAAACAAAAAAGAAAGGAAAAACAACAACAACAACAACCTCTTTCAGCTTCCTGATGGTGATCAGTGATGTCTGCTGGAGTATGCAGCCTTATGCCTTTAATTACAGTCCTAGACACGAAGCTGATAAATACCAAGTTCGGGCCATCACTGTCAGCTGAGCCCGGCCGGGCAAGTGTGGGACGGCTGGCTCCAAAAAGACTTTGATGAAGCAATGCTATCCAACCCAGCTACAAACACAGAGCAAAGGATCTGCTCAGGCCGTGCCAGTTCCAGGCATTAAGTATGCAAATTTCTCAGTGTCTCAGCTCCCAGGAACAGCGGGCGCTGAATGCAGTGGCAGCCGCGAGCCGCACGACATCATTCATTTCAATCATTAAAACAAAGGCGGGATAAATCGCTACCTAATTTGGAAAATATGCTTATCATATAGCCTCTTTGGTCTTTTAAGAAAGCAACAGCTGAATAAAAATCCTGGAATATGAGAGAGAGAGAGAGAGAGAGAGAGAGAGAGAGAGAGAGAGAGAGAGAGAGAGAGAGAGAGAGAGAGAGAGAGATTCTCCTGCCCCCTCCCCCTTTTTTTAGTAATTATTCTTTTCTCTTTTCCCCAGGTCTCCCTTTGAGGAGGAATAGGAATCCAGGCCTGCAGATGAAGCTCTGCTCACACATTCCATCAAACTCTCCCAACCTGAGCCCAGTAGTGTTTTCATTCCATCAGGCACCTTGCCCTTCCCCTGTAGAACAGTTCTACCTGCCCCAGCCTAAGAATGCTAGATTCATGCAGTGTTTCCACTGAAAAGAATTTCAGGTCATTCCCTTCTTTTGAAAGAGAGGGGAAAACATCTTGGAAGTTACAATTAGCAAGTGGCCAATCTTAGACGTTCTCCAGTCTCTGGCCTTCCAGTTTAGTGCTTTGGCTCTGCCCTATCTCATAGATGTGGAATTATTAGTTAGTCCAATGCTTTAATTCTATAAATAAGCACTTTTCCTTGCAAGTCAGTGAAATAGTTACTAGGAGAAATATTCTCATAAAAACACATACACACCTTATCATATCATCTTACAAATATTTTCTCATTTAAAACAACCTTGTGAGATAACTTTTTTTTTTTTGGCCTGGCAATGGGGGTTAAGTGACTTGCCCAGGGTCACACAGCTAGTAAGTGTCAAGTGTCTGAGGCTGGATTTGAACTCAGGTACTCCTGAATCCAGGGCTGGTGCTTTATCCACTGCCCCACCTAGCTGCCTCAACTCTGTGAGATACTTTTTAATCCCCATTTTGCAGATGAGGAAAATGATATTGAGAGGTTAAGGTAATTGGCCCAGGTCACACAGCTAGTAAGCTAGTAATTTTTTTTAAGCTAGAGCTCATGTCTTCCTGACTCCAAGTTCAGATCTCTGTTCACTATGCCACCTGGCTGCCTCATGAAGATGAGAAAACTGAGGTTCAGCAAAGAGAATGACTTTCCTACCTTCATACAGATGGTATGGCACACATATTCTAGGCCGAAACCATAGACTGTCATGATCATAGAATCCTTGAGCTGGAAAGGATCTTAGAAATCACCTGATTTCCTACACTTTCCGCCCCCCCCCCTTATTTTGTGGATGGGGAAATTAAGGCTAGAGAAATTCAAAGAAGCCCACAGTCACTTTGACTTGTTCAAGGTCACAGTTATCAGCAGATTTGACACTTAGGACCATGGTCACCGGACTCTGAGTTCAGCTAGCTCCCTTTCCTTTACACTATCAGTCACCCCTAAATCTCTAGGAAGGGGCCTTAAATATAAATCCTTCAGAGATTTATATTTCCTGTTCCTCCATTGGACACTACTCTAAGTAATCCCTTCTCTATTTAGGAATAACAATAGGAGCAATGATACTTTACCCATTTAAGAATTAGCAACCAGAGCCATAAAGAAGACATTATCTTGTGATTGATTGCATCCCACTTGAGCTCTCTGTGCCTCAGTTTCTCCTTCTGTGAAACAGGGGCAATAATGCTTGTTCCCAAGTACCATTTTAAATGGATAGATGACATGACAATAAATTAGGTAATACAAGGAAATGACTCAGTGTTTTTGGAGGAAAGGAACTTGGAAAAATCTAAGGAATTATTGTCATTGTGAATTATAGTCATTTCCAAAGGCATTGTTGATCTCTATTATAAAGGTGTCCCAAGGATTTCTATCCCAAGTTTAGATAGACATATTATGTATTGATGTTAAGTGAAAGGCAAAGTGACATATTAGAGGGATGACTAGCCATAGTCAGGAAGTTCTGGATTCAAGTCCTGAGTCTGACATGCCGTGCCCAGAGTAAGGCACTTAACTTCTCTGCCCTCTGACAAGTATCTAAAAATATGCTACCAAGGACTTTCTGATTTGCATCAGGAGAGTTTACTTCTACCCTGGGAGTCCCCTGAACTGATGAAATAATAAATCCAGACTAAGCCAAAAGAAGATCTCACTGAAAAGAATGAATTTAAATATATTTAATATTAAGATTCAGTTAAAAAAATTGATTAAGTCCCTACTGCAGTTTTAGCACTGAGGATGCAGTCCCTGCCCTCAAGGAGATTACATTCTATTGGATCAGATTACTCAGAATAATACAAGTTACCACTAATTCATCCTTTCCACTAAATCAGTGATTCTTAATCTTTTCTGTCATGAACCCCTCTGCCAGCCTGGAACAGCCTCTAGATCCCTTCTCAGAAGAATAAGACATATAACATTACAAGTCACAATGAAAGAATTGACAACATATTTTTTATAAAGAAGTCCAAGGGCCCCAGGTTGAGAACTTTGTTAACTAAGTCACAATCAGGAGTCTGTGAAGTTTTCTCTTCTTCTAGTAAATCATTCCTAGCTCCTTCAGTTCATTCTTGGTTGGCACTGGTGTGAAGACCTTCACTTTTCTGGCTGCCCTTCACTGGCAGCTGGGCTCTAGCATGTCAATATCATTTAGAAAACTGAGTTGCAAATGAAATTTTAGGGGGCAGGTAGGTGGTGCAGTGGATAAAGCACCCGTCCTGGATTCAGAATGACTTGAGTTCAAATCTGACTTCAGACACTTTACACTTACTAGCTGTGTGACCTTGGCCAAGTCACTTAACCCTCATTGCTCCACCCAAAAAAAAAAAAGAAGAAGAAAGAAAGAAAAGAAAATGAAATTCTAGAGATGGCCTAATGATAGTCGAGTATACAATAAGACTATAACTTCCCACCAGCTCAGAGGTCCAAGGACCCCTAGAGGTCTGTGAATAAATTTCAAGGGTCTATAAACTTTGATGGGAAACAAAACCTTTATTTAAATATAATTGGTTTCCTTTGTAATCCTATATATTTAATTTTATGTCTTTAAAAACATTATTCTGAGGAGGGGTCTATAGGTTTCACCAGATGTGCCCAGCAGTCCATGACACCAAGTTTAAGAATCCCTGGTCTAGCTGGATATTCTTCTTTGCTTAATATAACCTAATATTGCTCTGAGGCCTTGTGGCTGCCACATCACATTGATAAATCAGATTAAACTTTAAAATCCACAAAGATAACCCGGTCTCATTCTCTGTCTCTGTCTCTTTCTCTGTCTCTCTGTCTCTCTGTCTCTCTGTCTCTCTCTCTCTCTCTCTCTGTCTCTCTCTCTCTCTCTCTCTCTCACACACACACACACACACAAAACCTTCCCCACTTTGTACCTGTGCCATTGATTTTTTTTAGCTCAAATATATTACTACTATATTTCATCTTAGATCTGTCCTATTACTCTAGCCATGGAAATTATTTTAAGTCTGATTCTAACATATAAGCAAACCTGATCAGCTTAGTTACTGAAAAAAATTGAATAAAAGAGGACTGAGGATAGAGTCCTCTGGTACTACACTAGAGACAGGGGTATACTGGTAAATGTTTAACAGGTTGACTCTCTAGAGGGAAATGTAAGCACACATGCTTTTAAGATTTATCTGAATTATTAACACTTTAAGTATAGAAAATGAACAAAAGAATAAATCAAGCCCTGATTTCTGAGGTATAAATTCTCATATTAAAATTTTAATAATTGATATAACAAGCTGGTTAGAGCTTGCTCCAGCGCATCACTGCCCAGAGATTCATACCACCATCCCTTCCAGTTTGACATCATCAAGTTTATTTCCTTCATTCCTATACATACAGAAGTTTCAACCCAGAGAAGGGAAGAGATTTGGCCAAAGTCCACAGCTGGCTAGTGGCACAGCTGGGAATGGGAAAGAAAGCACTGTTCTTTACAAATACCTCTTTTGATACTCAAGAAGTCTAGCTGATAGGTACTATTATTAACCCCATTTTATATATGAGGAAACTGAGACAGAGGGTCATGCATCTAATAAATGTCTGAGGTCAGATTTGAACTTTAGTCTTCTTGACTCCAAAGCCAGTGCTCTATCTACTAGGCAACCTGGCTGTCTCTGAGACTAGAACCAAATCTCCATATTCCTACAATCTAATCCCTTTCTATTGCCTTTCCCCTCATGCACGGTGTCATGGTTTTGGAAGTATATGGGTCTAGGAAGTAGCCTCAGAATCAAAACTATTAAGCTACCCTTTGGAGGTCTAGTTTGCTAATTCATTGCAAGTTTCCTTAATCATACCACTATATAGCCCACACTTTCCCATTCTGTATATAAAGTTATGGTGTCACCCATGAATTTAATATGTTGATTTTGAACCCAGGTCCTCTGCCTCCAAATGCAGCACTCTTTCCAGAAGACAGGCTCACCAACTAATCACCTACCTCACAGGGTTGCTATAAGAAGGTGTTCTATAACAAAACCATCTAGTACCATATTCCCTGTCCTCCACAGCCCATCAAACCAATGGGGAAACAATAGTCCTAAGGAGCTGAGTGACCTATAAAAGGTGACATAGGTAATATAAGGGGTATAACTGGGAGAACAAAGGTCTTCTTACTCCAAATGCAATATTTTCCTAGAAATAAGCTGCCTTACCAATCAATCAAATTCACTTAATAAGTGCCTATTACATACCAGGCTCTGATACAAAGGCAGAAATGTTCTTGATCTCAAGAAGCTTACATTCCATTGGGGTATAATGAGTTGTCATATCTCTGGCTTGACCTACCAGTCTTGTAAACCTGTCCAAATAAACATAAGACAAAAGCAGCATGGAACCACCTATTGAGAAGAAAAGTTACTGAGGTGACTGAGGCTTTAAATGAACCTCTGTGTCCAACTGGCTAGATGTCCTCCACAAGAAGCCCCCTTCCCCCTGAGCATCACTTTGTCCCTGGGGATTCCTTGGTCTGTGTAGAGAGAGGGGTGCTTACCTGAGAACTGATTGAACAGGACTATAACATTGGCCCACTTATCCCCCACCTCCACTCTATTCACGGGTTTAGGGTTCCACCTTGACTAGTTCTGGTTCAACTGTCTAAAGTCCAAGTTCCTCCATCCATTAGACATGATTTCCAGATACTTGATACTTTCACCAAACCCATTTCCTTCTTATTGACCTTTCCCCAAATTTCCTCTACTTTTCCAACATGTTTCTAAAAAGTTGATTACAAAAGCAAAGTTATGCTAAATAAATTTTTGTTTTCAATGCATTAGGGGAATATGTTATTCTAAGGAACCCTGCCAGGGATCATTTACTTTAAAGACAAGCTCCTTCTGTAATATAAATTCCTTTCCTCTGATTACCATCACCCTTAACTTATTACTTGTAAACTGAATTTTTGCACAGTATTTTTCAGAAGGGGGCCCACCTGTCTTCATGCCAGGCTGCAATGTCTTTTTTTTGTCAGGGGACAGATTATAGCTTTCCTCCACTTTTTCTCAGCAGCTAACCTTGAGCTAGAATTTCAAGTAACCTTCTGAGAAGATCCTGAACTTTGGTTTCTTACATCTGTAGGAAGTCAGGAGGCAGCATGGGTCTCTTCTCTTGTTAGGATCATTGATTTAGAGGTAAAAAGGATTGTAAAGGCCATTTAGTCCAACCCCCCTCATTCTACAGATGAGAACCCTAAATAGCAGAGAGGATAACTGACATGTCCAAAGTCCGCCAGGCACTAGCAGAGCTGAGCTTCAAAGTCAGATTGTCTGATTCCAAATCTAGTGATCTTTCTATTGTACTCTAGGGATTCCACCTCCAGAAACACAGACAGGATCAGAGAAATCCCTAAACTAACAGTGATGCTAGGAAAGAGCTTCTTCTCCAGTTAAGTCAGCTTCAGCTCATCCAAAGGTCAGAGGGCTCTCAACCAGACTGGCCCCTGCCTGAAGGCAAGAACCTATGACCTCTCATCAGAGACTGAACTTTTACCCTTTACCCTTCAAATCTAAGAAATCTAATATTCTCCTCAATGTGCTCTTGACAAATGAATATATTTTAAGTTATTATAAAGAAGAAGTATAGTAGAATGCAGAGAAAATTGGACTCAAACCTAGGTTCTGGATCTGACTGTGGTTGATGATAATGATGATGTTAACAATAAATTCCTCAAAAACATTTAACAGTTTACAAAAAGCTTTTTATATATTATCCCTTTAGATCCTCAAAACAACCCTAAGAAGCACATGGGACAACCGTATTATTTTTCACCTGGCTGAAAAGGAAATAGAGATTCAGAAGGATAAAGTGAATTGCCCATCGTCTTTACCCAGACTGGGCCTTGGGTCTTCTAACTTTTCCTTCCACTACATCCAGTGTGCTAATCTTCTGTGACCCTAGACAAGGCAAGCCACCCCCTTCTTGTTTCAATTTCCATTATCTGTCAAATGGGAAAAATCACCTCTTTCGAGGGAGCCCAATTGTTCAGATGAATTCCTTTAAGACAGCGGTTCTTAACTTTGTGTCATAGACCCCTCTGGTGTTCTAGTGAAGCCTATAGACCCTTCTCAGAATAATGCTATTTAATGCACAAACTAAAATACGCAGAGTTGCAAAGGAAATAAATTATATGGGAATAGTAATAAAGCTGATTTTTTTTTAAAGTTCAAGGACCCCAGGAGAAGAACCCTTGCTTCTGAGGGCGTGCCTAAATTCTCTGTTCTAAAGGTGTCCTCATGAAACCATCCAGACAAGATCTCTCTTCTTGTAGCCAAGGAGATCCCCCTTCTGACTGGCCAAAGGCATCCCTGAGCACTTGTCTCCCATTGGTCCTTTTAGCATCCTTCAATGCAAATTAGTTCCTCTAACATTCCATTCCTGCCAATTAATCCTTCCTGGCCTGAGACTAGGGAGGGGAAAGCTGCGGAAACACAGCTTAATTATATGGTCCATGGGACTGGGAGAGAGGGGGAAGAATAGAGAAGGGAGGCTCTGAGCCTGGTGCCAGCCCACGAGCTCTTCTCTCTTTTTCCATTGTATTCTTCTGGTTCATCCCCTGACCCGTTTAACATTCATCAGGAGAGATGCATTGTCACTGGCTGGCCTGGTGTTGCTTGGAATACTATTAATCACAGAGAATTCATTAGGTTTTTCACTTGGGGATTGGATACCCAATTCAACATCCATTACATTGAAATTAAGCAACAGGGCCCGTGGCATTGGGACAGGGCTTGGGGGACTAAAAACTGGCTTCCAGAGTTTGTGGCTAGAAGCCAAAATCTAAGGCCCTCAACTCCCAGTTGGTCTCTAATTCTAACAGAAGCTCCAGTGCCAAGGTCAGTCTCAGATTTCTATCAGGTGGTCTGACAGTCAGCTGTCCTGGGGGCTTCCAAATCATAAACTAAAAAAGTGATTTTGATTAGGAACGCCGTGGCATGATGCAAACTTATAAATGAACAACTCTGCATAAAAGAAGGTTTGAGCATCATCTAACCCAGCAGTTTCCCAATCTTTTTGAATATGAGGACAGACTCCAAAGAATTTGTTTTTTATCATAAGCAGCTGTGTACAAAAAAATGGTTAAATAAGTATTCAAAAGGGGGTAAAATCACACCCCCTATTAGTCACTGACAAGGTAGAATTAAATGTACTAACAACGAACCAACAGAAAAAGAAAATACAAGATCTACCCTTTAACATCAAAAAAGTTCCTTGACCCCTGAAATTGCTCTTTTGGCATCTGTTGATTGAGAAAAATACTTAGTGACAAAAAGTTACTAGAAATCCAGTAGTCCTTTAAAATGAATTTATATTTTGTTCATCATAAGAACATTTGCATACATTTAAAAATATTAATATGTGTGCAAGGAATATTATTTATTCAGTTTCCAGAAATCTTGTTTGCTTATTTATAGATTAGCAGATGTGGTCTAGTGGGTAAAAAGCTCTGGTTTTGGAGTCCAAGAATGTGGTTTAGAATCCCAACTTTACCACTTCCTCCCTATGGAGCCTGTACAAATCAGTGGCTAGGTGGTACAGTGAGTGGATAGAGTGCTGGGCCTAGAGTCGGAAAGACTCATCTTCCTGGGTTCAAATATGTCCTCAGACACTTACTAGCTGTTTGATGTTGGACAAGTTATTTGACACTGTTTGCCTCAGTTTTTGCATCTGTAAAAATGACCTGGACAAGGAAATAGCAAACCACTCCAGAATCTTTGCCAAGAAAACCCCAAAATGGAGTCACAAAGAATCAGATATGACTGAACAACAAAAGCAAAAACCTCATCTGTGACCCAAAGTAGAATTCAATTCACTCCCTGCCCCAATACACACTCCAGGGTTTGTGGTTCACAGGTTGCAAACCACTGATCTAGTCCAACTCCTTTATTTTATGGAGGAGAGTGTTAGAGCCCAGTAAAGACATAGGACTTGCCTAACCTCACTCAGTTTGTCAGAAATCTAGCTGAGACTTGAATTTAGGTCTCCTGACTTTCAGGTTAGAGCCCTTTCCACTGTCCCACACTACCTCCATTATTTTGTCAAGTGTAGAAGTGGATAGAGCACTGGGCTTGGAGTCAGAGAGACTTGAGTTCAAGTCTCACCACAGACACTGACTGTGTGATCCTGGACACAGGATCTGCCTCAGTTTCCTCATCTGTAAAATGAGGATAATAAGACTTATGTGCCAGGGTTATTGTGAAGATCAAATGAGATAATACTTGTAAAATCCATAGCACAGTACTTGGCACATAGTAAATGCTTATTGAGTCCTTCCTTCCTTCTTTCCTTTCTATCACAGTTCAACAAATACAAAGAATTTGGGCAATATTAGACTTGGCCAGCATGCCCCATTGTGGGCATTCTCCTAGAACAAGTTCTCAGATTGCTCTTTCTTGTAAGAGTCAGAGAGATCAACTTCATAAGTCATTCTTTGAGATTGTGACATCCTCAGTTGGGCCTCCATTCTGAGTCCCTAGCCTCTGCTAGGGAAGTTGAGGAGAGAAAAGGGGAGTGGGGAGGGGGTAAGTGAGAAGGAGGAGTGTGTTCTAGCATGGGTGTTATATAAATATGTTGTGGGTATAAATATGTATTTGGATCATGTTTGGCCTCAATCCTGCCTGTTCTTCCAGCTGTCTGCTAACCTCTGCAAACAGCAGGGTCTTCCTGACAGATTGAGCCTGGGAAAACCTCTGCTCTTCTGTGGGAACATATTTAACTTGTTCAAAGACTGTGATTGTGTTACATTAATAAGCCCAGTGCAGGCAGAGGAGGCAGCTCCAAGGAAAGGAAGAGAAGGGAAGGGAAGAGAAGGAGGCATCCGGACTCACAAGTGCATTTTGTGGCGGTTTCTGGGTAATCCTGCAATTAAAATAAAGGTCCTGCAGGATCATGGGAAATGGGATTTGCATAATTTGAAATTTGAGGAAAATCTCTAAATACTTTAATTTTGATAGAAACTGTTTCCACTGCTGACATGTGTCTACACCTATAATTTCAGTTGATAAATTGCTGTAATTTCTCCTCCATTTCATGTTCTTTCTAACATTAATTGTCAGTTGTAGGGTAAGACACTATAGAAAGGGAGCTGAGGGGAGAGAGAGAATAATGCCATTGTGACGCTTGGGTGTGAATAGTCTTTGGGAGGATGATTGTCTATTGCACAGATGCAAATAAAAAAAAAAAAACTTGGCTTACACAAAGATGCATTGTCAGCCTCCCCCCCTCAACTCCCTCCCTCCCCATTCTGGAGAACTGAAGTTTTAAACCAAGAGAATATTATGTAGACATGACAGCTGAAATCTCTGAGAGATAACAGCTGTCACCCTGCTGAATCCTACATACACACGCGCACACACACACACACACACACACACACACACACACACAAAACCTTACAAGCTGGCTTCCTATCAAGACAGAGGATTGAAAAGGCTTTGGTTCTTAGTACCCCAGTACTAAGGCCCAGATAATGCTTTGAAAATTCCCAGCAGTCCCACAAGCTTGACCTTCTTTTAGTACCCACCGAAGGGTCACCCACTCTCCCACTTAGTTTGAGGTCCCTGTAATGCACCCCACTTGGAGAAATTGGGCTCTTGCACTTGGAGGAAGCCCAGGGTTTCTCCAATTTGACTGTCCAGTCAGAATTGGCCCAGTTGGCCCCACATGGGCCTGACACGGTGCCGCTGTCTCCTGAGCCATCTTGATGTTAAGCACTGACCTCCATTCCTCCAGGGCAGAGAGACAAAGGTAGCTGGCAGGAAACACACCACAATTACCTTGTAAAATTCATGAACTTTCAGGTCTGGGAGCAGTGATTTCCATGAGCTTAACCTTCAAAAGAGGATAACTGTGGATAAAATGTCCACAACTATTCCCCACTAGCTATCGCTCTCACTGTTTAGGCAATGGCATCTCTCTAAAAGAGGAGTTCTTAACCTGTGTCACTCCATGAATTGGAACGGGGGGGGGGATTATATACATATACACACTCATATGTAGATATCTTTATTTTTATGAATCAAAATTTAGCATTTCCTTTAAGTATGCACATAGGCAACAAAACATTATTCTGAGAAGGAACCCATAGACTTCACAAGATTCCCAAGAAGGTTCAAAAAAATTAAGACCCTTTGCTGTAAATCATCTCCTCCTTTCAGGGCTTCACTGGAGCCTTCTGGGAGATTCTGGTCCTTCTGATGCTGGCAGATAATCCTAATGTGCATAAACTATGCATCACTCAGAAAAACAAAAATAAAACAGGAATGCTCATCGGAGACAATTTATATGCAACCTCATCCTCTCCTTTCCTCTCTCTGTGTAATCTTTTTAGGAAGGTCAATGTCCTCATAGTGCCTAACACACACTAGCCACATAGACATCCTGTTCATTTTTTGGGGGGTGGGACAATGAGGGTTAAGTGACTTGCCCAGGGTCACACAGCTAGTAAGTGTCAAGTGTCTGAGGCTGGATTTGAACTCAGGTACTCCTGAATCCAGGGCCGGTGCTTTATCCACTGTGCCACCTAGCTGCCCCAAGCCTGCTCATTTTTTCAGGGAAAAAGCATCTTCATTTTTCTCTTACTATCCAGTCCATCCATAAGGGCCTTCATCAGTTTCCACGTCCAGTAAAAAAAAAATCTTCTAGGCATCTACAACCCCACAGTGCTCTTTGACTTCCCTAACTTCTGGGGCCTCTTATGGGATTGATTCCAGAACTAGACAATGCATTGGCATAGATTGTTCTCCTAGTCTCTCTCACAGGGTCTCATGTTCAGTGTCCATAAAGAAAAGGGCACTGAGATATGCTGGCTGATCTCTACTCCCTTAGGAGAGAGGCTAGTGTTGTTCTCATTTCACATAGAGGTAAGTGTAAAGTTAACAGTGTTGCCCCCTTCCTCCTCCTCCCACCCCTCCAACATACATAATTACCTTGATAATCAGATGCAGTAATTCTGTAGAAAAAGTATTGGAGCTAGTGGGTCTGGATTCAAATCTCTTCTCTTCCACTTAATACTGTATGATTTGGGGTATACAGTATTTTGTTTCCTCTTTGAGCCTGTTCCCTCATCTGTAAAATTTAGAGGTAGCACTATGACTAATCAGAGGTGCCAATCTCCCTGCCTCAAACACTTCAAAACTCCCAAATGTGACCTGAACCAGATTAAAATGAAATTTGGAAATATTTAACATAATAATAAAAATTAAATAAAAAAAGATAAAGTTAATGTGTGGTTCTCTAAATCAGGGATCCATTTCAATCTCAATCAATCAATAGACATTTATTAAGTATCTATTACGTGCCTGGTACTGTACTAAGCCCTGGGGATACCAAAAGAGGCCGAAGACAGTCTCTGTCCTCAAGTAGCTTACAATCTAAAGAAGGGGTCAAAAGGAAAACATTTATAAAAAGAAAGTTATGTAGAAGATAAAATAGGAATTAATTAATAGAGGGAAGGCATTAGACACCACTATACTAAATGATCTATTTCAAGGGAGCCTATCCAACTCTAAATTTATGATCCTGTGACTCAAAAACAGCATGTTATTATATAGAAACTTTGCAAGGATATGCTGTCTTGGGAGAAAATGTAGGCATAATACACTATTAAATTTAATCACATTATTAATACTTTCTTAAGTCTAGACAATCAATGAAACAATAAAGCCTTGATTTACAATGTTTGCCAATTTCCTAGGTGTAAATGGTCACCCTAAAAATTGAATAATCAGCTCTGAGTTGAGATGAGCTGGCTCCAGCAGCCCCCAGCTCACCTGTTAGAAATTTAAAATTCCAAACAGTCTTTGGTCCATTGGTGAGCATATCCCTATCCTCCATTGGCCATTCTTTTCTCAAGGAGCAAGTCATAGAATGTAGAGATGGAAGTGACCTCATGGGTCAGGGATTCTAATGATGTCAAACTAAAAGAGAGATGAGACCACTAAACCATTCTTAAGGATCCCTGTGGGCCACATATTGACTTAGGTTTATAGATTTCTTTTTAAAATTAATACAACAATGCATTAAAATCAGATAGGGACCACATTTTAACCTGGCCCTGTCCACACTGGAGAACACTGTGGACCCTTGAAGCTTGGGCAGCATTTGACGCCTCTGATTTAGTCCAACTTTCTCATTTTATAGACAAGGAAGGTCAGGACCAGAGCAGTGAAATTACTTCCTCAAAGCATTTGTCTAGGAGTAACAGAGTGGAAATTTGATTGGGCAGGCAGAGTATGTGGAGGAATCTTGGATTTGGAATGAAAGAACCTGGGTTCAAATCCCAGCTTTGCTATTCACAGCCTGTGTGCCTTGAGCAAATCACCTCAGCTCACTTTCTTCATCTATGAAATGAGTAGATTGGACTGGCTAATCAAAATGTCCCTTTCAGCTCTAAAGCTATGATTTTATGACCCCCAACTCCAATGTGAATATTTTTCCCTAATGCATCAAGTTGCTCACTTTTTAAATCACTTGAATAACAAGAAAAAAATCATTAGGATAATCAATTTGCTCAAGAAAAAAAAGTAGCATAAAGCATTCCAAAATTATATGAGTGACATGAGGGGCAGCTAGCTGGTGCAGTGGATAAAGCACTGGCCCTGGATTCAGGAGGACTTGAGTTCAAATCCAGCCTCAGACACTTACCTACCTGTGTGACCCTGGGCAAGTCACTTAATCCTCATTGCCTTGCAAAAAAAAAGTGACATGAGGATTATGTACTATTTATGGATTACCCATGGCAATATAGGTCAGCTAGCCAATACAATGGATAGAGCACAGGTCCTGAAGTCAGGAAGACCCAAGTTCAAATGTGATCTCAAACACTTATTAGCTGTGTGACCCTGGGCAAGTCACTTAATCCTGTTTGCCTCAGTTTTTTCACCTATAAAATGAGCTGGAGAAGGAAATGACAAACCACTTCTGTATCTTTGCTAAGAAAATCCCCAAAAGGGTCACAGAGAGTTGAACTTGACTGAAAAATGACTAAACAACAACAGCATGGCAATGTCTCTAAAGGTGGGTAGAGGGGGAATTCAGGGCCCTAAAAGAGGCTTTTTGGGTAACTAGCTCCATCTTTTTCAGCAGAAAGGATTCTGAGGTCCCGGACCCCTAAGTTTTTCAGTTTTTGGCCTAAGTAGTAAAACCAAAGAGATGATATGATGCCCACCCGTTCTATTCTGCAGGGGTCTGTCTCTTCTCACCTCAGCTCTCAGCACAAATGATCCTGCTCTGGTCCTCCCCTTCTCCCCCAAGCACAATATTCCAACGACTTGAACACAAAGCCCACTTTTAAACTGGGATGTAGTACTAAATTATTCTATTAATTTATTATTCATGATGAAAAATTATTCTAATAACATTTTCCATTCTATTAATATTCCAAAGATGAGCTGCTTAGAGCTACTTCCCGCGGTCCCTTTCTGTGGTTAGCTCCAATCTATTTTTAACAAAGTGTACTGAAATGAAAATCTAATCATTTGAAATATGCTACATTTAACAAATACAGTTAAAATATATGCATAAAATGAGGGGGGGAAGGAGCCATTCCAGGTCTCTGGGCTTAGTCCAATGTTCACAGGGAGATGAGAGTGATTTCTGTCTTTTCTTCTTAGCAAGATGGATACTAGAGGTTGTCTGCAGGCAGACTACAATTCATCATTTCCTAGTCGATATTAACCATTAATTTTCTCCTTTGTCCCCTTCCTATATGTATCTAGAATTGTCTATGGTTGATGAGAATTTTTTCCCTACTTGATTAGATGTTTTGGCCACATTTGGCTGGACTGTATGAGAATTGCTACTTGGATGAGAAAAGTAATGATACTATTTATATACTTTGATCCAGCATTGCCATTATTGGGCATGTAATGGGACTCCAAGTAGGCCAAAAGAAGAGAAAAGGGTCCTATATATAAAAATATTCACAGAAGGTTTTTTTTTTTCTTCCACCAAAATAGTGGAAACAAGGTAGGTGCTCATCAATTGGGGAATGGCTGAACAAATTATAGTATATGAATAGCACATTATTGTGCCATAGGAAACATGAATATGAGGTATTCAAAGAAGTTTGGGGATTAATGAATGGATGGGGGGTGGGAGAGATGAAGAAGCGTTTATTAAGCACTTATCTGCCAAGTACTGTGCTCAGCACTGCATATACAATGAGAAAAAGAAGAAAGTCCCTGCTCTTAAGGACCTCACTCTAACTGAGGGAAAAACACTCTTCTGTCCAGCACTTAGTACAGTATGTCACAGTTCTTAGCATAGTGCCAGAGACATAGGAAGTAGTTAATCAATGTGGGTTGACTTTATTGACATGGAGGAGAATTCACTTCAGGAAGACTGGAAATTCCCAGAGATCCTAAGAGTGCAGTCACAGGCCAGGTGGCAAGGCCAGGGATTCTTTAAGCTATACTGGGGTATCTGCCCCAGATGAGCAGCTTGCCACCTTTGGAAAGATGAGAGTGCTCCTAGGTGTTGGAGTGGAGAGTAGATTCTTGGTTACCTCTAGTAGGGATGGAGTTAGGGAAGGGATGGTCAGTGGATGACCAGGAAGGGAAAAGGGAAAGGGGGCATTGGCAGGAATGTTGGGGTGGCCTTTCTTTGGGGAAAGGGAAAGGTTAATACCACTTTGTTTCAGGTCCAGATGGGGTCTGCTGGGCACATCCCAATGAGGTCAGGGGCAGGCTGAATTAAAAGAGGGGGAAATTTGGCAAGTCTGCCAAGGAAGACCAGTATGAACTGATGAAGAGTGAAGAACAATACACATAGTAAACACACTAACGAATAGAGAAAGTGCACTGAGACATCAGAATTCAGATTAATTAAAAACCAACATTTATTCCAGAGGACTGATATTGAAACATATTTCCCACCTCTCAAAAGATTAATGCTAGAACACAACATACACCATCCTGGAACTGAGAAGACCCAAGTTCAAATCTGACCTCAGACTTACTAACAGTGTGACCTTGGGTAGGTCACTTAATTGCTATTTCCCTCAGTTTCCTCATCCGTAAAATGAGTATAATAACAGCATGGCACATAGTAGGTGCTATCCAAATCTTAGCTATTACTGTATACCTGATGCGCCCATTTGTTTTGCTTAACTGTTTCTTCTTGTTACAAGGAGGAGTATTGTTGTGGGCTGGGGGTTATTAGGAAGTGACAATGATGTGGAAAATGAAAAGCATCAATAAAATAGTTTTTAAAGAAAAAAAATAACAGTTGCTGCATGATTTAGAGAGGCATGCACTGGTGTTTTGTCAGCAGTGAACCTGGTACCAGAAAAAGAAGACTTACTTTTAAATTCATTAGTCTAATATGTGTTAAATACTTTCTATGCACTGAGTACTGAGGTAGACAGAGTTACAAATGTGTGCAAGACATTCCCTGTATTCAGGAGACTGGCTCACTCTTTTTTTTTCTCAGGGCAATGAGGGTTAAGTGACTTGCCCAGGGTCACACAGCTAGTAAGTGTCAAGTGTCCGAGGCTGGATTTGAACTCAGGTCCTCCTAAATCCAGGGCCAGTGCTTTATCCACTTGTGCCACTTAGCTGCCCCAACTGGCTCACTCTTTATCAAGATAGCTAAGACGTGAACACAAACATCTACTATATAAGGAAGTATAGGATTAGTCACATAAAAAGATTCACAAGCAGTGTTATAGGACTATAAAGGAGGGAGAAATTATTTCTATCTGGGTAATTAAGGGGAATTTCAAGAAGACAAATTAAGTAAATGTAAGGCAACAAGCATTTATTGAGAGGCAACTCTGTGCCAGACACTGTGCTAATTTCAGGGGGAAAAAAGAAAAGGGAGGAAAAAAACAATCCCAGCTATGAAGAAGCTCCCAGGCTAAGCGTAGAGATATTTCACCAAATCACAGAATCCTAGAATGAGAAGAGGTGGTCCAGCCTGACCAGGAATCTCCTCTACAATATTCCCAACAAGTGGAATTCTAACTACTATTTAAATACTACCAATGCTGGATAATTTACTTCCTTGCAAAGTAGCCCATTACTGATTCTGCTTGTCTCTAATTTCTAAGAAGTTTTATCTTATATTGATCCAAAATCAGCCTCTCACAAATATCCAATCACTGTTCTTTGGTGTACCCAGTGAGGCCAAGAACAAATATTATCCCTTTTCTATAAGAGAGCCTTTCAAATATTCAAACACAACTATTACTCCTTCTCTTCCCCTGTATGTTTGTTTCTCCAAGTCAAACACAATGAGCTATTTCAATTGGTCCCTCATATGGGGTTTCCTGACCATTCTAATCACTCTCCTCTGACTGTGCTACAGCATGTCAAAATTCAGGATCCAGACTGAATACAATACTAGAGATTCAATCCAGTCAAGGCAAAGCATAGTGAAATCATTACATGCTCCCATCCTGGTTGCAGTGTTTCTATTAATGCAGTCTAAACTTGCTTTTGTTTTTCACATGGTTGACATATTGAGTTTGTAGTTCCCTAAAATTCCCAGGTGTTTTTCATATGCTAGCCCTTACTTAATCTATACTTGTGCTATTGATTTTTTGAACCTAAGTATAATATTTTACATTTATCCCATTAGATCTGAATCATGGTTTAAGGCTGTCAAGTTCTTTTTGGATCTTCTCAAACACATTCACTATTCTTCTCAGCTTCATATCATTCTTAAATTTGAAAAGTATACAATCTATGCCATAATTTAAGTCAATAATAAAAATGTTGAACAGAATAGTGTCCAGGACAGACTCCTGGGAACTCTCCCTTCACTGGAGACCTCTCAGCAGGTTGCCATCACTCCATTAATCACTGGCTCTGGATGCAGTCATTCTATCTGTTCCAAATCCACTTTAATGTCATATAATCTAGCCCACTTCTTTCCAGCTAGTCCACAAGGATATCATAAGGGCTTATAAAATGTCTCAATCAAATCTAGGTACACAATGTCTACAATATCCCCCTGATCTACCAATCTGGCACTCCTAGCAATGCTTTGTTAATAAAAATATTCTCTCCACAGACACAGACTTGACAGATGTCTTCAAGAGTTTCTTCATCTAAATAATTCAACACCCCACAACCAATCTAATGATTAGACTCTTCAGACTTAGCCAGGCTGCTTGCCCACAAGACAGATATAGATAGAATTCATCATCAGACCGTAAACAAATCCTTTCCAGTTGGTGGGGATCTACAAGAGCTAGTTCTCTTCAGGCATAATCTTCAAGGCTCTGGGGTGTCCTTTGTACAACTAGCTACTAGGTATTAGTCTAGTATCTACACTGAGGAAGAAAGAAAAAAATGAAGTTAGTCTAGCACAATGTGGTTTTTTGTTTGTTTGTTTGTTTTGCAGGGCAATGAGGGTTAAGTGACTTGCCCAGGGTCACACAGCTAGTAAGTGTCAAGTGTCTGAAGCCGGATTTGAACCCAGGTACTCCTGAATCCAGGGCCGGTGCTTTACCATCGCGCCATCTAGCTGCCCCCACAATGTGTTTTTGAGGAACACTGCTTTCCTTTCTAGGTGCTGCAACCCATCCCTTTAATAATCAGAACACAAAAAGAGCTCAGTAGCCATGAATCCCCTCTATGACATCCTCAGTAAATGCTCATACAACCTCTACTTAAATCTGGTTACAAGGGAGCTTCTTACTTCCTTGTGACAAAAGAGGTGCCATTGGTTGTGCAACAACTGAATAAACTGTGGTATATGAATTGAATGGAACATTACTATACTATTAGAATATATGAATACAAGAATTATTCATATTCAATGAATATGAGCTATTTGCATGGCTGGAATTATTAGCAAGTTTTTCCTCATACCAAACCCAAATCATTCTATTCACAATTCTGCTCTCTTGGATCAAATAGAACAAGTCTGATTCATTTTCCACATGACAGACCTTCAGATACTTTAAGGCAGCTCTGGTCCTGCCTCCCCCAATTCTCTTCTCTAGGCTCAATATACCTAGTGTCTTCAACCAATCCTTGCTTGGAATGGTTCTCCTCCATACCATTGTTCTCTTCCTCTGAGGTTCTTTCCAGCTCTAAAATCCCATGGTAACTCTGTTCTATGTAGAAGAATCCCTTCTCTTCTCTATTTAGAAGAATCCCCTCCTTCTCTAAACAAAAGAATCCCCTCTTATTCTCTATCTAGAAGATCCCCTCTTTGTCTCTATCTAAAAGAACCCCTTTTCTTCTCTATCTATAAGAATCCCTTCTCTTCTCTATCTAGAAGAATCCCCTCTCCTCTAAATAGAAGAATCTCCTCTTCTTCTCTGTCTAGAAGATTCCCTTCTCTTCTCTATCTATAAGAATCCCTTCTCTTCTCTATTTAGAAGAATCCCCTCTTCTTCACTATCTAGAAGAGTGTTGCCATGGTGTGGAAGGGCATGCACCATAACTGTCTCCAACCCCAATCTTCAATGACAATAAAGTCAACAAATACTCATTAAGTTCCTAGAACTATGTGCAAAGCCCTATACTATATACTGGGAATATATATAAAGAAAATGACTTTGCCCTCAAGGATTACACAGTCCAATAAGTGTGATTTGGAAAATACATAAATAACTGTTGTGAAAACTAGAATGTGATAAATACAAAGGAGAGTATGCTAACTAGAACATGTATTGTGTTCTGTCAGGTGTAGGCTGGAAAACATTTAAGGACTGGCTCTGAAGTGGGATGGGGAAGTATGCAGGCGATACTTTTAACTTTTATCTACCTTATTTAACATTTCCCCATCACTTTTTAAAAGTCCTTTTTAAAATTACTTTTTAAAAAGTCTTTGTTAAATCAACAAAACAATACATCAAGCCTTGATTTGTAGCCTTTGCCAATGTCAGCTAAGCAGCTTTAGCACACACCTGGTTCACTCCCTCTTAAAATTATTTTGTATTACTATTGTATTACTTTTAAATTCAGTATGCGTGATGTATTTCCTTACCTGTGTTGTATCCCTGCAGGACAATTGTTGAGGGCTGGTACTGTTGAATTCCCTGCTCCTGTACCTAGCACAGGGCCGTGCACATAGTAGGCACTTAAGTATTTATTGAATTGAAACATCTAAACAAAGTAGGTACCCTGAGAAATTTGGAGAGCAGAAATCACTGGCAACTGGGTGGATCAAGGGAAGAATTCCTGCCAAGATTGCCTCCATGTTATATTGTATATAGCTTACTTATATAGAATTATACTTATGTCATCTCCTCCATTAGATTGCAAGACACCCAAAGGAAAGAACCTCTCTTTGTATTTCTAACATTTAGTCCAGCTCCTGACAGAATAAGCCCTTAATTAATGCTTCTGGACATGACTTGACCACTTGAACCTAAGTGCTTTGTGAGACGTTGGGTGGGGCCAGAGTTTACTATGGAGTGGAGCAGAGGGATCAGGAAAAGATGGGGAGATCATAGGATTTAGAGCTGAAAAGGGACCTTGAGGTCATCTAGTCTAGGAGCCTTAATTTACAGAAGAGGAAACTGAGGCCCATAGAAATGAAATTAGTATCCCATGGTCACATGGGTATTAGGTGGCAGTGTGGAGATTTAGTCCAGGTCTCCTCTGCAGGTAAGCCCAATACTCTTTCCACTGGCATTTGAACTGAGCTTTCAAGGATGCATATTTGGGGGCAGGGGGCGGGTAGGCAGAAGATTGAATATTGTCAGTTCTTTACTCTTTGTTTGCCCAAATTTTCCAGGGGAAAAAAATCATCTTTAAAGGCAAAAGAGCTTGGGCATTCCTAACCACAGTGGGTTAATGCCAGGGGAGCCATTTGCCAAGCCTCAGGAAGGCAAGGTCCAGTGTGGCCCTATGTCAGGGGAGGAAAGGGGATACTATGAACAACTACATTTCTTCTGCTCCCTCCTTTCTCAGAGAGATTTTAAAGTGTTAAAGTGTTAAATTGCCGTTCAAAGGGCATGACATTGTACAATGAGATGCACAGTGGGAATTGAAACTTAATGACAAATTAAATACAATATGTTACTTGAAGAAGAGCCTGGCAATGTGAGAGAGAAATACTGAGATGAAGAGAAATCATCAATAACTTCCCATTGCCTCTGGGTTAAAATATCTACACCTCAGTCTGGCATTCAAGGTCTTCTACAATCTGTTTTCAACCTTTTTTTCCAGTCTCATATTACATTGTTCCCCTTTGGGGACTGTGTGCTTGTGCCAATCTGGGTGGCTTGGTGGCTTATTGTATAGAGTCGTGGGCCTGAAGTCAAGAAGTCCTGAGTTCAAATCAGATATTTATTACCTGTGTGACCCTGGACAAGTTATTTAACTACTGTATCTCAGTTTCCCCATCCATAAAATGGAAATAACAATAGTACCTACCTCCTAGGTTGTTATGAGGACCAAATGAGCTAATAATTGTTAAAGCCTTTAGCACAATGCCTGACACATAGTAGGTGCTTAATAAATGTAGGTATGTGATGTAGTAGATGGAGTGCTGGGCCTGGAGTTATGAAGATTCATTTTCCTGAGTTCAAATCTGGCCTCAGACAGCAGCTGTGTGATCCTGGGCAGTCACTTAACCCTGCCTGTCTCAGTTTCCTCTTCTGTAAAATAAGCTGGAGAAGGAAATGGAAAAGCACTCAACTTTGCCAAGAAAACCCCAAATGGAGTAAGAGTCAGACATGAATGAAATAACTGAACAACAACAACAACAAAATAAAGGTTTGCTTCCTTCACCCCCCCCCTCACCCGTCCTTCCCTCTCGCACCTTACATTATGGGCATCATATTGTGTGAATAAATGCCTGGTTTGCAAAATGCAATAAAGTTGTCATACAACAAAATAACAGCTTTCTGATACATAGTGAAGATCTAGGTATAAGTAGTTCTGTGTATAGACCAGTTGGCTATCATCACTGTATGTTTATAGTCTTGCCATGACTGCCCTCCTAGAAAACAGAGAATCTCTGAAGGTCATCACTTCTCTGTTGGAAAATCTTCTGTGAAGATACTAATGCATTTGGTGGAACTGTGAACTCTTCTGGAAAGAAATTTGGAATTATGTGAATAAAGGGATTAAAATGTCCATACCCTTTGGTCAGAGATTCTTCTGCTAGGCAGATTCCCCAAGAAACAAAGCTCCACATGCACCAGAATATTTATAGCAGCATTATATATATACATATATATATGTATATGTATATATATATACATACATACATATATATATGTGAATATATATGTATATGTATGTATCAAATAATTGCACAGTAATTATCTAATTTTTTTCTCCTCTCTCTTTTACTAGATCTTGAGCTCCATGTGCAGAGGGACTGTGTCTTAGTCAGTGCAATAAAAATATATATCTGTCTACTACGTGCAAGGCCCATAGTGATGGGACCTGTGATTTCATTAGCATAAGGATCTCTCAGGTGAGAGAACTCCCTTTCCCAATGCCAATCTACACCTTCTGGACAACCTGTAGTCTTAGTTGTCTAGAGCACGAAGAGGTTGCCCAAGGTCACATGGCCAGTCCCATAAGGTGAGACTGGAACACAGGTCTACCTGGCCCTGAAACCAGCAATCTAGCACCACTTCCTCTCATTGTAAAGGAAGCACTGGAGATACAAAACCAAAAACGCACAGCCCCTACACCCAAGGCCTTCAGATTCGATTGAAGTTCTAGATTTGTCTTCTCCTCTGTGCCTAGCCCAGTTCTACATACTGTAGGTACTTAGTAAATGTTTGTTGAATTTAATTATTGAAACAAATCTGTATCCAGGGCCAGGGAAGTTACAAAACCATACTGTGGGCTATGCATTAGACTTTGAAAATGAGTCAGTTTGGACAAAAAACCCAAGGGGAGAACTTTAAAGATCTGTTGAGTCACCGTCTTCACCAACTCCATTGCTTGCTCACCACTTGGGTTTGGACACAGCTGTTTTGCATTCGATGCATTTAGCATTAGTCTTCTGACTTTTTTTTTTTTTGAAAAGAAGTCATCAATAGGGGAAATGGAACTCTCAGCCCTGGCAGAGCTGCTAATGCTCTGTGAAATAAGATCTCAATGGTTTCTGCTTGACTTTTTTTGCCTCCTTCATTAAAAAGGCAAAAGGGATGGGGGATGGGTTTCTGACATCAGGGAACATCATTTATCCCTTCTCAGGGTCTCTGATGCCTAAAGCCATTGTCCTCTCCCATGGCATCCAGTTCAGCCCTAGTCCTCTGGCCCAGGACATACTGTTTCCTAGGCTCTCAAGACCATCCCAGAAAAACAAACATTATACAATAGTTCTAAGCCTCAGAAGAATCCCACCCCCACAGCTCAGAAAGAGACGCCAAAGTCAGGGGTTGAAAGTAGCATCCAGAGGGAGTAGGTATTCTTCTATGAAATGAATTGGATTGGAAAATTAAATGACCCTTTTAGTCAGTTTTATAGACACATTCTTTGTATGAAGTGGATTTCAAAAAACAACAGAACCCCTAAATTCTACTATAGTAAAGTATGGCAGCAAAGGGAAGAAATCAGAATGAAGAAGCATGCCCCAGGCATCATCTATGGTATTTTCTTCTAAACACAGTCTGACTTCTTTCTGATTATGGAATCCTGAGTGTATGTGTACATAGCATCAGTGAATCACACTGCTTAATGCTTCTGGACAAAGTCACACAGCCAGGTTGAGTAGTCCACTATAGATTTATATTACTTTGTCTCACCTGGGCCATCTTTGCTGCATGAAGTCCCTTTGGTCTTCCCCAATTTATTTTTGTGACATTGCCAAATGGCTAGTTTCGACTTTCTCCTTTCCCCTCCAGCCTCCTACATTACCCCTTTTCCTTCCTTCAGCAAGGGACCCTGACTCCTTCCCTACTGGCTACAAATATGCCTTGATGTTTTTGCATCTTTAAAAAATTGCTTTCGGGGCAGCTAGGTGGCGCAGTGGATAGAGCACCGGCCCTGGAGTCAGGAGTACCTGAGTTCAAATCCGGCCTCAGACACTTAACACTTACTAGCTGTGTGACCCTTGGCAAGTTACTTAACCCCAATTGCCTCACTAAAAAAAAAAAAAAATTGCTTTCCTTGGACTTAAATACCACTCAAACTATTGTTCTAAACCTTTTATCCTGTCACAGTCAAACTCCTAGATAAAAAGCTATCTATATTTACTTTCTCTTCTTTCTCAACTCTTCTTCACTTCTTGGTCTGCATCTTTCTCTGTCTGCTCATCTTGCCCATCTTTTACTTGACTTTCAACTCCTTCTTAAAGTGGGGCGCTGCTTCCAGGCTGTACTATCCCAAGCTTCAGGGGGTCCCAGGTGGGACAGTTTAACAAAAGGCACATTCTACACTTGCCTGGCCTGTGTTCTGGTCTGAAAATAACCCCAGGCCTACTTGCTCTTCAACTAGAAAACATAATTTTTGTTTCAGTTGGTTAATAGCTCTGGCAATCCTGCACTGCTTTTGCACCAGGGCTACACTTCTTACTCCTTTGTGATCTGTCTTACAACTTCACCATTGAACTGAAACTACTCTCTCCAAGATAACCAAAAAATCTCTTAATTGCTAAGCCTACATTTCTCATCCTCAATCTCTATGCAGTGTTGAAGAATGTTGACTATTACATCTTCCTAAATGTTTCTTTGCCCTTGCTGCATGACACTTCCTCTGTCTCCTGGATCATCATCCATCTCAGATTGGTCCCCTGGGAGTCCTCTGCTCTTCCAGCCTGGGTGAGATGGAGAGACCCAGTCCTAAGAAAAGCAAAGCCAAGGAGAGGACAGGAAAGAACAGGAGAGGACAGGAGAAGATATTCTGAGTCCAGTGCTCTATACATGACATTACATGTTCCTTCTTGATCTAGGAAGTTCAAATACAGTAACTCTGATCTCCTTTCTGTTCTAGGTGCAAGATACTCCTTCTGGGCATTTTCTCTGGCTGCTCCCCACGCCTGAAATGTTCTCTCTCCTCATTTCTACCTTCTGGCTCTTCTCACTTCCTTTAAGTCTCAGCTAAAATATTACCTTCTACAAGAAAAATTTTCCAATCTACCTTGATTCTAGTGTTTTCCCTTTTTTGATCATATTAATTTATCAGGTGTATTTCTTGTTTGCACATAGTTGTTTGTCATACTCAACCCCCATTTGACTGTGAAATCCCTAAGAACATGTACTTTTTTGCCTTTCTTCGCATCCCTGGTGCTTAACACAATGACTGGTACACAGCAGATACTTAAGAAATGTGTGTTGGCTTGTGGACTGAACATTCCTGTAGTATTTAGAGGTGGGAAGGAACTTAGACATCGCATCTCCAACTCCTTCAGTTTACAGATGTATAAACTAAGGATCATAGAGGTTAAATGTTGTCCAAGTTCATGCACAAAGTAAATAATAGAGATATTATTTGAATTCTAAATTCAAATCTAGTGCTTATTCTACTATACTATGTTACAGACTCCCTGAAGTCATCTCTCTTATTAAATGTGAGTTAAAATTTATTCCAATATTATAAGGATCCTTGATACTTTATAACAATGATTTTGGCCAAATCTCTTCATTAAAAAATCACAACTTTTCTAAGTTGTGCTATATGATTGTGGTGGAATGGTCTTGTGCTACAGGAAATGACAAACAGGATGATCCCAAAAAAACCTTGAAAGACTAATGAACATCTATGTATAGTGAAGGTGAACAGATCTGGAGGACATTGTGCTTAGTGACAGCAGTATTGTTCAATGAGCAATTATGAATGAATTAATTACTCTCAGCAGTGCAATGATCCAAGGCAATCCCAAGGAACTAATGAGGAAGCTTACTATGCACCCCTATAGAAAGAACTGATAAAAAGAACACTTGTGGATTGTACATACATAACCTGATTGCGATCTTGTGGAGGGGGGAGGAAAGGGAGGGAGGGAGGGAGAAAAATTTGGAACTCTAAATCTTATGAAAATTAATGTTGAAAACTACCCTTACATGTAAATGGAAAATAAAATAAATGTTTGTTGCTGAAAAAACAAAACAAAACAAAACAAGAAAATCACAACTTTTCTATAGCTTGGTAGATGGCCTTTAAGAGTTGCTGAAGAGGGGCAGCTAGATGGCACAGTGGATAGAGCACTGGCCCTGGAGTCAGGAGGACCTGAGTTCAAATTTGGCCTCAGACACTTAACACTTACTAGCTGTGTGACCCTGGGCAAGTCACTTAACCTCGATTGCCTCACTAAAAAGAAAAAGAAAGAAAAAGAGTTGCTGAAGCATGAGACAGGAGGAGAGACACAGAGACGGAATCATTATCCTGCAGTCAACTTGGTGATGACTGGTTTCAAACTTAGATTGATCCTTCAGGGACAGACATACAGCCTGTCATCAGACCCATAAACAAAGCATTTCCGGACTTCTAACATAAAAAACATTGGCTATTTTTATTATATTCAGTTGACTACTTTTTCCTTTCAAAATGAAAAGTAATAGTGAGGAGCTTCAATCTTTCCCTATTGGAACTGGATAAGTTTAACAAAGAAGAAGAAGGAGGAGGAGGAGGAGCAGGAGGAGCAGGAGAAGTTAAGGAAATGAATAGAATCTTAGATAAGCTAGTTATAATAGATACCTGGAATTGAATGGGAATAGAAATGAATACACCTTTTCCCCAGAAGTACATGGTGGCTTTACAAAAACTGACCATATATCAGGATGTGAAAACTTTATATATAAATGCAGAAAAGCAGAAATCTTAAATGTATACTTTTCAGATCATAAGGTAATAAAATTATATTTAATAAAGAACCATGGAAACACATCTTAAAATTAATTAGAGACTAAATAACCTAATGTTAAATAATGATTTGATTAAAGAAAGACATCATTGAAACAATAAATAACTGTAATAAGGAGGATGCTAAAATGAAACATATCAAAACTTACGGAATACATCAAAAGCTGCATCAGAAGGAAATGTATTCAGAGGGAAATGTTTTTCTCTAAACACTTACATCAGTAATTGACCAATGAATTGGATATACAATTAAAAAAAACTAGAAAAAGAACAAATTAAAAGTCCCTAATTAAACACCAAATTGAAAATCCTAACATTGAATGTAAGAAAACCATTGAATTCATAAATAAAAGTAGAAGTTCGTTCTATGAAAAAACAATAAAATAGATAAAGTATTGGTTTAAAACTATTCATTAATATGATCAAAAATGAGAGAAGAAAATCAAATCATAATATCAAAAATGAAAAGGTTGAATACATCACTAATGAAGAGGAAAATCAAGGGATTTATTAGAAATTATTTTCCCAATTATATGCCAATAAATCTAACAATTTAAGTGAAAGGCAAAAATATTTACAAAAAATATAAACTTCCTAGATTAACAGAAAGGAAATAGAATATTTAAATAAATCTATTTTATACAAAGAAATTAAACAGGCTATAAATGAGCTTCTTAAGAAAAAGAGCATCAGGACCAGATGGATTTACAAGTGAATTCTACCAAATATTTAAAGATTAACTAATTCTGATATTAAATAAATTATTTGGAATAATAGGAAAGGAGTCCTATCAAACTCCTTTTATGAAACAAATATGGTGCTGATACCTAAACCAGAAAAAAGCAAAAACAAGTAAAATTATATGCCAAGTTCATTAATGAATATGGATGCCAAAATTGTATTTAAGTATTTTATTTCCTTTTCTGTTAATCTAGGCAATTATATTTTTGTAAATATTCATCTATTTGGGGACAGCTAGGTGGTGCAGTGGATAGAGCACCAGCCCTGGATTCAGGAGGACCTGAGTTCAAATCTGGCCTCAGACACTTAACACTTACTAGCTGTGTGACCCTAGGCAAGTTACTTAACCCCAATTGCCTAATACAAAAACAAAAACAACAACAACAACAAAAATTCATCTATTTCACTTAGATTGTCAGAATTATTCATATAAAGTTGGGCAAAATAACTCCTAATTATTGCTATAATTTCCTTTTCATTAGTGGTGAATTCACTCTTTTCATTTTTAATACTGGTAATTTAGTTTTCTTCTTTCTTTTTTTTTTAATCAAATTAACCAAAGGTTTATCTATTCTATTGGATTTTTTTTTTTTGTAAAACCAGATCTTAGTTTTATTTATTAGTTCAATAGTTTTCTTACTTTCAATTTTATTAATCTCTCCTTTGGTTTTTAGGATTTCTAATTTGGTGTTTAATTGGAGATTTTTTATTTATTCTTTTTCTAGCTTTTTAAATTGCATGCCCAACTTATTAATCTGCTCTTTCTCAATGGAAAAATTCTAAATAGAATGCTATCCCAAAGACTACAAGAATATATCACAATGATTATACATGGTGCTAAGTGGGATTTATAACAAGAATGTAGAGTTGGTTTAACATGAGGAAAACTATTAACACAATTGGTCATATCAATTACAAAAGTTTTTTTAAAATCATGATTATCCCAATACATGCAGAAAAGCTTTTGACAAAATACAACACTCATTCCTATTAAAAACACTCAAAAGCATAGGTATAAATGGATTTTTTTCCTTAAAATGATAAGAAGCATATCTACCTAAAATCATCAGCAGCATTATTTGTAATGGTGATAAGCTAAAAGCTTTCCCAATAAGATCAGGAATGAAACAGGAATGCCCATTATGACCAATATTATTCAATATTGAATTAGAAAATATAGCAATACTCTTTTTTCAGATGATATGATAGTATATGTGGAAAGCCCTAGAGATTCAACAAAAAATTAATTGAAACAATCAATAATTTTAGTAAGGTAGGATATAAAATAAACCCATATAAATCATAAGCATTTTTATATATCACCAACAAAATCCTGTAAGAAGAGATAGTAAGAGACACTCAATTTAAAATAACTATAGATTGTAAAAAATAACCCATGAATATAACTGCCAAGACTAACTCTGGAACTACATGAACACAATTATAAAACATTTTTACTCAAATAATTTTAGATTTAAATAATTGGAGGAATATTCATTGTTCCTGGGTGGGCAGAGCCAATAAAATAAAAATGCCAATTCTACCTAAATTAATCTCCTTATTCAATGCCATACCAACCAAATTACCCCCCCAAAATTACCTCATTGAGTTAGAAAAAATAATAAAATTCATTTGGAAAAACAAAAGGTCAAGAATTTCAAAGGAATTAAGAAACAAAGTAAAGGAAGGAGGTTTAGCAGTATCAGATTTTAAACTATATCTTAAGGCAATAATTATTAAAACTATCTGGTGGAGCAGCTAGGTGGCGCAGTGGATAAAGCACCGGCCCTGGATTCAGGAGTACCTGAGTTCAAATTCGGCCTCAGACACTTAACACTTACTAGCTGTGTGACCCTGGGCAAGTCACTTAGCCCCAATTGCCTTACCAAAAACAAAACAAAACAAAACAAAACTATCTGGTACTGGTTAAGTAATAGAAAGGTAGATTAGGGTAATAGAGTACACATAATACACAATAGTAAATGTTATAGTAATTTTCTTTTGGGCAAATGTAAAGATTTAAGCTTTTGGGATAATAATATACTATTTGGTAAAAAAAAAATAGGAAAACTGGAAAGTAGTATGGCAAAAACTAGGTATAGACCAATATCTTAGACTATTTACCAACATAAAGTCAAAATGGATACATAACCTGGATATAAAGGGAGATATAAGAAAACTAGAAGACCATGGAACACATTACGTATCAGACTTATAGATGAGAAAATTTTATGAATAAACCAGAAATGGAGAACATTCTTAGATAGAAAATGGATAATTTCAATTACATTTAAAAGGTTTGTACAAATAAAGCCAATTGTGATGTTTAAAATCTATATTGTGTGATCGCCTTAAATTAGAAGATTCAGCACCAGTCTTTGGGCATTAAACATTTATTAAAGCATACAGATATTCACAAGGAGTTCAGAAAGTTAAGAAAAAGCCTATCTAGCCTAGAGTTCCAGCCTGGTTGGGTTCTTCCTCAAGTCCTCCTCCACGAGCCTGCTTTAATCAGGAACTTTCCAGCAAGCTGATTGTGGAAGCTTTTTATAGGTCTGGAACAGAGGCAGTCCTTACAGCTGCTTCAAGGTGATTGGTTGGTGTCATCCAAATCCATTGGCTTTGAAGGTGTTCTCAAATTGAGTTCACAGTCTAGCTTCTGAGAACAATACCTTCTTAAGAGATAGCCAGGTGTGATTACAATCCAATTAACTTGAAGTAGGCTAATCAGTAGTCAATCACTCTCACTTGATTCAATTAGTCTAGATTAATCTCCAGGTGGGTCTTTGAGTATCTGCTGTAATCCCATTATTTCATCACACAATGCAGCCAAGATTAGAAGGAACACAGAAAATTGGGGGAAATTTTTTGGAGATATTTTCTCAGATAAAGGTCTTATACCTCAAATATATGGAGACCTTTCTCAAATTTATAAGAATATTCAATGAAGAAATCAAAACTATATATACTTATATGAAAAACATTCTAAATCATTATTAGCTAGAGAAATGTAGATTAAAACAACTTTGAGATCTTATCTCACAACTATCATATTGGCTAAAATGATAGAATGGGGGAAATAACAAATATTGGAGGGAATGTGGAAAAATTAGGACACTAATACACTGTTGGTGAAACTATGAACTGATTCAACCATTTTGGAGAGCAATCTGGAATTATGCCCAAACAGTTGTTAAAATGTGTATACCCACAGGGCGGCTAGGTGGCGAAGTGGATAAAGCATTAGTCCTGGATTCAGGAGTACCTGAGTTCAAATCTGGCCTCAGACACTTGACACTTACCAGCTGTGTGACCCTAGGCAAGTCACTTAACCCCATTGCCCTGCAAAAAAATAATAAAATAAAATAAAATAAAATGTGTATACCCTTTAACCCAGCAATACTACCACTCGGTCTGCTTCCCAAGATGATAAGGGAAATAACCTATATGTTTTAAAATATTTATAGCAGCTCTCTTTGTGGTAGTAAACAACCATAAATTGAGGGGATGCCCATCAATTGGGGAGTGGCTAAACAAGTTGTGTACATGATTGTGATGGAATATTACTGTTATATAAGAAAAGATGAGCTAGTTGATTTAATTTTTTTCTCTATTTATTAGAATTTTTTACCAAATTATATGTAAAACAAATTTTAACATTGATTTTTTAAACTTTGTGTTCCAAATTCTCTTCCTCCCCCTCCCTCCCCAATCCCCTTAAGAACTCAAACAATTCAATATGTTATACATATGTAGTTATGCAAAACATTTCCACATTAGATTGTGAAAGAAAACAGACAAAAAATTTAGAACAAAAAACTAACAAAAAAATTATGCTTCAATCTGTATTCAGATACCATCAGATTTTTCTCTGTAGATGGATTGCATTTTTCATAAGTCCTTCAGAGTTGTCTTGGATCACTGTATTGCTGAAAATTACTAAGTCATTCACAGCAGATCATCTTACAATACTGCTGTTATTTTGTATACAGTACATTTCACTTTATGTTAGCTCATGTAAGTCATTCCAGGTTTTTTGATAGCACCCTGCTCATCATTTCTTGTAGCACAATAGTATTTCATCATAATCTCATCCCACACTTTGTTCATCCATTCCCCAATTGATGGGCATCTCCCCAATTTCGAATTCAACTTTTTGCTTTTTGTTTTTTCTCTTTTTGGATACCTGCTAGTTGATTTTAGAAAAAAAAAAACATGTTAAGATGAATGAAATAATGAAAAGTGGAGTAGAACACAAAGCACATTGCATACAGTAACAGCAATATTGTTCAAAGAATAATAATGAACAACTAAGTTATTCTGAGTACTATACATACTCAATTCAAGTATAAAGGAGCTATGGGGGGCAGCTAGGTGGTGCAGTGGATAGAGCATCGGCCCTGGAGTCAGGAGTACCTGGGTTCAAATCTGGCCTCAGACACTTAACATTTACTAGCTGTGTGACCCTGGGCAAGTCACTTAACCCAATTGCCTCACTGGAAAAAAAAAAAGGAGCTATGAAGGAAGGTGCTATCCACTTCCAGGGAAAGAACTGGTAAATAGAAGTACATATAGTATGCTTTTAATTTTCGAATAAATCTATGTCAAATTGTGGCTTTTCTAGTGCAGGATGGAGAGGGAGGGAGACAGTTCAGAATTTAAAATGTTACAAAAATAAATTAAAATTTTTAAAATGGAAAGTAAACTGACTTTAGCTATCAAAATTCAGAAGTAAATAAATAAATGGTTAAATGTAGGAAGAGGGGTGAAGGGGTGTAAGGGACCAAGCATTTTTTTTTGCAGAGCAATAAGGATTAAGTGACTTGCCCAAGGTCCTAGAGCTAGTAAGTATCAAGTGTCTGAAGCCAGATTTGAACTCAGGTCCTCCTGAATCCAGGGCCAGTGCTTTATCCACTGCGCCACCTAACTACCCCTGGGACTAAGGATTTGTACAGCATTTATTATGTGCCAGCTGTGTTAAGTGTTTTTTAAATACCTCATATGATACTCACAACAACCCTGGAGATAGGTTCTATTATTAACTCCATTTTACAGATTTTAAAAGTGAAACAAAGATTAAATGACTAGCACAAGGTCACACAACTGGTAAGTGTCTGAGGTCAGTTTTGAACTTGAATCTTCCTGACTCTAGATTTGGCACTGTATTCACTGTTCTACCTACCGAGAGAGAGAGAGAGAGAGAGAGAGAGAGAGAGAGAGAGAGAGAGAGAGAGTGAGAGGGAGGGAAGGAGGGAGAGATGGATCATTTGATCTTTTTCAGGTTTCTTACACCCTACACTCCCTTCCCAGGTACTCTTCAATCTAGTGACACTAGCCTTCTTAATGTTCCTCTCATAAGACACATGAACTCCTGCCTATAGGCATTTTCACTGGCTGTCTTCCATATTGGAATGCTCTCTCTCCTCATCTCTTCCTTTTGACTTTCCCATTGTCCTTCAAGTCTCAGCTAAAATGTTAGCCCAATTCCCCTACTGCTAGTGCCTTCCCTCAGTTGATCATCTCCATTTGCCCTGTGTATATATTGTTTGTACATAGTTCTTCACCAGTATATTGTGAGCTCCTTGGGAGCAGGGATTGTTTTTTTCTTTTTTATCTTCAATGCTTAGCCCAATGGCCAGCACATAATATGTGCTTAATAAATGTATGGTGACTAGATAGCTCTATTTCTTTAGGTCCCAGCATTTCTCTTTCCATATCTAATCTCCCCTCTCTCTCCATCCCACTTTTTTTATTTCCTGCTTTTTCTCAGACTCCTGCCCACTGTCTATATTTATCCCTCCCTGGTTCACACCCTCCAGTGCATGTTGGTGGTGGAATACTTTCTGCTCAGCCTTGCCAAACTCCTGTTAAAAACCTGCCCTGGGCAACACGATCAGCAGCCACTGAATGATCCCATCACTGAGTGATGTGAACATGTTGGGAGGGAGGGCCCCCAAGCTGAGCACGATACCATCAATCTAATCCAGAGACCTATACTTCAAGAAGGAAAATAGAACGACCCAACCACATTAAACAAAATGCATATTTGAAAGCTAAATCTGAAATTGATATCTTTACCCTCAAATAATGTAAGAAGACAGATTCAATTAAAAATATGTCTGTCCAATATTCTGGGCTAAAAAGCAATAAAAAAATCAAATCAATCTTTCAAAAATTCCATAGTCTTATGTGGGTTTCAGCAGAACAGAAGCCCAAAATATATTTTATTGAATTGAGTCCTTAAGGGCTCAACTTGGTAATTTTGAACACTCTGTATCCGCACCTGACAAAATGATGGGGTCATGAGTCACACTATATACCTGTGTTCAACCACAATTCAGGCCTTTTAGATCACTCCAAGGAGAGATTCTGTTTAACTTCTTTGTACCTGGTCAATGATTAGAACTTGTATATCCACCATTTGGGAAAAAGGGGTACCCCCAAAAATTTTGTCTTTGAGGAATGACAATATTAAAGTTGGAAGGATTATGAAATCAAAGGCTTTAGAATAAATGAGACTTTTATTTATAGTCCAACCTACCTCATTTCTTAAAGAACCTGAGAGCCCAGTGAAGGAAGAGACTTACTGAAAGTCAATAGCCAGTTGTTGGTAGAGCTAGGCCTCATACCTACACTCCTGATCTGGCTTTTATTTCCCAAAGCTGGAAAGCATATGGAGTGGGGATTGGGCCCCTTACCCTCCCCCATCAAACAGGAGACCAAGGAAAACCTCCTAAGGCAGGTGAGGCAGAGCTCTGCAATCCATAATCGGTCTGTTGTTTCTATGAATAACCACCTACTCAGTGCTGACTTTGAACTTTGAGGACAATCAAGTCATTAATTCTAAAATGTCACCAGCTAGCTGTTTCAGGGATTGATCATAACTTTTGGCCACGGATGACCTGGCCTGGACCTCAGCTGGTGCCCTACATAAGAAGAAAAGAATCTTCCGTATCCCATTAACAAATCTACTCCTTTACAACAGCACCTCACAAGTTTGTGCTGAGCTACAAGGTCAAAGTACATAATCCACGTTAATACCTCCAGTTCTCAGAAGAAGGGGCCCACCCAGGTTAGATTTTTTCTTATCAAAATTAGCTCTGTGTGTGTCGCTGTCATATATATATATATGTGTATGTATATATATGTGTATATATATATATATGTGTGTATATATATATGTGTGTGTGTGTATATATATATAATACCCATATTATACACACATATATCTATATGTCTATATATCTATATCTATATTTATATCTATATATATCAGGAAACCATGGACATTAGGTTCTCAGTGATCCACTTTTCCCTCCTCCCATCCCCCATAGCATGGTGGATAGAGTACTGGACTTGGAGTCAGGAGTACCTGAATTCAAATTTTGCCTCAGACACTAGTTCTATGAATCTAGGAAAGTCATTTGGCCTGAAACTCATTTTCCTCATCTGCAGAATTGGAGTGGGGGTGGACTTAATGGTTTCCAATGTCTCTTCTAGTTCTAAAACTATGATACTATGTATAACTAAGTGCTTAATAAATGCTTGTTGATTGATTGATTGATTGATTGCATTAGACATCCTTTGCATTGTTGAACCAGAGCTTCCAGAAGGAAGAGACTACATTGGACTGTTTATATTCACATTAGGCACAGTGCTGAATACTTGGCAGAAACACCAGACCTAGAATTCAGAAGAGCTGAATTTCAATCCTGCCTCGGACATTTATTCACTGTCACTCTGGGCAAGTCACTTAATTTCAGTTTCAATTTCCTCATCTGTAAAATGACTGGTTAGACTTACTGGCCTCTGAGGTTCCTTTCACTATTAAATACACAGTCCTAAAAACATTGAAAGGAGCCTTGCATGTACAGCAGAGAGAACAAAGGACCCAGAGGGAGCATGAGGGATGTCTTAAAGGATTTGAAAGTCTGTCATAGTTAGAAGAGGGATATTCAATTTGTTCTATTTGACCCCAGAAGGAAGAACAAGGGATGACAAAGTGGAAGTTGCGGAGAGACTGATTAAAGCTAGATATAAAGAAAAACTTCCAAATAATTTAGTGTTGAACAAAACTGAAAGGGGCTTTCTTGAGAGATAGTCAGGGATATTATAAAGGAGATTTCTGATCATAAAATCTCTTCCAACTCCAAAAGCCTTTGTGTCTAGCTTCTAAATTCTCTCTTATTTACTAATATTCTGTGATTCTGACCCTCCCTAGAAACAGGGACCTGCTCATGTGATTCTTTTTTGCACTATGCTCCTTATGACTTTGTTAGAAGCAGATGATCAGATAATGTTTTTCTATCTTCCAAGGAAAGCACAAAGCTGAGAAAAAAAATAATTCGCTGTTGCTACCCTGAGGAGTAGGTTTATTTCCCTAAAGAAGCCTGAGTGTGATTACAGAGATCAAAATTAGGGTGGGACAACAGAGCGGCTGATAAAGAAGGTGTTCTTCCCCCAAATCTCTTACAAAGCACTCTTCTGTGTACATGCCTAGCACTTCCCCACATCTTCACCAAAATGAGGGGCTGCCTAGTGATAAGAACTCTCCATTTATGCTATCTTGCCATAAAACCAAGTCAAGACCTCCAACTCAACAAAGTTGTCCCTTCAGAGTTTCATAGGATTTAAAGCTAGAAGAGACCTTAGGGATCATCTGACCCAGCCCCATCAGTGAGCAGAGGAAGGATGCCTATGACTGAGGCCCAGAGGTGGAGACTAAAACACTGTGAATTCACGCTAGAGCTGAGCATAAAGTTGAGGTCTCCTGGCTCTTGGTCCAATGTACTGTAATGATTGGAATGACGCCACCTGCTGGAGACTTACTGTAGAAGAGTTCCGCCCATGAAGCGAAGGTCTTTGAGGGCAAGACCAGGAGTCTTTTCCTTGGCGTCAGGAAGTGGCGGGGCTAGTGGGAGGAAGGAGGAAGAGACTAGCGCTCTGCCTGGGGCTCTTTCCTTTGGACTCTGGTGTAGAGTGGAGCTAGAAATGTGCTCTCCCTTTAATAGATAGGAATCTAGGCCTTTCTCTCTCTCTTTACCAAATTCTTATTCTCCTTAATAAATGCCTAAAAGTCTAACTCTTGCTAAAGCTTATAATTTATTGGCGACCACTCATTAGATATTTTAGACGGACTAGCTAGAATTTTAGCCCTTAACAGTACCTTCCACTGATTTATGCTCTTTTCAAACCCTAGAACCTCAGGGGCCCCATATAAACAGCTCAAAGGATGAATGAGTTATAGAATCCCATGCAGAAAGAACTCTTGTAAAGCTCGTTGATTTCTACTTAAACTAGCCTATGTGGAGAGGGCATCCAAATGACCCTGAAGTCTCATGTTTATCTCCTTTCTTTTTCTTAAGCAACACGTTCTTCCCAACCATTTCAGAAAAGGGGATTGAGGGGTAGGGTACAAAGATAGTGGCAATGATTTGGGTCTGTGCGACCTCCAGCTGTATAAGGGACAAAAGACAGAGGGAATAGAGATGGAGGGGGCAAGGAAGGACAGAGACAGAGACAGAGAGACAGAGAGAGGCAGAGAGACAGAGATTACAAGATTGTAGCACTGGCTTTGGGACTAGGTCCTGACATTTACACATTTTACATAATATAGTATTTTCCATTCAGCAGAAATTCCTCTTCCAAGTAGGACCTTGAAGCAGTTTATCATTGTGTGATAACAACCACAACTACACTGCTTTAATGTTTTTTTCCCAATAGAGGCCAGAAACCTTTAGCTGTGCTCATGGCACCAATTAAACACGAGGGCTGGTGTTGCATGTTCCTAAGAAGCTTTTCTCAGAGAGTCATGGATGTCCTAAATTTTTTTTCTCCCTGCATTAGATTCAGTAAAAATTGTAATTAATTTCTCTTTCAGTAAAAGGCAAAGCTATTTTTAAATTGCATGCCTGATTGAATTAACAAAGTGTTAGACAATTAACAGTTCTTTTTATTTTTTTTTCATGTTCTTTAAAATGCAGATTCAATTGACTTTTTTTTATTTCCCATCCTTTTCATGTGTCCTAATTGTTAGCTAAGTAGTGTCAGGGCTGCATGTTATCGACCTAGGCAGGTGTCAGGTTTAATATTATTAAAGATGCAATTACTCCTTTCTCAAGCGCTGCTTGTCAGCTTTGCTCACCAATTTATATATCAATATATTTTTAAGGAAAAATTCTCTGTTGCCATTCCATAATTATCTCCTCTATAGCCTGCCCCTTGTTTCCAAATGTTATTCTTAACCTTACCCTCCCCTTTCAAGTCCTATTGGAGGAAATGGAATGTGACAACCCTATAGCGTCTTGGGCATTTTCTAGGCCATGAGCTAATTTCTGAAAGTCCCAGAGACTGGAACTTCAGATTCATTTTAAATTTTGTGCTCAATGGAATATCTACTTTAAAATAAGGACTTCAGAGTGAAAGAAGAAAGGAAGTGAGGAAGAAAGGAGGCAAGAAAGGGAGTAAGGAAGAGAGGGAAAGAGGAGAGGACAAAGGGAGAAAGGAAGGAAAGAAGGGAGTAAAGAGGAAGGAAAAGAGGAAAGAGGGTAGTATGGAGGAAGAGAGGTAGGGATTGAGAGAAGAGAGGGACAGGGAAGAAGGTAAGTTATACAAATATTAAATATTATTATATGAGTTGTAATAGCACTTATACATATATATCATTATCATCATCATCATTATTATTATTATTATTATTATACCACTTGAGCCTCACAATAGCTGTTCAAGGTGGTGAGAGGATAGGAGCAAATTGTTGTTTTTCCCCCTTCTATAAAATGAGGAAACTTGACATTCAAAGTTTAAGTAATTTGCCCAAGGTCACATGGCCAATAAGAAATTATGTTAGAACCAGAACCCATTGTTGAGTCTACGGCTGTTTCACCATATCCTGTGTCCTTTCTAAAAGCCACAGTGATTAAAAAGATTCTTTACAGCAAATTTCTCTGAAAAAGGATTAATTTCCAAGATATGTATAGAACTGATTTAAATTTATTAGAATAAATAAATAAATAAGTGTATTAGAATAAGAACCATTTTCCAACTGATAAATGGTTAATGGATATGAACAGGAAGTTTCAGAGGAAGAAATCCAAACTAACAATAGTCATAATTTTTAAAAATGCTCCAAATCAAAAATATTTATATAAATATAAAATCACCCTAAGGTTCTGGCTCACATCTATCAGATTGACAAAACTGACAAAAATGGAAAATTATGCTGGACAGTGAAGTGGTGCAGTATATAGAGTACTGGGCAGAGTCAGGAAGACTCTTCTTCCTGAGTTCAAATCTGGCCTGAGACGCTTACTAGCTATATGACCCTGACCAAGTCACTTAACCCTTTTGCCTCAGTTTTCTCATCTATAAAATGAGCTGGAGAAGAAAATGGCAAACTGCTCCAGTATCTTTGCCAAGAAAACCCCAAATGAGGTCACAAAGAGTCAGACATGGCTGAAAAACAACTAAACATAAATGCTAGAGGGACTATGGAAAAACAGGTAAATTAATGTATCATTGGTGGAGTTCTGAACTGATGAGATTATTCTGCAGTGCAACTTGGAACCATGGTAACCCCCAAAAGTTACTATACTATGCCTACACTTTAACCCAAAGATATCACCACTAAATCTAGACCCTAAAGAAATCAAAGGAAGGGGGAAAGAACCCATATGGATTAAAAAAAAAGAAAAGAAAAGAAGAACCTACAGAAGCGCTTTTAGAAATGGCAAAGAACTGAAACTAAGGAATGCCCTTCAGTTAAGGAATGGTTGAACAAATTTATGGTAAATGAATGTGTTTGGAATGCTATTGTGCTACAGGAAATGAAGGGGATAGTTGTTAGAAAAATTTGGGAAAACTTGTATCAACTGATACAGTGTTATCAGAATTATCAGTAAAACAAGTTTATACGACAACATCATAAAGACAAACAACTTTGAAAGACTTAAGAATTCTGATCAATATAATAACCCACCACAATTACAGAAGACTAGTGGTTGAAATGTTATTCACGTTCCTGGCAGACAGGGGATAAACTTAGGGTACATATTTAAGCATACTTTTAAATATATGCCCAACATGGAATTTATTTTATTTGACCATGCTCATTTGGTATAATGGTTCTTTTTCTTTTTAAATGGGGGGGGGGAGGAAGGAAGTGAGGAAAGTGTATTTTTGTTCATTAAAAAATGAAATCAAATGTAAGTAAATAAGTAGATGTTCTGGTGACTGCAAATCATGAAGCAGTCAAATAGGATGCTTGGAATTTATCTGACTCTACCTCTAGTCCCATAACTCCCCCTTAAGAGATTAAAGTAAAACAAATGAGTGTTTTATAAGAAGAAATTTGTGAAATGTCTTGGTCAGCATGAAAAGTACCCCTTTCTTAAAAGGACAGACCTTTCCTGAAAGATCAGTATTAATGACTGTGTGTGCATGCATGTGTACATGCATGTATATGTTTCTGCATGGATGTGTGTAGTTCTATAACCATTCAAGGAAATACTAAGTATGTGTGGGACCAATTTTTAATTGGGGAGTGCTAGCTAAGCGGCTCGCCGCAATATTGGGGCAAGGAAGGAAACCGGCAGCCTCCCTCAAAACAGAACAAGATTTATTTTAGCAAGAATGAAACTTAAAAAACCAAAACACAAACCGGATCAGTAGGATCAAGGGAAAGGAAATAAAATGGGGAAAGGGAAATTATAATACCTGAAAAAAATACCACCGCCCAGGAATCGGCTGAAAATACACAGCAGAATGCCTGTCGCTTTCCAGCTTCCACCTAGAATGCCCAATTTCTCCCCCCCTAACACCTAGAAACACCCCACACAGTCCCAGCCAATGGGATGGCCGCTCTGACAGTCACATGACTGCCCTCACTAGGCTTCCAATCATTATAATGTTGCCAGGCTCATGTAGGCGTCGGCCAGTGGTGATGACGTGAGGTGCCAGAGACCTGGCAAGGGCTACCTTGCGGTTTGCGGAGCCCCAGGCCAGTGCTCGCCCGAGGCATAAAAACCTCAAATAACAATTAATTCTTTACAGTAAAAATCATGTCTGGATTTTTTATATATAGAAGTTCCTCAGCCAGTATAGCAAAAGGAGAATTTAGAACTCAGGCTCATGTGTAGAACATAGCATATATTTTCAGATATTTTCAATGTATTGATTAGTTTTGCTGATTTTCTTTTCTTCCTCTTTCTTTTTATCCTTAAAAAATCTCTTTCATTATATGGACTAGCTCTCTGAAAGGGGATAAGAGGAAAGAAACAGGAAGATGTGATGTAAAATAGGTGATGTAAAATAAGATATTAATAAAATATTACTGAAACAAATTAGAAATTGGAAAAGTGGGCAAAACATGGTGAGTAAATTCTCCTAGATGAAGTTGTCAAGGAAACTAAAGCAAAACTTGAGTGAAATGAGGAAGAGCAAGGGGTCAAGCTGTGAATCTGGAAGAGGATGAGGGGAACCTCAGGAATTGTTGCTCTTCATTTTCTCTTTTTTTTTTTTTCCTAATTGGAGGGGGATCAAGTGGGAGTGATCAACCTAAAAAAAACTTAATGAAATGAGAGGGTTGTTATTTAATCTGGTTACCATGTCCTATAAGCAGCTGAAGAGAATCAGGCTGTATCTTTCTTGTAGCAAAGCATACATTTGTTTCTACTCACCATAGCAGTTCTGATGGACAAACTTCTCTGTTTAATTGTGAAAGCCTTTCACAAGCTGTCTGAGCCTGCGTTGTCAGACCTATTGACTGTTATTCTCCTTCACCCGCACTAGGGTCCAGCCAAATCAGCTTGCTTACTGTTCCTCACGCAAGACATTGAATTGGCCATTTCTGTAGATTAACTGAGGTAGACATGGCAAATGAGTAAATTCCCAACTCATGTCCTTTCTTTGAATCACTAGTTTTCTTCCAAGCACAGATTAAATTCCACTTCCTACATGTTGTCTTTCCTCATTCTCTTAGCTTTCAAAATTACCCTTGCTTTCAAAATTACCTTGCATTTGTTTTATGTATAGGAGGATGTGCTATTTCCCTCCAGTAGAATGTAAGTTCTTTGAAAACAGGGAGTATTTCATTTTTGTCTGTATTTCTGCCACTGAGCACAGTTACTGGAAAATGGTAACTGCTTAATAAGTGGTTGCTTGCTTGATTAATCAACATTTCACATCCACCTACAAATTAGTCAATGAATGACAAAGAAAAGTCAATAGTATAAAGAAGAATATTCCCAGGTATAGAGGTTCCAATGAGATTTTTTTTGTAGGTGTCCAAGGGTTTGGTTAGGGATATAATTGCAGCCAGCATTTTCATTAAGGGAGAAAAAGAGGGAGCAAACAGTAAGGTAATGAAATTTGCAATTGATACTAATTTGGGAGTTGTTGCAAACACCAATAAGGACAAAGAAATTATGCAAAGCAACTGAGAGAGGGATAGAAATATGGGCAAGATATACAATGAGATTCAACTTGGGAAAATGCAGATATACTAGGAAAGTAATCAAAAGCACTTCCAAGAGCATTGAAGAGAGCCTTTTTCCTGCAGATAGTGAAACTCAGACTAGGCCTCAAAGTGGCTCTGACTGAGGATGAGGAGAAAACCAGTGTCATCTTAGGATAAAACCATCAATTATGTGAGTGTGGTTTAAACTAGACCTTTTTAGGAATCTGACTGTTTGACCACCTTTTGCAATATCATTTACCATTAGAGGTCCTTCTGGTAGACTGGAATAAGGAGAGTAATGACTTCTTAGGCCTTTTATTTGACTTCAGCCAGAACTATAAGTGTCAGGAAATAGATTTCAATATGAGTCATGTGACTGGACAGAGAAGGCACTCTATTAACAGGGAAGGAAACCCTTTCTTCAAAACAGATTCATCCCTTGAAAGAGGACATAGCCACAGGCCTTCAGAACTGACAGAAAGTGTTTACCCTGCTATGAGGTTGTTTCAGTTCTCCAAAATAAAACAAGAAACCTCAGAGCTGAATAAGCATAGATCTTAATAGTTGACCTAATCAGAATCAAGCTAGACAAGACACTTAACTTCAGTGCCTGACACAGAGAAAGTGCTTAAATGTTTGTTGACTAACTCTGGGCTCCAGTTTCCTCAAATGTAAAATGAGGGGATTTGACCAGATACCCTTGACCTTTCATCTCTAAATCTACTTTTCTATAAAAGTAATAGGCAGAGGTTTAAGGCACAAATTTTCTGAGGTTGTTTCTTCTTGACATTTCTCTTTTTCCTTCATGTTGAGCTAAGAAGCCTCCCTGGGGGTTTCCTCCTTCTCTTTCTACCTGGCAGACATTCTCTCTCCTTGTCTCATTTATGTTCCAGAAAGGAGAGAACAAAATCTGCTCGTTTGGAGAGCAGAAGAGTGACCAGCAATTTTTTCTTTCCTTCTCATGATTTTTCTCTTTATCTTTTAGACGTTGGGTTGTCTGAGCAGCTTTGTGCCAATATAGGTATCCATTGTTAATTTTCAAAGCATGGATGGCTACTCACACATGGATCTTGATATCATATGGTTACTTACTGTAAATAATTTTGATGAGCTGATCAAATAGAAATCTATAGAATAAAAAGGAATTCTATTTAAAATAACTACAGAATGTATAAAGTATCTAGAAGCCTACTTACCAAGATGCACATAGGAATTACATGACTGTGTCTATAAAACACTATGTGAATACTTAAATAACTGAAGAACAATTCATGACCACGCCAATAAAAATGGCAATATTGCCTAAATTTACAACCCAGTGCCATATTAATCAAACTACCAAAAGGTTACTTTGTAGAACTTGAAAAAATATAACAAAATTCATCTGGAAGCATGAAAGGTCAAAGATCTCAAGGGAATTATTGAAAAAAGTGAAAAGTTCTGGATTTATTACTTACTTCATATGTGTGTATCCCTAAAGACATCAAAACCAGAAAGGACCCATATGAAAAAAAAATATGTATAGACTCAGTCTTTGTTTTAGTAAAGAACAGAAAGCAAAGTGAGTGACTGCCAATTTAGGAATGGCTGATTACATGCATAAGTGTAATAGAATATTATTGCTCTATAAAAATTATGATAAGAGAAGGATTTGGGGAAATATGGGGAGATTTGTATAAACTGAGGTAGTGAACTGAGCAGAACCAAGAGAACAACTTACACAATGACAACAACATTGCAAAGGAAAACAACAGAGAAAGACTTAAGAGCTCTGATTGATGCACTGATCAATCACAACTACAGAAGATTGATGATAAAACATGTTTCCCACTTCTTGGCAGAGAGGTAATGAACTGTAGGTACAGAATGGTACTTACATTTTCAACACAGGTAATGTGTTGATCTGTTATGCTTGATTATTCCTATTGGTTACAAGGGAGGGCTTTTTATTGGGAAGGGGAGATATTTTCCAAGAAAAGAAGAAAAGAGAATGGAATGTTTTTTAAAATACTCAGAAGAAGCAGTTTAGAAGGGAACAAAGAAAAATAGGGCCATATTAGAACTACTATGTTAAATTTAATAATACTTTTTAAAAAGTTCTACATAGTAATGATTCATGATGTCATGCATAACCCTTATTCATGTTTTTGTATATGGAAATATTAGTGTTTATTGCTGTCTAACAAAGTCATAAAAATAAAAAATAAATTTTAAAGAAATAATTTTACCAGATGAGTTCTTTTTTTTCCAACATAACAGATAATGAGAAAGAGCCTGATTTAGTATTTCCCTTGTTTGGCTTGGTTTCTGTCCAACCAGAACCAATACAATGAGCATATATTTAGAAAAGCAAAAGCAGTTCCTGACTTCAGGGAGGTTACATTTAAATGATGGGCTATAACACACAAATAAGTAAATGAATAAATAATGAGCTGGGGAGAAACAGTACTAACCACTAGAAGAATAATGAAAGACTTTCAAAGTACATGTTACATAAGCTGGGTCAAAAAGGAAGCCAGTGATTCTTAGAGCTAAATGGGACAAGGAAATGTATTCCCTGTATAATGGGGAGAGGGGGGCAGCATTTGTTTTCCCCCTCCCCTGATAGTTGATATAATCACAGAAAGTAAGGAGCAGATAACAAAGGTAATGATATTTTAATATGCTTATGAAATATAAATGCTTATATTCTGTTATCTCTTTACAATGTGTGTAAAATTTCTCCATTTGAATTAGAAAAGGAGCTGGCCATTGACCAAGTAAAAATGGCAGACTGTTAAAGATAAGCCTATCAGCCTTGAAATAATTTGAGGAGTCAATACATTTGAGGCAGAAATTAGCTCTGTGGAGTATGACCCCTGGACTTCTTTGAGACTTGGTGCAAGAGAAGTAGAAAATGTTTCTCTTTTCCCCCTTCTTCCACAAATGGGCTATGGATTCTAACAGTGAGGCCATTTACCTAATAGGCAATATCATGTCTAATAGAGAGTAGATGAGATGCACATAGCAAAGAGCAGAGACATACTCTCTATGGAGAAACAGACCAAGAAAGAAGCTACATTCCAAGAAGGAAGGGCTTCCAAAAAGCATAACCTTTCTCAACAGAGAATCAAGTGTGTGGCAACCTAGCCCTGGAAGTTGGAAGCTGATCCAAGAACAGATTAAGAGAATGGCCCAAATGAGTGACCTGTCCAGCAAAGACATTGCACTCAGTGAGAGCAGTGTCAGGATAAAATGAGAAGAGAAAGGACATTGGAACCTGAGGCATAAATTTTCTTGGACACATTATCTCTACCTGTGTTCCTCAGGTGTCCTCTTTTCCCCTGCGCAATGCTTATTTCTGAGAGTGTACACTCCAGATTTATAAGGAAATATTAGGTAACTACAATTTACTTTTATTTTATTATATTTTTATTTCTTGCTTTAAATGTTCTCAAATTACATTCTTAAAAATTTTAACATGATTTAAAAAAATTTTTAAGTTTTAAATTACCTTTTTCTTCCCTCCTGTCCTTCCTCCACTGCTTAAGAAACCAAACTATATACTATTGATTTTACACATGAAGTCATGCAAAACATATTTCCATATCAACCATGTCACAGAAGAAAAAACATGCCAAAAAAAGAAAATGAAAATGAAAAAACTGTCCTTCAATCTGTACTCAGAATTCATCATTTATCTTTCTGGAAGTGGATAACATTTTTCATCATGAATCCTTTGGAATTGTCTTGGATCATTGTATTGACCAGAATAAGTAGCTACCATCCTTGCATTTTAGTAAAATGCCTTTCCTTTGAGCTAATTGTTTCTACTAACTATTAAGCTTACCATTGGGGACTCATGAGGTACAGTTTTGTTGTTGTTGTTGTTGTTGTTTTGGGGGGTTTGGAGAGCAAAATTAGACTTTTATTTTTTAAATTACATGTAAAAGCAAATTTTGACATCAATTTTTTAAAAAAAACTTTGTGTTCCAACTTCTCTACCTCCCTCCCCTCCCACCCCCACCCCAAGAACTCAAACAATTCAACATAAATTATACATGAGTAGTCATGGAAAACAATTCTACTTTATCTAGGTTGTGAGAGAAAACAGATAAAAACAAAACTTCAGATTAAGGAATTGTCAAAAAAAATGTGTTTCACTGCTTTCAGATACCCTCAGTTCTTTCTCTGTAGATGTACTGTAATTTTCATAAGTTCTTCAGTGTTATATTGGATCATTGCCTTGCTGAAAATAACCACGTGCTTCCCAGCAGATCATCTTACACTAATGCTATTATTTTATACACAGTAAATTTCTCTCTGCTTCAGTTCATGTGGGTCTTTCCAGGTTTTTCTGATAGCATCCTGTTCATCATAATTTTTATATAGTACCTTAAACTTGACAGAGAATTTTCTTCACAATAGCCCAGCAGAGTAGGTACCACACATTTTGACATTGTAGTCAATCATCATAACTATTTCCTTCCATCCCATTCCCTTCCAATGATATTTACTCTATTGTCTAACTTATTTTGCCCTAATCCTCCTCAGAAGTGTTTTGCTTTTTACTGCCCCCTCCCCCACTCTACCCTCCCTTCATTTACCCTTCCTTCCTTATCCTCTTCCCCTCCTATTTTCCTGGGGTTAAATAGATTACTCTTTCCAATTGGGTGTGTGTGTTATTCCCTCCTTGAGCCCACTCTGATGAGGTTAAGGCCTTTGAGCTAATTCTGTTTTCTAAATTTTTCTTCCTCCCTCCCTCCTCAACTCTCCCTATGAAATCAAGCAATTCAATATATGTCATACATGTGGTGTTATGCAGAACATCTTCACCTTCCTCAAAAGACTTTTGCTTTTTACAGGATCCCTCCCCCAAACTTCCCTTCCCTCCTTCCCCTCTTCCCCCCATCTCCTTCTCCTTCCACTTTTCCTCAGGGCAAAAATATATTACTATACCCACTTGAGTATGTATGTTATTCCCTCTTTGAGCCAATTCTGATGATAGTGAGGTTCATTCACTCCCCCTCTTCCCCTCCACTCCATATGCTTTTTGTCTTGTTTCCTTCATGTGAGCTACCTCTCCCCATTCCACCTCTCCCTTCCCCCCTCCCCCAGTCTATTCCTCCTACCACTCACCTCCATTTTAAAGATGTCATCATGGGTTAGCTAGGTGGCACAGTGGACAAAGCACCAGCCCTGGGCCCAGGAGGCCCATAGTCCAAATCCGGCCCCAGACACCAGACAACCCACCCTGTTTACTCCATAAAGGAAAAGGATACACAAAAAATAAATGCTTTACAAATACCATCCCTTCATATTCAGTTCAGACCTGTATGCTCTGTGTATTCCTTAATGAAAAAGTTCTTATGAGTTGGAAGTATTATTTTCTCATGTATGACTGTAAACAGTTTAGCCTTTTAATGCCCCTTGTGATTTCTTTTCCCTGTTTACCTTTTTATGATTCTCCAGGGTCTTGCATTTGAAAGTCAAATTTTCTATTCAGTTCAGTTCTTTTCATCACAAACGCCGGAAAGTCCTCTTTTTCATTGAAGTCCCACATTTTCCTCTGAAAGATTATACTCAGTTTTGCTGGGTATGTGATTTTTTGCTGTAGTCCCAGTTCCTTTACCCTCTGGAATATCATATTCCATGCCCTCTGGTCCTTTAATGTAGAAGCTGATAGATCTTGCTTTATCCTTATTAGAGCTCCGCAGTATTTGAATTCCTTTTTTCTAGCTGCTTGCAGTATTTTCTCCTTGACCTAGGAGTTTTGGAATTTGGCTATAATATTCCTGGAGGTTTTCCTTTTGGGATCTCTTTCAGGAGGTGATTGGTGGATTCTTTCCATTTTTATTTTAGTTTCTGCTTCTAGAATATCAGGACAATTTTCCCTCACAATCTCTTGGAGGATGATGTCTAAGCTCTTGTTTTGGTCATGGTTTTCAGGTAGTCCAATGATTTTCAAATTATCTCTCCTGGATTTATTTTCCAGGTCAGTTGTTTTTCCAAGGAGATAATTCACATTGCCCTCTGTTTTTCATTCAATTGGATTTGCTTTACCATGTCTTGGTTTCTCATAAGGTCACTAGCTTCCATTTGTTGAATCCTAATTCTTAGGCAATTTTTTCATCAGCCAGTTTTTTTTATCTACTTTTCTATTTGGCTTTTCTCATGACTCTGCTGCATCACTCTCATTTCTCTTTCCATTCTTTCCTCCCTCTCTCTACATCTTCCTTCTATCTATCCTACTTTCTCTTCAAAGTCCCTTTTGAGAGCTTCTATGGCTTGAGACCAGTTCATATTTTTTTGGAAGCTTTGGATATAGGGGCCCTGAGGTTGATTTCCTCATCTGATGGTGCCCCTTGATCTTCCTTGTCACTGAAGAAGCTTTCTATAGTTCTGAACTTTCTTTGCTTGCTCATCCACCTGGCCTATTCTCTGGTCTGAAGATAACCCATGAGGAACAGTTTTAAGAGTGGGGAGCCCATTGGGTACTCCTTAGAACCTGTATGTATTGGTCACCTGCTTGGGTTGGCCTATGCTATAAAAGTTATGAAAATAGCTATGGGAAGAGATGCTATGCTGACATGGTGGGGGCTCAGAGGCAGGAGATGAAATGTAAAGTCTCGGAGGCAAGAGATGAAATGTCAGGTTTGGAAAGTAGCAAATAAGACTTTTTTCTGGAACAAGGAATGTATGAGGGGGAATAATATACAATGTTTGGAAAGGGAGGCTTTCAATGACTAGCTAAGGCATTTGTATTTTATACTAGAAACAAAAATAGGGAACCAGAGTAGGTGGCCACAGAGCAGTAACATAGTCAGACTTGTGCTTCAGGAAAATTATTGTGGTATCTGTGTACAGGATGGACAGGGATAAATTGGAAAGTTATGGTCCAATTAGAAAGTTGTGGCAATTGTCTAAGCAAGAGGCAATGAAGACCTATATTCGGATAGTGGCTTCATTACTACTGAATACTGCACTAGATAGGTAAATATGGGATATATGTTCTAGATATAAAATGAATGAGACTTGGTAATTGGATTCAATATGGTGGGGGAAGGAGAAAAATTAGGGGTTATTCTGAGGTTCAGAAGAACCTGTGTAACTGGGAGGATGGTGGTGTGAGTGAGATTTCCCCCACCTCTTAAAATACAAGTGATTTAACTATAGTACTAATTGGTTTATAGACTACAAATTAAGACTTAAAATATTTAGATATCTTTGGTAGCTTAAGAGTTAAAATATAGATATTCTTTCCTAACTTGAGTAAGATAGATATTGAAAGGAGCTAAGGGAGCAGCTAGGTGGCGCAGTGGATAGAGCACCTGCCCTGGAGTCAGAAGGACCTGAGTTCAAATCCGGTCTCAGACACTTCACTCTTACTAGCTGTGTGACCCTGGGCAAGTCACTTAATCCCAATTGCCTCACCGTCCCCCCCAAAAAAAAGAAAAAGAAAAGAAAAAGAAAGGAGCTAAGGCAAATGCTAACTTTTCTACTCTACAAGCTTGACCAAATATTCAACTGTTTGACTTACAGTTGGGTTAGGTATAGCCACCAGTCAGCTAAAAGGTTAGATACCTAAAATAGTAACTTCTGCAGAGAGGGAGAGAAGTTAGAGAGCCAAGCTTAACCAATATGGTGGAAAGTCTTGATAGCTAAGAAACAACTCAGGGAAAGATAGGCCAGAAAGGCTATGTCTGAGACAGCAAAGACAAAATTCAGTAGATGGCTTATGTTATGAGCCTGTTACTTAGTAACAGAACTATTTTAAGTAGGACATATAGAATGGCAAGTGATTGCACCTGTGTATGACTGATGGTCTCTTTCTTCCTATTCCATACTTATTGTATTTGCACCCCTTAGATTATGTTAATTTGTGGGAGGAGTCATGGTGTATAAATATCCATGGATCCTGAGCTCAGGGTCTTTTGAGTCCTAGACCTGAGACTGGTTTTATTGTGAGACAGGTTCCCTCTCTCAATAAATCTATTTTCTTTGGCTTGGAGACTTTGTTTTTTTTCTTTGTCTAACATCAGGACTTAGAAATTTTCAGAACAGTCATACCTTCAAGAGAAATAGGAAAGTTTGGAAGAGGAGTTGGTTTAGAAAGATAATGAGATAGTGAGTTCTATTTTGGACATGTTCAGTTTGAGATGCCTATGGGATATCCAGTTATAGATGTACATCTGGCAGTTGGTGATGTGGGATTAGAGCTCAGAGGAGAGATGAGGGCTGGAAATGTAAATTTGGGATTTGTTTGTATAGAAAAGGTAATTGGATACATGAAAGCAGATAAGATCAAGAAGGAGAATATATACAGTGATGAAGGGATTTCAACATTTAATAACTCCTTTATTTTTCATTTTCAACTTATGATACCATAGCATCACATATATATATATATGAGATAATGCAAATTCATTTCCTATATATGTATATATAGGAAATTGCATTATGTGTGAAAAATCAAATCTCATAAATGCCAAAAAAAATGTTTTCAAAAAGTTTTAAAAACCTTGTGACTTTTGTCCCACTCTATAGTTGAAAAAAAAAACAAAGGGAAAGGGAGGGGCAAAATAAAACTTTGAAGTACACTAGCATTAGCATTTTGTGTTAATCAAGCAAAGATAATGAAGAATGGTAAGACAGGTAAGGTAGGAGGACAAATGGAAAAGAACAAAGCCATAAAAAATAAAGGAGTTATTGTTGTATTAGCTATTTTCATAGTTCTACTCACTTCACTCTGCATCAGTTCATACAAGTCTTTATGGTTGTTTTTTCTAAGAAATTGACTTTTATCATTTCTTTATTATTTTCATAAGCCATAATGTATTCATTCATTCCCTAACTGATGGGCATACCCTTAGTTTCCAGTTCTTTGCCACCATGAAAAAGCTGCTATAAATAATTTTATACATACTTATAAAGATTTAAGAACTCTGATAAATGTAATGATCAACAATGGTTCCAGAAGACTAATGATGAAGGCTAACCAGAACTTGACAGAGAGGTGATAGGCTAAATGTGCAGAATGGGACACATATTTTGTGACATGTACAATGTGAGAACTTGTTTTGATCAACTATGCATATTTGTTACAAAGGTTTTTCTTTATTTTCAATGAGGAGTACAAGTGGGGGAGGAAATACATGCTTTTTAGATGAAAATAAAATTTAATTTTTAAAAAAGTATTCAAAAGCAAGTTGTTAAGAGTATCAAGTTTTATTAAAAGATCAAAATGGATAAGGATAGGAAAGACCAACAGATTTAGCAATTGAGAAATTATTGGTAACCCTGGAGGAGTTTCAACTAAATTAGCAAAGAGCTGAGGAGCAGGAAAAGGGAGGAAAGGTAAGAAAGTTAGATGATTTTCCTCTAAGTTTTTGCTATGAAAGGGGGAGAAATAAAGGAATATAACTTGAAAGAATAGTGGAGTCAATTGGAGGGGTTTTTGAAAGATAGATGCATGAATACATTTGTAGACAACAAGAAAAGAACCAGTACATATGGAGAAATGAAACATAAAACAGATGGGGAATTGTAGAAGGGGTAAGCTCTAAGAGATGGTGGGAGGAGATGAGATCAAGGGTGCATATAGATAGGTTGACCTTGCCAGGAAAGACTACTTATCTCTTCATTAGAGGATAGAGCAAGGGAAAAGAGAGTTGTGGAAGGGTTTTGAGATGTGAAGTAGGAGAAAAGAGGAAGCTCACCACAGATAGCTTTTATTTCCTCACTAAAGTAAGAGTCAATGTCTTATGCTGAGAGTGAGGGTGAAGTAGTAGTGTGGAAGGATTGAAGAGAGAGGAGGTTTTGGAACAGCAGCTGTAGGAAAGTAGGATAGGTCAACTGGGGAAGAATAAAAGGATGGAAATACAGCAGTCAGGACCGAGATGAGATTGATAACATGAATTTGTAGTGGACCCAATGAGCTTGATCGTGTGACTCTCTCTAACTCTGTTCAACAGTACTTGTGTAGGAGTAGAGAATATCTATGCTAGGACTAATCCAAGGTCGGAGTTTGGCAAGACATGATCTGGTAAGACCTGACCAAAGAAGATACATTGGAGTTATTACTACCATCTTCTAAATTCAATGCATCTATTATTGAAGTCTACAATCCTGATTTTAGTCTCTCCAATAATAATATTCCTTGATGGTTTGGGTAAATAGATCATAGAGTCATAAATTTAGAACTGAAAAAGACCTTAAAGCCATGCCACATTATACACATAAAGAAATTTATGCCCACAGAAGTGAAGTAGTTATGTCTAGGGTGAAAGATCTAATATTTGAAGAAAAATTTAAAGTCAGGTGTTCTTGATTCCTAGTCCAGCACTCACTCCACTACAGGTGTCAAGACTTCACTGGGGACATTCAGAAATGCCACCAGTCATTAGGTGCCACCAGGTGGCACAGAGAAAAGAAGGATTGAATCAGGAGACCTAGGCTTAAGCCCTAGCTTTGCTAGGGGTTGCATGTATATCCTCTGACATATCACTTCATTAGAATATTTGTTTCTTTATTGTAAAAGAGGGAATTGGACTCTATGGCCTCCATGGCACCTTCCCATTTGGGTCTAAAATTCTGTGACTCTATGGGTTCTAGTTCTAGTTCTCTCAATAACTGGTTGTATAATTGTAGCAAACTACTTCATCTCTATGGGCCTCAGTTTCCTTGTCTGTAATATGAGGTCCAAGAGATAAGATTATCTTTCAGTCGATTTCCATGGACTATTAGTGGAGTAGCTATTATCCACTGACTTCCAAGATATTTTGAACTCAATGAGTTCAGAGCCTGTGTCATAGTCTTTCTTTCCTCTCTAGTGCTTGTCTTATACTAGTGGGACTTCAACATATTAATATATCCTCAAATACCTAACCTTAACAGTGCCTTAATTTATTTCCTGTGACCTATTCCTCTACCAACCTCAGATGATCATACCGTTGATCTTGCCATTGACTCACAAATGTTCCACTTCCATATTATGAACTCTGAAATTCATTTATCTGATCATAATTTGTTGTCAATCCACCTCTCCCTCTGCCTTGCAAATCTCTAATCCAGTTCTTTGTCTTCAACATGTCATCCAATCTCTTCATCTCTCAGTTCTTTCCCAGGTTTCATCTCTGCTCTAGCTATATTCTCCTCCCTTCCACATCTTGTCTCCTTGGTGAATCAGTTCAACTCTGCAATGCCCCATTCTCTTGAATCCCTTTTTCTCTTATCCAGTTATCAATCTTAACTTGGCCTTGGATTTCTTCCACTATCTACTGCATTCACTCCTACTTATCTATTTCTGAATAAAGCTAGAGAAAACACAAAAGTGTGCTGCCTAGTCACCCTACAAATTTATGTTACCCAATTTAACCTGGGCACTCACCACAGCAAGACAATCCTATTAGGCAGCCTTCTGGGTGGCTGAGTGACACAATGGATAGAGATTCAGGTCTGAAGTCAGAAAGACCTCAGCTCAACTCTAGTCTCAGGTGAGCTATCTGACCCTGATCAAGTCACTTCACTATTGTTTGCCTCTGTTTCCTCATCGGGAAAATGAAAGTAATAATAGCACCTATCTCCCAGGGTTGTTGTAGAATCAAAATGATATAATAATATGAGCACTTAGCATAGTATCAGGCACATAATAAGTTCCATATAAATGGTAGCTATTATTAATACACATCCCAATTCACTTCACTATTTCACTAACAATGGTGGCTTTCCCAGACCATTTCATTCTTCCTCAAAACCTCTCATGGCTCACCCTTCCCCTACTCTCTCAGCTTGTCTCATGTATTACTGAAAAAAAATGAGACTTTCCTGAGAGCTCCTTGTCTCCTCTGCTTCTCATCTCATATCATTCAGATGGCCTTCATCACTACCTCCTGCTTCCCTCTTCTTACCAAGGCAAATCCCTCTACAGTCACAAATTATCTCATTCATCCCACTTGCTCCAGTAGATTACTCCAGCTTTAATCTTTACTCTCTATAAATTTCAACTTGTTCCCATCTAGAATCAATTTACACTTGTCATGGCAATCAATTTCCTTCCTTCCTTCCAAACTCCACCTCTTTTTAACTAACTTCCCTATTACTGTCAAAGGCATCATCATCTTCTCAGTCACTCAGGTTTACAATCTAGGTATCATCCTCAAATCTTCACCCTGACTCCCTCATATCAAATTTGCTACCAAATCTTGTTGATTCAAATTTTGAAATGTCTTTTGGATGGGAGGGAATTGTGGGAAGATGGCAGAATAAGGCAGGAAATTACCTGACTCTCCCAAATTCCTCTCACAGATAACTTAAAATACCACCTCAGAGTGAATTTTAGAACAGCAGAAATAAGTAAATCAATTTGACAGAAAAAGGAAATGATAAATGATGGAGAAAGTGAGGGAAATTTGAAACTCTACTGCATTGTTAGTGGAGTTGTGAACTAATCCAACCACTTTGGAGGACAATTTGAAACTTTACCCAAAAGGCTATAAAACTGTGTATACTCTTTGATCCAGCAATGCCACTACTATGTCTGTATCCAAAGAGATCATAAAAAATGAAAAGGGCCCATATTATAGAAAAGTATTTATAGCAGTTCTTTTTGTGGTACCAAAGTATTAGAAATTTAGGGGATGCCCATAAATTGGGGAATTTCTGAACAAGATGCCATAGATGAATGTAATGGAATACTATTTTGCTACAAGAAATGATGAGCAGGTGGATTTCAGAAAAACCTGAAAAGAATTTACATGAACCGATACTGAGTGAAATGAGCAGAACCAGGAGAACATTATACACAATAAAAGCAACATATGAATGATCAATTATGATGCTTAGATCTTTTTAGTAATGGAATGATCCAAAATAATTCCAAAAGACTCATGATAGAAAATGTTCTCCAATATCCAGGAAAATAAATATGATGTCTGAAATAAAGATCAAAGCACAGTATTTTCACTTTTTTGTTTTTTCTTTCTCATGATTTTCCCCTTTTGTTATGATTCTTCATTCACAACATAACTAATGTGGAAAGAATGTTTAACATGATTTTACTATATAACCTATTTCATATTACGTGCTGCTTTAAGGGAGGGGAAGAGAAGGGAGGGAGGGAGGGAACTCAAAATCTTACAAAAATGATGTTGAAAACTATATTTACATGTAATTATAAAAGTAAAATATTATTAAGATAGGGTAAAAGAAAAAAACTACTGATCACTAGCTGAAAGATATTCCCAAATGAAAACTCACAGGAACATTATAGCTAAGTTTCAAAACTCCCAGGTCAAGAATAAAATGTTATGAGCAAGTAGAAAACAACAATTTAATTAGCATGGAACTACAGTCATTATAAGATTTAGCAGCTTTTACATTAAAAAAACCCAAGGATATGGAATATGACATTACAAAGAGCAAAGAATCTATGTTACCAACCAAGAATAACTTTCCCAGCAAAACTGATTATGATCCTTCAAGGGAAAAAAATGGATATTTAATGAGTTAAAGGACTTTTAGAAGTCGTGGGATGAAAAATCAGAACTGAGTTGAGAATTTGACTTACAAAAATCAGGTAGAGAATAGAACACTGTAATCATGAAAAGACTAATTATAAGGGATTTAATAGGTATAAACTATTTACTTTCTTATATGGAAATTATATTTGTAATTCTTAAGAATGTTGTCATTACTAGGTTAGTTCAAAGAATATACATAGATAGGCTTAGGGCTCAGTTGATTATTATGGGATGATCCTAAAAAAAATAAAATTGAGTAGGTAGAGATAAAATAGGAGAAAGTCATCTCATACAAAAGTAGCATGAATAGAAAAAAATTTAACAGTGAGGAGAGTAGGAGGTGGAGGGCAGGTAGTGCAGGAAGCTTATTTGCATTGGAATTGGGTTAAAGAGGAATAACCATACATTTGGTAGGGTATAAAAGTCTCTCTTACAGAGAAAGTAGGACAAAGGAATGTGATAGGATAAGGAAGGGGACTCTTAGAAGGTCGTGTGGATTAGGGAGGGAGTAGTCAGAAGGTAAATTAGACTTCTGTGGAGGGATGAAAGAGACAGAGAGAGAGAAGAAGGTACGAAGAACAGAGACACAGAGAGTGAGAGAGAGAGGATAAACAATGAGGAAAAATTGGATGGAGGAAAATAACAACTAGCAATTATAATTTTGAATGGTAGGACTCAACCATAAAATGGAAATGGATATCCGAATGGATAAAAACCCAGCATATGCTATTTAGAAAGAAACACATTTAAAAATTAGAAACACATAAGTAAAAATAAAGGGCTGAAGTAGAATTTATTATGCTTCAGCTGATATAAAGAAGAGATAAGCAATCATAATATCAGACAAAGTTAAAGATAAAATATATTTTAATTAAAGGAGATAAACATGGAAAATACATTATGTTTAAAGTACCATAGATAATGAAGTAATATCAATACTGAGGATAGCTAGGGGGCAAACTGGATAGAGCACTGTCCTGGAGTCAGGAGGACCTGAGTTCAGATTCAGCCTCAGTAAACTTGACATTACTGGCTGTGCAACCCTGGGCAAGTCACTGAACCCAAACTGCCTAAAACATGCAGGGTCATCTAACTCTGGAGTCATTCCTAATGTATATTGGCTCTGGAGGAGATAGGCAGCTGGTGACTGCATAGCTTGTCTTACTTAAACCTAATTCACTGCCAGTCATGACATCACCTCCCAATTCTATGATTCTCTTCAAGAACAAAAGGCAAACAACAATATCAATACTAAACATGTATGCACTAAATACTATAGCATCCAACATTTTTAAAGCAAAAAGTAAATTAATTACAAGTGGAAATAGATGGCAAAAACTACAATGGTGGGGGACTTAAAACTTTCCTTCTCAGAACTAAATAAATCTAGCCAAAAAATAAAAAAGACATCAAAGAGAGAATAGAATTTTGATAGCTAGATATGATAGACATCTGGAGAGATTGAATGGAAATAGAAGGAATATACCCTTTTCGTGTCACCTTGACAAAAGTGTGGCTATAAATTGCGCATATAAACTTTATAGCCAAATGTAGAAAAGTAGAAATATTAAATATATCCTTTTCAATTAATAAATGCAACAAAAAATTATGTTCAATAACCATCATAGAAACGTGGATTAAAAATTAATTGAAGATATAATAAACCCAATTTTAAAGAATGAGTGGGTTAAAGAAAAAACTCATACTTTGCAAGCCTTAGAATGCTCTCTGTAACAGCTATTATTTTATATTGCTATGGGCAACTGTATGAGGAAACCCAGTTTCCCCCTCCCATTAAGGAGGTGGTGGAGAATGGTACAGAATATTTCATAGGTTGTCAGACATGATGGTTATGCTGTCCATCCTTGATTGGATTTCATTTCATTGTTATAAGAAAGAATTAATTCTATGGGATGGGTATTGGTTTTGGTAAATAACTTGTATAAGAAAAAAATTAATGATAATACTTATAATAAAATAAATGATAAAACATTTAAGTAAAACAAAAATACAAAAAGAAAAAGAAGAAAGCAGTTATAGAATGGAATAAATAATTTCATTAAAGAGTGATAATAATAGAGACACAATGCCAAAACATATGGGATTCAGCAAAAGCAGTAATCAAGAGGAAATTTATTTCTCTAAATGCTTACATCATAAATAAGAGAAGAGCAGATCATGGATTGAATATGTCATTTAAAAAACTGGAAAAATAACAAAATTTAAATTCTCAATTAAAAAACAAATTAAACACCAAATTAGAAATACTAAAAATTAAAGGTGAGAGTCAAAATGTAAGATAACCATTGAATTCATAATAAAAATAGGATTGGTTTTATGCAAAAACAACAAAATAGAAAAAACATTGGTTAATATTTTTTTAAAAAAGAGAAGAGAAACAATCATTAGGTTATCAAAAATGAGTAAGGGTGACTACATCATTGATGAAGATTAATTAAAGCAATTATTATGGCAATATATGCCAAACAAATTAAATAATTAAGTAAAATTGAAGAATATTTAGAAAAATATAAACTGCTATATTGACAGAAGAGGAAAAAGTATATATAAGGAAACCTATTTAAAAAAAAAGAAATTGAACAGGCCATAAATGAGCAAGAAAAAAAGCATCAGGACAGGTGATTTACAAGTGAAGTTCTACCAAAATTTAAAGATCATCCTATTTCAAATATTACATTAATTATTTGAATGGATAGGCAAAGAAGAAGTCCTATCAACTCCTTTTATGAAAGAAATACGGTTCTTATACCTAAAGCAGGAAGAGCAAAAACACAGAAAGAAAAGAATAAGTCAATTTTACTAATGATTATTGATGCAAAATTCCTAAATAAAATACTAGCCAGGAGACGTACACCAACATATTAATCACAAAGATTATACACTGAGACCAGTTGGGTTTATACCATGGAATGCAGGGTTGTTTCAATATAAGGAAATCTATTAACATAATTGATTATATCAAAAACAAAGGGAGGGCAGCTAGGTGATGCAGTGGATAGAACATTGGCCCTGGATTCAGGGGGATCTGAGTTCAAATCCAGTCTCAGACTCTTGACAACTTTACTAGCTATGTGGCCCTGTGGCAAGTCACTTAACCCTCATTGAACCACAAAACAGAACACAAACACAAAAAAAACCAAAAACATTGAAAGCATAGATATAAATGGAGTTTACCTTAAAATGATAGTATCTACATAAAATCATAAGCAAGCATCATCTTTGTGGGGATAAGCTAGAAGCCTTCCCCAATAAATCAAGTGAAACAAGGATACACATTATCACCAATATTTTCAATATTGTACTAGAAATTCTATCAGTAAGAAAAAGAAATTGAAGATATGAGATATGCAATGAGGTAATGAAGCCATCTCTTGCAGAAAATATGATAGTATATTTGGAAAATCCTAGAGATTCGACTAAAACGTAATTGAAACAACAAATTTAACAAAGTAGAAGGAGATAAAATAAACTTACATAAATCATAAGTATTTCTACATATCACCAATAAAACCCTGCAAGGATAGTAAAAAATATTTCTTCTAAAGAAGCATAGATAATATAAAATACCTGGGAGTATACCTGTCACGACAAATCTGGGAACAATGTATTAATTATAAATCAATTTTATACAAATAAAGTCAGATTTAACTATTTGTGAAAATATTTTTCACAAGTAGGTAAAGCCAATATAATAAAAATGACAATCTGACCTAAACTAATCTACTTATTTAGTGCCATTTCAATTCAGTTGCCAAAAAAAATTTATTGTGCTAAAAAGATAATAACAAAATTCATTTGGAAGGACAAAAGGTCAAGAATATCAAAGGACCAAATGGGAAAAAAATGTAATGGAAGGATGTTTAGCAGTAGATCCTAAACTAATATTAAAACTATCTGGTACTAGCTAAGAAAAAATGGTGGATCAGTGGAATAGAGTAGATATACAATAGGAAATGATTATAGTAATCTTGTGTTCAAAGATTTAAGCTTTGGAACGTAGAATTCACTATTTGGTGAAAAAAAATTGTTGAGAAAATTGTAAAGCAGCTATGGCAAAACTAAGTATAGACCAATATCTTACACACATTTGTCAAGATAAAATCAAAATGGTAATATAACCCAAACATAAAGGAAGATAGCATAAGTAAATTAAAAGAACATGGAGGTGGCAGCTAGGTGACCCTGGGCAAGTCACTTAACCCTCATTGCCCCACAAAAAAAACAACAAAAAACCCAAAAAAGAACATGGAATATGTTAGCTATTGTTTGTGGATAGGAGAAGAATTCATGATAAACAGAGATAGAGAGCATTGTGAGATGTAAAATGGTTGATTTAGAAAAACATGGAAAGATTTGCATGAAAAAATGAAATAGAAGTGACCAGAACCAAGAGAACATCATATACAGTAGCAACAACATGGTATCAAATAGTAACTGTGAATGACTAAGCTATTATGAGTAATATACTATTCAAATCAATTACATAGGGCCCATGAAGAAAAATGCTACCTACCTCCAGAGAAAAAACTGATACGTGAAAGTATGTACTATATGGTTTCACATATACATATATGTATATGTATGTATGTGTGTGTGTGTGTGTGTGAAATGTTGGCCTTTTCTAGAATGGGGTTAAGAGGGAGAAAGGGAGACAGCTTAGAATTCAGAATATAGCAAAAAATACATTTTTTAAAATCTCTCTTATATGTCCTTTTCTCTCATCGGACACTGCCATGACAATGATGCAGGTCTTCATCACTTTGTGCCTGGATTATTCCAACCACCTTCTAGTTTTTGTCCCTCAAGTCTCTCTGCATTGAAGTCCATCATCCACTCAGTTCAATTTGACCTTCCCAAAATGCATGTCAACATGTTACTCCCTGCTCCATTCAGTAAATTCCAGTGGTTCCATATTATCTCCAAGATAAAATATAAAAGTTTTTGTATGGATTTTAAAGATCTTTGTAACTTGGCCCCTTTCCACCTTTTTACACCTTACTCCCCAACTCATGCTTGAAAAACACACTCCATCATCCTACTCCAAGGATTTTAACCAACTGCCCCCTGTACCTGTAATTCTTTACTTCTTCATCCCCATCCCCTGACTTCTCTGGTTTTCTTCAAGTCCCAGCTAAAATTTCACCTTCTACAGGAATCCTTTCCCCATCCTCTTTTCTCTATGATTATCTCTTGTACATATCTCATGTGCACACAGTTGTTTGCACGTCGTCTTTTCCATTAGACTGTGGGCTCATTGAGAGGAGGAACTATTTTGGTTTGATTTGGGGTTTTTGAGCTTTCTTTGTATCCCTAGAACTCAGAATTGCACTTGTCACATAATAGTTCTTTAATAAATGCCTGTTGACTTAACTGTCAGTTCTGACATCCTAAAGGGCAAGGGAAAATACCTTCTATTTTTATTTTTCAAAATATTTTTATTCCATTGAATATTTTCCAATTGTAAAAATGTTTTATGACCTTTTGAAAAAAAAATTGTCTCAAATTTCTTTCTTCCTTCAGCCCCTTCCCCCAACCTTAAGAAGGCAAGCAATTTTATTTTTGAATATACATGTGAGGTCATGCAAAACATATGTCCATTTTAGCATGTTGCAAAAGAAAAAAACACAAGCAAAATAAAACACTAAAGATAAAGAATTTTTTAAAATCATACTTCAATATGCATTCAGATTTCATTGATTCGCTCTTGGGAGGTAGCATTTTTCATCATGGGTCTTTGGAATTGTCTGGGATCATTGTCTTGGTCAGAGAAGCTAAGTCTTTCAAAGTTTATCAGTCCTATACATTACTGTTATTTTGTACATGTTTTCCTGGTCTGTTCACTTCACTTTGCAATGAAGTCACATGTCTTCCCAGGTTTTTCTAAAACTATCATACTCAGAATTTATTATAGGGAAAACACCTTTTAAAAACCTGTGAATCAAATTTTCTATACACTTGACAAAGAATAGTAAGCTCCCAAGTAATACTCATTTTGGGGGTGGAGCAATCAGGGTTAAGTGACTTGCCCAGGTCACACAACTAGTCAAGTGTCTGAGGCTGGATTTGAACTCAGGTCCTCCTGGAATCAGGGGATGGTGATTTATCCACTGTGCCACCTAGCTGCCCAAGTAATACTCATGTTACAGAAATACAATGGATCTTTTGAACATCATACAGGCTGACAGTCTTATGCACAAGCTTAGTAGTTCAGTAATCTTTTAGTCTGCTCAACATGAACAGTTATCTAATCAACAAGCATTTTGGAGAAGTTTATTAAATGCAATTTTATTAATGTCATGCTTCAGTGTTTCTTTGTGCTATGGTGGTGAGTCCTGGATTCTTGATGGCTATACCAGCAAGGGATAAGCTCTGCTGTGACTAGCAAAGTTTTGAGATGGACCCAGCCATAGACTGTGTGCAAACTGGCTAAATTCAGAGAGGTTCATTTACCAGAAGGGATACGAAGAAAGGAACTATCAGGCCTCAGCAATTTATGAACTTATCTACTATTACATGGAATAGTTGCATGTTGTAAAAGGGAGTACTCATGTCAATGAAATCAAAGTTCTTTTGAAATATTGTATCATAAAAGGAAGTATTCTGAGCAGATCTTGTGCTAGACACATAAGGGGAGCACAGTCCCTGCCCTTGAAAAAACTAGTAGTCTTGTAGAAAGAAGACAAAACTAATTAGAATGCAAAATAGAATAAGAAAGAGCAATTTGAGAGGATTACGGGACAAAGAAATATGCCTCTAAAGACAATGTCCCGTAGACCAAGGGTTCTTAACTGTGACTCCATGTACTCTCAAGGGATATGTGGGTAGATTTCAGAGTGTCTGTGAACTTGTATGGGGAAAAGTCCACCTTTATTTTTTCTTTCTTTTTCTTTTTTCTTTTTTTCACTTTTATTTTCACTAACCTCTAAGTGAAATTTAACATTTTCTTCAATTATGTAAAATATTCTTTTGAGAAGGTTTGGCTTCACCAGACTTCAAGAGGGTTCATGCCCTAGACAGTTCATTCTTTGACTAGGAACACATTATCATGTCTGCTTTTAGCCTTCCCGTCATAACTAGAGCCTGAAGTTCAACCCAGACCCATGGGAGACTGATGCTATTTAAAAGCAGAGACTGAACTAAAGCATTCTTTGCTCCTGGTCTGGCCACAGGCCAATCCGTCACTCAGCTCATAGAAAAAGTCCTTCATACTGTGCTGGTTAGTAGAGGAAATCATCTGAGCCAATGGCATCAGTTTAATTCCTGATCCTCCAAACAAACATTTCTGAAAGAGCTCTGTTACTGTTGTTCAGGTCCAGTCAATTCAACCCCCATTTATGAAGACCCCTGTGTTGCCCAGCCTTGTAAGGTCATGCTGTAGGGGGAGACTGAGAAAAGGAGAGGACATGGTTCCTTCAGGTTACAAATTCACTGAGAGATGACATAGACAAGGCAAACCATATTTGAAAAAAATGCCAAAATGAATGGTACAATATTACCAACAGTCTAAAAGGAAGAAAGCAAAGCCACAGGACGACAAAGCATCACAGAAGTGGAGAACTAGAAGGGCACTCAGGATATGCCAACTAGTAACAAACCTGAATCTGAACAGGGATCCTCTCTATGGTTGTTCCAACCAGTGGTTATGTACCCTCTAATTGAAGATCTCAAGTAATGGAGGGACCCAACTAACCACTGAGTCATTCCATTCATTTTGGGCAGCTCAAATTATTAGGAGTTTTTCTTTATATCCAGCCTAAATCTGGCTTTTCTGCAACACCCACCCCACCAACACCTTGTTCATAGTCCTGGCCCTTTAGTGCGGAAAAAAAAAAATCTCATCATTTTCTATAATACAATCTTTCAAATATTTAAGATCTCTTTTGCATTGCCTCCCCAAGCTTGTTCTCAAGCTATAACATGTCCAGCTCCTTCAGTAAAGCCTTGTATGTCATGCTTTCTCACCCTCTCTTCAGCCTGAGTCAGGCTCTTTTTGATGTTTTTTGTTTTTTTGTTTTTTTGTCAAGGGCATTCCTAAAATGTGGTGTCCAGAACTGAACACTAAATACTCTCGATACTGTCTATCCAGGGAAGAGCACAATGGGAATATTATGTCTATCTTCTGGACATTATCCTTCTATTTTTTGTCTAAACCTTTGACTTCATTGGCACAGGTAACTCAGTGCAAAAACTTCCTCTACCAAGGCATGTCATCAACTGGTATGCCATTTGCAGCCATAGAGTTGCCAGGGTAATGAAAGTTTGAATGATTTGCCCAGGGTCATCTAGCCAGTATGTGTCAGAGGTTGGCCTTCAATCCATGTCTTTCTTCACTGCAAAATCATTTCTCCACCCATGATGCTATATCACCTTTCTGTTCTTCTATTAATATAGCTTAATTTTAGTTGTGGGGTCTTTTTTGGATGTCATGTTTCATTGTTGGTTTATACTGAGTTTTCCCCTATATCGTTTTCCTTTTAACTAGTGTCTAAGTATGATTCTCCCCACCTTCCTTTCTGTTTTTAGTTGATTTTTGAACCCTTATAAAGACTTGTATGTATTCATAATAATTTTTATCTTATGATGTACCTCTCATAATTTTAGCCTGTGAAGATCTTTTTCAACCTTTCTTCTGTCATCCAGCATGTTAGTTACCCCTTCTAGCTTTGGGCCATCTGAAAATTTGAAGAACAGTCATTTATGACTTCATCCAAATCACTGATAGAAATACAGAGAACAGGTCTAAGGACTTGCCACTAGAGGCTTTCATCTGAGTTGACACTGATCTATCAAATTGAATTCTTTGAGTTTTATCATTTAGCTGTTTCTGAATCCCCTAACTATTCCTTCATCTACTGCACATTTCTCCATCTTGTCTATAAATGTAACTTGAGAAACTTTATCAAAGGTCTTGCTGAATTCCAGGCACACTTTGTTTAAGGCAGTTTCCTGATCTCCCAATGTAGTACATCTGTAACAAAAAGGAAAAGAATTTGTTTGATGTGTTCTTGATGAACCCATACTGATGCTTAATGATCATCATTTCCCTTTCCAATTACCCACAAAACGTCCCTTTAACCCTTTTCCTAGAACTTTGTAAGGAATTAAGCCAAACTCACCAGTATAAATTTGAAAGAAGATGCCTTTTTAAAAATTATTAATTAATTAAAGAATATGCCTTCTTCTTTGGAAAATTGAGACAATGTTTGCTTATACCTAGTTCAGTGTCACCTCTCCTATTTTTCAGGATTTTTCAAAGAACACTGATAGAAACTCAGCAATCTCGCCAGTCAGTTCTTTCACTGCCCTGAGCCTAGTAGCTTGAACTCATTGAACCTTACTATCTCTCCTCTCTTAATTTGTATTTCAGTTCCTTATTAACTTCTTTTTATTCTGAGGCCAAAAAAAGTCATTACTCTTGACTGAGAAATTTCAAAAAATATTTGAGTCAATTAATTCTGACTTCTTTTTTTTCATTCATTATCATCAACACATCCATCCTAAGGAATAGCTCTATACTTCCTTTGATCTTCTCATAACAACATAGCTTAAAAAGTTCTTTTCATTGTCCTTAGCATTCTTTACTAATCATGGCTTATTGTGAGCCTTATTTCTACAGAACTATGCTACTGCTATCTTTATGCTATTTTTTTTATTTTAAATTATCTTCCCTTGTTGCCATCTTCTAATATACTATGTGTTGATAGGCTAAATGATGTGTTTAAGGTCATACAACCAATATTCTTCAGAGCCTGGATGTGAACTCTGGTCTTCCTGCCTTATAGGCCAGCTCTCTATCAGTTATACCACATTACTTCTTATCCTATTTTAGTTTTTTAAATACATTTCCTGAACTCATCCATTTCCTCTTTTTATCTAGAAGGGTATTAGTTTATTCCCACCAAAATAATACTAGCATTTCTCCCTAGATTGATCCCCACCCAAATGTGGTTCATGATATTTCCCTGTTTCAAATCATAGGTTTCCTCTGTGTACATATTTATTGTTTATTGTTCGGTCTTTTCAGTCTGTCTGACTCTTCATGACCCAATTTGGGATTTTCTTGTCAAAGATATTGGAGCAGTTTGCCATTATCTCTTCGCATCTCATTTACAGATGAGAAACTGAAGCAAAATGAGTTAAGTGACTTGTTTGGGGTCACATGCTAGTAAGTATCTGAGGCCAGATTTGAACTCAGGAAGCCGAGTCTTCATGACTTCAGGTCCAGCACTCTATCCACTGTACCACCTAGCTGTCCATCTGTAAGGTATGTTGTGTATGTTTGCATGTATGTATGTAAATATATGCATATATACTGAATATATACAATGACTGATCAGATTAGTTCCTTTTTGAATAAGGTATGTGTCACCAAGCCATATTCAATTCAACCAACATGCATTAAGCACATCTAGTGCTTGAATTTGCACATGTGACTTCCCTTACTCAACCTATTCTAGTGGCTTCCTATTGCCTCTAGAATAAAACCTAAACTTGTCTGGCTGGCCCTAAACTATATTTCCAGTCTTATTGGCATGACTCCTCTTCCCATATTCTCTGTGAGTTCAGTCAAACTGCTTTCTCAGTTCCTTACATTTCCCTGTTCATGCCCTTGCAATGGCCATTCTTAGGCCTGGAATTCACTTCCTCTTTGCCTACCTTCATAGAATCTCCTCTTTCCTCTTTTAATAGCAGCTCAGGCATCAACTCCGCCAAAACTTGTGTCGTATAAGAGAATGTGAGGCTAGTTACTTCAAAAGAAACAAATTTTAGTAGTTAGCCAAATCCTTCATGTCCTACCCTCACCCCATGATTCAGTGAATGTCTGGGAAGATTTACACCTAATTGCTGACTGCACAGGGGGAAAAATCATACCTTTCTGGCCCCACCTAAAACTAAAATGCAGTCATTACTCAAGGATTAATATGCTTTTACTTTCTAAGTCTATTCATGAAATATACTGTTGTTGATGAGAAGTGAAGAGGATCTGAGATTTTAGAGCTAGACAATGATCTCAAGAATAGTTTAATTCAACCAGACATTTACTAGCTTTGTTACTTTGAGCAAATCAAAATTATATCTGCCTCGTTCTCTCAACTGTAAAACATGGAGATAATAATAGCACCATCACATAGACTCTTTCTTACTTAGTAAAGAATTGCCCTGTGCAAGAGGTGGGGTGGAATTGTTAAGAGAGGAGCTCCACGTGAACTGATCCAACCATTCTGGAGAGCAATTTGGAACTATGCCCAAAGGGCTATAAGCTGTGTATATCCTCTTGACCCCAGCAATACCACTATTAGGTCTTTTCCTTAAGAGATCATAAAAAAGGGAAAAGGACCCACGTGTACAAAACTATTTATAGCTGCTCTTTTTGTGTAGCAAGGAATTAGAAATTATGGGGATGCCCATCAATTGGGGAACAGCTGAACAGTTGTGGTACATGAATGTAATGATGGAATCCTAGTTGTGCTATAAGAAACAATCAGCAGGGATCACTAGGTGGCGCAGTGTATAAACACCGGCCCTGGATTCAGGAGGACCTATGTTCAAATTTGACCTCAGACACTTGACACTTACTAGCTGTGTGACCCTGGGCAAGTCACTTAACCCTCATTGCCCTGCAGAAAGAAAGAAGAAAGGGAAAGGAAAGGAAAGAAAGGAAAGGAGAGGAGAGGAGAGGAGAGGAGAGGAGAGGGAGAGAGAGGAGAGGAGGAGGAGAGGAGAGGAGAGGAGAGGAGAGGAGAGGAGAGGAGAGGAGAGGAGAGAGAGGAGAGGAGAGGAGAGGAGAGGAGAGGAAAAGAAAAGAAAAGAAAAGAAAAGAAAGAAAAGAAAAGAAAAGAAAAGAAAAGAAAAGAAAAGAAAATGAAAAGAAAAGAAAAGAAAAGAAAAGAAAAGAAAGAAAGTAAAGAAAAAGAAATAATGAGCAGGTGGATTTCAGAGAAACCTGGAAGGACTTACTGAACTGATGCTGAGTGAGTTGAGCAGAACCAGGAGAAACATTGTACAACAATATCAAAAACATTATATTTTGAGCAACTGTGATAGACTTGACTCTGTCTCAGCAATACAATGGTCCAAAATAATCCCAAAGTACCTCATGATGGAAAATGCTCTCCAAATTCAGAAAAAAAAGAACTCTGGAATCTAGATGCAGATTGAACTATAGTATATCTACTTTTTTGTTTTGTTTTGTTTTGGTTTTGAGGGTTTTCCATTTGTTCTGGTTCTTCTTTCACAACATGACTAATACATAAATATGCTTAATGTGGTTGCTACTATATAACCTATATCAGATTGCTTGCTGTCTTGGGGAAAGGGGGAGGGAGGGGAGGGAAAGGAGAAAAATTTGGAGCTAGAAATCTTAATAAAAAACAAATGTGAAAACTATCTATACATGTAAATAGAAATAATTAAAAATTAAATTAAAAAAAAAAAAGAAATCCACTTGAAATAAAGATTCATATAGGTTAAAATTTAAAAAGAGAGAGAGGAGCTCCACTATGGAAAAAGCTGACATGGGAGGATCTGGCTATCTCCATCACATCCCTATTCTCAGCTTACTACAGCTAAGAGATTTTTAGAGAACTTCCCTTGGATGAGTTCTAGGATTCTATTTCTTGGTTGAGAAGAATTACCTACTTCTGATGGGAAAGCTCCTTTTGCTCTGTATGTCTTGTTATATTCTGCTATATGTATACTTTCTCTGATTTCTATTTTTCTATCATAAATGACTTTGCTGATTGCTATGTGTATCTTTGTGGAATTGGTATTTGGTGGGAAAAGAGTCAACCTGGATATAGAGTCTGGGGTCCCTTCCACACCCCTTTCCCATTAAGATCACAATTTTATCTTGAACCTAAAAACCACATCCTCTAAAGTAATAATATTTCAGGGAACATATAGATATAATCTTACCCCAGTACCTCATCTCTCTTAGAAGAGCAGAGTGGTCAAGCATGTACCTCCCTTTCTGACAAAAATTAAAGTCTGCCTTAGAGAAAGGTGTGGGAAAAAGACTAAAGAAGTCAATCTTCTTCCTCCCTTCAAGACACACAGCAACACTCCTCTGATACATATGGAGACAACCCTTGCTACAAAAGTATATATTAATTTGAACATGATAGCACCAACACTGCCCTGTTTGATTTTATCCTCTTTTGAATTTCCTTTTGCTCTTTTCTGGGAGTTTCTGAGAGCTCTTCTGAGAGTAATTTTTAAATGACTCATTGACAGTTTTTTATATCCCAACAACTACTCTCTTCTTCCCCCAAACACTAGCCTTCCCAAGAAAACCAACCTATTTATAGCCATATTTTAAAAATACTCCATATTACTAATAATTAGAGAAATTCAAATAAGAGCAGCTCTGAGATTCTACTTCTCACCCATCAGATTAGAAAAGTTGACAAAAGTGAAAAATGAAAAATGTTGGCAAGGTTATGGAAAAAACAGGTACATTGATACACTGTTTGTTGGTGATGCTATGCGTTGTGTAGGTGCCAGGAAGAACAGACTGGCCAAGAAAGAGAATTGGACCAGTAGAGGATTCTCAACTCAAAAAATCAAAGAATTCCCAAATGAACAGTACACAAGATTTACATAGATTTTAAGGAGTAAGAAATGGGGAATGGAACAAAAGCTGGTCTATGAAGATCCTTTTGGGGGCTTAAGGCTGATCTGACACAATAACCCTTTCACTCAGTTTGGGGGGTTAGGAGTTTCTGCATAATAGAATTCAGGGGGTTAGGCTATTTCTCAGAACAGGTTGCACAAGAGTATACCATGGCATGTCCTATTTTGCATGGCAAGCATTAATTGGATAGTGCAAACATATATGTAGTAGCTCTGAATCCACAACTGGTACAGTCATTCTGGAAAGAAATTTGTAACTATGCCCCCCAAACTTTATCAAACTGAGCCTACCCTTTGATACAGTAGAACTACTATTACGTCTGTACCTCAAGAAGATTTTTAAAAAGAGAAAATGCCCCACTATATACAAAAAATATTTGTAGCAGCTCTTTTTTTGTGGTGACAAAGAATCAGAAACCAAAGGGGTACCTAATAATAGGGGAATGCTTAGACAAATTATGCTATGTGAATGTAATTTAATATTATTATCATGCTATAAAAATTGGTGACAGTATTTCAGAGAAACCTCGAATAATTGCACGAACTGATACAAACTGAAGTGAAAAAAATTAGAAAGAACAATTACTCTATAACATCAACATTGTTAGAAGAAAAGAACAAGGACAACTCAAGGAAGAAGGAAGAATCGTAATTCAAGAAGATCAATGATAAAGAATGCTACCTATTTTCTGACTGGGAAGTGATGACCACAAATGCAGAATTAGACATGTTTTTGGACATGGTCAATGTTAGAATTTATTTTACTCAGTAAAGCTAATTTTGACAAATGTTTTGTTTTGTTTTATTTTTCCAGTGGGAAGTAGGAGGAAGTTGGAGGGAGAAGAAATAAGTCCTTGATAATTGAAAAATAAAATTTTAAAAAACCTACCTCTCCCCCAAAATAAAAGATATCCTTTATAACAAATAGAATCAAGCAAAACAAATTCACATATTGTCAGTTTGAAAATACATGTCTCATTTTGTGCCCACAGTAAAGAAGTGAGAAATGTGCTTCATCATAAGTCTTCTGATTCATCATTGCATCATTACATTAGAGTAGCAGCTGGAAAGCTAGGTGGTGCAGTGGATAGAGCACTGGCCCTGAAGTTGGGAGGATCTGTGTTCAAATCCCACCTCAGACACTTAATAGCTGTATGACCCTGAGCAAGTCACTTAACCCCAATTGCCTTAAACTTCTGCGGCCATCTCCAGTCATCCTGATATATATCTTGCCACTGGACCCAGATGGCTTTGGAGGAGAGAGTGAGGCTGGTGACCTTGCACGGTCCTCCCTCACTTGAAATTTAATTCGCTGCTAGTCATGACATCATCCAGATGTCATCTTCCTCTTAGAGAATGAAGAACAAACAACAAAAAGAGTACCAGCCTTCTCACTTTGCCTCCATCATTTTCTGTTTTTATCATCTCTGTCAGTTTGATAGGTGTGAGATGGCATCTCAGAGTTGTTTCAACTTACATTTTTATTCTAATTTGTAGCATTTCTAATATAGTTTGGATAGTTTTCATTTCTTTTTCTTTTTAGAACTTCCTTGTTATATTATTTAATCACCTACTGTACATTTGGGAACATTATTCCTGCTCTTATATATTTTATCAACTCATATATCATTGATATTAGTCCTTTATCTGAGCAATGTGCTACAAAAATTTTTCCCAGTTCATTGTTTCCTTTAAAATTCTAATTGCACCGATTTTGATTTACAATTTTTCAATTTAATGTACTCAAAACTGTACTTTTAGCTTTTAAGTTCATCTCTGCTCCTTATTTTGTCAAGAAGAGTCCCCTTTTCCACAAGTTAAAATGTTATCCTTTCTCTTCTCTTTTTAAAAATTCTGTCTTTATGATCCACCACCTCTCTTTCCCTGCCCCCTGTTGTTTCCCTGTTGAATGTAAAGTACGTTCTAGAATTCAACACTCCAGGTTCCAGTTTGGATAATAGTAATAAGGTTTATAAAATGTTAACTCCCAGTACCTTTCATGTTTATATACTTTTCTTGTGCATTCAATTATAGAAATCATTAAATTCCTTGCCCTTCTTCCCCATTTCATTTTTCTAATGAATTCTTCCCCCTCCCCTCTCCTTTTTCCTTTTTTAAAGCCAACAAAATTGAATAAGACTACACCAGGCCTTGTATTCTCTTTTCTCAGCTCCCCCCTAGATCCTTGAAGACTAGAGTTCTGAAGAAATACTTATCTCTCTATTAGATGCAAATGTATTGTTATCCTTTAGCGCCAACCAATTGCTCAAATATATTTCCATCTGTGATAGGTGACTCCACTTGCTTTCCTCTCACTCTCTCCTTAAACCCTTCACAATTTGGTTTCTGACCTCATCATTCCTCCAAAACTGCTCTCTCCAAAAGTTACCAGTGATCTCTTGGATGCCCAAACCAATGACCTTTTCTCAATCCTTATTATCCTTAACCTATTTCCAGCCTCTGGCATTTTTGATCACTGGATCTTCATCTTGATATTCTCTTTAGGATACTACACTTTCCTGGTTCTCCTCCTACTCACCTTCTTGTAGAAGATGGAATTTCATTTGGGACTTAAAGGAAGACAACTCTTTCTTAGTCTCTTTTGTTGACTCCTTATCACATCTTCCAACCACAGGTGTCACAGGGGTCTGTTCTGGACCTTCTTTTTCTTCTTCCTATATACTATTTCACTTGGTGATCTCATACATTCCCATGATTTAATTACCATCTCTATGCTTATGATTCTTAAATATGTCTAACTTGCCCTAATCTCTCCGCAAACATTCAATCTCACATCTCCATCTGCCTTTCAGATATTTCAAACTAAATGTCTGGTAGACATATGAAACTCAAATATATCCAAAACTGACTCATTATCATTCCCCAAGCCTCCCCCCCACATTCCCACTCCTACCTTCCCTATTACTGTAGAGGGCAACACCATTCTCATAGTCCTTCAGGCTCCCAACATAAGAGTCATTCAATATTCCTCACTATCTCTCATTCTGCTCCCCATATGCAATCTGTTGAAATGCTTGTGATTTTACCTTTGTATAGCTATTGAATATAGCCCTCCTCTCATCTCTGACACTGACACCACTCTGGGTACGAGTCCTCATATGGCAGCATTCTGGTGATCTGCCTCAAGTCTTTTCCCTCTCAGATCTATCCTACATTCTGCCATGAAAATGATTTTCATAAACACTATGAGTTCCTGGAGGGTAAGAACTCTCATTCACCTTCATTTTGTATCCCCAGGTATAGCACATGTATCCTTGGATTTAGTGACACTGGCCTCCTCACTGTTCAACACACATGACACCTCTCCACTTCAGGCATTTTCTCTGGCTGTCTCCCACATCTGAAATACTCTTCCTCCTCATCTCAGTCTATGGATTTCCCTGTCTTCTTTTAAGTCCCAACTAAAATTCCGTCTTCTACAGGAAGTCTTTCTTAATCCTTCTTAATTCTAATGACTTCCTTTAGATAATTATTTCCTTTTTATCCTATATGGAGCTTGTTTGTAGGTATTTGTCTGCTATTTCCACATTCGACTCTGAGCTCCTGGAGGGTAAGAACTCTCATTTCCCCTCATATTTGTATCCCCAGGCTTAGTACAGTGTCTGGAATATAGTAGGTACTTAATAATGTTTATTGATTGACCTTTCTTGCTTAATTTTTAAATTATCTCTTTTGACCTATTTTCCAAGTCAATTATTTTTGATGGCAGATACCTTACATGCTATTCCAATTTTTTAGTCTTTTGATTTTTTCTGAATATTTCTTCTTGTCGAATGGAGTCAAATTCTATTTTTCAGGGAATCCACTACTTAAAAGTTTTTCCATCTTATGTTCCAAGATATTTGGTCTCCTTACAATTTTTTTTTCTTCTGGAGGTCTTTTTTATTCATTTTTCATCTCTTGCTTTATATCAGCCACTCTTAAAATCCTTTCAGCCAAACCATTATTTTTTCTGAGATTCTGATTGTATTGTTGTATGGACCTACTTGTATTTGTTGTATAGACCTACTTGGGGTCTATTTGTACTTGTGAAGTTTACCTCTTGGGCATCTCTTAATCCATAGCCTTTCTCCATTGTGTTGTATATTTCATTTGTTTGCTTATTTTTTCAGCCTCTACTATTTGGTTGGAATTTTGTGCTGTCAGTTCCTACCACCTCCCACACTCTTGGATAGGGGTGGGGAAGATTTGTTTTGTCCTCTCTCTTCTGTAATTTAGATACTGGTGCTCCTGCAGTTCTGGATGGGATAGGTGGGAGCAGGACCCATCCTTTGCTTCAGTTTTTAGCTTCAGCCTCCTCTGATGGTGACCCAATGTAAACATTGGCCATTGCCTATCTCCTTTTCCTTCTTGGACAATCCTCAGACATTAAGTTGATTTCATTTTATGATAGATTCCAGTGGAAGTTGAAAATGTTGCTAGTCTCAGGCCTCCTACAAACCAGTCCAGCACATAGGCCTAGATATTGAGTTGACCTTATCTGTGAACATGACTCCAAATGTTTGTCCCAAGACATGCACCTTCCTCCTTAAATTGTATGCTGTCTGGGGAAGCTAGGTGGCGCAGTGGATAGAGCATTAGCCCTGGAGTCAGGAGTACCTGAGTTCAAATCTGGCTTCAGACACTTAACACTTACTAGCTGTGTGACCCTGGGCAAGTCACTTAACCCCAAATGCCTCACTAAAAAAAAAAAAATGTCTGCTGTCCAGTGAGAGCTTGCTCTACTCCCTATTTCTGTTTGGACAGGTCAGGACCAGTATTCCCCTGGTTTTAGGTCCTAATTACTGGAGTTTGTGCTAGCTTCAACCTGCCTTGTTGTGTTCCCATTCAGAGCTAAGTTCAGTCTCCTCTTTATCCTGGTGCTGTCACTTAGAAGGACCATAAGCTATACTAGATTTGGCTGGGTTCAAGCCCTTCTGCTATGTTCCTCACCCAGAGTTCCCACAAACTACAGGTCACTTACAGCTCATATCAGTTTCCACCTCTCCTGGCATGAGTCTTTTCTTTTCTTTTTTCTTTTCTTTTTTTTTTGCGGGGCAATTGGGGTTAAGTGACTTGCCCAGGGTCACACAGCTAGTAAGTGTTAAGTGTCTGAGGTCGGATTTGAACTCAGGTCCTCCTGAATCCAAGGCCGGTGGTCCATCCACTGCGCCATCTAGCTGCCCCCATGAGTCTTTTCTTAGTGCCCACAGGCTTCTGGCTATCTTCTTACTCAGTCCAGGACTAGAAGGGGGAGTTTACTGATGTTTCTTTTTGATGTTCTTAATTTATCTGATGCCCTTTTAGATCATTGCCAAAATGTATGTGGGACAGTGGTACTTCTCTATGACCTTTCACATTGCCATCTTAATTGAAAGTCAAAATGTCTAGACTAGTCTCTAATTCTTTTTTTTTCCCAGAAGGGTCCTCAGAAGAGAAAAGTAGGTATAGAGAGTGATGAGCTAGTTAAGAAAATGGAATGTGAGAATGGGATTTGGATTTGGGAGAATAAATATATTACTCCAAGTACCCATGGGTTCTCTAGTATGGGTGTTCCCTTCACCTTACTTGCTATGTTTTAGAGAATATAATCATATAGATTAGAGAATAATAAATCACATAATGATTTTTATTTGAATGTTTCATACTGTACAGATTCAATCCAAAGAAATAGCATGAAATAATGGGGGGGGGGATAATTCAATCTGGTGTCCAAAGGATTGGATTGAAATCCTTACACTTCTACTTCCCATATATATGACCTTGGACATGTCAATTTTCCTTTCTGAACCTCAGTTTCCTCATATGTTAAAAGGGAAATTGAACTCTGTCAGTTCTATATCACATGACTTAGGAATTAAAATCATGTTCCATATCCAATACATGTAACAAAGGATAGTAAAGTGGCTCACTTTCTATTTCTTTCTCTCCTACTCCATCCATCCTTCTTGCACACAGCAAACTGGCCCACAAAAAACTTATGGGGGCAACAGTAATTAATTGGGCCAGTTCCATCACGTGAGCATCACCTGGGAACTTCTACTCTGATGTAGGAGAAACAGTGCACATTCTTGAGCATTTTGTAGTCTGATGGGAGAGTGAATGAATGAATGAATGAAACCATTTATTAATTATTTGCTTATACATATACTGTACTAAGTGCTGGTGATGCAAATAGGAAAGCAATACAGTTCCTGCCCTCAAGGAGCTCTGTAGACAGAGACAATGTACACAGATGGTTTCAGCAGCAAGTCAAATGGAAAAGATTCATGGTCTTTAGGGGGCAGTGGCAAAGCAAATGGCAATTCATCTTCTACTGTAATGTCACTTCTATTGACAAACCCACATCTGTTTCTGATGTTGACCAATTTGACAGTGCCAAAGACTTTGGTAAGAATAACTTTCTTTTCTGGGTCTTCAGTAGCTGTAGTTGCTGAAGATGCAGGGGCTGCAATACCCTTAGAGCCAGTTTCCAACTTGCTTCTCCACAGGGGTTGCTTCCCAGAATAATGATGGTTATAAAGGTTGAGTTGAAAACAAGGTCAGGGGAATTCTGGTATTCCCAAGGCTCTTGGGCTTACATGCCTTTCAGTGGCAATTGGTCAGCAGTTGGTGTTAGAGCTAGTGAGGAAAGTAGACCCTTTCTCTATAATGATTATCCTTAATTATGGATTTAGAGCCTGGGCTAGAATGAGGGTCAGTGGTCTGGGGGATGTTGCTATTCCTATCTCTTGGGTTCAAGATCCTGGGATATCTCACTGGGGTCAGAGGGGAAGTGGTAGACAAGGTAGTATTGGTTTGTATTTCCTGGCACATGCTGCCTCTTGTCTCTTAGGGTTTATAGCTGCTTTAGATATGCTGATCTGCATGTCCCACAGGTGGCCACTGGCCAAAAGTTGGGGATGACTAGCCCCTTCTCTGTAGGAGTTGTTTCCCTGCCCAATGACTTAAAGAGGTGGTAGTACTTGAAAAATGTCACCCCCACAATCAGGAAATCTTAATCTATTAGAGATACAGAGAACACCATGTGACAGTAACCACATAAAAGTAACTAAAAACACCAAAAGAAAAACAAGCAGTTAGTTATACAAATATTATAGTGACAATTCATTAGAAAAGTTCTGAAAATCTTCAAAACAAAGAAAAAACAACAGCCAAAATGAAGTGGTATGATTCTGGTAAAATTTCCCCAAAGATTGCTTTTACGATGATATTTTAAGTTTTTTTTGTTCCCTATCTCTGACAAAAGTTCAAGATGACCTGCTCTGTGTGTCTTTGAAAGTCTCCAGCTCCAGAACATGTATTAACAGCCTTATACAAACACAGACAGGCCCGGCCAAGACATCATTCATTAAATTTGTTCATTCATTCATCCATCCATCCATACATTCATTAAGTGGATAGACTGCTGCATCTGGAGTCTGAAAGATCTGAGTTAAAATCTAGTCACTGGGCAAGTCACTTAATCTCTCTTTCCCCCAGTTTATCTGTAAAATGGGGACAATAATAGCACCTACCTCCCAAAATTGTTGGGAGGATAAATAGAGATAATATGTGTGAAGAGCTTTGCCCTTAGCAAACTTAATAAATACTTGCTATTATTCATTCATTTCATTATTTGTTCATTCATTCATTCATTCATTCATAAACACCATCTTGCCCTAAAGGAGCTTGTATTCTATTGGTGGAAGAGGAGGGAATGGGGAGGAAGCAACATGTGTACAGAAAAACAAGTACAAAATATGTTGAGTAATACAGGGGTAGAATAGGGCCCTAATGACTGAGGAAGCAGGAAAGGTCTCTTCATCTCACTGCCTCTAGCACAATGTGTAGGAGATGATAAAGCCTTGTTTTTGAGAAAAGGAGCTCTGATTAAGTAGCTGAAGAGAAGGACTAAGGCCTCTGGCTACATCCTCTGTCTCACTCCCATCTTCAATGTTCCAAACAACAGCCTGGCATCTCTCCCTCACTCCCTGCCCTCAAGGCCACACTGCCTCATCCTTCCAGGGCACACCTGGATGGGGGTGATCCCTCACTTCCCAGAACACCTGGACTTGCTGGTGAGACTTGCAATACCATAAAGTAGGTTAATTTGTATCAGAGAGCCAGAAATGACAACCTGCAAGTATGATTTCTTAAAATTGCTGCTTCCTTTATTACCAACCAGGGCGCTGATAAGTTTAACCTTTTTTTCAACTGCTAAATTGCCAATCATCTGGAAACACGCTGCAGTTTGTCCATTACATAAAGGAAACTGTTAGTCTAATTTAAAACAATATTGACCTTTTCTTCTTGCCCTTTCCGTTTTGACTAAATTGCAGGGTACATTTTTGAAACGCGCCTTTCATCTGTACTGTGCCAAGTGACCCTATTTTAGCACAGTTTCCAACCTTTCCTTTCTGTCTTCAAGTTTAATTAATGAGTTTTTTCATTGCTCATGGACATAAGGAAAGGATGTATTTGAATTACCTTTTTTTTCCCGGTCATCCATCCCTGCCTGCAAGGGTCCTTTCTTCAGTGAAGGGAGTTAAGAGGGCTTTCAAGGGCCCCCATTGTCTGTTCCATCCATTACTGCAGAAATACCTTCAGGGAAATCCTGGGCTACTTTCTGCACATCCTTGTAAATTTTTGCCTTTAACAGAGGACCACAGATTTAGGACTATCAGAGACCTCCAAGGATATCCAGTCAAACAACCTCATTTTATAGTGTCAGAGAAGAAGATATTAGCTTAAGGTCACACAGTCAGACAATGGCAAAGCTTGGATCTGGTAACCAGATTTCCTCTCTGTAGTTCTTCCTATCCCTTTCTTTGTGTGACACAATATTTTCATCTCTAACTCCTCCAAAAACACTTGACAGAAGAGTCCTATTTTTTGACTTGTAGGGACAAAAAGAGCACTGGAATTTTCAAGTATGAGGATCAGGTTTCACTTTAGCTATACCATGTCCTACATGTTTGAGAGGTCATTTAACATCTCTGCTTCTCAGTTTCCCCCATCTGTAAAATGTGGGGCTTGGATGAGATGATCTCTAACATTCTTTATTTTTTGTGAAGCAATTGGGGTTAAGTGACTTGCCCAGGGTCACACAGCTACTAAGTGTCAAGTGTCTGAGGTCGGATTTGAACTCAGGTCCTCCTGACTCCAGGGCCGGTGCTCTATCCACTGCGCCACCTAGCTGCCCCAATGATTTAGTTTTAAGAATGTTAGAGATCAGGGCAGCTAGGTGGCGCAGTGGATAGAGCACCGGCCCTGGAGTCAGGAGGACCTGAGTTCAAATCCGACCTCAGACACTTGACACTTAGTAGCTGTGTGACCCTGGGCAAGTCACTTAACCCCAATTGCCTCACTTAAAAAACAAAACAAAACAAAACAAAAAACTAAATCATTGGGGCAGCTAGGTGGCACAGTGGATAAAGCACCGGCCCTGGATTCAGGAGGACCTGAGTTCAAATCCGGACTCAGATAATTGACACTTAGCTGTGTGACCCTGGGCAAATCACTTAACCCTCATTGCCCCACCAAAACAAAACCAAACAAAACAGAAACCCACCTAAATTTATGATTCTTCAATAAAGAAGCGAATCTTTAATGATGAGGATACAATAACTCAGGCTTTCCTTGCACTGAGGATAATTATCCACTATTACCATAGTGTGGAAGATGTAATATTTCTAGCCAGTCCCATCATGTAAGATCAGCTCACATTTCAGGTCCTGTTCAAACTGTCCATCCTGGACATCTCCTCACCAACATTCTTCCACTGCATTGCCACACCATGTTGTTCAGTCATCTCAGTCATTTGCAACTCTCCATGACCCCATTTGGAGTTTTCTTGCCAAAGATACTGGAGTGTTTTGCCATTTCCTTTTCCAGCTCATTTTACCCATAAGGAAACTGAGGCAAACAGGGTTAAGTGACTTGTACAAGGTTACACAGCTAGTAAATATTTCAGGTTGAATTTGAACTGAGGTCTTCCTGACTCCAGGCCCAATGCTCTATCACACTGTCCCACCTAGCTGCACGAACTGGCACATAGAAAATGCTTGATAAATGCTTCTTATTCATTCATTCATTCATTCACTCACTCACTCACTCACTCACTCACTCAATAACTCATTTATTCACTGTGGCCTCCAAAGCTGGAAGGAGGTAGAAAGCATAATGATATAGTGATGAGCACTAAACTTAAGAGTCAGGAGACCTGGCCTCAGATCCTAGATTGACATTTTCTATGACCATGAAAAGTTTATTTAACCTCTGGGAGCTTCAGTTTTTCCATCTGTAGAGTGAGCAAAATAATAAATACACTAGCTACTTTATAGATTCATTATGAGGAAAGTGCCTAGTAAACTTTAAAACCCTAGAAATGTGAGTTAATGAGATTCTGTGTCAGATGATGGTTGTGAAAAGGTCTCATAACTCACACAATATTTTGTTTCCACGTTTTTGTGCTTACACAATATTTTGTTTCCACCTTTTTCATTTACAATGTTCTATTTTGTATTGAATTTAGCTCTATATGCATCATATCTCCATATCAAGCAATTAGCAAGCACTTAGGAAACAAGGACAAGAACCATGTTATCACCCTTGGTGCCTACCAAAGGACACTGCACTTTTGCACTTAATAAATGTTGGTCATATCAGGAAAATGCCCCAAGACTTAAGCAGAGTTATCAGGAAAGATTTTCTTCAGGAGACGACACTGGGTACTAGACAAATAGAATTATGTGAAAGCCATCCAAAGAGAAGAGCATAAATTGGTTAAATTCAATTCACCAAAAATTGGAAAAAAAAATCTTAAGCTCCTGCTTTATACAAGGTACTGTGCTTTAAAACGCAAAGGCATGGACCTTGGCTAAAGTATAGGATGTGAGACCTGGAAAACAAGGCTAGAAATGTAAACATGAATCAGCTTAGGGAGGGTCTTAAATGGTGGGACTTCATTCAGTAGTCAATGAAAAGTCAAGAGCATTATGTTTGTTCTTAGACATATCATTTAGCTTCTATGGAATTTATCTGCAAAATAGGGGGAAATTATGATTGGACCAAAGAAAATCAATTATAATCTTGAGAGTTTCTCATAAAAATGCCTCAGGCATGTGACCCTATCCATAAAATTTTTTTTTGCTGTTTTTTGGGTTTTTTTTTTTGCCCAGGGTCACACAGCTAGTAAGTGTCAAGGATCTGAGACTGGATTTGAACTCAGGTCCTCCTGAATCCAGGGCTGGTGCTCTTCCACTGTGCCACCTAGCTGCCCTACCCAAAATAATTTTGACAGTGTTTATATTTGGTCCATTCTGCACTCTACCCTGACTCCCTTAAAGGCAGTGGGGCTAAAAACATAAAATATAGGATAGGTTCATTTCTATACTAAATATGGAGTAAGTTCCATTTAACCTTTTCCTATCCACCAAAACACACAAACACACATACACACATTTCTTATGTAAGCACTTTACTTTCTGGAATATTTTAAGTAATCCTCCTCTTTTAAAGTTCCCACTTTCCCTCAGGATCTACAAAGTCTACATAAGTCACAGTACCAACAAAGAAGAATGGTTAGGTTGCTTTTTTATAATCTGGGTCAAAGGATTTGGACATCTAAGTTATTTTTTTTCTTTGCAACAAACATTTATTTTATTTTTCCTGTTACATATAAGGATAGATTTCAACATTCATTTTCATAGGATTTAGAGTTCCAAATTTTTCTCCCCCCCACTCCCTCCCTTTCCTGCCTCCTCCACAAGACCACAACCAGGTTATATATGTACGATCCACAAGTGCTCTTTTTGTCAGTTCTTTCTATGGGGGTGGATAGTAAGCTTCATCATTAGTCCCTTGGGATTGTCTTGGATAATTGCATTGCTGAGATAGTTAAGTCATTCACAATTGCTCATTGAACAATACTGCTGTCACTATGCACAATGTCCTCCCAGCTCTGCTCACTTCACTATACATCAGTTCATGAGTCTTTCCAGGTTTTTCTGGAATCATCCTGTTTGTCATTTCCTATAGCACAAGACCATTCCACCACAATAATATACCACAGCTTCTTCCATCATTCCTCAATTGATGGACATCCCCTTGATTCTCAATTCTTAGCCACCACAAAGAGTTGTTATAAATATTTTTTGTGCAATTTTTCCCCTTTTCTCTTTTTCATGATTACTATTGTTAACTGTTTCCCTTCCACCCTATTCCCTTCCCCATGATATTTATTCTATTATCCATCTTCTTTCATCCTATCCCTCTTCAAAAGGGATTTGCTTCTGTCTTTCCCCTCCCCCAATATGCCTTTCCTTCTTTTGCCCCTCTCTCTTTATCCCCTTTCCCTCCTATTTTCCTGCAGGGTTAGAGAGATAATCCACCCAATTGAGTGTGTGTGTTATTCCCTCCTTGAGCCAATTCTGATTAGATTGAGGTCTTTGAGACAATTCTGATGAGTGCTAGGCTCATCTACTGCACAGATTAAATAGATTACACCACCCAGTTGGGTGCATATGTTAGTCCCTCCTTGAGGCAACTCTGATGAGTTTAAAGACTTTGAGCCTTTTCTGATGAGTGTAAATTTACTGCCCTGCTCCTCCCCCATCTCTTCCCCTACTCCATAAGCCTTTTCCTGTTTCTTTCATGTAGGGTTTCACCTCTGCCCTTCCCCCTCCCCCAGTTCATTGCCCTCACCCCTCAATTTAGCCCTAAAGATGGCATCATGGGGCAGCTAGGTGACACAGTGGACAAAGCATCCACCCTGGACCCAGGGGGATCACAGCCCAAACCCATTCTCAGACATAAGACAGTCACCCACTGCATGCCCCCAGGTAAGTCCTCCAACTCCAATTTTTTATGGTTCTCTAGGGTCTTGTATTTGAAAGTCAAAATTGCCATTGAGTTCAGGTCTTTTCATCAAGAATACCTGAACGTCCTCTTTTTCATTAAAATCCATTTCCTCTGAACGATTATGTTCAGTTTTGCTGGGTAGATGATTCTGATTGTAATGCCAATTCCTTTGCCTCTGGATTATCATATTCCATGCCCTCTGGTCCTTTAATGTAGAAGCTGCTATATCTTGTGCTATCCTGACTGGGGCACCATAGCACTTGAATTCTTTCTTTTTGGCAGCTTGTATATTTTCTCCTTGACCTGGGAGCTCTGGAATTTGACTATAATATTCCTGGGAGTTTTCATTTGGGGACCTCTTTCAGGAGGTGACTGGTGATTCTTTCAATTTTTTATTAGCTTCTGCTTCTAGAATATCAGGACAATTTCCCTCACAATCTCTTGGAGGATTGGTGTCTAAGCTCATGTTTTGGTCATGGTTTTCAGGTAGACCAATAATTTTCAAATTATCTCTCCTGGACCTATTTTCCAGGTCAGTAGTTTTTCCCAGAAGATATTTCATATTGCCCTCTATTTTTGTATTCATTTGGATTTACTTTATTGTGTCCTGGTTTCTCATAAAGTCACTAGCTTCCATTTGTTAAATCCTAATTCTTAGGTAATTATTTTCATCAGAGAGGTTTTCCATTTGGCTTTTCAAGCTGTTGACTTTTTTCATGTTTTTCCTGCATCACCCTCATTTCTCTTTCCATTTTTTCCTCTACCTCTCTAACTTTATCTTCAAAGTCCTCTTTGAGGGCTTCTATGGCCTGAGACCAATTAATATTTTTCTTGGAAGCTTTAGATATAGGGGCCCTGACATTGACATCTTCCTTGTCACCGAAGAAACTTTCTATGGTCCTCACCTTTCTCTGTCTGCTCATCTTGCCTTTCTTTTATTTGTCTTTTAGCTCCTTAAAGTGGGGCACTGTTTCCAGGCTGCACTATCCCAAGCTTCAGAGTCCCAGCTGGTATGAATAAGGAATATCAGGTTCTTCACTCACCTGGCCTGTTCCCTGGTCTGTAGATGACCCCAGACCAACTTGCTAATCAACAGCTTTGTGTGTGTGGTTGTCAGCTCTGAGAGACTGTGCCCCTCCCCCACCTGGGCCCCCTGCTACTCAAGCTACTCTGCTGCCCAGCAGGGGTGAAAACCCATGTTCTGCCTCAGCACCAACATAGACCCCCTGTAGTCTCCCTGTGCCAAGGGCTCAGCCCTATCACCAGACTGTGAAACTAGTTCCAGATGGACGCTGGCACTTTAGTGATTCAGAGGCTCTGGGAGTCTCCTTTTCTGTGAGGCCTTCCTGGGATTGGATCTGTGTCAGGGTGACTTTGGGGTTGGGCTCAACTTCTGAACAGCACAGCAGCTCCCTCCTTTTGACCCTTCCAAGCTGTTCTGGTTAGAGATGATTTCAGCACATTCTTATGCGGGTTTTGCTGCTCCAGGCATATTCTTATGGCATTATAGGATATTTTTTGGAGTGATCGTGTCATGAGTTTGAAAGCTCACTGCTTTTCCTCTGGCCAATCTTGGCCTCCATAGGTAGCTTTTTTGATATTCTGTTTTCCTTGCTGTGCTGATACATTACCTTTGGGTTGGGAATATGGTTCACTCCACAGCCAAGTGAGGCTAAGCATCTCTGTCAAATGCCTCATCTTCTCTCCTTGAGGTTCTGAATTTTGTCCCTTACTCATGTATAGGTTCTAGCATCTCTCTTGGGTCAGATCATTTTTTTCTCCTCTAAAGACTGTCTATTTTCAACTGTGAAAATTAAACTATTCTCAGCAATTAAAAGATCCAAGACCATCCCAAAGTACTAATGATGAAGCATACTATTACCCTCCAAAGAAATGAACTGAATTGATTGAACACAGACTAAGCATGCTATTTTTCACTTTCTTAATTTTTTCTTTTATTTCAAGTTTTCTTGTACAAAACAACTAATATGGTAATGTTTTACATAATTGCACATGTATAACCCACATCTGATTGCTTACTGCCTCAGGAAGGAGGAAGGGCAGAGAGGGAATGAGGCATAAAATTTGGAACTCAAAACTATAAATAAAAATGATTATTATTTTTAAAAAAGACTATCTCTTTTTATTTTTTTAATTTTTTTTTAGTGAGGCAATTAGGGTTAAGTGACTTGCCCAGGGTCACACCGCTAGTAAGTGTGAAGTGTCTGAGGCCGGATTTGAACTCAGGTCCTCCTGACCCCAGGGCCGGTGCTTTATCCACTGTGCCACCTAGCCACCCCTATCTCTTTTTATTAATGCACTGTTGGTGGGATTGTGAACTTTTTTTCTTTTGGTGAGGCAATGGGGGTTAAGTGACTTGCCCAGGGTCACACAGCTAGTAAGTGTCAAGTGTCTGAGGTCGGATTTGAACTCAGGTCCTCCTGAATCCAGGGCTAGTGCTTTATCCACTGCACCACCTAGCTGCCTCCTGGTATTGTGAACTAATCCAATCATTCTGGAGAAAAATTTGTAACTATGCCCAAAGGCCTATAGAACTATGCATATCCTTTGATCTAGCAATAGCATAATTAGGTCTGTTTCCTAAAAAGCTTTTTTTAAAAAGCAGGGGAAAACTTATTTGTACAAAAATAATTATAGCCACTCTGTTTGTAGTGGTAAAGATTAAAAATTGAAGGGATGTCCATCAATTGGAGAATGGCTGGACAAACTATGGCATATTATTGTAATGTAATATTACTATGATCTATGAAATGATGAGCAGGCAGATTTCAGAAAAACCTGGAAAGACTTATGTGAACTGATACATATATGATGATCAACTGTGAATGACTTAACTATTCTCAGTAATACAATCATCCAAGACAATTCCAAAGGACTCATGATGAAAAATGCTGTCCCCCTCCAAAGAAAGAACTGATGGAGTTTGAATGCAGATTGAAGTATATTGTTTTTCACTTTATGTATTTTTTTCATGTTTTTTCCCCTTTTGGTCTGTGTCTTCTTTCACAACATGAGTAATATGGAAATAGGTTTTGCATGATTAAACATACATAACCTATATCAAATAGCTTAGTATCATCTCAGGGAAAGGGGAAGTGAGGGAGGAATGGACAAAATTCGGAATTCAATTAAAAAAAATGAATATTAAAATTATCTTTATGTGTAAGTGGAAGAAAAATTATTTTTTAAAAAAACTGTCTTTTTATATCCTAATCTGTGGCTGGATGGTACATATGGTTCTCCACAGAGACTGTCTGAATGCACAGGCCCCTCTTCCAGTCTATTTGAGCCCAATATTTCTTTTTTAAAGGTCAAGCCCAAGGGCTATTTCAGATTGTGAATCTTGATTCCTGAGGTGCCAACTCACATAGTCTTCACTCCTACCACAAATTGGAAACTAAGAATTTGAATCAGTGCCTGGAATAAAAGCCTTATCAGCAGGACAATGGGGATCCCAAACATGGAGAATTCCCATCTTATCAAAAATTAGTAGGAGAGATAAGGGGCTTACCCAAAGCCTGTTGGAGAACTCCAGGCATCAATGTGCTGATAATTGTTTAACAACCAGTTTCCCAGGAGGAAAAATGTATAATATGCATTATTAAAATTTTCTCCATCACTTTCTTAAGTATAGACAATCAACAAAATAATGAATTGAGTCATGGTTTTTAGCATTTGCTGAATTCCAAGGTGAAAATGCTCACAGTGACAATTTCCAGTTTGACTTGAAATCAGCTTACCCATAACTCTTGGGTTTACCTGATATAATAACACCTCACATTTCTATATGACCCTTTGCAAGGTGCTTTTCTCCCAGCAGGGACCACAGGTTTCTACTGATGAGGAGGCTAAAGCTCAGAAAAGCTAAGTGATTTGCCCAAGGTCATATAACTAGTAAGTGTCAGAGTCAGGATTAGAACCCAATTCTCCCCTGAATCCACGTTCATTGTTGTTTTCACAGTACCATACAACCTCAATAATAGTATACACCTGTTCCACCTACCTGAGAAAGCTGTTATGAATAGTCACTGAGAAAATAGATATGACAGTGTTTTGCAAACAACTCAGGAACTTTTATAACACTTTGCAAAATAAGTTGCAGTAGTAGTTGTTGTAGTGGTTGTGGCTGTTGTTGTGGTGGTGGTGATGATGGTGGTGGTGGTGGTGGTAGTAGTAGTAGCAGCAGCAGCAGTAGTAATAACATTTATATAGCATTTTAAGGTTTGTAAAGCACTTTACAAATATTTCATTTTATCTTCATAACAATACTAAGGAGTAGATGCTATTATTATCCCCATTTTATAGATGAAGAAACTGAGGCAGATGCCAACTGACTTGCCCAGGGTTATAATGCTAGTACATAGCTATGGTCAGTTCTCAATTTATGTTTTCCTAACTCTCAAGTCCATATCTCTATCTACTGTACCACCTAAGATGTCATGATTATCATCTATAATTTTCATCTTCATGGAAAGATATTTTCTGGTCCCCCTACTTATCCTTTGAGTCAACTCTTTTCACTAGAGCCCCCTCAAAAGGTTTCATCATATAAGGTAAGGAACATACTAGATTGTTTTAAGATTTCACAAAGACTTGCAGTGTCTAGAGGTAAATAAGGAACAAATGGAATAGCTACTTATTTGGAACATTCGAATTTAACAAGGCCAACTACTCTCTCATTAATGTATAATTACATGGTAAAACAACTCCATATTTGTACAGTAGCTACATATCCTATGGATTACCTGATGATTTTGCTCAGAGTTAGCATGTGAATCAGAAATAATACCCAGCATAATGTTCAATCTCATAGTAACAACTTTACTTTTGCAAAGCAAAATAACCATGTGATTACTCTGCAATTACATGATAGTTACTAATCAATTACATCCACAGACGTTTGCCATGTATTTACAGAGTGGTTAATGGCTATTTACACCTTGCAAGTAAAATGTTATCTAGTTCCCCTGTTGACAATTACAAGACCCACTGTCACCTTTCCAGCTGGGAGAATAGTGTCATTTGCCCTGAATTCTAGAGTCTCCATGTCATTGCTCAATAAGATTCAGATGAAAGTCTGATGAACTCTTCATATTGTCTTTTTAGCAAGAGTTTACTGCTGACTTTATGGCATCCCAATATTTGTAGCCACATTGATCCCTTTGGTTATGGGGGCTGGGGGAGTGAGTCTACTGGTGAGAAATTTCTTGTAGCTATAGTAAGGAGTGGCGGAAGTAAAACCATTATTTCTTTCAGAAATGCACAGAGACTGACTCTGACAAAAAGTCACAATAGAGGAATTAAGGCTGGAAAATGAACAAACAGAAGAAAAATTACAATAAAGGATTATTATGGATCTGAGGATGCCAAAGACAAAACTGCAGAAGAAGGAAAAAACCCTCCAAACAGATATAATTGCTAACATAATAATAGCTAGCATTTAAATTGCACTTTAAGGTTTTCAAAGTGCTTTACAAATATTATCTCATTCTATCTTTCAAGCAAAATCCCAAATAAAAACATAGCCTTGTCACAAGGTTTACTATAATTCCTAGAAGAAATAGAGTAAGTTTTAATTTTTTATTGTAAATTAAATGAAAACACTAGATGATATGATTTAAAATGAGAGCTCTAGAAATAAGAACTGTAAATCAGGATTTCTTAATCTGAGAACTGGGAACTTGTTTTTTAAAAAATATTTTGATAACAGTTTCAATACAATGAATTTCCTTTGTAATTAAATGTATTTTATTTTATGAATTTAAAAACATTTTTCTAAGAAAGAGTCCATAGGCTTCACCCGACTTCCAAAAGAGTCCACAAAACAAAAAAGAGTAAGAATTCTTGCTGTAGATGAAAAAATTAAAGGAGAATAAATAGTTTAGTAGAAGAACCTTATTTAATACAACCACCTAAAAATTAGAATGTACAAAGAGAAATCAGTGACTTCATGAGACAACAAGAGATAGTAGAACAAAAGAAGGAGGAGGAGGAGGAGAAGAAAATGATGATGATGATGATGAAGAAATCCATGATATCTCCTATCAGAAATAACTGATCTAGAATATGGGCAAAAGAAAGAAAATATCATCATCATCAAATTGCCTGAAAGCTATATCCAAAAGGAACCTGATTTCATATTTTCAAGAAATAATTAATGAAAACTGCCCAGACCTATTTGAACCAAAAGACAAAGTTATAGTAAAAGGAATTTTCCAGTAACCTCCCAAAAAAGTACCAGAATGAAAACTCCCAAGAAGAGCACAACAAAATCCAAAGAATCTATAAAAAAAAAACAAAAAACCCTCTATAAACTGACAGGGAAAAAAGAATTCAAGAACTAAGAAGCCACCGTCAGGGTCACACAAAATTTGACAGATATTACTTTAAAGAAGAGGCAATATTAGAAAAATTATATTCCAGTAAAGAAAAACATAAAGTTTAACAATAAAAAATAACTTACCTGGCAAAAATTAAGTATAATCATACATAAAGAAATAATAGACTTTCAAGCATCCCAGATAAAAAGCCCTTCGCTTAGTGGATAATTTGAAATGTAAACACCAAATTCAGGAACAATATAAAAACGTTAATATGTGTGAGCAATTGGAGAATACTAATTGATTATGAATTGTTTACATCCTCATAGAGGATGAAGAAAAAACATTTTCTCAGAAGTCTAATATCTTCAGTGATGATAGAGGGAGTTTAATAAAACTGTAAGAGATGCTTTTATGCTTTTATGATGCTAAGACAATAAAAAAGTAAAGAAAATAGCAAAATAATCTGAGATTTGCATTTATAATATAGGTATCTATCATCTAGATTCATGTTGACCTTAATATATTAGTTAATTCTGATTTCTGTATTCAAGCTTGAAGCCACTAACTTTCCTTCGCATATACTAAAAGCTTTACAGTTAAGGAGTCAAAATGTTATTTTGATGCCAACAGAAAAAAGATCTCATATCTTGAAGGAGATGTCTAATGTGTTTTTCAATAGAACCTTAGTATAGACCTTGTTATCATTCATGTGCATCAAGTAATTAATCAGATGTTTTGGATTTATTCCTTCTTTAATTTGGAAGCCATATTGATTGCCTTTTAGCAGAAATGGCAATGGATCTAAGGTTTGACAGAATCATAATGGGTTTAAACTTTCTCCCTGAAAAATACCATGTTTTATATAAATTGTTTTCTACATTATTTTATTGATTGCATGTTTTGAATAGTGATAAGCACTGGACCCTTGATTTTAATGGTATAGGGAACTCCTAGGGAAGGAAACTTACTTTAATTTTGTTTACCTACTGACCTCCAATTCCTTGACTCCTCAATTCTCTCCCAAGCCATATTCATTGAATTAGCCACTCTTTCCTCCTTTCCCCATCTTGACTGCTTGTGGAACCAATACAACTCTATACTGTCCTCTCTTGAATCTTTATCCCCCTAACGGTTTTGCCAATTATGTCCTTCCAGGTATCAGGATTGGATGAGTACCAGCATTTTCCAACTTTATTCTTACACATATGTCCCTAAATGAAGGTGGAGAAAATCATTCCAGCATTCTGACTGGATCCATTACAAATTCATGTTACACAACCCCAACTGGGCTCTCACTGTTGCTGGGCAATCCTTCTATTCCTCCTTGTCAACTCACTATCACACTCTCCACAGAGGCTCTTCTGAACCTTTTCGTCCTTCCTCAAATCTCTCATTGTTCACTCTCTCAGCTGAGAACCTTGTCTCATTTACAGAGAAAAAATTGAGGTAACTCACCAAAATCTCTCTCTTCTCTTCTCCACCTCATATCTCTTAGATTCCTCTGCCACTATCTCCTCCTTCACCCTTGTCTCACATGATGAAGCATCCTTACTCCTTAACTCCTTTACCTACTCAAATGATTCCATTTCATCACATTTCCTATAACAGATCAACCCCTCTGTCATTCCCACTCTATCAATTATTTTCTATCTTTCCCTGTCTATTGGCTTATTCTCTATGACATACAAACATGTCTATGTATCCCTCCTGAGACTTGATGCTTTTAACTCTGCTAAATACCTTCCTATGTCTCTTCTGCCCTTTGTAGCTAAATTCCTTGAAAAAACTCTCTAAAATAGGTGCCTCCACATTCTCTCTTTTCAAGTTCTTCTTAACGCCTTAGAATCTGGCTTCCAATCTTATCATTTCACCAAAACTGCTCTCTCCAAAATTACTAATCATCCTTGCTTGCCAATTCCAAAGGGCTTTTTCTCTATTATCATTCCCCTGAACTATCTGTAGTCTCTGACATTGTTAATCACCCTGTCTTCCTTGACATTCTCTCCGAGACATCACTCTCTCCTGGCATTCCTCCAACCTGACTTCTTTCTTTGTCTCTTTTGCTGCATCTTCTTCCAGATCACATCCTCTAATTGTAGGGGTCCCTTGGGATTCTATCCTGGGCCCTCTTCTCTTCTCCCTATATATTATTTCACTTAATGATCTTGGATTCCATGGAGTTAATTACCATCTATATGCTGATGATTCTCAAATCCACCTATCCTGTCCCAAATTCTCTGATGACCTCCAATCTCACATCTCCAACTCTCTTTCAGACATCTCTGAACTAGATGTCTAGTTGAAATCTTAAATTCAACAAACTGCCCTCATCTTTCCTCCTAAACTCTCCCACCATTCTCCTTTCCCTATTATTAGAGAGAGCATCACCATCCTCCCAGTCCCTCAGGCTCACAACCTAAGAACCTTCCTCCACTCCTCAGTATCTCTCACCACCCCCCTTATAGCCAAGCTGTTGCCAAGGTCTGTCTGCTTTCAAATATGTCCCCTTTTCTCCTTTGACACTTCCACCACTCTGGTGCAGTCTCTAAACACCTCATACCTTGATTCTTGCAGTAGTCAGGGTGTGCCTGCATCAAGTCTCTCCCCATGCCAATCCATCCTCCCTCCATTCAGCCCCTAAAGTGATTTTCCTAAAAGACAGGTCTGGCCATATCACTCCCCCTACTCAATAAATTCCAGTGGCTCCCTATCACATGTAGGATCAAATATAAAATCCTCTGCTTTGCATTCAAAACCTTTTCCAGTCTTATTATACCTTACTCCCTGATTGTACTCTTCAATTCAGTGAGACTGGTCTCCTTGCTGTTATAAGAACAAAGCACTCTATCTCTCATCTCCTGGCATTTTTTTCTCACTCTCCCTTCATGGCTTGAATGTTCTCCCTCCTTTTCTCTGCCTCCTGGATCCCCTAGTTTCCTGTGGGAAACCTTTCCTAATTCCTCTTAATTCTAATGCCTTCCCTCTGTTAATGATTTCCTTTTTATCCTGTATATAACTTGTTTTTGTATATTTGTTTATTATCTCCCTTCTTAGGTTGTGAGTTCCTCAAAGGTAGGGACAGTGTTTTGCCTCTTTTTGTATCCCCAATACTTAGTACAGTGCCTAACATATAGTAGGCACTTAAAATTTTTTATTGATAGATTGATTACTAATGCAGATTGGCTCTTTCTATGCCATGTATGGTCTTAGAAAGTTGCCAAGATGATTTAAGTGACCATGGGTCACATGGTCAATATGTTTCATAAATACAACCCAAACCCAATTTTCTTGGCTCTGAGGCTAGTTCCCAAACCACTCCATCACAATGTCTTTCCACGTTTTAAATAGAGAACAATTTTTCATGTTGACATAAAATACTCATTCCTCTTGGGTCTAATGTGGATATTTGCAGTACATGAAAAAACCATAAGGATAGAACAGAGTCAAAGACCGTATAATAATAAATAGGGGCAATTTTTAAATGGTCTCAGGCAACTTGTTTAATTATTACTGACAACCCCAGAACTTTGTGTCACTCTTTTTTGCTCCTCCTTTGCTTTTTCTTATGTTTATAATTTTCTTCAAATTTTGTCATAAAATCTGTGACTATTATATAAAACATATAAACACATACTTGGCCTATATTTGGAGGGGTCTGGTATTCTCACCTTTTGGGAGTAGATATGTAATATTTTCTTCACTTTTATACTCTGACCATTTTCTTACCTTCCATCATGCTACTCTGAAACAACCCTTTGAGCTATGAAACTCAAACCCAGCAGCCCAAGGTGTCCTGATTGGTAAATACTTCACAAGGCCCATTATATCTAACTGGCCCCATCCAGGCTTCATTTTAAACTCCAGCTGTCTTCTCTCTAACCACTTTTCCATAACTCTATAGATCTGGAGCCATAATCAAATAAAAATTGCAATTGCTACTAGAAAGAACCTGTCAATTAATTCCCTTATGAATTTTTTTCATTATTCCTGTGACTTTCAAAGCCAAACACTCCTCACTAGCCACCAGTTCTCTATATGTGTAGTACACTGGATTGGAGCCCTGGGTCTAGAGTCATGAAGACCTGAATTAAATCTTGACCTCAGACACTTACTAGCTATGTGACCTTAGGTAAGTCACTTATTATTATTACTACTACTATGAAGTATATAAGATAGTACATGTTTTTCCTGGTCTCACCACCTCCCTGTTTTGTCAAGAAGTTAGAATGTTAGTGACAACCCTTGATATAACCATGTTGTCATTCCTTACATTAACTAGCATTGCACAAGCTTTCTATTTCACCTTTAATTCAATTTACGTATTTTTTGTTGGACTTCTTGAAACCATATAGACTACTAGAGATTTTCAACATTCTCCTTCATGGGTTCTCAATCTTCCAAAGTTCTTGCTTTTCAATCTTCTGTAGTAAAGTTTGGGATGGTTTTTGAATCACTTGTTTTCTTTTTTGTGCTGTTTTGTTTGTTTTTTGTTTTTGTTTTTGCAGGGCAATGAGGGTTAAGTGACTTGCCCAGGGTCACACAGCTAGTTAAGTGTCAGCTGTCTGAGGCTGGATTTGAACTCAGGTCTTCCTGAATCTAAGGCCAGTGCTTTATCCACTGTGCCACCTAGCTGCCCCCTTTTGTGCTATTTTGACTTGTATTGCCTTTATCTTTTGAATGTCCCTTACAATTTCTAATAAAGGGAATCTAGAATTTCTGATTATATTTCTTCTTTCTAGATTTCTTTCCACATAAAAAAATTACCTTTAATTGAGTACAGTGTCAATCAAGTTTTCTACTGCATATACCAGTTAAATGTTGGTGTAATTCTACAACTAATTCCTTTTTTAAAAAAATAGTTTCATTGATGTACCTTGGTTTGTTGACATCATCATAATTTCCCCCAGTTTTCCTCCACCATTTCTCTCTGATAATCATCTTGTATCACAAATAGAATTTTAGAAACAAAAAAGCAAAAGACAAAAAAGTCAGCATAACTCATTAACATATTGGAAAATTCTGAAAATATGTTCAATGTACAACACTTATGGGCCTGTTACCTCTGCAAAGGGATAAGGTTGAAGTGTCATATCTCTTCTTTTGACTCAAGCTTGTTCTTTATAAATTTTTTATCATCTACTTTGGATTTGTGTGTAAATATGAGGTTGTTCTTTCCATTCTGAGAATTTTTAATAGCTCTTCCAAATCCTTTCTGACAAGATGTTATTTAGCACCTATCCTCAGTATTCATTGATAGCTCCATCTTTCCTCCTATAATTCTGACCAATAAGTCAAATCAAAAAACATTTATTAAATGCCTACTGTGCACTTGGCAATATACTAAGAACTGGGGATCCAAAGAAAAGCAAAAGTAGTCCCTGACTTCAAGGAGCTCACAATCCAAAGAAGATTATAACATATAAACAGATGTATATTACATGTATAAGATAAAGGAGAGATAAACTCAGAGGGAAGGAACTAGAATTAAGGGCGACTGGAAAAGTCTTTTTGTAGAAGGCATTATTTTAGTTGAGACTTGAATGAAGTCTTACCAGGGCAATGGCCACCACTTATATAATCATTTGCAAGTGCTAAATAATTTTGTGTTCAATATTCTGTCCAACATACATTCATTATAGTTATAGCATGTCATCTTTTTAAAAAATTACTGTTTGATGTATATTAGTTGAATTATTAGTATATTAGTTAGATTTGTGCTGTCAAATTAAAAAAGAGCCTTTCAAAATTCCAGTCTAAGTAGACCCATCTCCTTTTAAAATATCTTAAATGATATCAAAATATCAGTATTATTTTTGTTTTAAAATAGTATTTCTGGAGTTTTAAGTAGATATTTTATTGCCCTTGGGTTCTTCAACTTTTCCCTCCAGATTCTAGTAATCTCTTAATTTCATCTCTTATTCTTATTCATGATCAGTCAGCTTTTATTGGGAATATGTAGTTGAGTGACTTAAGTTGCAGGTACCACTGACAAAAAAGAACATGAAACTCTGGACCATAACTGGAAAAGATGTCTCCAATTTTGTTATGATATTGTACTAGAACAAAATGAAAGTATTCATATATTCAGGCCATTTCATGCACACTCACAGATTGCCCACTTTGGTTATCTGGGCCACTTAGGCAGAAGCATTCCTAACAGGAGAGGTTATAGTTCTGATTCATTCCAATTCAGCCTGCTTTCTTGTGGAACTAGAAAGGACTCACCTGTCCTTTAAATCAAGCTGATCATTACAGAAATTTCAAGTAGGATCAAGTTGCAACCCCATGACACCCTATCTTTGACCCTTATGATCCTTAACCTGACTATTTATTGAATCACATCAGTTATATATTAACACAATCACCATTACCTCCACCCAGAACCCAATTTGATAGCATTTCAGAGTTTAATGCAAGCTGTTTATTTTAGTTGACAGGCAAGTCAAGAAGCATTTAACTGTTTAGTAAATTCTCAAAATCCTGTTAAACTAGTGTAATAGTCACGGGGCACATAAAGTTCTCCCAAGCACCTCACCCTGGTTAGTTTTGCCAAGGTGAGGGATGGGAGGTTGGCATGGATAATGGGTTAGACTTTGATGATATTGTTATTATTGCTGTTGTTATAATTACTATTAACATTTCTCCCCACCCCTAGCCCCAGCCCTGACTTCTGCCACTTAAGGCTTTCTCCAATAGAGATTCAGCAACAATATACCTACTTCTATCCCTCCGCAGTATTCAAACCCAAACCTACCATGCTAAGCCAGCCATTTTTTTCTTTTCTTTTCTTTTCTTTTCTTTTTTAGTGTGGCAATTGGGGTTAAGTGACTTGCCCAGGGTCACATAGCTAGTGTTAAGTGTCTGAGGCCGGATTTGAACTCAGGTTCTCCTGACTCCAGGGCCAGTGCTCTATCCACTGCGCCACCTAGCTGCCCCAAGCCAGCCATTTTTAATACTCATCCTCCAGAACTTTCAAAAACTCACATAGTTAACATTTCCCCCATTTCCCTTTATTTTCTACTAAGAAAGCCTTCAGCTTGGAAAATCTGGATGGATGTGAGGAATGTGGCCATGGCAGCTGCCAGTTTCTCACTGAGAATCTCTCTGCCTGAGCATTATCTGAGGGTGGAACACATTCAGCTTTGATTTATTAGATTGATTTTCTGACTAACTTAGGCACAGAGCTTGAGTCCTATATCCCCCCAAAATGGGTATTGCTGTTTGATTACAGGACTGGGTTCATTTCACTGTAGGACTTTAGCATTTATTAAATAATATCCCCCAAAGACACATGGAGAATTAGAGACTCCTGGCCTCCTGCTCTCCTCTCCTGTGCCCAGCCCACCATTTATCCATAATCAACTATCCATAATCATCCCCTTCATCATTTCTTATAGCACAATAATATTACATTACATTCATATTCCTTAACTTGTTCAGCCACTCCCCAAATGATGGGTATCCCCTCAGTTTCCAATTCTTTGCCACCACAAAGAGTACATGTATGTACATACATACACATATCGATACATATATTTACATATCATAGATATTCATGCAAGGGTCTTTTTTTCTATTCTTTGAACTCTTTTGAGTATAGACCTAGTAGCAGTTTTGCTGAATTAAAGCATCATTTTCCATCTCTTAATAAAAACTATCTTAGCCACAAATGAACTAATTTTACCTCCATGCTAAACATTTGGAACTGGTAAGGCGGAGAACTACAACAAAGTCAAGATTTCCCATCTTTGCATTCATTCATCCTTGTTCTAAACCTGGGCTCTTCTTAGAGCCAAACCTCCATGGAATTCTTCAGACTTATGTCTATTTTCAGTAGTCTTTTATGATTTTGAAGATTGAGAGTATCAGCAAAGGGTCTGCTTGGTGCTTAAGTATGCATTTGAAGGACCTGGGATGACTGAAGCCTCAGCTATCAATCACATGCTGGTCCCTCCCACCAAAAGACTAAGGGTGACCTTCCATTACCTGACCATGGGGCAGGGTCTTAAGTCACTCTCTTCTCAATATCTCTGCCTCTCTAATAAGGAGAAAAAACAATGGAGGCAGACAACTTCCCTGCAGGATTAGAGGCATCTGGCTTGTAGGAGCAGGGAAATAAATACCCAGAAGGTTAGGGACTCACATAGACTCTCCCAAGATTCTTTATGCCTCTTGTCCCAAATAGAGAGAAGTCAGGATATTGGCACATGATGGATGCCTTTATAAGTACGAGGTGAAGGTCAGGGAGGCATTTTACACATATCTCTCCAGCAGGGTCAGTTAGTTATTTCTGTTTCATATGAGGACATCCTGCTGAGTTGGGATCTGCCTTTCCTTCATGTGACAAGCCTGGAGGCAGAAAGGGAATCTGGCTCCTTGGTGCATTTTTTTTTTGTTTGTTTTGGTTTGGTTTAGTGGGCCAAAGAATGTTAGAGCTAGAAGTAAATTTAAGGATCATCTAGTACAACCCTTTCATTTTACAGATGAAAAAACTGAGGCTCAGAAAGAAAAATAGTAACTAGCCCAAGAGTACCCAGCTGTGACAGGGCCAAGACCCAAACCCAGGTACCTTGATTCTGTCGCCCAATAAAATGTAAGCTTTTAAAGAGAAAATCATGCTTCATTTTTTTCTTTGTACCCCAATGCTTAGAACAGCACTCAGCATATAGTAGTCAGTTAATAAATATGTGTTGATTGTGTGATTGATTTTGTGTTTATTGTTTCCCCTCATTGAATGTAAGCACCATGTGGGAAGGAAACAATTTGTTTTTTGTCTTTTTTCCCCATTACCTGGTAAGGACCCTAGTGTCTAATAAATGTTTATTGACTGAATGATTGACTGAAGTCTTATGTTGGTTCCCTGAATTCAAAACTCCTGGTACATCTATTCCAGCTCCTCTTATTACTCCATTCCCCACCTTCCTCTCCCACACATGAGGTGTTTATTTGAAAAGAGATTGGTCTGGGGCTTTATCTGCCTTTGTTAGGTTTCTTTTAGGTGGCTTTAGCTTATCTCCCCAACTGTGGCTCACCAGCAGAGAAGGGACTCTGCTTTCAAGAGGGATGGCCTGGCCATTACAGTAGTGACTATGGAAAAAAGGGAGACTTTTAATGTCTTCCCCAAAGGAGTAGGAGGCCTGATCTTCCCCTCTCCTGCCTTTACACGACAGCCAGTGTTCAAGACCTCCCTTTCATTAGTGTTTGTAACTGCTATAAAGCACTCCACCAAGATCATGCCCAGTTTCTAAGACCTTATGATCCTACCATGTGGACATCCACACACCTAAGTCACTGTTACAAGGCACAACCAACCATGTAATTAAATGGTCGTTATTGCATATGTGCAATGATCACATGGCTATTTATGCTATGCAGATTATATGATTATTTGGAGTTCTCAAAGGTTAGTGGGCAATTTGTGTCGTTCAATCCCATGGTAACACTTTAGATTATAAGGGGCACAAATAATCATGTAATTGTTTTGAACAAAATGCCTAGTATAGCTCCTTAATAATTACAGGCCCTATTCAGCAAAAATTCACTGCGACCTTAAACATCAAAGAAGGTCACAGTGCCTGCTTCTGCAAGCCAGATGAGCGGTACTTACTCATTTTACTTGATTGCCAAAGCAGTTATTCTTTCCCTGGTTATGTTGGGGAGGATTTAGCTGTGGGATTTCACTAGTGTAGAGAACTCTTGGTGCAGGAACTCCTTCCACCAAAGCAGATTGGCACCTGTCTATAGCTTACAATTTTAAAGCTGCCTAGAGGCATTGCAAGGTTATCAATTCATCAACAGTTATTAAGAACCTACTATGTGCCAAGCACTCAGCTAACCACTTAGTTTTTATGTATCAGAGGAAGTACCTGAACCCAGGTCTTCCTAACTCCAAAACAATCCTTTCATCAAGTACACCATAGTTACTCAATCCCATAGCTCTCTTATGCTTTTTACCCTATGAGGAAAAAAGATATATCCCATCTGACGGGGAGGACGGTGTAAGAAGACTGGAAAAGTAGGAGGGGGGTAGGTTATGAAGGACTTTGAGTGCCAAATAGAGGCAATAGGAAGCCACTAGAGTTTATTGAGTGGAGGAATGACAATCGGACCAGCATTTTAGGAAAATCACTTTAGTGGCTTAATGGAGAATGGATTGGAGTGGGGAGAGAATTGAGACAGACAGACCCATCAGCAGGCTAGTGCAATAATCAAAGCATGAGGACATGTGGGCCTGCACTAAGGGGGTGGCAGTGTCAGAGGAGAGAAGAGAGCCTATTCAAGAGATGTAGAAAAGGTGAAATCAGCAAGACTTAGCAACAGATTGAATATAGGGAGGGTGGTGGGGATGAGAGACAGTGAAGAATCCAAGATGAGTCCTAGACTGTGTTCTTGAGGAACTGGGAGGATGGTGGTGTCCTTGCATATGTATGTATGTGTGTGTGTATGTATGTATGTATAAAACATATTTATACATATATGGAGAGAGAGAGAGAGAGAGAGAGAGAAGGAAGGTAGGAGAGTGGCAGTGTTTAGGGGGAAAGATAATGAGTTCTATTTTGGACATGCTGAGATTAAGCTGTCTACTGGACATCCCATATGAGATGTCTGAAAGGCAGAAATTGGAGGTCAAGAATATTAAACTAGGGGGCGGCTAGGTGGCGCAGTGGATAAAGCACCGGCCCTGGATTCAGGAGTTCCTGAGTTCAAATCTGGCCTCAGACACCTGACACTTACTGGCTGTGTGACCCTGGGCAAGTCACTTAACCCCCATTGCCCTGCAAAAAAAAAAAAAAAAGAATATTAAACTAGGAGTCTGAAGATGTGAGTTCAAATCCTAAACTCATAGCATAACCTTAAGTATCATATACCTTCCCTAGACCTGTTTTCTTGTCTGTAAAAAAAACCTAATGAATTAGATAGTTCTAAGCCCCTTCCTATTCTAAAACCCTGTGATTGGTGATTCTGTAGATCTGCAATTTCCAGTGCTAAACAATTTGACAGCATCAAGGATATTGTTGGTAGGAAATTCTTTTCTGTGTCTTCAGATGCTGTGGTGGTAGCACCTGAAGGAGAATTTGCTAGGATGCACCACCATAGGATGACAGCTGAGAGTACTGGGATGTATCACTGCTATTCCCAAGATTATTAGATTTAAAGTCCTGGGATCTCTTCATTAGAGTATGAATTTAAAAATTTCCAAATTTGCAATTATGCCCAAAGGGCGATAAAGCTGTGCATACTCTTTGACCCAGCAATCCCACTTTTAGGTCTTTTTCCCAAAGAAATCATGGAAGGGGGAAAGGGACCCACATGTACAAAAATATTTATAGCTGCTCTTTACGTGGTAGCAAGGAATTGGAAGTTGAGGGGGTGCCCATCAATTGGGGAATGGCTGGACAAGTTGTGGTATATGAATACAATGGAATACTATTGTGCTGTAAGAAATGATGAGCAGGAAGAGTTCAGAGAAACCTGGAGGGTCTTACGTGAGCTGATGATGAGTGAGATGAGCAGAACCAGAAGAACATCGTACACAGTATCATCAATATTGAGTGTTGACCTACTGTGATGGACTATATTCTTCTCACCAATGCAATGGTACAGAAGAGTTCCAGGGAACTCATGACAGAAGAGGATCTCCAAATCCAAGAAAAAAAAAAAAGAAAGAACTGTGGAGTATAGATGCTGATTGAACCATATTATCTCTTTTGTTTTGGGTGCTGTTGTTTTTTTTTTCTATTTTGAGGTTTTGCATCACTGCTCTGATTCTTTCTCTTGTAACAGGATTAATGCAGAAATAGGATTAATGTTATTATGTGTATATATATGTGTGTGTGTATATATATATCTATATGTATATGTATAGAGATATATAGATATAACCTATATCAGATTACCTGCTGTCTGGGGGAGGGGGGAGGGAGGGGAGGGAGGGAGAAAAATCTGAAATTGTAAAGCATGTATAAACAAAAGTTGAGAACTATCTTTACATGTAACGGAAAAAATAAAATACCTCATACATTAAAAAAAATTTCCAAATTTGCAAATGAGTAAAGTTTATATCACATCAGTAGCATGATAAAATGGAAAGAGTAATGGATTTGCAGATTTGAATACTGGCATTGACTCAGTCTGTGTGACTATAAGCAAGTCATTTCATTTTTCTGAGCCTCAGTTTATTCATTTGTAAAATGGGAACAATAGTTACTTCCATAATAAGGTTATGAGAAAAGTATCTCGCAGACTTAAAAGCAATATGCTTAAAACAAGAAACAGTATGATGCAATAGAAAAAGTCATGGATTTGCTGTCAGAGGACATGGGTTCAAATTCTGTCACCTAATATCTGTGTGACTTTGAGTATTCTACTTCATTTCTCTAGACCTCAGTTTTTCACCTGTAAAATGAAGTTGGTGGACTAAATTATCTCTAAGTTTCCTTCCAGCTTTAAGTCTATAACCCTTAATATAAGTGGTATAGAAATGAACTATGATTATTACAATTATGAACAAAAAGACCTGCTAATTACTAAATTCTGGGAATCCTGTGATTGGTAAAGATTTGACCATGTTCTGAATTCAGTCAACACATTTCATGTTATTTGTTGTCACTTTAATTTTTTTTGGTGAGGCAATTGGGGTTAAGTGACTTGCCCAGGGTCACACAGCTAGTAAGTGTTAAGTGTCTGAGCCTGTATTTGAACTCAGGTCCTCATGACTCTAGGGCCAGTGCTCTATCCACTGCACTACCTAGCTGCCCCCTCACTTTAATTTGTAACAATGTTTTACTGATGCTTCCTTTAAAAAAATACTTACTTTGTTACTTGCCAATTCCCATCCTCCAGTCTAAATCTTCTAAAACATTCCCTTGTAACAAATAAGTTCAGGTAAAAGAAACAAATGCTTGTTAAATGTTGCCGATATTGGAGGGTAGAAGCCATTACCCTCATTTGTGAATTCATCCCCAACACCACCATGACCACCCTGTCCCCTCAGATGGAGACAGCCTAAAACCCCAAATCCAAGAGCCTTGGGAATAGCAATGCCCACCCCCAATGACCAGATCTGCTTCCATCCCACCTCCCATAGCCATTGTGGAAGTGATATATATTAAAGAGAAGGGGCCCACCTTTATTAACACCAGCAGCACCAACTGTTGACCAGCTGCTACCAAAAGGCAAATAAATTGGTGTGGAAGCACTGGGAGTGGTAGCATCACTAAATCACTGATCCTGCTTGCAGTCCAGCTCATGGCCATCATTAAGAGAAATGGCTCCTGTAGAGCAGAGACCAGCCATTCATGCCAACTGCCACACACAGGACAGGAAGCCAGTCTAACTGAAGAAATAAAGTGTCTTGATGGAGAGAGAGGAGGTAGCATGTACCAGGCAAGTCAAACCACCCATCTCCCCTCATACCCTAATGAAGAAATCCCAGGACCTTAAATCTAAGAATCTTGGGAATAGCAGTGATATAGCCCAGTACTCTCAGCTGTCATCCTGTGGTGGTGCGTCCTGGCAAGTTCTCTTGCAGATGCTACCACCACAGCTTCTGAAGACACAGAAAAGAATTTCTTACCAACAATATCCTTGATGCTGTAAAATTGTTTACCACTGGAAATTGCAGATCTATACCAATCACAAAACCCCCATCATTTTCCACTTGCCTGCATTCCTGGATTTCATCATCTCTAAAAACCCATCAATCTGTAAGATGAAATAAACTTTGAAACCCTCACCTCCTCAAATCATTCCCCTTCCTAGGGTGCAGAACTTGATCATACCCCTAGTTTTCCCACACTGGATCATCTCTCACACTCACTTTTCAGCTTCTTTTTCAATATGTCTTAGTCGCCAATAGACTGAGCTCCTTGAGGGCAGGGACCATCATCCCTTTCTTTGTATCCCCATCACTTAGCACAGTGCCTGCCACATAGTAGGTGCTTTAGAAATGCTGATTGATTATGAATATGATATGATTTAACCAGTAGAAATGAAAACAAAGAAGAGATATTGGTATCTACTTTGCCATTGCACCCCAAGGATGATTGGATCTTTCCATCTGTCTTGAAGCTGAAATCTTCCATATGTGCTTTCTCATTGAAATGTGAGCTCTCTGAGAGCAGGAACTATCTTACTTCTCATATGTATTCCTAGCACTTACCACAGTTCTTCGAATGTAATAAAAAACTTTAAGAAATGCTCCATTCATTCATTTCTTGTGAGATTCTTGGGCTATTTCTGCATTGATGAGGTGTGCAATCTTTCCTTCCTCCAATTTCCCTCAAAAATACAAATGAATTTTGGTTTATAGTCTTCATATATAGTTTGGAAAGTGCCTTGCTAAATGGATTTTGTATAAGCAATACTCACTATTTGGCAAGAGTAGAAATAACTTCTGATACTACCTCTTTTCCTCTGATCTAGGAAGGATTGTGAATGATAGCAAAGAAGCAATCCAACACCAGAGAGTAGAAAGAATGCACGTTACCAATTTGAATAGTTATCCATTTGCCCAATTAAATCTTTTGATGAGTATCAGGTGGGAAATTGTTTACTTTTTCCAGTAGATTGGTTGGCTTGTATAAAATGCCACCAAAATAAATGACATTAGTATGAACCTTAAATTCACTAGCCATATCTATCTTTGTTCTTCTCTGCCTATGGGCCATACACAAGGGAGAAAGGGTTAGGGCTGGGACTAGATGGATTTATAAGCAAATTCTATCAAACATTTAAACAACAATTCAAATGAACTATTTGGGAAAAAAAGGTAACAAAGGAGTACTACCAAATTGCTTCTATGATACAAAAATGTTTTTTATGCTTAACCACAGAAAGCAAAAACAGAAAAGAATACTATAGACCAATTTCCCTAATGAATATTAATGGAAATTTTTAAATAAAATACTAGCAAGAAGGTTACAAAAATACATTACAAAGATTATACACCATGACAAGGATGAATTTATACCAGGAATATAGAGCTGGTTCAAATTAGGAAACTATAGGAATGATTAACTATATCAATAACAAAAATCATATGATTATTTTATGGATGTAGAAAAAACTGTTGACAAAATACAACATTCATTCCTATTAAAAACAGTAGAAAACATAGGAATAAATAGAGCCTTTCTTAAAATGATGGGTAGTATCTATCCAAAATGAAGAGTAAACATCTGTAATGGTGATAAACTAGAAGCCTTTCCAGTAAGATCAGGGATGAAGCAAGGATATTCCTTATCGCCATTACTATTCAATATTATGCTATAAATGCTAGCTATATCAATAAGACAAGAAAAGGAAATTGAAGGAATTAGAATAGCAAATGAAGAAAGAAAACTGTCACTCTTTGCAGATGATATGATGGTATACTTAGAGAATCAACAAAAAAGTAGTTGAAATAATTAACAATTTCAGAAAAGTTGAAGGATATAAAATAAACCTACACAAATCATCAGCATCTCTATATATTACCATCAAAACCCAATAGGAAGAGTTAGAGAAAATTCATTTAAAATTATTGTATTCAGGAAAGAATACTTGGGAGTCTACCTGCCAGAACACATACAGGCACCATATAAACATAATAAGAAAACACTTCATATAAATACAGATCTAAATAATTAGAGAAATATAAATTGCTCATGGGCAGGATGATCCAAAGGGGCAACTAGGTAGTGAAGCAGATAAAATGCTGGGCTTGAAGTCAGGAAGATATGAATTCAAAACTGACCCCCACACACTTGCTAGCTGTGTGACCTGGAAAAGTCACTTAACCCCTATCTGTCTCAGTTCCTCATCTATAAAATGGAGACACATTTGAGAAGGAAATGGCAAACCACTCCAGTATCTTTACCAAGAAAATCGCACAGACAAAAGTCCATGGGATCATGTAATCAGATACAACTCAACAACAACAACAACAAGGGTAAGCCAATATAATAAAAATGGCAATACTACCTAAATTAATTTTTTTTTATTCAGCGCCTTAACAAACTACCAAAGAACTACTTTATGGAACTAGAAAAAAAATAATAAAATTCATCTGAAGGAGCAAAAGATCGAGAATATCAAGGAAATTATTTGGAAATTATAGCAGATCTCAAACTATACTACAAAATAGTAATGATCAAAAGAGTCATGGTGAAAGGGGAGAAAATTCACCTAAATATGTCAGGAAATATGGAGGTTAAAAATCAAATGAGAGCCTAAATCCTCAAGTCTCTTTGCAAAGAAAGAAAAACATTAATTATTGGTATGCTTGTTACATGATTATTAGATTACAATTTTCAGTCATGTAAAATTCTTACTATCTTAGAAAAACTTTCAGTGTTTTACCATTGATGCTCAATATAACAAGCCAAAAAGATGCTTCAGGGATCTTTTAGACACTCCTTATGCTTAGTTTTCTCCTCCAAAGAATTATATTCTCAGTGGTATAAGACTTAATAATATGGTGAAAGTATAGTAGGGATGATTGTTATGATGCTGATATGGTGGTGGTCAGGAAGGGAGATAAGAATACCACAATAATTACTAGATCTGAAATTTCTTGAATGTGAGTACTCTCTCTGTCAATGCACATCATGACACCTCTAGGAAAATCAGCCTAGCTGACACTGAAAGGTACCCTGAGGGACAGAGAGGAGGTAGCATATGCCAGGCAAGTTAAACCACCCATTTTCCCTCAGACCCTAAAGAAGATGGCCCAAGACCCCAAAACTAAAAGCCTTGGAAATAGCATTGTTTGAAGCCCAGTTTTGGAAACTTGCTCTGGCTAAAAATTTCATTGCACCATAGCCAATCTGATAATTAGGCTCTTTGAACTTAATCAAGTTGGCCTTCAGATAATAGACATGATGTGCATCTCCAAGTTCATGACCAAACATTTTAGGTTGGTAGGACATGATAGGCCTTGGAATCTATTGGCACAGGTTCAAGAACCCAAGGTCATCCCCTCATTTCATCAGAGGAAGATTTTAGTGGACAGTGGGTATAAACATAACTGTTACATTTAAAATGTTATGTGTTGTTTTATATTTTAAGAAGGAATTCCTGAGTGGAGCCAAGATAACAAATTAGAGGCAGCAGCCTGACTGAGCTCTCTCTATATTCCCCTCTAAACAACTTTGATATAATTCCTCAAATCTAACTTTGGAGTGGCAGAGTCAACAAAAGGTCAGGGTGAGACAATTTTCTGGCCTAAGAAAACTTAGGAGGTCAGCAGGAAGGGTCTATCTAGAGTGTAGACAAGCAGTACCAGCAGCAGCTTCAGGAGCTCTCAGCCCAGAGACTGGGGTAAGAAGGGAAGGGGGATGGGGGTTGGAGAACCATTTCTAGGGCAGAGAGGAGCACTTGTGGTTTGTCACAAGGGATCAGGAGCCTTTGTGCAAGTTCCAAAATACAGAGGAGCATGAGCACATCTGCAGGACAGCAAGGGATCTAGTCACAGTTCTAGGGCCAAGAGGAATGATAATGCTTGTGGCTATAAGGGAACAAGGGCCCTTCCAGGGTAAATGGCAGAGAGCAGACCAAGAGAACAGTGCCCACTTCTCCTTGGATCATAACACCTGTGAAGCACTGAAAACTTATGGATCCCCAGAACTAATTCTGAAAATAGCAGCACAAAAAAGCCTGAAGCTTAGAACAGTGCCTACCCCACCCCCAGGTGAGCAAAGCCCAACTTTAACATAAAGTTCAAAGACAAAAAATAGGTTAGAAAACTAAGCAAATAACAACAACAAAATATCTTGACCAAAAAAAGCTACTAAGGTGACAGGTAATACCAAGGCATAAACTCAGAAGAAGAAAATATTATTAAACTAGCTACAAACAAAATATCACAGAAAAATGCTAATTGGAGCCAAGCCCAACAAGTATTCCTAGAATAATTTTTTTAAAAAGAGATAACAGTGGGAAAGGAAAAATGGGGGGGGGGAAATGACAGTAATGCAAGAAAATTATGAAAAGAGAATTACTAACTTGGTAAAGGAGGCACAAAAATACTGAAGAAAATTATATCTTAAAAAAAAATGACCTAATGGCAAAAGAGGAGCAAAAATTCACTAAAGAAAAGAACTCCTTAAAAAGCAGAATTGGCCTAATTGGGGTGGGGGAGATACAAAAGCTCACTATAGAAAATTATTCCTTAAAAATCATACAGATCAAGTGAAGCTAATGACTCCATGAGACATCAAGAAACAGAGTCAAAAGAATAAAAAAAAATAGAAGAAAATGGGAAATATATCATTAGAAAAAAAGAACTGACCTGGATAATATATCAAGGAGAGATAATTTAAGAAATATGGAACTACCTGAAAGCCATGGCCAAATAATAGCCTAGACATCATTTTAAAAGAAATTATCAGGGAAAACTTCCCTGATATCTTAGATCTAGAGGGTAAAATAGAAATTGAAAGAATCCACCAATCACTTCTTGAAAGAGATCCTGGAATGAAAATTCCCAAAATATAGCCAAATTCCAGAGCTCCTAGGTCAAGGAGAAAATATTGCAAGTAGTCAGAAACAATTCAAATGTTATTGAGCTACAGTCAGGATCACACAAGACTTAGTGCCTTCCACATTAATTGAATGAAAGACTTGGAAATATGATATTCTAGGAAGTAAAATTATAACCAAGAATAACCTATTCAGAAAAACTGATTATAATCCTTCAGAGGAAAATGGAATTTAATGAAGTAGGGGACTTTTAAATATTCCTGATGAAAAGAAAAGGGCTGAACAGAAAATCTGGCATTCAAACAGAAGACTTCAGAGAAGCATAAAAAGGAAAACATGAAAGAGTAAGCATAAGTAGCTCACTAAAGTTAAACTGTTCACATCCCTACGTGGGAAGATGATATATGTAACTCCTAAGAACTTTACCATTATTAGGACAGTTAAAAGGAATTTACATAGGCAGAAGGCATGCATGTGAGTCAATTAATTGGAATGATGTCCCCAAAAAATGAAGGAGTGAGAAAGAAAGATTCACTGGGAGAAAAGGGAAGGAAGAAGTACAGTGAGGAAAATTTTCTCATATAAATGAGACTTTCAAGGAAAAGCTTTTTACAATGGAGGGGGAAATGGAGGGGTGACAGGCAATGATTGAACCTTACTCTCATTGGAATTGGATCAAAGAGGGAAGGCTATATGTGGCTAAAATGGAAATGTTTTGTTTGATTTCATGTGTAGAATTGGAAAATGTTATGTATCATATTTTGTGTTATGTTAAAGTATAATCATGGCACTGGTGAAAAGGGGAACCTTCTTATAATGTGAATGTCAGGATACAGAGATAACCTCGTAATACTGGCTATGGGCAAAAAAATAATGCTGAAACATTAATGTCAGAGTGTGCTCTGTTACAGTGCTCTTGGGATAAGAAAAGGAAGTGTTTTCTTTGTGGGGTTGATCTCCATTGATTGCCAGATCCAGTGGCCTCTTCTCAGTCCTCATCCTTCTTGCCATATCTCCAGCATTTGATGTTGTTAGCCACCCTCAATTTACCTAATTCTGTTTTCTCCTGGTTCCCTTTCTACATATCTAACAATACTTCAGTCTCCTTTGCTAGATCATCATCCAATTTAGATATTCTAACTGGGGATGCATCCCAAAGCTCTGTCCTGAGAGCACATTTTAAAAGCATATGTACCAGGCACTATGAAGAGAATTGACCCAACTGATCTCATATGAGCTTCACATTTAATTCTGAAATGTTAGTAATATTGTTATCACCATTTTATAGATGAAAACTGAGGCAGATAGAGGTTAAGTGACTTGTTTCAAGGTCCCACAGCTAGTTTAAGTGTGTGAAGCTAAATTTGAACGTAGGTCTTCTTGACTGCAGGCCCAACACTCTATTTAATGTACTACCTAGCTTCCTCAGGCTCCCTTCTCATTGTATGACCTCACCAGCTCCCATGGGTTCAATTATCATCTCTATACAGGTGTCTCCCTGATAAAGTCATCCAGTCCTAGTCTCTCTCCTGAGATCCAGTCATGTATCACAAATTGCCTACAGGATTTCCTGTAGCTGTCTCCCAAAAAAGCATGTCCAAAACACAACTTGGTATATTCCTCCTCTCAAAACCCACTCCTCTTCTAAACTTCGCTCTCATCACAGAAAGCAACACCATCCTTTCAATACAACCTTGGTGTCATCCTATATTTCTCACTCTCATCCCATATCTTCATTCAGTTGCTTAATCTTTGTATTTCTTTCTCTGCATAATTTCTCTGACATTTTCTCCTTTCCACAACCTAGCTTCAAGCTCTCTACACTACTATCCTGGTCTGTTGCAATAGCCTTCTATTTGGTGTCCCTGCCTCAATGATTGTCCATTGCACTCCATCCTCTAGACTGTTCCCAAAGTGATTTTCTTAAATCAGAGCTGTGATCGTGTCATGCCTCCCCTCCTCTCCATTCAGTAAATCCCTATAACTTCTTGGATCAAACATAAATCCTTAGTTTTCCTTCAGAAACTTTTCATATCTGGTCCCTTCTTGACATTTGAGTCTTCTTATATCTTACTTCCCTCCACACTGTCAATGGTCTATCCTTACAGCTCTGTTTCTCATACAACACTCCATCTCCCATTTCTGTGCCCTTGCCTTGAATATATTCTTTCCTCCACCTCTTGGAATGCCTGGTTTCCTTTAAGACTCATCTCATGCATCTGCAGCTACATGAAACCTTTCCTGCCAATGCTCTTGTTCCCAAAATCAAGTTGTGTTCTTTTTGTATATTCTTATACATGTATTTTGTTATTCATGTTGGGGTTTCCTCTCATTAGAATTTTAAGCTTCCTTATTTTTAACAAAACAAAATCCTCCCCTTTATTTTTCATGTGCTATTATTGAAGTTCTTGGTCACCATATTTACCAACATGATCCCATTAATAGAATGTCAACTTCCGTTATTTTTCAGGCGCTCATACCTAGTGGTTTAATTGCATTTGGTTCTTGGGACTAATGATGTATGTTATTTAAGACAATAAATTAAAACATGAATTTATCTGAGGTGCTAAAAAAAGAATTAAGCTTCTTGAGGACAGGGACTGTTCCACATTAGCCCTTTAAATCCTCAACACTTAGCAGAGTACTTGACATATATGTAATAGTCACTTATAAATGTCTGATGATTGAAGATTAATTGCTTACACAGAGGGCAGAGTTGTATCTCACTATAGTAAAATCTACACTTTTAGTGGGTGTAAATTGTATGGCAGCTTTCCTGTCTCTTCTTTCGGTTTGCTGAATGGATGAACAGATGGTTTGGGTTGAAATGAGGAAAAATCTCACAATTTTGCCTGACACCTGCAAATCCAACAGATTTCCCATTCACCTTGTGGAGGTGAAATACAAAATGGCACCTTTTTTCCCACCCACATATATGGCAGGGTTCAGGCTATCTTTTTGTTTGTTTTAACTAGACAAATTCCTTTGTCTATTCTTGTTCTTCCTCTTTTCACCCTAATTTATCCCCTCAAACACTATATCATCCTCATAGCTTCATCCAAAACATAGTTGCTTTCTGCTATTATATGACCCAGACCTGTCTACCATAATGTTGGTGGCCCTTAAGTTCACAAACAGTTAAGAAATGCAATGCAATATAATGTGAGAAGCAGCATTGTTAGTGCAGTTATTCTCATACTTCTTGATTACAGGACCCTGCCCTTGTGCCTCCCCAAATCAAGACCCCACAGAGCTTTTGTTTCTATGGCATATACTTTATTGATAGTATCTGAAATTAAAGCTAGAAAGTTTTTTGAATATTTACTAATTCATTAAAATAACAATAAACTTATTACATTGTTAATGTAAATATTTACAAAATATCTGTATTTTATAAAATGAAGAAATGAGTGATAAGTAGGATATTTTACACATCTTTTAATGTTTGGCTTAATAGAAGACAATTGATTCTCATATCGACTTGGCATTCAATCTGTTATGATATATTGTTTAAGATATAACTTCACAGCTTCAAATAGATAGGTAGTTAGAAAAGAAAGGGTGTAGTATTTTAATAGGCAAATTATGTCAGTATTATTATGGAAATTATGTTTTCATTATTTATTATTATGAAAAATAGTTTTTGACACTGCAGACCCCCCTGAAAAGGTCTTGGGATCACCAGAGGTAGCAGACCACACTTTGAGAACTACAGATGCAGTGGGTTGAAACGTGGCCTCAGAGTTCAAATGGGACCTGGGTTCCAATCTCACTTCTGACACATACGGGCTGTGTGAATGTATCCAAGTCACACAGATTCCTAGTGCCTCATACTGTTCTCTGAGATCTGCAGAGAAAGATGCAGATCTGCACTGGCAAAATGAGGGTCCTCACCGGCAACTCCCTATACCAATGAAATCACAGGTTTCCACTCCCCTCCACCCAGAAGAAAAATACAACTGGAATGTGAGCAAGAAGCAGGAGATATTTTCTGAGGCACATGGCACTCATCCTGACTCCCTATATCCCAGCTCTGAATATGTACTTTCTCTCTTTTCCTCTCCTGCCTGTCACCTTCTCTTCTCTCCTTTTTTCTGACCGTTTCTTCATGTTATTAGTTCTCCGTCTTAGCAGCTTTAAAAACCTCTTACAGGTATTTTTTTTATTTAAGGGGCAAGATAAAAAAACTCCGTCAACAACTATACCCAGGTCCAGACAAAGGGATAACTCCTGTTAAAGCTAACTCATATGAGTAGAAGAGAGAATATTTTCTACATGAACTCATTCCAACCCATGAGATTTTTTTAAAGTCTTCTTAACCAAACTAGTCCAGCATAAAAAGAAAGGCCCAGATTTCAGTAGTGGGTGAATGTTCTGACTTTGTTTCCACTCAATTTCCCCAGGTGAATAAATATGATGAAGTAAGTGCCCCATATTGACAAGAGGTAGGCCAGGAGGAAGGGGAAGCTTGAGGAGAATAGACAATATGAAAATTCAGAAAATATTCTTTATTTGATGAGAAATGCTATATTTTCAAGAAGATAAGAAAATATTAATTAAAATAGACAGATAGCCCTTTAAAAATAACAGCAGCAGTCTGGGAGGAGAGTGGCTCTAATCTTCATTCCCTTTAAAATTCTGTTCTTTTAAGCAGGACTAAACAACCAGCCACCAAAACACATCTTTATTGTTCTTTTCAATCCGCCTTGCTTTTCCCACAAATATATCTCTCTCTCTTTCCTCCTCTCCTCTCTCTCTCTCTGCTCTCTCTCTACTCTCTCCTCTCTTCCTCTCTCTCTCTCTCTCTCTCTCTCTCTCTCTCCCTTCCTCTCTCTTTCTCCCTTCCTCCCTCCCCTTCCATTCTTCCCCCCCTCCTCCTTACTCTACTCTCGTTTTAACAAAGGTGGTGACAGTCCATTCTCATCATCTCTAAGCCCTCCTGGCCTGTGCACACTTCTGGGTTTCAAGCAAGTCTGAGAAACCCAAAATGAAGAAATAATGATCTCTCCTTAGGACAGGACTTAAAAATAAATTAAGGGATAAGACTCAGCGCCATGTTTTGTCCTGTCACTCTCTGCACCACGTTTCTAGGGGAGGCAAAGCTAAGCTACAGAGTGAGTTCCTACCTTAAGCAAACATCGAAAATTGACAAATAGGCTTCCTGCACCCCCAGCTTTCTTTCTTACTTTGAAAAGGTAAGTGTCATCTGTGCGTGCCCAGGCTGGGAAGTAGGTATTGAGATTCCAAAGGGGAAGCCACATCTTTAATGATACATTTGATAATTAAAGAATACAATAAACACAATTAGCATATGTTTTAAACAGTTTATTAGTGAAGCTTACCATAAAATCAGAATATATAGCGCTCGGGGTTTGTTGGGATAACAGCTTTGAATCCTTAGAGTCATAAAATCCCCTGGCTTGGAAGAAATGGGCATCTTTAAAATGATGGAATCAGCAGGCCTTGAGTTAGAACACACAGATTACAAACTCCAGCAGTTGGGCACTGTTCAGTGACTGTTTGCAATGCAGTGGGGTGAAGTCATAGCTTAAAACTGCCAGTGGCTCAGCCAGGATAGGGAGGGAGGATGGGAAATAAGGAAGGGAGAAGAGAGAGAAAAGGGAGAAGGGAAAAGGAAAGAAGGAAAGGAGAAAGGAGGGGAGGATGCTGTTCAAAGAGGGAGGATTAGAATGGGTTACCTACCACAAGATATAACCAGCCAGGGAATAATTACTTTAACTCTTTCCACCAAAATTTATTTTGCTGGATTATGCATATTTGTTATGTGTGTGTGTTTTTTTTCTTTTTGCTATTGTTTATTGGGAAGGGGAGAGCAGTAGAAATGAGAGTTAACAAATCCTTATAAAATTAATTTTTAAAAATTTCACGGGGGTGGGGGGGAGGGGATTTGTAAACTGAGATAGTAGTCTCATAGGTCAAGATCTACAAGGGAACAAAAAGGTGACCTGGTCCAATTTCCTCCTTTTAGAGATGAGGAAATCGAGGCCCAAGAAGTTTAGGTATTATTAGTCACTTATTCCCAGCTTAAGTCAGAATATAAAACCTTTTCTGTGTGCAAGCAGAGCCTAGCAATCCTGCAGGAGAGGTTGGCCAAGATCATAGATGTAATGGCAGGGAAAGGACCTTAATCACCGAATCTAACACCACCACCCTCATTTTATAGATTAGGAAACTGAAACCCAGAGATGAAGCAATTTAGCATCGGGCACACAGGAAGTAGCATAGCCCAGACTCTTACCCAATTCCTGTGCACTGGACCTAGAGCCAGGAGATTTGGGTTCTAGTGTTTCCTCTGTGACCCCTGGCAAGTTATCTACACCTCGTGAGTCTCAGTTTCCTTATCTGTATAATGGATAAGACCTTACTTCCCCAGTTTTTTGTGAAACCTAGTATTTTCTAAATCTTAAGCGAGCTCATCATCTTCCCAGGCTTTGGGAAGGACAAATGCAAGGTTATTGATCAGATTCGATCAAAGATGACGTGGAGAACCCGCCTGACCAGGTGGCCTCGCAAATACGATTGGCTTTCTGTCTTTAGCAAAAATCCCTGCGGGTCTCGAGGTAATTAATGAGTTGCCGCAGCTTCATCAGCGCCCTCCAGAAACCGGACTCAATGCCGGGCAAAATAAAGCTGGCTGAGCCATTCAAACTGTCTGACACTTGCCTTGCTGGCCTCAGTCCCAAGTCCCACTCCTGCTGTTGCCTTCCTTTGGCGCACTGCGCTGATATTCCGCTGTAAATGAGCAGCACAGGAACAGTTTCTCATTCCAGAGGAGGAGCTCGCTTCCCAGGGTTTTTGGTGTTCCATTGTCTGGCTGGGGTGGGGGCTTTGCATGTGTGTGGGGGGCGGGGGGGGGGGAAGAGGCGGGGAGGAAGGAGCAAACTGCTCCAATTCAGGTGTTTCAAATTTCCAGCGGAGCAAGCGAGCAGGAGGGTATTCAGCTCAGAGTCACCATCGGATAGAAAGGTTAGGCTTTGACTGCTCTGCCTGGCATCGGGGTGAATCTCCAATTGTCAACTTCATAATGAATCTTCATCAGCTATGATGACTTCTCATTTCTGCAAAGGGAAGAAAGAATGGAAATCGAGCTGATGTTTGAATACATTCTTATGGGGAAATTGGGATGTTTGGACTTTAAATTAGATATGAAGACAGCTGATCATCTCCATAAAAATGCGAGTTTCACTCTAGCACAGACATTTCAGATGTGCTAGGCTTTGGGTCCCTGGTGAACAAACTCAGTCACCGCTCAGCTGGGAATGTAACTCTGCTTTCTGTGGGGAATTTTAGTTTATAGTTATATTGTTGTACACCAAAGTGCTGCCTGAGATAGAGCAGTGAGAGTCATGGGTTAAAATATTTTAAGAAAGGTGGACCTAACTTGCAATTGAAATTGTAAAAAAATTCTCACATGAATTTTCAGGCATCTTGCATTTACAAAAACACACACCTATCATAAGAACAGATCTGGAAGGGCCTTCAGAGGCCACCTGGTCCAACTTAATACTCTCCTTTTACACATGAGGAAACCAAGGTCCAAAAAATATAAGTGATTTGTTTAAGGTTACCCACATAAGTAAATGACAACAGAAGGATTTGAACACAGGTCTTCAGACTCTAAAGGCCAGGCTCGTTCCCATTATAGCATGGCCACCTCTCTTACCTGCTCAGTTTCAGAGATAGGAATGAAATTTGCACAGGTTTCTCCTGGGAAGGGGACATTTCTTCCCTTTATTGGAAGTCAGTGACCCATTTTTTAAATTATTACTTCATTGGGTTATGTTCTGATATGAACCTGAAGTCTCTACAATTTAATTGTCAGAGGAGCTTTCTCCACAACCCTCCACACACCTGAATCTTCAATAAGTGACTCTAGCAGAACTTTCTATCACCTCATGGCCTTTGGGCTATGAGCCTCCAGCCTCCAGGCTGGTCTTTGGATGACCTTCACTCATACCTTAACAGCCAGCTGGTGAAATGGATAGAATACTGGTCCTGAAGTCAGGAAGACTTGAGTTCAAATCTGACCTCAAACACTTACTAGTTGTGTAACTAGGCAAGTCATTTAGCCTCTGTATGCCTCAGTTTCCTCAACCTATCTCACAGGTCAAATGAGATATATTTGTAAAACACTTAGCACAGTGCCTGGGACATAATAGGCACCTCATAAATGCTTATTCACACTTAAATACACCCCAATAAAAATCATAGTTTAGGGTATCTTCAGTGTATCTTACAACTACCCTTCCAGGCTTAGAGAATTTATATGATTTGTCCAAGATCAAATAGTTAGTATCAGATCTAGATCTCTTGGCTCTGTGTCAAGTGTTCTTTCCATGATACCACACCAACTTCCCAATCCCTTGAATGTACAAGAGCATGTGGTCAGCTGACATGGGCTTCAAGATTACAGAATCTCCCCCATGCCCCCAAACAACTTAGCGAAGGTGTCTGTGAACCTCCTCATGAAAAGAGAAAAATTCAATCAGCCATTGTGGTATTCTGTCCACACAAAGCCAAACATTGCAGAAATCTAGAAGCATCTGGATGGTTGACTGAATGTTTTGACTTTATTTGGATATCTAGGGATCATATAGAACTAGTTTAGAAGTCAGGTCACATGTTTTCCCCTTGCTCAACATTCTGGTACAATTGTAATATTGGTGAGAATTGGGAAGTGCCAGGTCATGTGTTTATTTTATTTTATTTTATTTTGTTTTATTTTATTGCAGGGCAATTAGGGTTAAGTGACTTGCCCAGGGTCACACAGCTAGTAAGTGTCAAGTGTCTGAAGCCAGGTTTGAACTCAAATACTCCTGAATCCAGGGCCGGTGCTTTATCCACTGTGCCACCTAGCTGCCCCAGATCATGTGTTTATAAAAGGTGCTATAGAGAGGATTCCTGGGTGGGGTGGAAGGTGGGATCCAACTTCAGTATGCAACAGACTGGCTCTACAAGGCAGCACAGGTGCACTAGTACTATTGTTACTACTAGTACTGTTCAGATTTTATAGACTGGTTAAAAGGGAATTTTGGCAGCTTGGATTTACAAATACCTCTTCTCATAGTAGCAACTTGAATTCATGTTATGTATTGTCAGCAGACACTGAATAGCTGGACAGAAAGACATACTTGTGTTGTGGTCCTAACAATTTGAAAGGTTAGGCAGGTAGGAAGCAGGTAAGCTGTTTTTTGGTCATCCCCCATCATGGACACCTGTATGTCAGAATTTGGGGATTTAAAAATATATGACAGGTGGGGAAGCTAGGTGGTGTAGTGGATAGAGCACTGGCCCTGGGTCAGGAGTACCTGAGTTCAAATCCAACCTCGGAGACTTAACACTTACTAGCTGTGTGACCCTGGGCAAGTCACTTAACCCCAATTGCCTCACCAAAAAGAAAGAAACAAACAAAATATATGACATCTGTAGATTTTTGGATCTTTGTAGATTCATGGAACGTTAAAGTTGGAACATAAAGGCCTCAGAGATCATCTAATCCAACCTTTTCATTTTACAGAGAAGGGAATTGGGGCACAGAAAGCAGAGAGTGACAACACTGCAAGATGACCTTGTACTAGACACTTTGGAGAATAACAACAATCAAAAAGAATGACAGTCCCATGTAACGATTGGAATAACGCCACCTGCTGGATACTTACTGTAGAAGAGTTCTGCCCATGAAGCGAAGGTCTTTGAGGGCAAGACCAGGAGTCTTTTCTTTGGCATCAGGAAGTGACGCGGACTAGTGGGAGGAGGAAGGAAGAGACTGGCGCTCAGTCTTGCGGTCTCTTTCCTTTGGACTCGGGTGGAGAGCGGAGCTAGAAATGTGCTCTCCCTTTAATAGATAGGAATCTAGGCCTTTCTCTCTCTTTACCAAATTCTTATTCTCCTTAATAAACGCTTAAAAGTCTAACTCTTGCTAAAGCTTATAATTTATTGGCGACCACTCATTAAATATTTTAGACAGACTAGCTAGAATTTTAGCCCTTAACACCCATATCCAGAAGAGCTTACAGCTTAGAGGAAGCCAGGTGGTACAGTGAGTGCTAGGCCTAGGAAGGTCTGAGTTCAATTCTAGTCTCAGACACCTACCAGCTGTGTGACCTTGGGGAAGTTACTTAACCTTTGTCTGTCTCAATTTTCTCAAATGAAGAATGGAGACCTTAATAGCACCTACCTCCCAGGGTTGTTGTGAGGATCTGAGAGATCTGTAAAATGCTTAGGACAGTGCCTGATACACAGTAGGTACTTAATTAATGCTTGCTTCCTAGCACTTCTCTTGGATGGACCTGAATTTACATAACAAAGGTGCATCTGAAACCTGTACAAGTCAAAACCTTGAAAAACCCCATCGTATTTTGAATGCATTAGAGTTGCTTGCTATTTAAGGAACCCTGCAGGGAGTGTTTTTGCAAAGTGAAGCCTCCTTCTGCAGTGTCAATAATGATTTCCAATTTGTTTTGTAATTTCATATGTGGGGTTGGCTTAAAGTGGAGCTAACCTGCTCCCAAATATTCTTGTAGCCCAAACACAAAACCAACTATGGCTGCCAAGAGAAAGATAATTAATAATAATAATAATAATAATAATAACTCAAGTTTCTATCATGCTTTAATGATCACAAGGCACCTTCTTCACAACAACCTTATGAAATTTAGTATCATTATCCCCAATTTACAAATAAAGATACTGATGCTCATAGAAGTAATTTGCCTAGGATCACAAAGCAGAACTAGGACCAGAATCCTGCATCTTTTGATGGCAAAAACAGTATTCTTTCCATTCTTTCTAGAATGGCACGTTGCCTATTCCAAATAAAGTATGAGGATCTTGGAGAGATGGGAGGGAAGGATACCTGGTTGAGGAGTAGAATGGAGATGGGAGAAATAACTGGATAAGCAGCACTAAGATCACCAGCCACAATCATGATCATAAGCCAATTTCCGTCCACCATTTTTTATCTTTCTTCATATACTAGAATTTCCCACTCATTTTCTTTTGCTGGGTTATTTTGGTTGTCTATAAGTATATTCTGGATCCCACGTCCCTAAAATAAGCCTGAGATGGAAACATCCTTTGTTATTGTTATTGGGGGGGGATGTTGTTGTTTTCAATGACACAATCATCTTTCAGTATAATGCCAGGGCATAGTTCTGCAATGTGTCTTCTAAGCTGGCAGAGATTTCCCAATGGAAAATTCCCTCTTCCCCTATATGAAAGAAGCAGGAGTGATGTTGGAGAAAGCTGGATATGAAAGCCTGGAGAAGAGAAGATGGAGTGGGAGACATGACAGCTGTCTTCAAGTTTCTGAAGGGCTGACTTGAGGGAGACAGATTAGATTTCTACTGTTTGGCCCCAGGGGGAAGAACCAGAAGAACCAATAGGCACAAGTCATAGGGAGGCAGATTTCAGTTCAATGTAGGAAGGAGCTTTCTAACAGAGATGTCCAAAAGTAGAATTGGCTGCCTCAGGAGGGAGTGGGCTCCTTGTCATTTGGAAGAGTTGGAGCAGAAGCTGGATGACCACTTATAAGGGAGGATGTAGAGGGAATTCAAGGATTCCTGCATGGAACAGGAAGTTGGATTTGACTTCTATATTCCACAATTCTAAGTTTGGAGTGAGTTGGATGGAGCTTGTCATTTGCAAAATGTGTGGCCTGAAGGGCTGTCACAACAGGGTGGTCAGGAGAACAAGTGAACTGGAAGGAGGACATTTCCTTTGGGCAGAAAGTGCAAACAGAGCCTAAAAATTCAGAGCTTTTCAGCTCCAAGATTTCAACTGCAGTTGATCCAGGGGGCATCCATCCCCTCAGCTTAATTCAATTTGGCCAATGTTTAGAGCACCTACTGAGTGCTCAGCCCTGTACTTAGTGCTATATGAGGTACAAGAAGAAAAGACCTAGCCAGCCCTGGTACATAATCTCCTTGTTTCCAATTTCAGAAGTTGTACACTTCTCTTTTGCCTTTTGAGGTCTTCTACCAACTGGCTTCATCAAACTGTTTCAGTTTTATAAAAGCACATGATCTTTGGGGCAAGGAGACACCTTAGTGATCACTTTGGCTCCTTCCCTCATTTTACAGAAGAGGAAACTGAGTGCAAAGAAGGGGAAGTTAATTTCTCCAGATCAAGAAGATAAGAAGAGGGTCAGGATTTGTCCCTAAGGTCCTTAAATGCCAATTTCCAAGCCGCAAAGTAAAGGAGCAGCCTTTATCTTTCCACATGCCTTCCACTCCAAGCAGGTAATTTCCCCACTATCTTCCAAGCATGCCTTATTTATGCCTGTGGCTTCCCTTGCCACAAATGGCCTTCTTTCTCTCCACTTCTCCAAATTCTAGCCATCCTTCCAAGTCCCACTACTTCAGGGAGTTTTTGCTGACCACTGCCAATTGCACTGACCTCCCTCATCTCTAAACTCTTGGAGAACTTGTCTCCAGAGTACACTTTATCACTTAGGTTCATAGATACATACATAAAGCTGGAAGGGATTTTAGAAGCCATCTTGTCCAACCACCTCATTTTACAGATGAAGAACTCAAGGCCAGAGCAGTTGTCCAGGGTCACACTAGTAGGAGGGAGCAGAGCCAGGATTTATCTAGCTCAAAAGTTCTTTCCACTGGACTGTTATGCTCTGTACTACCTTTGTAGTTTACTCTTTCCTGAAGTCTTCTCTCCCTCTACTCTCAAAACATCTAAACCGCAACAGAAACTTAAACTCCACCTCTGTCTGTAAAAGGTGAGCTCTTTGCCTTGTTGAAGTCTCCTAGTCAGCCCCTTCCACTGATACCTTCTTCTCCCTTTATAGCAATATGATATGTTTTCTTACACCTTAGAATGGGAACTCCTTGAGGATAGGGGACTGTCTTGTTGCTGGAATTTGAATTCTTAGAACTTAGCACAGTGCATGGAGTATGGTAAGAACTTCATAAATGTTCTATTAATTATTTAGCTATTCTCTGTCTCTCTGTCTCTGTCTGTCTCTGTCTGTCTCTGTCTGTCTCTGTCTCTCCCTGTCTCTGTCTCTTTCTCTCTGTCTCCCCTCTCCCTTCTTCCTTCCTCTCCCCTCCTCTTCTTTTCCCACCTCTCCTTTCCCTTCTCTCCTCTCCCCTTCTCTCTCTCTCTCTCCCTCTCTCCCCTCCTCCTCTCCTCTCCCCTCTCTTCCTCCCCTTCCCTTCCTCCCCCTCCTCCCCTCCCTCTCCATTCTTCATCCAAACTGGGAGTTTCCTGAGAGAAGGAACAATGATATTTTCCCTTTGTAGCCCCTTCTGTGTCTTGGTTGAAAGACTATAATATTATTAGTAGTAATAACAATAATAGCTAGCATTTATATAGTGCTTTAAATTTTTCAAGATATTTTACATATGTTATCTCACTTTATCCTCATAACCCTGGGACATAGGTGCTATTATCATCCTCATTTTGCAGGTGAGGCAACTGAGACAGACAATTAAGTGACCTAACCAGGGTCACACAGCTAATAAGTATCTGAGGCCAGATTTGAACTTAATGTCTTTCTGATTCTAGGGTCAGAACTCTATGCTGAACTCTGTGCTCTACTGTACCATCTAGCTGCCTTAAAATAGTGAAAAGACCACTAGCCTTGGAGTCAGGACACCTGAGTTGAAAACCTCACTCTGACCTTTACTAACTATGTAGCCATGAGTAAGTCACTTAATCTCTCTGAAATTCTTTCCTTATCTGCAAAATGGGAGTTTTACCACTCAAACTTCCTACCTCACAGGCCTGTTATGAGGCTTATAATTTGTAAGCCTTAAAAAGCTCTAGAGGGGACAGCTAGGTGACACAGTGGATGGAGCACCGGCCCTGGAGTCAGGAGTACCTGAGTTCAAATCCGGGCCTCAGACACTTAACACTTACTAGCTGTGTGACCCTGGGCAAGTCACTTAACCCCAATTGCCTCACTAAAAAAAAAAAAAAAAGCTCTAGAAATGAGCTTTGTTATTGTGACAAAATCTATGAAATAATTAAATAGCAATAAAAGTCAGTATGCACTGGGGCAGCTAGGTGGTGCAGTGGATAAAGCACCAGCCCTAGATTCAGGAGGACCTGAGCTCAAATCTGGCCTCAGACATTTGACACTTACTAGCTTGGGCAAGTCACTTAACCCCCATTGCCCTGCCCCCCCAAAAAAGGTAAGGCTTTGGGGGCAGCTAGGTGGTACAGTGGATAAAATACCAGCCCTGGATTCAGGAGGACCTGAGTTCAAATCTGAACTCAGACACTTGACACTTACTAGCTGTGTGACCCTGAGCAAGTCACTTAACCCTCATTGCCCTGCAAAAAAAACAGAACAAAAAATAAAACAAACAAAAAGTCATTATGCACTTATGATAGCTTATCATAAACAGGAGATGGCCACTCCCCCAGGACAAAGATGGCAATACTCCCTTCATCCCAAAGGCCAGACCACAAGGCAGGATGTCTGAGGATATAGAGAACTGGATCCAAAATGGCAGTTCTGACTCTGGGCCTCATTCTGCTTTGTTTACAGCTACAAACTACTGTGGCTCAAACTATTCCTAGACTATTTCAACCAACCAGGGGTGGTGGAATCTGAGGGAGATGGGTCCATGCGTGTATCAAATCTGCATTCCATGCAGCCAATTATATTAACCCAGCTATTTCTATCTCAGCATCACAGAAACAGTGCAGGCTTAATTTTAGGCACATTTGTTATTTTGGGGAATATTTAATATTCATCAAATCACATTAATTCTGACCAATATTTTACATGCCCATATGTAATTTTTGCAGAGCAGTCACAGTTTTGCTCAGACCAATATATTGGGGCTCCACAATCAGCAGTAATTTGGATGAATGCTGCGTTTGCCATAACGCTTCCCTTTCTCTCTGTTGGATATGTTGTTACGAGCTCCAGCTAATGTCCCAGTAAAGGGGAAAACAAAGATAATAGAACTAGGAGCAATGAAGTGGGAGTTGAAAAGAGGAATATCCCAGCCCATATTAAGAAAAAAATATTTCTATCAATGAGAGCTGTCCAAAAGTGGAAGAGGTTACTTTGGTTGCTAGTATGGTTCACATCATTGGATGTTTTCAAGAGAATGATCGTAGGATTTTGAACTGAAGGAACCATTAAAATCATTGTATGTTGGGGGCGGCTAGGTGGCACAGTAGATAAAGCACCGGCCCTGGATTCAGGAGTTCCTGAGTTCAAATCCAGCCTCAGACACTTGACACTTACTGGCTGTGTGACCCTGGGCAAGTCACTTAACCCCCATTGCCCTGCCAAAAACAAAAAAATCATTGCATGTAACCCCTCATCTTACTGATAAAGAAATTGAGAAGAAGACAAAGAGAAAGAACATTCCTGGCTTTATGGGATGGAGTGTTGCTAATGGAAAGACAGGGTTGACACATGGAGTATTTTGTCCAAGGAATGGCAAGAAGGCCAGTATTGCTGGATCTCAGAGTACGTGGTGGGAAGTAAAGTACAGGGTAGTCCAAAGGTCACAAAGGCTTTCAATATTTAATAACTCCTTTATTGTTTGCTTTTAATTTATAATGCCATATACAGTATATATAGGGTATATATAGGAAATAAAGAAAAAATAATTTTCAAAAAGTTATCAAAACATCAGACCCCTTCTTTATTTTTAGCCCATGCTGTATAAGATGACTAGAAAGGGAAGAACAGACAAGGTTGTGAAGGAGGGTTTTAAAAGCCAAAAAGAGAATTCTATATTTGACCCTGGAGTAATAGGGAGCCACTGGAGTTTATTGACTTGGAGAAGGGAGAGGTCAAACTTACACTTTAGGAAGATTATTTTGCAGCTGAGTGGAAGATGGACTGGAGCGGGGAGAAACCTGAGGCAGGGACATCCACCAGAAGGCTAATGCAATAGTCAAGAAGTGAGGTGATGAGAGGTTATAGCTGTATCAGAGGAGAGAGGGGGACTGATCAGAAAGATGTTGCTAAGGTACAAATGATAAGGCATGGGGCAGTTAGGTGGCAGAGTGGATAAAGCACCGGCCCTGGATTCAGGAGGACCTGAGTTCAAACACTTGACACTTACTAGCTGTATGACCCTGGGCAAGTAACTTAACCCTCATTGCCCCGCCAAAAAAAAAAAAAAGAAATGATAAGAAATGGAAACAGATTGGTTATGTTAGGTGAATGAGAATGATGAGTCAAGGATAACATCCCAGATTGTGAGCCTTTGTGTCTGGGAAGATGGTGGTATCCTCCATAGTAGTAGGGAGGTCTGGAAAAGGAGAGTTTCTGAGGAAAATATAATGAATTCAGTCTTGGATGTGATGAATTCATGATCTCTATGAAATATATGGTATGAAATATATCTCAAATTGAGGCAAATTGGCAATGAATTCAATAGAGGACTGAGCCTGTGGTTGGGAAGACCTGAATTTAAATCCAGTCTGATACTTTCTAGGCATGTGACCATGGACAAGTCATTTAACCTCTGTCTAAGTTTCCTCATCCATAAAATGGGTATAATTCCACCTCCTAAGGTTGATGATAAATGAGATAATGGTCACAAAAGTATTTTTCAAAAACCTCAATCCTGGGGGCAGCTAGGTAGCACAGTGGATAAAGTACCAGCCCTGGATTCAGGAGTACCTGAGTTCAAATCCTGCTTCAGACACTTGACACTTACTAGCTGTGTGATCCTGGGCAAGTCACTTAACCCTCATTGCCCTGTCAAAAAATTTTTTAAAAACCCCTCAATGCACTACATAAATATTAATTGGTATTATATAGGTAGCTAGTTGGTATAGCAGATGGAGTACTGGGCCTGGAGTCAGAAAGACCTGAGTTCAAATCTAATTTCAGACACGTACTGTGTAACCTTGAACAAGTCATTTAACCTCTATTTGCCTCATATCCTTCTACTGTAAAAGGGAGATAATAACAGCATTGACCTCATGGGGTTGTTGTGAGAATAAAATGAGATGCTATTTCTAAGGTGCTTAGCACAGTACCTATATAAATGCTCATTTAGATATGTCCAATGAGCTGTAAGATGAAAAGCTTTAGTTCAGAAGAGAGGTTAGGGCTGGATAAACTGATCTGAGAATAATCTACACAGAACTGATCATTGAATACAGGAAACTGATAAGACCACCAAGTAACAGAAAGAGGAGAAACTCAGGACAGAGCCTCCGGGGACATCCAAGTTTAGTGGACATGACCTGGACAAAGATCCAGCAAAGGATAAAGAGGAAGAGGGTCTGTGATTCTCTTACTTGTTCACTAAGACTTAAGAATTCCTTTTTCCTAAGGCTGTTTCTTGAAGAGTTTTCACTACATTTGGGACCCTTGAATACATGAAAATGTGTTTGTATTTTATAAGTTTTGCATTTTATACCAAGGACCCAGGCTCAGCAAACACAATCAGTCTTAGGAACAGAAGTTCTAAACAGAAGCACAACATGTGAATTTGCTAATTAGTCTTCTCTCACCCTGGACATTATCTGGGGTTCTGTTTTTAACCATAACATCTGCTCTAACAGTTTTGAGCTACGTGCTCTATACATAGAGGGTGAGGGCTTGTGCTTTTTTTTAAAGAGTGATTCAATATGCAGTTTTAAAAGTTCCTCAATTTAATGCACTTAACATGTTTCCATCTGTTGGCTGTACTTACATGAACCCTCCTTTAGAAAGGGTAAGATTGCTGGGTGTGGTGTTACATGCCTGTAATCCCTGCTTGGGGGAGGCCAAGGCTGATGGATCACTTGAGTTCAGAAATTCTGAGTTGCATTGGGCTAAAGTCCATTTTGTGTCTGCACTAACTCTGGTACAAATATGGCAGGCTCCCAAGATTAGAGGGCCACAAGTCTGACTGAGAAGGGATGAGCCAGCCCAGGAAAGAAAAACAGAACAGGTCAAAGCTTCCATGTAGATCACATTTAGAGTTGGACTCTTGAATGATGTTGTAGTTCCAGTTTGGACAAGATACTGATACCCAGTCTCAAAAAAAAGATGGGAGAGATAAGATTGTGAAAATGCTCTCTTGTAAAACCAAGATCTGAAGGATTAGACTAGAAAGTCAGTCAGGTAGCTGTGATTTCTATCTTATGTTGATAGCTAGCTAGCTATGTATATACACATACATGTATGAGGGGAATAGTCAATAGGCCTTTTGAGGAGTTCTTCAATCATGAGAATAGGAACTAGACTTTTGATTTCACTTCACTGATTAAAAAACTCTACCCATCAGTCAGTCCATAAGCATTTATTAAGTGCTTACAATATGCCAGGCACTGTGCTAAGTGCTGGGTATGGAGAAAAAAGGCCAAAAAACCCCACTGGTTCCTGTTCTCAGGGAGCTCATAGTCTAATGGGCAAGGAAACATACGAACAACTAAGTACAAGCAAGATATAGCAGGAAGAGACTTGAGGCAGGGAGACCTCCCAGCTGGCTATTATAATAGCCTAGGTGTGAGATGATGAGGGCCTGGTTATATACCAGAAATGTTTCAAAGGTTAAATCTGCAGTACTTGGCAATAGATTATATATGAAGAGTAAAAGAGTGAAGAGTTAAGGATTATACTTAGGTTGTGAGCCTGGATGACTGGGAAGGTGGTAGTACCTTGGACAGTAACAGGGAAGCTCGAATGAGGTGAGAATTTGGGGGGAAAGATGATGAACTCAGTTTTCAATAAGCTGAATTTAAGATATCTATGGGTCATTCAGTATAAGATGTCCAGGAGGCACGTGAAGACAAAAGATTAGAAATGAGCAGGGAGGTTTTGATTGGACAAATAAATCTGAGAAACATCTTCACAGAAATGATAATTGAATCCATGGAAGCAAATGAAATCACCAAGCAAAAGAGTGCAGAGGGAGAAAAAGGCCTAGGACAGAGCCTTGGGGGGACATCCATCAACTGGTTGGCACCCTCTTAATTTATAGTATTAGACAGTTGATTAGAGCTCTGAGAAGTTAAATGGCCCTGGGTCACACAGCCTGGAACCTAGTCTTCCTGACATGAAGACCAAGCTCTCCATACACTAAGGCCCATGGCCTCCCCATGCTGCCATTAGCCAATAAATAGACAAGATTCCAGAACTTAAGTCATGGTTTGGAGGTAATCAGAAGGCATTTACTTATAAACCAGGAGCTTGTCCACTGCCTCCAAAAGGATTTTGGTTTCAGAAATTGGGCTTGTCTCTTCATCATCCCCTGGTGTCCATAAAAAACTAGAACCTACTCAGCCCTTTTCTCACTCATTCCTCGGGGCTTTTCTCACTCATTCCTCAGGGCTCTTTACCTTTTCTTTATAACTTCTCTGGGGTGCAACAAAAGAAGGCAGAAGGGAGTTTCTCCATTCTACCTTTTCCCCTACCCAGGAGACATGATGGTCATTTATATCAAAAGTTGGGGCAGCTAGGTGGCACAGTGAGTAAAGCACCGGCCCTGGATTCTGGAGGACCTAAGTTCAAATCCTGCCTCAGACAGCTGTGTGATCCTAGGCAAGTTACTTAACCTTCACTGCCCCACAAATAAATAAATAAGTATATTACATGTACTTGCCCCAAACATCAGAGGACAGGGGGATTTGAATTCCCTAGACAGTGAGATCAGAGGATCTAAACTTTTAGCCAGAAAAGGATAATTTCCTGGAAAGCACCTCATGAGTAATGCCAAGTTCAAGAATACCAGGGATCAGACCTCCTAGAGGAAAAGAGATTTCCTGATGCAGCATACTCCTTAGAGAAAGAAGAGGAAAGCCAATGAGTGACTTGGGCATCTGTAGGTCCTGGGAAAAAGAGAGTACTTGTCTTCCAGGAGGAGTCCACAGCACATGATTTTACAGTAAGTCTTATGGAGATAGTAGAATTTTGTGGGAATTAGGGAGACACTGAAATGACAGAGGCTTATCCCCAAAGCAACCCTAAATTGAGTGATCTATTTTCTATATCTCTCAGGAAAACACACTCCTGTGACTCCTTTATGCTTTCTGAAGTTTCTCAAATCCCTCTCTATCACTGAGCATGCCTTGTCAAACCTCCACCCTCAATTACTCCCACCATCCTTCAGTCCTATTTACATGATGTCAAAAAGAGCTAGAGGAAATCACAAAAACCCCCTGACTGGGTCCACTGCAAATTTATGACCCCCAGTATCAAATGGGCCTTCACTATAGCAAGGCAAACATTCTACTCTTCCCTATTCAAGTCATTATCCCACTCACCATAGTGGTCATCCTAAAGGTTCTCAAGCCTCTAGCAGCATCTTTTTATGCTTTCAGCTGAAGACCTTGCTTGATACTTCACTAAAAAATTGAAGAAATTCAAGAGCTCCCCCATCTCCCTTCCTCCTTACTGCGCATCAATCAGACATCTGCCCCCACTATCTCCTCCTTCCCTCTACTCGTGGCTGAAAAGAAGGTCCTTCACTTTACCCAAGCCAACCCCTCTCCATGCACCCTCAATCCCATCCTGTCCATAGGTTGTCCCCTATATCATCACCATTACCCTCCCCCAAGTTCAATGCATTTCAGGGGCTCCAGCTCTTAGCACAGTGCCTGGAACATAGTAGGCATTTAATAAATGTTTATGAAATTGAATTTACTCAAATTATTAAGTCCAGTATAAAAGATGAATTTCTCTTCTTGAAATTTAAAGCTCTTTATAAGCTGATCTCCTCCTCACTTTCTAGTATTCTTACACTTTACTCCCCTCCACACATTCTGTGATCTGGCTACAATGGCTTATTTATTGTTCCTGGAATGATACAGTCCATCTCCCATCTCCATGTCTTTGAATTGGCTTCTGTTCCCTCCACCCCCATCTCATACCTAAAATGTTCCCACTCTTAGTTTCTTTGGTTCTCTTAGTTTTCCTCAAGGCTCAGCTCAAATGCTACATTTGGCAAGAGGTCTTTCCTGGTTCTCCCTCCCCAAGCTGCAAACAATGATCTCTCATATTATTTTCCATCTACTGTCTATAATATCTGGTCTATACCTAGTGATTTAAATGTTATCTGCCCATTAGAATGTGTGCTTCTTGATGTCAAGGACTATTTTGGCCTTTCTTTACATCCAGAACTTAGGGTGATAGCTAGTACATAGTAAGTGCTTAATAAATGCTTAGTGACTGACTGACTAATTTTTTTACAAAGCTGTCCCATAGGCAATATTGTATACTGAGTGCTTTGGGGGGAGTTAGGTACTCTGTTACTCATATTTGGTGAAACTAACACAAATTTTACTTAAGTTTCATTTTCAAGATTTGCCTAGAGTAAGACTCCAGGGTGGGGGCAAGGAACCAAAGAGAGAAAGTGACCTTTGTGGTCAGTCCCCAGGATCAAATTGTGTCTCTGTGAGCCCAGAGCCTTGGAGGAAAGGGAGGAGAAAGTTAAGAATTTAGACCATGGGTTACAAATGTATATGTATAGATGGAAATGTGTATTAATAACTGACTCCCATAAACATACACAGTCCAAAATGTCTATTGAAGGATTTGGTGTGGAGGAGGGCAATGAATGACATTTGTAGCTTGCTATCTCTCTCTCTCTCTCTCTCTCTCTCTTTCCCATTATAAAATCATAGACCATTAGGTCAGAAAATTTAGATGTTGTATATTTTAAGTTTTTCCAATTACAAGTGAGGGAACTTCTCAATAAATTAGGCCAATTTCTTCCTTTCCCCAGAGAAAAAGTGATAAAGTCATGCAACTCATTGATGGCAGAACCACAATTTCAACCTGGGTTTTTTAACTGATGCTGGGTTCCCTCTCCTCCACCATATTTCTTCAGTATAATTCAAGGAAATATTTGGCTTTCTTTCCATATATTATGCTTGTGACTCATACTTCAAGCCACAAAAGAGACATGATTTCATCAAAGTGGACATTTCTTCTATGGATGAAGATCACAAACTACTCTCTGGCTAAGCAAAGAGTCTTGAGTTGCTGTTGAAAATTTTTTTTTTAATTATCACTCAGTGGCTAACACTTAGGCAATTAACCCCTCTGCACTTATCAAGACTTATCTTTTTACATCTAAAATATAGTTTGCCACTGGTCCAGAACTTGGAAGCTTCCAATTTGACAAGGCCTAGCACCTCTGGTGTGAGGGCCTGCTGAAACCTTTTCAAGGCTATATGTTCACCTTTGGTTCACCCAACTGTTACTTGTGGTTCCAAGAAAATGTATCATGTGTAGTGGACATACCCCAGTAAACCAATTTGGCAGACAGGCTGAACCAGTTTTAAGATATCTAGCAGGCATCAAACTCATAATTAAGTTGGGGGAATTACTACCCCAAACATGTAAAGACTTCCCTTGGCAGAATAGATGAATGAAAACAATTTATTCCAACAGCTATGAAGGCAGCTGAAGCAGGTGCTGTAGTACACTTAGAGCTTGGTCAGACATCAAAAATGCCAAGGTGACTCACTGCATCCCTGGCTGTCACCATTTATCCTGACTTGTCTTGCCATTGGACTTCAATGACTCTGGAAGAGAGAATGAGTTTGACAACTTTGCATGGTTCTGCCTCACTTAAATCCAATTCACGTGCAAGTCAAGATATCACCCCATGATGTCATTGGTCCTCTTCGAAAATCGAAGGACGAACAACAACAGAGAAGCAGGGTCACCTCCACATCCTGATGAGGCATCAGAAGCAGACTTGAGCAGAGGATGGTTACAGAATATGAAAATTCAGGCATCACCTTTGTACATCTTGATCCCTTTCCCTAAAGTCAGACTTCAGAGGCCAGTTCAGTCCCTTCAATGAGACTGGCTGCCCCAGAGAGATGAAAAGGCAAAGTGATCATTTGACTTCTAAAAGTTATGCTGATTCTAAGGGCTTCAGTATAACCAAAACCAAAACCAAAGAATCCCTTGGTTTACAGAGTCATTTGAGGAAATGAGACCCAAAAGAACATGGAAGATAGAGAATAAAGGATACCTGTGTCTCCTCCTGTGAAGCAAAGTTTTCAATACCTGGCTCATAGTTGTTGTTTGTCCTTCATTTCCAAAGAGGACCAATGACATCATAGGTGATGTCTTGGCTTTCATGTGAATTGGATTTAAGTGAGGCAGAGTTACACAGAGTCATCATCCTCACTCTCTCTTCTAGAATCATTGAAGTCCAGTGGTAAGACAAAAGTCAGAATGACTGCAAGTGGTCCAAGAGATAGTTGATGATCATGGCATCTTCGATGTCTGACCAAACTCTAAGCACTTCACAATGCCTGCTTCAGCTGCTTTCATGGCTGTTGGAACAAATTGTTCTCCTCCATCATTCTACCAGGAGAACACTGCATGTGCTTGGGGTAGACATTCATCTGACTCATGGATGGGATTTGGGCCTGTCGGTTACCTTCAACCTGGTTTAGCCTGTCTACCAAGATGGTTTGACCAGAGTGTGACCTCTGCACAGGCTACAGCTTCTTGGAACCCTAGGTGAGAATTGAATGAAAAGTGAGATAGCAAACATGGATGAGCAGCCCTGAGTAAGGCTCAGCAAACCTTCACACTAGAAGTGCTATTCCTCATGCTTGATTAATTGGTTTAGTTAGTAGTGTGATTCATGTTACAACCTATGGATAAAAGGTTACCCATCTTAAAGACTTTTATTTGCTTATAAAAGGAAGCCAGATGCTTTCAAAAAAGAAGAAAATAAAATTCTAATTTTAGCTTTGCCACTGACAAGTTTTGTATCCTTAGACAAGTCATTTTATCTTCTCTGTAATTCAGTTTCTTCCCATTCAAAATGAGTTTGGACTAATTAATGGGTTCTTAACTTTAGGTGTACAGCCCTCTCACACATATCCTAAAGGATCCATGGATAGATTTCAAGAGAATTATCCTCTGTGAGGAAAATTATCACTAAGCTCGAACCAAAATTTAGTATTTCCTTTAATTATGAATTTAGACTATGGTACTTTATTCTTGGTAGTCCATAGGCCTCATCAGATTACCAAAGAAATCCATGATACAAAAAGTGAACCCCCAAACTAAATGCTCTCCAAGGTTCCTTCCATTTCTGACATCCATGAAGTAACTAGTCCTGTGCCTAGTACAACAGTCTTATTGGAGAATAGGTAGATATCTTTGGTCTTTGCTCTCTTATTCTGGAGGGTCTTCACTTTTCTGTTTGTTTGTTTTTTGTTTGTTTTGCGGGGTTTTTGTTTTGGTTTTTTGTTTGGGTTTTTTTAAACGGGACAATGAAGGTTAAGTGACTTGCCCAGGATCACACAGCTAGTAAGTGCCAATTGTCTGAGGCTAGATTTGAACTCAGGTCCTCCTGAATCCAGAGCCACCTAGCTGCCCCGGGTCTTCACTTTTTTTGATGCTACCTAGTAAAGACCTTAGTATTCGTTTCTCACTGCCTTTATCCACTATTCAGTGCTTCCCATTAATGTCCAAACAAAGGAATCAGTGTGCACACAGTCAGGAATTTGGCTTACATAAATCCCTTTTCAGATGTGCTTGCTGGTTAGGCCCATATTCAGAGGTGAACTGGAATCAGCCCATACTAGTTTGTGAGAGCCAATTATTAAATTTTCTCTTACACAATTACATAAATGTAAACAAAATATGTAAAAGATAAAAGGTCATTTTTGTAGGGAGGGCACTATTCGCTAGGAGAGTCAGAAATGGCTATAGAAGGTGATGCTCAATGAAACAAGTTGCAAGACATATATAGGAATAACATAAGATGAGAAGGCAGGGAAGGTTTGAGATCTGCACAGGTGGGAGAGCCTACACTAATGAGCCACACACCTAGTAAAATACTGGGATATGAAGGAATAGCAGGAAGTCCTCGAGCAGGGTTATGGATATTGAGTCCATAAATTTGTATTTTTAAAAATCATTTTAAAACTATATTTCACTATAATTGATTTCTTTTTTAATCCTACGTATTTTATTTTATGCATCTAAAAACGTTATTCTGAAAACATTATTCTGAAGAGTCCATAGGCTTCAGCAGATGGCCAAATGGGTCCATGGCACACACAAAAAGAGTTAAGAACCCCTGACCTAGGGGTATATAATTTATTGGGCTAAGAGACAATAGAGGTTGGCATTATATAGTTAGGTTCCAGAGGGTTAAGATAATTCACAAATTATAAATTCATAACCAGTCATTAAGAGAAGCTAGGAACATTTGAAATAGGCCCTACCCTATTGAAGGCAATTTCTATGTTTCTTCCTTCACTCCCATGGCCATCTCTTGTTGCCCCAAGCCCAGACTGATCCTTGAGTTAAATAAAGGAGCCTAAATTCCATTTAGCCTGTAATTGTGGCATTCCATTTCTCCTCATCTACTCCTTTCCCCCACATAAATCACTTTGGAAAATTGCCCTCTTGTTACTGAGCAAATTTGCTTCTTAGTTAACTCCCAAGATATCCTCAACTAATTTACTAACAAAAACCAGGAGAGTCAGACTCATGGTACCACAGAACTGATCAAGCATCATTTCCTTTGGCCTCTTTCTGTTGCATCATTATTGCTTATGACAGCTGGAGAAGGAGACAGAATAGATCTTGATTTCCAAATACCAGGTTGTATATAGAGCTGACAGAAAAAAATCTTGTTCAGACTTGTAAATTGGGGAAATTTGATATGTTCGTTGCAGGTGGGCTATAAATATGCAGCATGTTGAGATGAGTTTTACCAAGCCACTGGGGCCCTGGGTTCTCTGAGGACATTGTCACTGTCTCAAAGTTTTGGCCCATTTGAGACCTTCTACTTTCATATTCAGAACCTACTCATTGGACTTCGAGAATTTTCTTTTATGCATCGAAACTCTCTACCATTCCAAGATGTGCATCCTTGGTTAAAAAAAAAAAAAAAGGTCCCAAGGAAAAATTCACATTGGTAGCAAGGTTAGTAACCATCATTTTAAAATTAGACTTTGCCAAAGATTAAATGTGACAAGTTGATGCCAGAAAGTTACAGAAACAAAGAAACAAGCAAAGCAGTTCTACACTTCATCATGGTAAAGGCACTTTTCATGCCTTTAATCAAAAAGTTTACTTTTCTACCTTCTAGTGAAATAGCAAGAATTTAATGGAAACTTATTTAAAGTGACAATGTCCTCCTGTCTTGTTTTCTTTTCCCCTAATGTTGCTGATTAATAAATATACCATCTCTCCTCTTTCACAGGATCTATTATTTGACATACACAAGTCTAAAATTCAAAATAGTTTATATTTTCAAATACTCTCTCACAGGTACCTGGAGTGGTGAAAATGTAAATGACCTGAAAATAAGTTATTAAAAACATTTAAGTAATGGAGTTCATTGTCAAAACCCATAAGGCCTTAGACACACAATTTAAACAACTATTTCAAATATGCAAATGGTAATATATTTATTTTATTTTTATATAAAATTATATGCATATGCATTGTTTACCTTGAGAGAATGTAAGCTCCCTGAGGCCAGAGACTATTTCATTTTTATCACTGCATCCCAATACCAAGCACAGTGCCTGATATAGAGTATGTGCTGATAGATTCTATTCCTTGTCAATTGATTCATTGCTTTTATGAACTTTTCTTCATGTTTTTGAATGGTCTAAAAAAACTTTTACAAACACATTTCTATTTCACTCAACTATATCTTCATTCATACTAATTGTTTCCGTGTACTTAAGTCTTTATGACAAGAATCATATCCAAGGGACTTGAAGCCCCCCAAAATATTTCTGGAATGAATGGCACAAGCAAAGTAAGGAAATCAGATCACTTAGGTACCCATCAGAGGGTAGTGAGGCTTTTTCTAACTTCACTTTGTATAAAGCACCTTTGGGAACTCAGTAGACTGTCTCTCTAGCAGTGAATAGGGATGGGGAAAGAACCCCCTCCACTTATTGAATCCCTACCTTTCCTTTACATCTCATTTCGAATTCTCTCTCACACACAAAAAGCTTTCTCTGATCACCCCACTATCCCTCCTCAATTCACACTTTGCCTATTTCATATACTTTCAATGTATTTTTAAAATGTATAATGATTTAGATAACTGTCATATCCCCCTACTATTCTGTAAACTTCATTAGAGCAGGAATGATGCTTTATCTAAAAATTGTCTCTTCTATCACTTAACACAGTGTTTTCTATGTACTTAAGTATATAAGTACTTAAGTAAATACTTAATGGCTATACTTTCTATGTACTTAAGTACTTCATTGGTTGTTAAATTGAGTTGAGTTGAACCTTAGGTAAAATGAAGAGGTTGGATTGTATGATCTCTGAAACCCCTTTCATATCTAAATTGATGATTATATGATTTGAGAGTGAGACAGGATCTTAAGATATCATTATTTCCTACTCTGTAACCAAAGACATAAAATATCAGGCTGAAAGAAGATATAGTGGAATGATATAGAAAATAGAGAGGGTCATGTCTAAATTCATATTTTAAATTATGTACTGATATAAAATAAGTGAAAATATACCACCAAATCACACTTTTGACAAAAAATGTGACCCCCACAAACTATGAACTGATTTAAAAACCAAATTCAATCATATTTCAAATGAACTATGATGTTTTGCTATTTAAGATAATCATATGGTGAATCCTTTTGTAAAAAAAATAATGCATCCTCCCCCTCCTCTACCACCCCATTTAATCTTCTGTGTAAGTCCAAATTTTTATATATTGGGTCTGTGTAAAGCAGTGTTAACGATATGTAAATTGATATGCAAATGAAATTCAAAAGGGTGGGGAAAACATTGGCTGTTTATAGGGATAGGAAGCCATCATCTCTTTGTCCTTGAGAAAAGACTGAGGTGATCACCTCCTCCCCCTCAGAAAGCAACTCCATGTAATATAAAGAACAGTAGACCCGGAATCAAGAGACCTGAGTTCAAGTCATACCTCAGATGTTTAATAGTCATGTGACATTGAGAAAACAATTTGATCTTTCTTAGCCTTGGTTTTCTCATCTGTAGAATAAGGGGATCAAATTTCATGATCTTTAAGGTCACTTTCAAGACTGTTTCATGCTCCTATAAAGTCACTTCACCTTTCTAAGGCTCATTTTCCTCATCCATAAAAGAAAAATATTAATACTTATGCTTGCCTTGTAAGAAAAGCACCCCGGAAATCTTAAAATGCTGTTTTGTTATGGCTATTGCTCTGAAATTAGCCCTGAGATTGAGGAAACACACTCTCCAGCATCCAAGATGAGACCCTAGCTATCTCAAGAAGGCCTTATTACCATTGATTAGCCTAGATCTGTAGGCTGACCACCGCCACCATCTACAAGAGCTATGCCAAGCACAGACACAACATAGCAGACGTGTAGAAGAGGGAAAGCACAGACAAACAGATGACTACCCTGTCCTTCAAAGGACAGAATACCAAGAAAGACACACAGAAGTGTCCACGTCAGGGAAGCCTTCAAGGAATCCTAAACAATATGGCCATGCTCTTTCCACACTCTGGAAAGTTTTCCTGGTTCCCTCAGGGCATTCTCTCCCTCTTAAAATTATCTTTTATTAACTTTTATTTACTTATACAAACATTGTATCGCCCTCAACAAGTAGAATGTAAGTCTTGGAGGGCAGGGAGTGTTCTGTTTTTGTCTTTTTATTCCCAGGACCTTGGACAATACCTAGCACACAGCACTAAAACATTTATTGAATTGAATAACAGCACAGTTAAATTCCCTGGCATCACAGAATGAATCAAGAGACATGAATTCTACGCCTTCCTCTAGCATTAACTTTCTATGCAGCTTAGTAGCTTCTCTTAGACTAATTTTCTCATGAGTCACATGGGGATAACACTCCCTGCCCTGACTACCTCAAGGGGCTATGGTAAACTCTAATGAAATAGTAAGTGGAAAAGCACTTTAGATAATGCACTTTTTGTCTTTGAAAACACACATGCACATTTAAGCATCTAGTTCTTCCAGGAAATAGTGACCCACAATGGGGTCCAAGAAGAATCCCTAAGGCTCTGCTCTCCTGGATCTGGATTAAGCTGAAAAGGCAGCAGAGCTCTCAGGAACAGAGAGTCCATCCAGATGAATCAAAATTACTTGCATGGCAAATCAAACCAAAAAGAGTTATTTTCCAAACGAGGCCTTTTACATAAGAGGAAAACACGGTCACAGTTGTGCAGCCATCTGCCTTCCTTATGACAAAATCACACGGATTTTAAACATACTTGGGGAGCTTTATAGTCAACTTCCCTCTCTCCACAATTTCATGAGTACAGTCGTCTCAGCCTTTGGGAAATGATCCTGGCCACATGCATGAGGCATAAGTTTGGAGAACCTGGACTTCAATCAATTCAAATGTCTTCTATTCAAAAAGTCATTTAAGATCATAGATTTAGAACTGGAAGAGACCTTGAAAGCAATCAAGGACAGCCCTCTTGTTTTACAGGTGAGAAAATTGAGGTTAGGAGAGTTAAATTGCTTCCCCAAGGTCACACAGGTAGTAACTGACAGGGGTAGAATCACTGAATCCAGTGGTCTTTTCATTGTACTGTGTTATTTAAAAGCATGGATCATATCTGGGATAATGAAAAAGATGACTGAATCTGGGAAATGTTACAACCTTATTATATACTAAACTTTGATAGAGCCAGCCCTAAATTTTTCTAAGTTTATTGTCTCATAGCATTAGCCCAGTAAAATGTTTCTAGCCCTGGTTTCCCAGACCTACAAACATTAAAGTACAATCTTTTGGGGGTTTTTGTTTGTTTTTTTGTGGGGCAATGAGGGTTAAGCCATTTGAACTCGGTCCTCCTGAATGCAGGGCCAGTGCTTTATCCACTGTGCCACCTAGCTGTCCCCAAAGAATAATCTTTTATCAGGATATCCTATAACTCCACCACACTACCTGAGAGTCAGAGATTCCCAAGAACCAAAGACTGCCACTAGCTAATCCCGATTAAACTTCAACCAATCAAATTCTACCCAAGGCCTAAGAATATAGAGAACTTTTTGAAACCTGACCCTGTCACCTAACATATTAGCTATCCCTGCCTGCACATTTCATGACTCCTAAGAAATAGACAAGAGAAAGTTCTTAATCTACCCACCTCAGTAACCTCTAGGCACAAGAAGACAAAAGATTTTCTAGCTCATTGAAAGCCATATCATTAGACTTAGAGCTGAAAGGGACCTTAGAAGTTGTTTAGTCCAACCTCATAATTTTACTTGAGAAAACTTAGGCCCATAGAGCTTGTGATCTATATAAGGTCACAAAATAATAAACAACAGAGGCAGGATTTGAACCAAGGTTCTCTGACTCCAAATCCCATGCTCCTTCAACTGTACTGGCCTGGCAACTATATGAAATGGGGAACAAAGACTATAGATCTGTAAAGGATCCTACAGGTCACCTAGTCTAATTATGTTATTTTAGAGATGAAGAAACAGAAGTTCATAAAGTTTAAGCATTTTGCCCAGAGAGTCAACCTTTACACGAAAGGTCTTCTAACTATATATCTAGGGTCTATCTACTACACCCCGATGACCTCTAACCAAGGAGATGATTACAAAAAACAAGATGCTTGGCACTTAGGTACAATGTTGGAAAACATAGCAGATATCTCAGGACCTTATACTATTCCCTTCCATTTGTCTTCTGATAAATCTGACATCTCTGAGTTGGGTGGATCTTAGATCTCCTCTAGCCCCCCTTGTACCTGAACAGAAATATCCTCTGCAACCTCCCCAATAAATGGTCATCCAGCTTACACTTAAAGATGTGCAGCAACAGAAAACTCCCTACCGTGTGAGGCATCAGATTCCACTTTTGGATATCTTTAATTATCACAAAGTTCTTCTTACCTTGAGCCAAAAATCAGTCTATCTGAAATTTCCACACAATGCTCTTAGTTCTTCCCCCTGGGACCATGTAAAATAAGTGTAATCTCCTTTCTCCTTGACAGCACTTCAAATGTTTGAGGACAATTATTTCCCTGGAAAATCAGATATGACTGAAATGAAACAACAATAACAACAAGAAGTCATTTTGGTTCCATGTCACACTATTGGCTTATAGTGACCTTACAATGAACTGGAACTCCAGGTCTTTTTTGCATGAACTGTGATCTGACAAATCCATTCGGTACTTGTTTATTTGATTTTTTGAACCCAAATGTAGAAGTTTACATTTATCCCTATTGAATTTCATTTATTCTATTCAACCTGTCTTTTTAGCCTGTCAAGAACTTTTTGGATCCAGGCTCTGTCAACCAAAATGTTAGCAATCCCTTCCAGCTTCCTGTCTCCCCAAATTTGATAAACTTGACATCTCTGCCTTTAGCCAAGTCATTGATAAAAATTGTGGACAGAACAGGGCCAAGGACAGAGCTCTGTTATGCTCAACTAGAGATACCCCTCCAGGGTGATTTCAATCCACTAATAATTCCTCTTTAGATTTTGTTATTCAAGTAGTTTTGAATCAATTTAGTTACCATCATCTAGCCTACATCTTTCTATTTATCTTGTCCATAAGGATATTGTATTCACTGCTGAAATTCAGAAACATTATATCTAGTATCCCTTGGATCTTCATATATTCATACACATTCACTTGGACATGCACATGTCCACATGAAATTGTACACACAGAGACATGCTTATTTATATATTATCAAAGATTTCTTGTTAAGGTTTTCAGAGATTCTTCCTGAGAGATGAATGTAACTTCCCTTTACAACCAGTTAATGATTAGGTTTCCTTTATTCTTGACCTACACTTGTGAACACCCAGATGAAAAAAATTTTTTTAAATCAACCATTCAGATGTTTTGTTTTATTTTGGTTTTTTTTTTCCCTACCCAGGACTAAATATCTATCTGGAAACATCTGAGTGGATTTGTATTTGAGTGGTTTGTATTTGTATGATTGAGCCTTAGGTAGACATAGTCTGAAAGGCCTTTTCCCCTCTCAATTGCTCCTTTGAACGAAACACTAAGGTATTTCCTATGTCTCCCAGATGACAGGAACATCAGTAACAATGGGGCATTCTAATAACCCTGTCAAAAAAGAAATTAGGTTAGTCTGGCATGACCTGTTCTTGATGAGTCCATGGCGGTTCTTAATGGTCACTTCTTCCCTTTCTAAGTGGTCGTTATCTATCCTTTCCATTATGTGTTCTAGAATTTTGTCAGAAATCAAAATCAAACCTACTCTCTGGCAATTTTAAGAATCCACCTTTCTCTCCCTTTTTGCTAGCATCTAGTCCCAAGGCATCTTCTTTGCTCTCCTTCCTTCCCTTTTTAATCATAACTGCTCACATATAGGTAGCATTTTAAGGTTTAAATTTTACAAAACACTTCCCATATATCATCTCACTTGATCCTCACAACAACCCCACAAAGAAGACAACACATGAATTATTACTTCTGCTTTACACATTAGGAAATTGAGGCTCAGAGGATTTAAGTTAGTTGGCAGTAGCCACAAAGTAGTATCAGAGGTAAGATCCAAATCCAAATCTGTTCCTGACTCAAAATCCAGTGCTCTCTCTCCATTACACCATCCTGCTTCTCAGACTAATAGACTCCCCTCCATTAGATCAAATCTCCTTTTCTCTTTTCAGAACACAGCAAACTAATACATTTTAAGCTCCCTATCTTTCCACATCCCTGCAGCTAGTATTCCACTCATCCAGAGAAAGAGCAACAGTAACAGATCATAACCACCCAAGCTCCACAAAATCGCAGCATTATAGAATCACAGGATAGTAAGGGTCCTTGGAGACCACTGGTACCTGCACAGGAATATTCTCTACAACATTACTGATAAGTAGTCATCCAGCCTTTGCTAGAGGACCTCTTGTAAAAGGAAGAGTGCTTCCCAGCACCACCCATTCCATTCTATTTTGGGTAGCTCTGCTTGTTAGGAAGTTTTTCCTTACAATGAGTTTATATCTGGCCCTAAGAAAGCTCCATTCAGTGCTACTGGTCCTACCTTCTGGGGGCCAAGTAGAAGACGTTAACTGGCTCTACTCCCAAGTATCTTGCTTTATACAAACAAAATTCTGTGCCTAGGGAATTGATTGAATTATTAAAAGAGGAGATTCCACTTAATGACTCACAAAGAAGCAATACAATTTTGATATGAGGCAGGTTCATTCAAGGATGGGGTAGGTTCAGCTGCAGAATACCAAGAGTATGATGGGAGAAAGCTAATCTAAGAAGCTGCCCTCTTCCTATATCTGTTCATCATTATCAGGTGCTGGGAGAAGGGGTGGTCAACAAGTTACAATTGAACATGTGCCAATCTCCCTGACAGATTGTGTGCAAAACTCCTTTACCCTATAGCCATTCCAGGAATCTTTGTGAAGGGTTAGCCTATCACTTAATCTTACCAATGATAAATTGAGGAGAATAAAGGATCTGTATGCACCACAGTCTAGAGAATTACTCCAGTTCTCCTCTGGTGTTTTCCATTTCTTAAGGAGAACAAAGTATTGAGTCAAGTTATCACTCTGTTTCATGCTATATAGATTCATTGGCCACATCTCTGCTCAGATGTACCACAGGTTAAAAACATGTCTCCTCAAACAGAATAATAACAGTCAGTAATTGTTTAATATAAGGTGAATAAGGATGGGATAGTGGGGAAAGAGGGAAAAAACACTGGTCTAAGAAGCAAAAGACCTGGCTTCTAGCCAAAGACCATTCCCCAACTTACTGTGTGATATGGGGAAAGTGTCAGTTTCCTTGTCTGTAAAATGGGAGAAGTTGTGCCTATTTTTCCTACCAGACAACACTGGTGCAAGGAACAGATGTGAAAATGTATGCAAAAGAGCGAAGCAGGCATAAGGTACAAGTATTATTATAAGAAAGTTAGGGAATGGGTATCCTACTATCTGAGCTAAGAAAGAGTCTTGCCATGTGGTTTATTCCATCCATTCTTCAAAAAGTCGGGCTTTATTCCACATATTAGAAACTTTCATTTACTGGAAATGTAGATTTAACAATAAAAATTTAAACCCTAAAAGCATTTATACAATGGCTTTGTTGTGTACAGAAGATTAAAGCCCCTTTCTGTAAAAGTGTAGAACTGTTGAAATGCATGGATCTTTTTGCAGGGCATCAAAGGGTTTGGGGCTGCTCTTTGATATAGCCAAGTGAGCTGGCACATGGAGGGAGGTATGCTCCTAAATGATCTCCTATTCTTGTCTTCATTTCTGTTTATAAAACATCTGAATATGATCATAAGATCATAGAGACCATAAAGTCCCAACTCCCTCAGTTTGTGAATGAGGGAACTGAAGCTGAGAGAGTTCATATAGCTAATAAGTGTGTGAGTCAGGATTTGAACTCAGGCCTTCCCGACTCCAAACCTTCACTATATCCATTGTACTGCCTAGAAGCCTTGAAGAAACAGAAAGTACCTATGAGAATGAAAATTGTTACACAGGTAGAAAATAAACAAACAAGGATAATAGAGAGATTTGAGTGGTATGAGAGAACAGTTAGGAGGATTCTAAACTAGTTGAATGGTCACACCCAAAGAGGAGTGAATATGGAAAAATGTGAACCTGTAAGATCTTAGTGGAGGGTCACAGGATAATGTCCTTGAACTATCCCATTTTGGTATTTTTGTTATTTACACAGATAAAGGTATGTATGGCTTATAGATATCACAAAACTGGAAGCAGGGAATATATAGTATTTTTAAAAAGAGAATCAAAACCCAGCCCACCATTGGGGGCTAGAGTGATGAGTTAGATAGAAAGCATCTTATGTCAAAAAGACCTTGAGGTTCCAGTTTACTACTAAAGCTCAAAAGGAGTCAACAGTGGGACATAGCAAACAAAAAGTCAATTCAATCCCATCCTTTACTGCTTTGAAGTATCTGTGATTTTGTCAGGTGGGGGAACCTTCTCAACTGACACAGATTGCAGCCCCTCCATATTTTAGTAGCTGGTCTTCATCTGCTTCTATAGTCAAATAATGCTTGCCATGGTGCTCAAATGTGTGGTGATAAGCATCTCTGAATTTTGGTACCCTGCTCCTTAGATGACAGGCACACACACAGTCTGTCCTTAGACAGGTCATTAAGCCTTTCCAGTTTGGTAGAACCTGTAGGAGGCTGACACTGACAAAGCCTTTGAAAGCTTCATGCCTCCTTTGTATGGGATAGGACTTCAAAAAGGAATGTGAAATCTGGGGGGGGGGGCGGGAAGGTAACATACCTGCTGTGCTTTGTCCTGGTCAGACCCCAAATGAATTTCCAGTTCTGGTTGCCTCACTATAGGAAAGAAATTGACAAACTCAGGTGTGTCCAGGGAAGGGCATCCAAAATAACAGAGAAATTCAAAACCATGCCATACATAAATCCATTTACATACAGCATAGCAGAGTGGGAAAAGAACTCCGTCTGGATTCAAAGACCCTGGATTCAAATTCTAGTTCCTACTTATTCTTTTAGTCACTTAGCCTTCCTGTACCTCATTTTCCTCATCAGCAAAAAGACTGGATTGGACTAGATAACCTCTAAGATCTCTTCCAGCTCCAGGTCTGATGAATATTGTATGTTTAATATAGTAGACAGGAGCAGACATGGGCAGCTAGGTGGCACAGTGGGTAAAGTGTCAGGCCTGGAGTCAGGAGGACCTGAATTCAAATGTGGTCTCAGATACTTACTAGCCATCTGACCCTGGACAAGTCACTTAACCCTGTTTGCCTCAGTTTCCTAATCTGTCAAATGAGCTGGAGAAGGAAATGGCAAATCACTCTAATATCTTTGCCAAAACAAACAAACAAATCCAAATGGGCTCATGACCAAAATGATCAAACAACAAGGAGGGGACATAATACTTGTCTTAAAATACTTGAAGGGCTGTCACGTGAAAAAGAATTGAATTTGGTTTTTGTAACCTCAAAGATCAGAACTAGGACCAATGGGTGATTCAAACTCGACATAAGAAAAAGCTTCTTAGAAATGAGAAACTGGGGGCATCTAGGTGGCACAATGGGTATAGTACTGGCCTTGGATTCAGAAGGGCCTGAGTTCAAATCCAGTCTCAGACACTTGACACTTACTAGCTGTGTGACCCTGGGCAAGCACTAAACCCTCATAGCCCTGAAAAAAAAAAACAAAGAAAGAAATGAGAAACCTTAGGAGGTTGTGAGCTCATTTATACTAAAAGTTTTCAAGTTGAAGTTGGATGACTGATTATCAGAAATATTGTAAAGAGTATTCCTACTCAGGTAGAATTGTACTGGATGAATTCTTGGGTCTCTTTCACCTCATAGAATAAATCATGTCTGATTCCTCTTTCTCATGACATTCTTTCCAGTATTTCCCTCCCCAGTTGTGTCTAGGTTAAATTTCCCTGTTTCTTTCAAATCCTTCTTTCACAAGACTATAGGTATAATAGCATGATATCACTACAAATAATTCATTTTTAAAAATCTGTTAGTGGTAAAATAAACAAACGATTAAACTGAATGCTTGGTTTCTGGTATCCAGTTGAGAAGTTCTAATTTTTACAATAACTTTTCACATCTTGTTTTCCTTCCCAAAAAAGTTCAAAATATAAATCTGTCCAAATTGTGATTTAATAAATTCACAAAGGACAGAATTAAACTGAGTTATTTAGGGACATCCTTAATGCATAGACACCATATGCAATTTCCATCCACTCCCTCAACCAACTTCTCTCCTAGGCTCGACTCTGTTGCACACAAACATCCCATTCCAATCAGATAGAATTCTAAGCCAAAAAGGAGAACTGTGGGTAATTCTTTTGCTTACACTGTTTAGTTTTGAACTTTATTATATGACCACAGGATGATAGAATTTAATATTAATGGGTAGGGGCAGCTAGGTGGTGCAGTGGATAGAGAACCAACCCAGGAGTCAGGAGGACCTTAGTTCAAATAGACATTTGATACTTACTAGCTTTGTGACCCTGGGCAAGTCACTTAACCCCAATTGCCTCACAAAAAAAAAACCAAACAAACAACAACAACAACAACAATAATAATAATAATAATGGGTGACTTTCAAAACACTTCACAAAAATTATCTCACATGGTCCTCATAATAATCCCATGATACAAGTACAACAGGCACAATTACCATTTTAAAGGTGAAGAAACCAAGGTTCCAAGAGATTACTCACCTTGCCCAAAGTCCCACCACTAATAAATGTCACAGCTGGGATTTGTACTTTGGTCTGCTAACTCCAAGTCCAGAACTCTTTTTCACAGTACCACCTCACCTCTTGTTTAAAGCTGGAAAGGTCCTCATAAATCATCTAGTCTAACCCCTTAATTTTATAGTTAAGTCAACAAGCATTTATTAAGTGCCAACTGTGTGCCAGACACTATGTTAAGCAGGGAAATTAAGACCTAGAGGGGATTAGGAATGTTATGGATCAGTGTTTGAGGGGAAAGAGTAACTGATTTGACATGAGAGAATCTCGGTTCAGATACAGGCTTTGTCATTTACCATACATGTGACCTTAGGCATATACTTGAACCTTGAAGAACTTCAGTTCCCTCATCTATAAAATAAGGGATGGGACTAAATGATCTCTAAACTTTCTTCCAGAAATCTCTGATCTTGTGATTTGCCCATGGTCACACAGGGGGTAAATGAACCAAAATTCAAACACAGTTCTACTAATGTCAAAATCGGTGCTTTTATTTGGACTTTGTGTAAAAGTAGCTACAGAAAGATTAATTTCAAACATATTTATGTATTTTGATTGAACCATTTACATATTGGATATATTATAATGATATAATATATTTTTATCATTACTACACTATTTGATTATACTTTATTAAAATATGTAATTATATAATATAGATTACATTGAACCTCATTTGCTATGAGGGGTTTCCATTTCCTCATTCTTTTTGCCCTCCATCAATGCCACCTATCATTCATTAGGGGTTTACATATGATTGTGCCACTGTTGCTAAGGTCAAGGACAGAACAGCTTGTCCAGAAAGAAGTAACTGCCAACAACCAGATTGAGATGGAAAGAAAAGACCCTAGTGGCACATGGAGGAAGGTGTGCTAGAATTTCCCTGAGAGAGCCCTGCTAATGTCTCATGGTGGAATGAACTAGGAAGACTTGGTCGAACTTGGGTGATGAGTCAATCCTCCCATCAAACTGTGGAACATTTTGGGCTGCCTTTCACTGTGGGCATATGTTAAGACATTCCTTTCTATCACACACAGACCTTTGGTGCCCACGCTCTCCCCAAGTTCTCAGTACAACCCCATTTGCAGCAGATTTATTAGTGATCATTAGCACAGGATGTGGGACAGGCATCATGTCTGATTTCTAGGCTTGCCACAGCCACAGAAAGTCTTTCTCCATTCCAGTCCATTCCAACATGAATTATAGAACCAAAGAACCTCGAGGGACTTCTCAACCAGCCCCCATTTCTCAGCAAGAGGATGCCTGAACCATCGTAATTCAATTCAACAAACATTTATTAAGCACCTAGTATTTTCATGGGTTAGTGCTCAACTCTGAGCATACAAAAATGAAAATATGGAAAAGGTATCATAAATCCCAATGACATGAGACTGCCCTGTTTTAGAGATTAATTTTAAGGACTAATCAGGCTGTGCAGTGATTCACTTTGGAGTAGAGCAGATGGGAAGTGGGGAAGGGAGGAGGAAAGAAGGGTGGCTTTAAGAATTCCCTAGGGTAAGATTCAAGATTCAAAGTCTTAGATGTGGGCAGTTACATATTTTGAGAGAGGAAAGGAGGGAAGGCAAAGAAGGGAGAAAGAAAGGAAGAGAGGAAGTAGGGAGATGAAAGTGAAAACAGAGAGAAGCTAGGGAGAGGGAGGAAAGAGGGAGGAAAAGAGAGAAAAGGAGGGACAGGAGAGAGAAGAAAGAGAAGGAGGGAAAAAGGAGAGAGAAATGAAAGAAGAGAGAGAGAGGAGGAGGAAAAGGAGGAGAGAAAGAAAGAGAGAGAGAAACTAAAAGCATTTCACCTCCCCCACCACTTCCAAAGCTTGAAAAATGACCATTTTCTTTTTCCCATTAACCCCAACCTGCTGTGACCATTTTCCCCTTTCAAATGCATACCGTTTTTCTTCAGGATTTCAGAGACCATTTTAAACCTCGGCAAAGGACATTTTAATCCTACCAAAGCCCTACTGCCCTTTCCACAGATGGTCTATGACACACTTTGCAAGACCATCCTGAACTGACAGACGTGTATTTGTAAGTTCTGTGCAGAGGATATATCCAAGCTGGTGATATTCAGATGCTGAGGAGGCTGGCATAAGGGGTAAGAAAGACAGCAGGAGAGGGTACCTTTCCCAATGAAATATCACTGGGCAGGCCATACAGGCACAACACTTTTATCTCTCTGTTTCTCTCTGTCTCTCTATCTGTCTGTCTCCCTCTCCCCTCCCTCCTCCTAAGTGAAATAGTATTTTCAAATCTATCTCATCTACATAATTTCCCATAAAAATTAAGTCAGTGTTTGACATCAGACAACAGAATCTAGAGCACAACTTAGCTTTAACAAGCCAATTGCAATCTTAAACATCTTAATAGTTAATCCAGGACACACATACATGATACTGTGCTAACAGGCCTTGCCACTTCAGATGTTACTCTGATGGCCCAAGAAAATCCCATGCATTCTGTGCCCTGCACCTAAGAAATATGAGTGGGGGATGGGGGCCTTGGGGGAGGGGTATCCTTTTTATGCAACTTCCCCTTTACTTGAGGACTGCATTTCTGATTCCTCTTAAGTAATTGGAGATATTGCAGATACAATCAAGAGTCAAACTCTTCAAGATGAAAATGTCTTGATGATGAATCAAGTTAATGGAAGCAAAATCCCAGTCCTGCCTGATTAGAGAAACCAGAGACTTATCAGAGACAGGAACATACAAGCCAACTCACAACCTGACCTTGTAACGAATGAGAGCTGAAAAGCAATTAATTGAGAAATTATCAGGGAAAAGAGAAGTTGTACGGTTGGTTAGGTACAGCAATATGTCAATGGGCCAGGGATTGATTTGGCTGGAGTGCCTCAAGGTCTCTGTTCTGATGATTCAGGAGTTGAAAGAATTGGCCTGAGCTAAGCACGAAGCAATGCAAGGGGTCAGATGTGAGTGTCATCATTTAGCAGAAGGAATCACTATTCATGTATTAATATAATAATTAAGCCAAGTTTTTAATGAAAGGGAGATTTATCAATTTATTATTAACAGTAATAATAGCTCATATTGATATTGTGGTATAAGGTTTTACAAAGAAATTCACATGTCTTTTCTCATTTGATCCTCACAATATTCTAATAAGGTAGGTGCTATTATTATATTCATTTTACAGATGAGGAAAACCAAGGTTTATAGAGGTTAAATGAGATGTCCAGGACAACTTACAACAAGTAAGTTTTTGAAGGGGAATTTGAACTCAGGTCACCTTGACTCCAGGTCTAGCACTAAGTTTTCTAGAGCACATTTGTGTGGTGGTAAGTAGTTACTGTGCCAATTGTTCAAAGTCTGTGGGCATTATTCCCAAATTTCTCTTCTGTAGCATAGGTAAACATCAGTACTTCAGAATGGCAAAGAAACCTTAGAAATTACTAAATCTATCACCCTTGTTTTACAAAGAAAACAAGACTCCAAAGAAAGCAAGGTGAAATGACTTGTCTAATGATTTGCGTAGCAGAACTGGTATTCAAACCCAAGTCTTCTTCCTCTAATCTCCAAGATCCCTCCAATCCACCACATTGTTACACTTTAAACAGAAATTGTATTTTCCAGCCAATTACTCTATGTTCAGGCAGCTAGGTGGCACAGTGGATGGTGCACTGGACCTGACATCAAGAAAATGAGTTCAGTTCTGGCCTCAGCCACTTAACCATCTGATTGGGGCAAACCACTTAACTTCCATCTGCCTCAGTTTCTTTATCTGTATAATAGGAATAGCACCTATTTCCTGTGTTTTTATGAGAATAAAATATGATGTTTTTGAAGCTCTTTGCAAACCTTAAAGCACTATGTAAATGATAACTATTAGCTAGCATTTTTCTTCAAGTTCTCAAGACTTCTCATGAAGTTATTTTGCATTTTGGTCATCAATAAAGAGAGGACAGCATGTTTGCCTTATTTATATAAGCACAAAACCACACCCATAAGGAAATACCCTGAAAGCCAGATACTATCCTCAGTTTTTTAACCAATATCCACATGTGGTGGCTAATTCTACCCCAAAATGTTTGACCATTGGGTCTACAAAATAGACCCTTTTCCTAACAAGCAATACTCACCAAATGAGAAAGCAGAAAGAGCAAATACATTTTGTGTTTTGAAACTTGGAGCACATTTTACCAAAGCAGTTTTCCTCTTTAATTTTAAACATGTGTACGTTGAGGAAAAAATGTTATCCAAATACTTAAAATTTCAGCAAGCTAAACAAATCTGGGTGCTTCTTTTTAAAAACAGCTTTTTTTTTTAATTGTAAATAAATTGGGAAAAATTTTTTGGTCAGACTGAAAAGAAACAACAACCTGGGAGAAGGAATTGAATCCAGGCTTCCATATGGAAAATAAGACACCTACTTTATCCAGTGATTCTGACCTTCGATGAAGGGTATGGAATCTTGGGGCTCAAGGAATACAAGGGATTTTTTTCAAAAACAATCCATTTTTCTGGGCAGAAAAAATTAGGTGAAATTGGAATAAAAAGCAAACACAACTTGCTTTGGAAAACCAAGGATATAGCTAGGAACTGGTTTTCCCAAACATTGTCTGTTCCCCCAACCAGTCAGACCCAAGTGCTTTGTGACATGAACAAATCATTAAAGGGCAAAAAATATTTTGGTGTGTATAGGTGCTTGGATCATTTTGAAATGTTTCCATTCAGGACAGTGCTTTCAGTGGTGATGGATGTCATGGTTCATTTTAGCATCCTTTAGTCAGACTGAAAAGAAATATCCAAATATTTGGTTTGTCCTCAGGTCCAACAGACAGAGAGGTATGGACTGGGAGTCATAGGTTCTAGACCCAACTCTTTCTCTTTGTATTCTCAGTCATATGTTTTTTGCTTCTCTTTGTGTAGGTTTCTTTCCCTGTACAGTAAAGGGAATAGATTAGATGATCTATAAGGGTTTTATAAATACTGTCATGTTATGATCTATCATGGCTACTTCAACCAGACTGACTTCATTGCCCTCTATGCTTATTCTTGCCTTAGTACCTCTGCACAATCTTTGGATTGGTTCATGGGGATGCTCTTAGTTTTGCAAGTAATTATTTGTTGTTTCTTCTCCCAGAAAAATAAGCTGTTGGCTTTTTATCCCCAGCTATTACTCTGTTTTGGGCCTCCAGATTTCACACTCTTCATTTAGTCCAATGCCACTGGCTAAGTAATTATCCTATTGTCCATTTGGAAGGGTGGACGGTTATCTTTTCTTTGTCATTGTCATCATGGGTTTGGATTTCCAGCAGGAGTCCAGGCAGTGCTGTAGTGTGATTATTTTCCTTTTCTTTATCCCCAACAACTCACTAGAGAATCAGAATTTAATATTGATTGATGCTCTTACCACATACTAGACCTATAGAGAGCCCATATGTATTTGCAAAAGGCTGGAAACCTTATTTTATATCTGACTAAGGGAGCAAATCAGGATGAAATGTTCTGAAGGTCATAGCTCATTTACATCGTATGCTTATTTGAAAAGGTGAGAACCAATAGAGAGCAACCCATCACCAGGTGGGAGTCCTGGCCCCTGGGACCCACCTAGCTCAGAGGTGTTTATCATTGGTCCCTGTGTTCAGCACCTAGCCGGGAGCTTCTTATGTTCATCCCTGGTCCCTGAACTGGGCATCCAGCCTGGAGCAGTTCAGCAGGCAAGGTGCTTAATGATCTACTGAAACAGCTGTCCAGGTGTTGAAAGTTTTGAGGTTAAGGAGAAATGCATGGGCAGCTGTGACCCGGAAAAGCTGAGAAATGGTGAGAGTAGCAGCTGGACCATCCATCTTCCATTCATCAAGGGAGACTACCCTGGCCGGGCCAGCCGCCCAGTTCTCACTTCAACCCCTGCTTTCTGTAGTCTTATTCTAAAAATGAGTCAGCCCCACATGCTAACCCTCCATCCAGACCAGCCCACCTGATACCACTGGGACCATGTGAGCCATATGGAGAGAAGAGCTATAAATATTCATTCCTAGTATTTTTAAAGAAACAGATGCCTTAAGAAAGAATCATGACAAAAATACTATGAGCTCCCCCTTTCAGACTTTTTGCTCTAAGAACAGTCTAACCTCATTAATCTGGATCCCACTAATTCAGAATTTATGATCATTCAACCAGACTATGTTGGTTTTCATTTATTCTATCAGTAGGAACAATCATGATATAAATTAATAGGATAAATAAAATACAAGGACTATGTTTAGCCTACCTAGAAAAACAAACTTTTTTTTCAAGACTTGTTTGCCTTCCAATGTGTGCTGCTAAATCCATGTGAATCTTATCTCTCCTTTGAAGCAGGCCCAGTATGATCTCTTTTGAAGAAATATAATATGGTTACTATAATTCTTCATTGCATCAACAGATCCCAAATTTAATGAATAAGTGCTTGCTCCTCTAATACAGATCTCAACTCCTTCCCTATGAATTGATAGAGCCAATTAAATTCATCCTCTGATGGTCAATGCTCTAGTGATGAACTTCACACTTATTTAGGCTGGTTATCAGAAAGCAAACATAGTCTTTCCCAAGAACTATAAACAAAACTTTTCCACTTGGCAGGAGATGTCAGAGATTGCATTCCACTGACAAATCTTTCAAGAACACAAGATCATTCCCATATCATGATGAGGTATCCAATGATGTAGTAAGTAAAGACAGAATTCTTAAGTGAACTTGAAGCTGATCAGCATATACTTTAATGCTGGGGGTGGGGAGGAAGAAAGGCAAGAGGGAATCGTAGAGTTTCTGGAAAATATTTACAAACTTGTTTGACCAGGGCACCTCTCCCCAAAGAACTGCAAAGTCACGTAGGCACAGATTGTCAGTAGGGAGAGGCCACTGAGCTGTTGATTACTGATTTGTTCATAGATGGCACAGGCAGAGTAACTGGATACTACTTCATTGGGCATTTGAGCATTTGCAAAACATAGTTATGTTTGAGAAGGGCCAAGAGGGGATAGAGAAACTCCAAAGATTTTGTTCAGGTTATTCCCCCTCTTCAATCAACTCCAGTGGTTCCCTATTACTTCCAGAAGCAAATATAAAATCCTCTATTTGATTTTTAAAGTCTTTTGTAACCTAGACCTTCCTCCCTTTGCAGTGTTTTTTTTAACATGATTTTAAAAATTAAAGTATTTTGTTATTTTCCAGTAGAGATAGTTTTCAACATTTATTTTTCTAAGATTTCCAATTTCAAATTTTTCTTCCCCCCTCCCCTAGACAGCAGGTAAGGTTTATGTGTGTGTGTGTATATATATATATATGTGTGTGTGTACATATATATACATATATATGTATAAAATAACATTAAACATATTTCTGCATTAGTCATGTTATAAGAGTAGAATCAGAGCAAAAAGGAAAAACCTCAAAAAAGAAAAACAACAGCACCGAAAACAAAAGAAATAGTATGGTTCAATCAGCATCCATATTCCACAGTTCTTTTTTTCTGTATTTAGAGGGCCTTTTCCATCATGAGTCCTTTGGAACTTTCTTGTACCATTGTATTGGTGAGAAGAATCTAGTCTATCACAGTTGATCAACATATAATGTTGATGATACTGTGTACAGTGTTCTTCTGGTTCTGCTCATCTCACTCATCATCAGTTCATGCAAGTCCTTCCAGGTTTCTCTGAACTCCTCCAGCTCATCATTTCTTACAGCACAATAGAATTCCATTACATTCATATACCACAACTTGTTCAGCCATTCCCCAATTGATGGGCAGCCCCATAACTTCCAATTCTTTGCCACCACAAAAAGAGAAGCAATAAATATTTTTGTACATGTGGGTCCTTTTCCTTTTTTATGATCTCTTTGGGGAAAAGACCTAAAAGTGGTATTGTTGGGTCAAAGGGTATCTTTACAGTGTTCTTGCACCTACCTTGCTTGACACTAGCCTCCTTGCCCTTCCTTGAACATGACACTTCATTTCCTGAATTCAAGCACTTTCTCTGGCTCTGGAATTCTTGACCTCCTCATCACCACCTCTGGCTACCTTGGTTTCCTTCAAGACTCTACTAAAGTCCCACCTTCTATAGGAAGCCTTTCCCAGTCCCCCTTAATCTTAGAACCTTCCCTCTGTTGATTATCTCCAATTTCCCCTATATATATTCTGTCTGCACAAAGTTGTTGCCATGTTGTCTCAACCTGACCCACCCCACCCCTCTACCTTAGCCCGTGAGCTCTTGAGAACAGGGAGCATTTTTTTTTCTTTTCTTTGTATCCCTGGCACTTGGCACAGCTCCTGGAATATGGCAGGTACCTAATAAATGCTAGCTGACTACCTGTCTGACTGTGCACACACATATGTATACATTTGTATGCACCATACACAAGCTATGCATTGTACAAGTTACATATGCCTATAAAGGTACAAGCATGTGCACAGGCATGCATGTGTGTATATAAACATACTTGCATGAACCATGCACATACATTGATGAGTATACATGTATAAATCTACTCAAGCTGCATATACAAATTATTCCCAGTGATATTTCTGAGCTCTGAGTTTTGCATCCCTTCTCTTTGGGGGTATTTTCATTCCCCGGTGTTTGGGTTCTTAGAGAGCTCAGCACCTGTCACCTCTGGAATCCCCAGCTGTTTGTCTTTTCAGTCCATCTGCTTTCACTGCTTTAGTATCAGGCTGGGGCTTGGGCCATCTTCTCTAGCTCTCATTCCTCTTGATTCCCTTTGGTGAAGGCTTTCCCTGTGGCTGCCAACACTGTGGTAAACAATCCATTTATTCTGACAGTCTTAAAAGCTTCTTGGGGGAGTTTATTTTTTATGCCTTCAAGAGGGTCAAAGAGAAATATCAAAAAAAAGAAGATAAAGAAATATAGAAACCTTTACCTGAATCTTCTGAAATCCTCTGAGTAACTCACTATTGTTCCTCTGATACACTCTGAAATCCCAGTAGTACAAAAGGAAAAAAACCACAAGATAAAAAAAGAATAAATAACAGCTATCATTTATTTGGTACTTTAAAGTTTGCAAAGCACTTTGCAGATATTATCACATTTTATTCCCACAACAACACTACTAGGTAGATCCTGTTATAATCTTCATCTTACAGATGAGGGAACTGAAGCAGGCTAAGTAACTACCTAGTTAGTCACCTAACTAGAATGTCTAAGGCTGGTTTGAAACCAGGACTTTCCGATTCTAGGTCTAATGTCCTACCCACTGAGCCACATAGCTGCCTCTGTCATCTGGCCAGGCACAGTCCCCACTTCATTAACAAGTTCTTCTCATGCCTTGCTGGAAGTTGTGAGGACTATACTCTGGACATGACCAAATACTCTGGCATTAGGATTAACCCATATACATAAGTGTATACTGTTTATAGGTATATCTACCTATTTGTGCTTTCTACATCAATCTAGAAATAAGAGCAAAGAGCAGAAAACTACAGAAAAAATTGTACCTATTCATTTTAGATAGACCCCAACATCATTGCAGGACAAGAAACACATCATCCTAAATGACATTGATTTATCCAGAAAAATTCAAAAGTGCCCAACCAGACTCAGGAAAAGCTTCAATTAGACAAATTAAATAAATATTTATTGTGTGTGCTAAGCATTACAAGAGTTACAAAGTATACATGATTTGATTTAAGAAGTATTTACTAAGGACATACTACGGAAAGCCACCATGCTCTCAGGACTTGGGATAGAAACATTTTTTTAAAAGGCAGTCCCTACTTTCAAGGATATTACAGTCTAATGTGGGGGGAGGAAAAAAGAGAGATTCAATATATACACAGTTAAGTCTGATATGAGGTAGAATGTGAAGGGAGCAAGAAGAAAACCAGAGAAAGTATTCCAGGAAAATTTTAGAGGGAAGACTGCTTTTATCTAGGAAGATCAAAGAGGCTTCATTGAAGAGGTGACCCTTGGATGGAACCTTGAAGGAAGATAATGTTTTTAGCAGCTGAAGAAAGGGACGAAATATATTCTTTTATGGTTGATGACCTACCAAGTGCCCAGAATTAGGACAAGGCAAGACAAGGTCATGAAACAGCTGGTAGTCCAGGCTGGCTAGAGAGTGGTATAAAATCAGACTGGAAAGAAAGTTTGGAGACAGATGGTAGAATGGCCTTAAATACCAAACTCAGTGGTTTGTATTTTATCCTAGAAAGTGAACACAGGGGGCAGCTAGGTGGTGCAGTGGATAGAGCACCTGCCCTGGAGTCAGGAGTACCTGAGTTCAAATCTGGCCTCAGATACTTAACACTTACTATCTGTGTGACCCTGGGCAAGTCACTTAACCCCAATTGCCTCACTAAAAAAATAAAAGAAAGGAAAAAAAAAGAAAGTGAACACAGGGTTACAGACCTCATGGAGCTTACAGCTAGGAATGAGACTCATAAACATGTTCTAGTCCTCAAGAGGCTCATTTGTCTCTCAAACATCAGCAGAAGAAAGAGGCAGTGTAGTGTTGTTTAATGGCAAGAGGACTGGATTTGGATTCAGAAGACCTAAGTTCAAATTCTAGTACTGCTATTTACTACCTGTGAAATCTTGAATAATGCAGCATATTGTGGTAGTTAGAATTTTGGACTTGGAGTAAGGAAGACATAGGTTCAAATTCTGCTTTTCACACTTATCAACTTTCTTCTGACACTGCCACCACTCTTATACAGGCTGTCATCATATTTCATCTGGATTTTTGTAATATCCTTCTGGTAGGTCTACCTCATCTCTCCCCACTCTATTTTATCCTCCATTCAGTCATTAAAGTGATTTCCCTGGACCCCACATCTAACCATGTCATCTCCCTATTTGATAAATTCCAGTGGTTCCCTATTGCCTCCAGGATCAAATATAAAATGTTTGTTTGCCATTCAAAGCTCTTCATAAACTAGCCTCCTCCTATGTTTCTAATCTTCTTACATCTTACTCTCTCATCTAATGACACTGTTCTCCTAGCTGTTCAATAAACAAGATACTCTGCAGAGATAACCATGAGAAGTAAAATAGATAATTTTGATACCATAAAATTAAAAAGCTTTTGCATAAACAAAACTAATGCAACCAAAGTTAGAAGGAAAGAAGGAAACTTGGGAATGGGGTGACGTGTAGCAAGTTTCTTTAATATAGACTTCATCTGTCAAATATATAGGGAATTGTGTCAAATTTATAAAATTAAGAGCCATTACCCAATTGATAAATGGTCAAAGGATATGAACAGACAGTTTCCCAAAGACAAAATCAAAGCTATCAATAGACACAAGAAAAAGTGCTCTAAATCGCTATTGATTAGAGAAATGCAGATTAAAACAACTCTACCATACCACCTCATACCTATCAAATCAGCTAACCTGAAAGAAAAGGAAAATGTATAATTGACATATTACATGCTTTCTCAATGGTTCAGGGGGACAGGAGGGAGAGAATTCGGAACTCTACAAAATTTTTAATTAATGTTTAGAATAATTAATTGATTCTTTAAAAAAAAGACTATCTGGGGCAGCTAGGTGGTGCAGTGGATAGACCACCGGCCCTGGAGTCAGGAATACCTGAGTTCAAATCTGGCCTCAGACACTTAACACACACTTACTAGCTGTGTGACCCTGGGCAAGTCACTTAACCCCAATTGCCTCACTAAAAAAAAAAAAAGAGACTATCTCTTGGCTCTGGGCATTTTCTCTAGCTGTACCCCCTGCCTAGAACATTATTCCTTCTTTACTCCTCCTACTGAACTCTTTGGCTTCCTTTAAATCCCAATTAAAATCCTATCTTCTACTGGAGGCCTTTCTCAATCTCTCTTAATTCTAATGTCTTCCCTCTGCTAATTATTTCCTACATATCCTATATATAGCTTGCTTTGTATATATTTGTTTGCATGTTGTATTGTCCATTAGATTGTAAGATCCTTGAGGGCAAGAATTATCTTTTACCTCTTTTTGTATCCCCTGCACTTAGTATATACTAGGAAGATAATAGGCATTTAATAAATATTTATTGCTTGCTTGATGGATGATGGATAACTCTTATGACATTGGACAAGTTATCTTTCTTTGACTCTTTTTTCTCAGATGTAAAATGAGAATAATAATATCTGGAGTGTTATTATTCCTAAAATTATATAGCTCACAATTTCCTAATGGTACATTTTCTATAGACAACAAAATTAGCTTAAGGCAAAGGCACTTACTAAAATGGTATAATGGGAATAGAGCAATGAAACATTACTCCATAAACCTGGGACATACTCTCCCACAAATAAATAGCACATTGGTAGGAAGAGAAGATGCCCATGAACTTCACAAGTAGAGAGGCATACTTGTAGGGAATATATATGCGGTTGAATCAAATGCAAGGAGGAGACACTCATGCCTTTGGCACTCTGTAGTCCCAACAGTTTTTCCCTCTTGTTATATCCTGGTACATTTTTTACACACTTACCATGGCCAGGCACTGTGCTAAGCACTGGGGATATAAACTTTTAAAAATCAAAATAGTACCTTCAAGAGTTTACATTCTAATAGGGGAAGATAGCACATAGAAAAAGGTATGGGAAAGTGTTTTGGTCTGGGAAGTCGCATTAATGGCAACTGGAGCCATAGGGCAATTGATTGATTTGTCCTTTCCAAAATTGGTAGTGCTCATTTTATTTCTGTTCCCAGAGCACAAGGAAGCATGTTATGAAGATGGCAAGAGAGCAGCATGGCAGGCCTAACTGTGTGTGAGAGGAGGGGGTGCATGGGTGCATGTGTGTAGACATATATATATATATGTATGTATTCTTACCAATAGGAGCTTTAAAAGGTGTGTATGGATGTGTGTGATTGTGGTGTATGGGGCTGCTCACAGGTGTATGTATCAGACAAGATTCAGGATTCATACTGTTTCAGAGCCCAAACATGGCATCCACCAGAATCCAAGAAGAGCTGTGGTCAGGTGTGGCTTAGCTCTGTCAATATGAAGTAGACCATTTAAGTTCATGTCTAGCTTCCCATCCTTATGGAAGGTGCTCAAGGGAAGGTAAGACAAATGGAACAGTTGGGACAAGGAAGGAAAGAGGAAGGAAGTGGCTCATAACACTATGACATGAGCCACTGCAAGCCAATGTTGCTTCTATCCTCTTTGCTTACTGGCTTCTAGGACATGTCCATCCCCACCATTCCAATTGAAGGGCTCTTGTGGTGGGAAAGATCAGCTGCTGGAAAACCCATGGAAGGCCTTGGGGAATGCCATGGCCCGAGGTAATCAGCAGGCGAAGTTATTATCATTATGCTGCTAATTAATTCCCAGCTCATTACATTTCCTGTGGCTAATTTGTACTCGCCGCTGATTTGATTAAACTCATCTCTATGCTAATAAATGTGTTTTCCATTTGTTTTAGAGACTGTAGGAAAAGGGCTTGATATTTACATATTTTGACGTTTATCAGAGAAATCGCAGCATCTGAATTAATTCCTCTCTGATTTATAAGTTTTAAAAAGGAAAATTTAAGGGTCATGCCTATTTTCTCATTTTTTACCCACAGCAGGTATTAAAGTCTACTTTCCATCCCTACCCTTTATTCCCAGTATCTCTCAGGATGGTCACAAACTATTTCCCAAATCTTTTACCACCAGAAGACTGGTCCCTCTGGTCAAGTACTGCAAAGAACTATGTGTGTGTGTGTGTGTGTGTGTGTGTGTGTGTGTGTGTGTGTGTGTGTGTGTGTGTGTGTGTGTGGTTGAATGCACACTACAGCAGTTATCCTCTCTGGTCTCTTCTGGTTTGACACTATTCTTAGAAAAAGACCATCCATTTTATCCACTATCTCCAACCACCACAGTCATCACTTGTTTGCCTACTCCATTGCTGTTTTATCTTGATTCCCTTTAGAAGGACCTGAGGTCATTTACTTCTACTTACACCTAACCAAGAATACCTTCTCCAGCATCATTTGCAAGCAATCATCAGTTTCTCCTTAAAGTCCTGTAGTGATAGAGAACCCACTGGACCCTGAGGCATTCCACTGTCCATTCTATTTGGACAGCTCTATTTTATTTTGGAGTTTTTCCTTATATAGAGCCTAAATCTGCTTCTGCAACATCTATCCTAATTCTACCCTGTAGGGCCAAGCAGAGAAAATCTAATATGACATCTACCTACAAATATTTAAAAAGAGATGCTGTGTATTCCAAAGCCTTCTCTTCTCCAAGCTAAAAATCCCAGGTTCTGAGACTTGTTTAAACTGATACAGAAACTACCTTTACGTGTAACTGGAAAAATAAAATAAAAGTTTGTTGCATTGAAAAAAATTAAAATAAACTGATACAGAGTACAAAGAAGAAACAAAAGAATATACACTGTTGTCTACAACAAAGAGGTTGAAGACAATATTAAAAGTCTATAAAACATAGGTCAAATAGAATGGATAGCATTAGTCCCAAATTGTTAAATTTAACACATGCATCCTTCCTTTCTATAACAAAATGTTAACTATGAAAATGGAAACCAGGATGTATTGTCAGTCTTGATGACTATATTAAGTCATTTTGTTTAACTGCTTTTTATAGGAAGGCATTCTTGTAGGGAATGTTTGTAACTTATGTATCAAATAACATGCATTCCTAAAAACATTCAAATCTCCACTTCCATCAATGGATCGTCATCTTATCCTTTCACCATTGAGATCAGCTTCCTTTGAACATTTTCTAGTTTGGGGGTTTTTATCTCCCTAAAATATGGCAACAGAACTAAATACAATTCTCCCAATTGTAATCTTACCAAGGAAGAAAACAGCAGAAATCTTCCCTCTCTTAATCAGTACATTATAGCTTTCTTATTGCACCTAACATAGTAATCACTTTTTTTTGGGGGGGGGGGGAGGTATCTATGTCACACTGTTGACTCACATTGAGCTTGCATTATCCTAAAAACCCAGATCTTTTTCAAATAAACTGTTGTCTAGGTATAATTCACCAATTTTAGACTCATGAAATTAGGGGATTTTTATCCTTATTAAGTTTTATTTTGTTAAATCAACCCATAAGTCTTTTTTTAAGTAATAAACATTTGTATTTATAGTTTTGGGTTTTAATTTTTATCCCTCCTTCCCTCCCTCTCTTTTCCCCTCCCTGAGGAGGTAAGCAATCAGATATAGGTTATACATGTATGATTACATAAAACATTACCATGTTAGTCATTTTGTATAAGAAAAATTTGGATAAAAGACAAAATGAAAGAAAGTGAAAAATAGCACACTTCAGTCAGTGTTCAATCAATATCAATTCTTTCTTTGGAGGTGGATAGTACATTTCATCAATAGTCCTTTGTGGGGGGGGGGCGCAGCCAGGTGGGGCAGAGGATAAAACACCAGCCCTAATTTCAGGAGGACCTGAGTTCAAATCCAACCTCAGACACATGACACCTACTAGCTGTGTAACCCTGGGCAAGTCACTTAACCCTCTTTGTCCCTCCCCTCCAAAAAAATAGTCCTTTGGAATTGTCTTCAGTGATTGTATTTCTGAGAATGGTTAAGTCCTTCACAGTTCTTCATCAAATAATATTGCTGTCTCTGTGCACAATATTCTCTTGGTTCTTCTCTCTTCACTATACATCAGTTCATACAAATCTTTTAAGGCCCTTCTGAAATCATCCTTCTTGTCATTTCTTATGGCACAAAAATATTCCATCACCATCATACACCACAGCTTGTTTAGCCATTCCCCAAATGATGGTCATTCCTTTGATTTCCAATTCTTAGTCCTGACAAAAAAGAGCTGCTATAAATATTTTTGTACAAACAGGTCTTTTTCTCTTTTGGGGGATGTCTTTGGAATATAAACTGAGCAGTGGTATTACTGGTTCAAAGGGTATGCACAGTTCTATAGCCCTTTAGTCCACAATTCTTGCCCAGTGGTTCTCAGAGTATGATTTGAGGACTGCTGGAAGCCTCAAGACCCTTTCAGTGGATCCTTGAGGTCAGAATTGTTTTCCCACTAATATGAATTATTTATATTATATTTAATTTCCAATAAAGTCAACATAAATAGACATAACATAATCAAAAGCTCTTGGGAAAGATTATCTTCATTATCATTAAGAATATAAGTCCTCTTAATAATTCTTAAGTCCTGAGACTTAAGAAGAAAAAAATTTGATCACTTCTAGTCTAGCCTGTTAAGATATTTTTGGATCTTGACTATCATACAACATATTACATGTCTTTCCCAACTTTCTATCATCTACAAATTAAATGAATGCCATCTATGACTTAATGCATGCCATTGATTTTCAAAATGATGAATAACACAGGGCCAAAGACATTTTTTGGAGCATTCCACTAAAAACTTTACTCCAGGGTAAAATTAAGCTGCTTTTTGGATCCAGTCATCCAACTGGTTGCAGTTCTATTATCTAGGCCATATATATCCAGATTGTCCACAAGGAAAACATGAGAGATTTTATTCCACCTGAGAATCATCGCCCATGAGAACTAGAAGAAAACTGAGAGATTGCCTAATCAAACATCCTTCCTTGGCCAAATAAAGAAACCAAGGTCTGAAGAAATAAATGGTTTGCCCAAAGTCACACAGTGAATTAATGTCCAACACTATTTCCTTATTTTGGTAGCCTGCCTAATTGAACATGGTAGCCATGGTCACCATCCTGTATTCCTGCAAAGATGTTTTCTTTGTGACACCAACTTTATCCTAAAGGAAGAACATGGCATATAGCAGAGGCCACAAAAATAGTCCCATTCCCTAAAGTAATTCTAATAGCATGGACAGTAAACACTGTCCCCAGGAGAAGAAAATTATTGGGTACCTGGTTTTCCTCTATTCCCCCCCACCAATTCTCTTCTGCTCATTGAAATAACATGTGGGGACAGCTAGGTGGCACAGTGGATAAAGCACCAGCCCTGGATTCAGGAAGACCTGAATTCAAATCTGGCCTCAGACACTTGACACTTACTAGCTGTGTGACCCTGGGCAAGTCACTTAACCCCTGTTGCCCCACAAAATAATAATAATAATAATAATAACATCAAGCCCTGGGAAATAGAAACATTCTTTCCCTTTATTTCTCACTGAGTGTCCACCTTTCCCCTACCACCAGTTATTCATATAGTCCTAGAACAACAGAACAGAAAGAGACTTTAGAGGAAAGGCTAAATTGTAAAAGATAGCTGGAAGCGCCATGAAAATGTAGAATGTTAAAGCTAAAAGGGACCTTAAAACACACCAAATAGAATGTTGCAGTTAGCAGGCACCTTGGAACGTGTTTGTCCAGTCAGGGCCGTGGGGGTCTTAATGATCATCTAGGCCTCCCTTCTCACTTAACAATGGAGGATACTAACATCCAAAGGAAAGTCGTGACCACCTTGCCTCCCTTTGGCACGAATGGAAAGATCCCACCCAACTTTGGAATCATTGTTTCCCTAATGTGGCAGGGAAAGCAGAGATGGCACAATGAAGGGAAATAAGTGAAGGTTCCTGAATCACCAACTAAATACTCTAGCCTGGATTTTTGGTCTTCAATAACCTCATGGGGATTTAATATTGATTAAAGATTAGTCTATAAAATTAGAAAGATCTTGGTCTTTAATAGATGATTAAATTAAGGCCATTAAGTCTGGGCAAAAATGAAGAGGAATGCAGATAATTAGGATAAGACATGGCTGTAGCAAGGGGCACTTTGGCTCCATTTACAACTCTCACCTCCCTAGCTTTCCCTGTGTGCTTCAATGCAATTTGGCATCTGAACCTCAGCTTAATAGTGACAGAGGTTTGCTGTAATGTTTCTTACCTCCACATTTTTTCTGCTGGTATCCCCAATACCCTTAGACTGCCCCAACTTCTCAGACCTGATCCCCTGAGTGGTGAGTGCCCTTTGTCCTAGCACTACTTTTTCCTAGCTAAGCTTAACTGGGTCCCGGCATTGTTGTCCCTCTATTGGAAGCAACATGTTAACATTCTATTCTTGTCAGGTTTGGGCAGAAGCACTAGGAGGTTTCTGTCTTTATGTATTCCTTGATAATTCTCAGTAAATACAATTAAATTCCCCAGTCGGGGAACTGAAAAGGAAGACTGCTGGCTCAGACCTCAGACCAGCATTCACTTCAGGATGTTGCTTGCACAGTTTTGCGGATATACTTCCCATGTCAAACCAGGGACTGTGGGATTCTGGGCCTTCCCCTGAGTCAGTGCTGACGCGGCTTCCAAACTGGGCCACAGCATGTGATGGTTTCCTAATAGGGACAAACACCACCCAGGGACTTAGATGAGCACAACTCATTTGACTTGTGACTCAATTCAGGATTGGGCTTGCTGTAAGTGGAGTTGAAAGGTGAAGATATTGACCTTATCTGGCTGGCTCACCACATCTTTGGAACTTGGTTTGAAAACACAAAATTCTCTTGGAAGAAGAAAAAGGCAATTAAGCATATTAAGTCACCTACGACATAACTTCTACCATCCATTGTTCATTATTCTTCCTGGAGAGGCCTCTGATTAGATGTTTTCCTTTTTCAGATTATGAGATTTAAGTTTGTGTCACTGGAGACAGCTGAGAGATAGATTTTATAGCTTTTTATGTTTATAGTGCTCTTAAGGTTTGCAAAGCACTTTAGACTGATTTTCACAATAACCCTGGGAGGTAGGTACTATTCTTATCTTCATTTTACAACTAAGGAAACTGAGGCTGAAAGAAGTTAAGAGACTTATCCAGGGTCACACAGCTAATAAATGTATAAGGCAAGATTTACACAGGGGTCATCTCAACTCCCAAGTCCTGCACTCTATCCACTATTCCAAGAAGATAGTCTTAGGGAATTCTGTATGTCCTCTTATGGTCCAAAAGATCTGCCAGGCTCCTCTATCTAAAAAAGAGGTTCCCAAACTGAGTCCACATGAGTCCATAAATAGATTGATAGGTTTCCTAAACTTGGATGGGAAAAAATACATTTTTCTTTTCACTAACCTTTGGTTTCCTTTGTAATCCTATATGTTTTATTTTATGCATTTCAAAACATTATTCTGAGATAGGGATCATAGAATTCCCCAGCCCCCCAAAGGGGCCTTGAGACAAAAATGTCTAAGAACACTTCATCTAAAAAGAAAGGACAGTATCATATATCAACTAAGAAACAAATTCCAGGAATCTAAGGGCCAACCACAGCACAATTGTGATAGAAGATTCTGGGACAAAGTTTTGAGTCTGGGCTGCTATATGGGACAGAATATGATTGACAGGTCTATGAACTCTCTGGGTTCTATCTTCCTCTCACATGGTCAATCCCAGAAGGGTTGTAAAAGAAGGTGCTTGGGGCTGGAATCAACACATACATCTGGTCCAGGAATCAGAGAATGAAGTCCAGAAAAGAGCCAGCATCTGCTCCTTGTCTAGCCTGAGAACTGGTATCTGGGGCAGGAGTCAGGGAACAGGCAGACCCTAATATCACTGACCATTAAACGCAGAGCAAGTATTGTTCCTGCCGATTTTTCCCTCTGCTCTGGACACTTTTGTTAGGAGCATCTTATCATTTCCCACCTGGCCCAAGGTAGCAAAATTAGTTATTGAATCCAGTATTGACCAAAGGATGACCTCCTTAAGACCCCTTTGCATCCCTAAGTTGAATTTGGGAAGCACAAAGTAGAGATTTACCATTTAGTTCATTTTTATTTATTATTTTAATTTCACCCATTTAATTTTCTTCCCGAAAACAAGTCTTCCAAATGATTTGAAAAGCAAAATTGATTTTCGGTGGATGTGAATTAAACATGTAGACCTATACTCAGAGAGTGTCAAAATCTGACTCCTTGCCCACATGCTATTACTGAGGCTGGAAGGGACTACATAAACTCTCTGTCTTTCCCAGACCTCACATAATACTGTATTGTCACCTACTTTATGTGTTTATGTATTATCTATATATATCTTCTTATCTATTATTTGGCAAAATAGTTATTTGAGGGTATGTGTCAAATCTCCCTTTTATGTTATAAGGTCCATGAGGTAGGCTCCACTTTGTATCCTATCCTTCTATCTCTCCCAGTCTCTATGCACACAGAGTAGTCACGTGATAAATATTTCTTGAGTTAATCTGACTTAAACAGACCACCAAACTGGGTAGACATGGAAAACCATTTGAAAGTGAGATACAGGATACAGTGAGATGTAACCACAAAAGATATCAACACAACTGTGTTTTTTTTTTTCAAAAAAAGATATGACTCTATATTTTACCAGAAAGAAACCTAGAAAGTCAAGTAGCTTATGTTTCTGAAGCCCAACAAGTCCATTTAAATTCAATTCAATTTAGCAACTATTTCCTGGGGTACAAATGCTGCTGCATCTTCTACACCATCAGACCTTGTGAGACCATGCTCCAAGGGATATAACCCACTCAGGTTTGTAACCCTGCCTAGGGCCCAGGGTGTCTTGACTGGTGAGTATGTGAGCACAATTTATGGGGGCCACTATATCTAGCCAGCCTCAGACTTGTTTCAAGTTCCAACACAGTCGTCTTCTCACCATACAACTTTGTGTATGAACTCACCCCCTTACTTTGTACACCTTTCTCTGAAAACTGTAAAGATATCAGTCCTGCTATTCCTAGTGGAAAGGACATGTCAATCAGTTCCCCCAGGGAACCACTCACCATCCCTGCAGCATCTCAAAACACCTTTTCCTGGCCACCATTCATTCATATGTGTTATCTCCCGCTCCCCTTAAAAAGTAAGCTCCTAAAGGGAAAGGATGTTCTCTTCTTTTGTATTTAGATCCCAAGCTCTTAGTGCAGTGCTTAGCATAGACTCGGTGCTTAATAAATGATTTTCCATTCATTCATTGAGAATCAATTGTGTTCAGGGCCATGTGCTAAACATTTTGAAGAGTTCAAAAATTATTAAGATGTGTCTTTCCCTTCCGAAGCTCACAACCAATTAGGGGGATAAAATACATACACAGGAAACTAAAATCAGTAAAGTGAGATCATACGACAGAAGTATCTGAGCCTCCTACCCAGAAGGACACCTAATGTCCAGAGTGCCTCCACCCTAGAGTTTTTACAATCTATTCCAACTTGTCAGAATTCTCAGCATAGCTTTGTAAGGGGCTGATTGGAAGATACTGCTTTTTTCACCCTCCTTATAACCTCTCTTGCCTTTCTTTCAGGGTCCTCAGTGGTCCTTGCTCAGCAGAAGTGCTGTAGGGAGTGATTTCCTTCCTGCCAGAACAGATCCCAATGTTCCCCAGCCTTTAACAAGGCCTGGGATTGACCAGGTCACAAGTGGATGTTTACATCGGGTTGTGTCAACAGAAACAGAAATTAAGTCCCAGGTAAACTCAGAAGTCCAATTCTTGGGCCAGATATCTCTGAAGCCAGCACTGAGAAGTCCTAGTATACCAGTCAGGCCCTCTAACTATAGAAAACTATGCATCAGCCAGACCCAAACCCTTACTCTACCCTATCGACATTTCCTGTTCTGGAAAAGGATTGATCAGGTGAGAGTCTAAAGTTTCATGTCTTAACTTACCATTTTTTCTGGCACTAGTATTTTCATCCCATAAAATCTATCTCTTAAAGGAAAAACATTTCCACGTGTCAAGAAAAGAGAGTATAAAGAGAGGGATTCCGAGAAGTCCCAGAAAAATGTTCATTCTATTGTAACTAACTTCTTCCTCCATTATACAAGATCATAGCATAATAAATTTAGACGTAGAACAAACCTTAGAGGACATCAAGACCAACTCCCTCATTTTATAGCAGAGGAAACTGAGGCACAGAGTAGTTAATTGACTTGCCCAGGGTCTCACAGCTAGTAAATATCCAAGGTGGGATTTGAACCCAGGTCTTCCTGACTCTCAGTCCACTCCCTATCCACTGCTCCATGCTATCTCTTTACAAAGTACTTCATAGGAGCACAATATATGAATAATAGATATGTATATACATCAAATATATGTATATGTGTATCCTCCACTAAATCTTAAAAGACAATATGAAGTAGCAGATAGAGTCAAGAACTCAGGAAGTGGGGTCAGGAAGACCTAGCTTTAAATCCTGTCTCTGACATATACTAAGGACAAGTTACTCAGTGTCACAGATATGCCAGACCCCTCTCCAAAACAAGTTGCTTTTGTGTATTTAGTGGAGGGATTCCTAAAATGGAGTTATAGGATATGAACCCTGGTCTTCCTGACTCTTAGTAGATCTACTATAAGCAGTGGAGTATTCTGGTAAATATTTAAAAATCAACTGGGTAGGGCAGAACAGGCTGGATGTGCATGTGACACTTTTTTTTTCTTTTTTGGTGAGGCAATTGGGGTTAAGTGACTTGCCCAGAGTCACACAGCTAGTGAGTGTTGAGTGTCTGAGGCCAGATTTGAACTCAGGTGCTCCTGACTCCAAGGCCAGTGCTCTATCCACTGCGCCACCTAGCTGCCTCCCATGTGACACTTTTAAGTTTATTTTATATTATGATTTTCTCCATCAATGTCTTAAGTCTATACAATCAACTAAACAATAAATCAAACCCTGATTTATAGGGTTTTCCAGTTTCTCAGGTGTGAATGCTCATCTTGAAATTTTAACTGGGAGTTCAAGCTGGCTATGACTACAACATGCCACCTCATTATGTGTTATAGTTCTGAAAGACTATTGCACTAGAGCATAAAGTATAGTTGATCCGACCAAGTTGGAATGCCTCTGAGTCAATAGATTGGAGAATTCCATTTCTGGAGATCAGACTTACTCATTTTGGAGAGGCTGCTCATCAGAAGGTTGGCCACTAAGTCATGAATTTTTTTGTCCAGATTAATTCATGAAGGGCTTCTACTGATCAAGGCATGGAAAGATACCATTTGCCTCAAAGCAAGGAGCACCCACACTGATGGAATCAGATTTTTTTTGGAAAATGTTGAAGAAGCATCTATAAAATAGTTCAATATGTTTCTAGCTAAGGTCCATAAATGGACATGCCCCATTAAACAGTATGAAATGAATCCACAAAATAATTATGAGGGGACAAATAATTCCATCACAATGATGTAATCCATGGGCCACCCAAGAAACACAAGATTTCCACAGAATCTTAGAGTTGCAAGAGACCTCAAAAGCCATCACGTCCAATCTGCAACACACAAAGACCCTCTCCCCCCTCTCTAACACCCACAACAATTGGTCATCCAATCTTTGCTTGAAGACCTGCCCCCCTCCTAAGAGAAAGCCACCATATGCTGAAGAGGTCTGCTCTACTTGGGACAGCTCTAATTGGGGGAAGTTTTTCCTTGTAATAAGTCGAAAGCTACCTTCCCACAACTCCCAGCTGTGTTCCTAATGCTTCCCTTTGGAAGACAAACAGAACAAATCTCATCTTTCTCCTAACATGATGGCCTTTCAGATATTTGAATACAGCTCTCCCTTCCACTGTCCTTTCCTACAACTCATCTTTTCTCTAGCTCTTTCCACTGATCCTCCTATGGCCTGATCTATATTCCCTTTGCCATCTGTTCATTTTCATCTGGACATATGGTAGTCTGGAAGTGTCCTCCCTAAAATGCAGTAGTCAGAATTGAACACAATACTCCAGATGTAGCCCGACCAGGACAAAGGTCAAGAACATTAGAAGAAGCTTGATTCTGTGCATTTATAACGTTATATTGACAAACATCATTTGTCAATGCCACCTTATGCAGGTATTCTTTTGTTGGTAAATTCATTCGTTAGAGCCAAGCTTATACACACGTCATCTTTTATTCAATGTTTTGCTTTAAACTTAGGTCTCATTTTATTTCAGGCTTTTCTGCCTATTGGTAAGAGACAATGTGTTTGAAGATAATTTGTGTGAATTATACATGAAAAAGGTTGTCTAGGGGCAGCTAGGTGGTGCAGTGGATAAAGCACTGGCCCCGGATTCAGGAGGACCTGAGTTCAAATCCAACCTCAGACACTTGACACTTACTAGCTGTGTGACCCTGGGCAAGTCACTTAACCCCCCAAATGCCTCACCAAAAAAAAAGTTGTCTAGCCTCATTGCCTCTACATTCTGTTCTCTCACTCTCTTCTAAATAATAACGGTTGACATTTATATAGTGATTACTATGTGCCAGACATTGTGCTAAGGTTTTGTTCAAATGCCACACTCTGTTCAAATGTTACTGTATGTGTTCTGTATATAACTATATATGTTTATGTTGTATAAATAAATGCATAAAAATAAATTCTGTTAAAATGTAAGTTTCTTGAGGGCAGGGTCTGTTTCACTCTTCTCTGTAGTGCCAGACCTTAGCATAGTACCTCGTACATATTGGGGGCCCAATGAATGTTTCCTGATAGACTGATTGACTGTACCCTTATGATCTTCACATTTGGGGGGGATGGGGGGTTGCAAGGGTCTAATCCCAGTAAATCCACAAAAGTCCATAGGATCACAGATTCTCAAAGTTGGAAGGGACATTGGAGTTTATCTAGTCTAACTAGTCTAATAGTTCTTTTCATCATCAGTGATATTTACATTTATTCACTAAGTACTGAATTTCATCTCCGTCTCAGAAAACCCCATAAATAAACTCCAAAGTAAGCTAACCATACATCCTGAAAACTTAGAAACTGATTTGCTAGAAGAGAAAATCGTTCAGGGCAGAATCTGGCTTTCCTCTTAGAAAGCTGTTAGCTTAAATAGGCTCTTAGGTGGGGAAGGATTGGTGGTTGTTTTTTCTAAGAACTATAGCTGAGCTATCACCTCCCCCTATCGCAGCTGCTGGACTAAGCACGGTGAGGATCCCCTGAGAACCAAAGGAGATAGATACCTACACACCTCTGCAGCACTGACTTTCCCGGAGCAATGCCAGCTCAGCCAGGATTCCAAGAGCCAGCCCAGATTTCTGTACAGCTCTCCAATTCCTAGCTTTTCTGAGGAACTGGCTTTGGCCAGCCTTGCCTGAGCTTCCGGTCTATCCATCTTTAATGAGAGATGACAGTGCAAGTTCCCTTAAGGGAGAACATGGGCAATTTCAGTTCTGGCATTTTAGTTTATCTCTAACCAGCAGTTTTCAAAAGGGTACAGCTAAAAAAGGATTGGGCCTGCCTATCTGTGGAAGAAGTTGGGCGTAAAATGTGTGGGGAGTGAGCTCTGGTGCTTTCTAACTGCTCCAGTTACTGTGTTGACAAAAAAGAGGCTAGAATGGCTGTTGTTTAGAATTTCAAGCTTTCCCACTACCTTCCCCTCCTCCCCCCATTCCCTCTTAAAGGTGTTAACCACTGAGCCACACAGACCCAATTATCCATGTGGTTATGTTTGAGTGCAGAGGTTTCATCCATATTTTATTAGTGTTGGTTTCCATGCCCTGACCATCTACCATGTCATGACAGCTGAGGTCTCAACCTTTATAGTTTATTAATCCCAACAGTTATATTCAAATAATACTCAGGGCCTGACTCCAGCCCCCATGAGCCAGGAGACTCAGAATTAAAGCTCTGACTCTTCCCAGGGCTTCCCAATTATCCTCCTATGGGGCCTTCTTTTTTTCTCCTTCAGCACACATATGTGACCCTCATTAATTTTATGCGTATGGGTAACTACCATTAATATTAATGGGACTTGGGCCTGTGCTTTGTGAAGAGAAAGTCCTTTAGTGACCAGCTCTCTATCTACTTCCTCCTTCATACACACAAACACATGCACTCACACACACCATGCCTATAATACTTTTTTTAATTAATAAGTATTTAATCTTTCTATAATCCCACCCCACTGATGGATAGGGGCCAAAACTTGTAACAAATATGCATAGTCAAGAAAAATAAATTCTCCCACTGGCCATGTCCAAAAATATATGTCTCATTCCTAAATCTCCTCTCCTTAAGGAGGTGAGTAGTATGTTTCATTATGCATCCTCTGGAATCATGGTAGGTCATGGCATTGATCAGAGTTCTTAAGTCTTTCAGTTATTTGTTTTCATAGTGTTGCTATTATATACATTGTTCTGTTAGTTGTGCTTACTTCATTCTGTATCAGTTCATACAAGTCTTCTCAGGATTTTCTGAAATTTTCCTTCATAATTTCTTGTGGTACAATATTTCATTACATTAAAATATTTCTTCAACCCTTCCCCAAATTATGGGAACCCCTTTAGTTTCCAGTTACTTTCCATTACAAAAAGATTATTTACTACCTAGATACAAAAAAGGGGGTTAGTGTCCAGAATGAGGTGATAATTCCTTTCTTCTCTATCCTGGTCAGAACAAATTTAGAGAATTATGTTCAGTCTGACCAACACATTTCAAGAAGGACTTTAACAAATTGAATATGTCTAGGAGGTGGAAACCAAGATGGTGAGAGAACTAGAAATCATGTCACAAGAGAACAGGTTGAAGGAATTTAGGGTGTTTATTCTGGAGAAGGAAAGTGGGGGGACATAATAATTATCTTCAGACTTTAAATGGGTCGTCAAAGGGGAGAGGAATTTGACTTTACTGCTGAACCCAGCGTGGGGGGTAGGAGGAGGGGAGGGAGAACAAGAAACAATGGGTGGCAGTTGAAAAAGGCAGATTTCAGTTCATTGAAAACAAAAACTGTAAGAGAGATCCAAAATGGAATGTGCTCCCTGTGGAGTAATGAATTCCACGTCACTGGTGGTCTTCAAGAAGAGATTGGATGAGCACTTGTCAGAGATGTTGTGGAGGGGATTCCTGATTACATATGGACTTGATGAAGGGGTCTTCCAGTTCTTCAATTTTGTGAGTCTTCATGAAATAGGGAAGGGCTCTTAACCTTCAAACACTCTCTGTTTAGTGGCATCAAAGAAAGGGAACAAGGGGTACATGGAGCCACCAATAAGAAAGGAATTGTTTAAGAATTGCACAAAGGCTCTTTAAGTCTGATGCAGCTGTTAACTTTTCATCAAAATCTCAGAGACTGAAGGAACCCCAGACATCATCTAATCCAAAACTTCATTTTACAGAAGAACTGGGGGCCCCCAAAAGGGAAGATTTTCCCAAGGTCACATGGCTAATGAAAGGCAGAGTATGGCCTTGAACCCAGATCTTCTGGAATGGCTATTGTTTAGAGTTTCAAACTTCCCCATGACCTTCCCCTCCTTCCCCCATTCCCTTTTAAAGGCATTAACCACACAGGCCAAGATGGTGAGACCCAATAATCCATGTGGGTTATGTTTGAGTGCAGAGGTGTCATCCATATTTTATTACTGTTGGTTTCCACGTCCTGACCATCTACCATATCAATGCCTATTTTTAGATGAATGCCAGCCTGACACAGTTGGAACTGAGCTTTCTTTAATTTGTGATTGTGCCAGTCTTCCTTCCTTTTTAGAGAGGTCACTGAAGTCCAGCAAAGATTTCAAGAAAAGGTTCTGCCAGGAAAGGAGACTCTTCCTCCCAGATGTGGGGATCACAGAGTATCATCTGGGAAAGAATGGATTAGAGTTGTCCTTTTCTCCATTTATGAATTAAGCATTTCATGTGCATCTGTTCATAAAAGTCTTTCCCAGAATTTCTCTGAAATTTTTTCTCTCCTATCTCTATTTTCCCAGGCAATTATATGGTAAGAGCTCAAAAATATCACAGAATGTCAGCAAAAACCATATACCCTTATAGACCTTGTAATATAATCCCCTCATTTGTCAAAGAAGGAAAGTAAAACCCACAGTATAAAAATGGCTGTCTCAAGGTCACATAGCTGTACTATAACTGAGGTGTCCCAGGTCTTCTAACTCCCAATCCGATCTTCTTTCCACCAAGCCATCCATTCCCTTTTCAGGTTTTCTCCTGAAATCATCCTCTGTTCCATTCCCAAGTCTTTGGATTTTTTCTCTCCTGGTAATTTGCACTAAGGACAAGTGGCAATAGCACAAATGATTCCAAACAGAGGGGAACCCCAAAAAATGATTGGTGAAGCATGATTTTCACAGAGTGTTAGAAGTAGAAAATACACCAGGGATCAGTTAGCCTAATGCCTTCCTTGTACAGATAAGGAAGATGAGGTGAGAAAAAAAACAGATTGAGTGACCCAAGGTCATTCATGTTGCTGCTCCTGTCATAGTCAGGATTCAAACTGAAGGTATTCCAAATCCTGTGCTCTTTCCACTACTCAGGCTTTCTCTCTCTTGGTACCTTAGGAGAACTCAGCACTTCCAAGTTCCAGGAAAACAGATGGTTTTGCCTGTATGGAGCACCAGGAGGCTGCTCCCATGAGCTCTAGAAGCCGTCAGGAATGAGCTGATGTAGGCAGGCACGCAGCCTGGCACGTGACCTCCCCAGGCCCATCTCAGCAGGACTGTGTTTGCCTCATCCTAGCAAGAACTAAGAAGGATGTGCTGCCTGCAAAGGGTAGGTTTTAGTTTCATGCCACTAAATCAGCCTCCCCACCAAATGCCTCACCTTTCATGCTCAAAGTATTCCCTCCTCAACAAATAAGTTTCCATGCAGAAACCCCTGGTGAATGCTTTCTTGTTTTCTGTTTCTATTGAGGACTTTTTCCTTCTTAAAATGTCATTCCTTGCCTTTTGTTCAGAACTGGTTATGATATTGGAGTTGTTGTTTTTTCTTAATGGTATTTAGGTGCATAGTGCTCTCTCTGTACCTTGATGCACTAAACAAGCAAAAAATAAAAGTCAAGGAAACTGAGTTCTGTTCCCAACTCCAACTGTGTCATTTAACTACTTAATTTCTCTTAACCTCAGTTTCCTTTCTCCCAGCCCCAATATCTAGAGGCTTCCCCTCTAAGGTGACTTTTCCATTTACTCTGTGTGTATTTTATATGTAGATATTTGTTTATATGTTGTCTCTCTCATTAGAATGTAAGCCCGTTGAAGGCAGGCACATAGTGAATGCTTAACAAATATTTATAGACTGACTTTTCACAATGTCATCAACAACAGAAAGACTAAGTGGCTTAGTGGCTAGAGTGCTGAGCTTAGAGTCAAGAAGACCTGAATCGGGGCAGCTAGGTGGCGCAGTGAATAGAGCACCGGCCCTGGAATCAGGAGTACCTGAGTTCAAATCCGGCCTTAGACACTTAACACTTATTGGCTGTATGACCCTGGGCAAGTCACTTAACCCCAATTGCCTCACTAAAAAAAAAAAAAAGAAAAGAAAAGACAGAAAAGAAAAGAAAAAGAAGACCTGAATCAAAGTTTTATTTCAGGTAGTTAGTTATATAACCTTAGATAAGTCATATAAAATCCATCAATCTCAGTTTCTTCATCTGGAAAACAGAAATGAAAACTATAGCACTTATCTCACAAGGCTGGTTTTTTTTCTTTTCTTTTTTGAGGTTTTTCCCTTTTGTTGTGAATCTTCTTTCACAGCATGACTAATGCAGAAATATATTTAATGTGGTTGTATGTTTATAATCTCTATCAGATTGCTTTCCGTTTTGGGATGGGGGAAGGGAAAAGAGGGAGGGAGAAAAATTTGGAACTCAAAATTTTATAAAAACAAATGTGAAGGGGGCAGCTAAGTGGCATAGTGGATAAAGCTCCGGCCCTGGATTCAGGAGGACCTGAATTCAAATCTGACCTCAAACACTTGACACTTACTAGCTGTGTGACCCTGGGCAAATCACTTAACCCTCACTGCCCTGCCCCCCCCAAAATTTTTTTTTGAAAACTATCTTTACATGTAACTGAAAAAAATACTATTAAGATTGAAAAAACCAAATAATACCTCATTTGATCTTCACAACAACCTTAAGAGGCAGGTGTTATTGTCCCCATTTTACAGTTGAGGAAACTAAGGTTAAATGGCTTGTTAGTAACTAAGACTGGTTTTTAACTCAGCTCTTCCTGACTTCAAGTCCTGTACTCTATCCCCTATACCACCAAGGTGCCCCATGTGTTATTTATGGCCATGTGCTATTCAATTGTTTAATCAGTTATTTGGATGAAGACATAGGTGTAATGCTAATCAAAATTATAGGTGATATGAAGCTAGGACAGATAGCTTACCTAGTGTATGAGAGTGTCAGGGCCCAATAAAATTTCTATAGGTTAGAATGTTGGACTGAATCTCTTAGTATGAATTTTAATAGGTATAAATGTACAGTCATACATGTGGTTTCAGAAAATCAATTATAAAATACAAAGTTGGGGAGCTGTGATGCTAGAACAGTTCATGAGAAAAAAAAGAAAGTTTTAGTAGACTATAAGCTCAATTTTTCAACAGTATGATATGACAGCCAAAAAAGCTAATTCAATCTTAGATTGTATTAATAGATACATAGTATCGAGGAACAAGCTGCAGGGTAGAACAGAAATAGAGAGGAAAGTGGTGTTGTGGATAAAGTATCCAACTTAGAGTCAAGAAGACTTGAGTTCAGATTCTGCCTCTGATGTTTGCCATCTGGCTTATCACTTAGCCACTGAGCCTCAGTTCCTTTATTTGCAAAATGGAGATAACACCCTTATTGCCTACCTGTCAGGGTTCTCATAAGGCTTAGATGCATGTGATATTGTATGTATACAATGCATGTGATATTGTATGTATAATATTATATATGAGAATCACCTTAAAAGCTTAAATATTATATAAATCCCAGATATTGTTATTAGTCCAGATGTACACTGCCTTAATCTGACCATATCTGAGTGTTCTATTCAATTATGAGAGGCAGCAGAGTGATTTGGAAATAGCAATGGACTTCAAGACAAGAGAGGGTTGGGTTTAAACCCTGCAAGCAATACTTACTGATAGAGTAACTCACTTCCCCATATATCTGAGATTCAGTTTCCTCATCTTTAAAAGAGATCGCTGTGGCATAGAGGACACTGAGCTGGCCTTGAATTCATGACAATGCAAATTCAAGTTTTATCTCTTATTCTCACTTGCTTTGTGACCCAGAGCAAGTGACCCTGAATCTTGGTCGTCTTCTTCTTCTTCTTCTTCTTCTTCTTCTTCTTCTTCTTCTTCTTCTTCTTCTTCTTCTTCTTCTTCTTCTTCTTCTTCTTCTTTTTGCGGGGCAATGAGGATTAAGTGACTTGCTGGGGGTCACACAGCTAGTAAGTGTCAAGTATCTGAGGTGGGATTTGAACTCAGGTCCTCCTGAATCCAGGGCTGGTGCTTTATCCACTGCGCCACCTAGCTGCCCCTGACCTGGCTTCTTAAACTGTGGGTTGCAGCCCCATATGCGTTCATGTAATGACTGGAAGTCATGACAAATTTGGCAACACTAAAAGGTTAAGCATGCCTATTTTATAAACCTATATACTCAAGATCATATAAAAATTTCTCAGGCAAAAAGGAGTCATGAGTAGAAAATGTTTAAGAAGGCCTGTTCTAGACAAATCTCAAAGACTTACAATTATAGGGTAAATGCTGGTGTGCATAGGTAGAGGGTGATTTCTCATTGGTGAAATGTCATACACAAAGCATTTGTAAATCTCCAAGTGTAATGGCTCTTATTTGGAGTGCAGCTTTTTAAGAGGAACACTAACAATATGGTCCAAAAGAGAATAAATTAAACTATGGTAATTAAGAATCAGTTGAAGACACTGAGAATGCTTGTCATGGAGAAGAGAAGACTTAGGGAAAACATGATCACTATCTTAAGGCATTTGAAAGGTTGTATAATGGAAACATTTTCTTTTTTGTGTGGGGGGCAATGAGGGTTAAGTGACTTGCCCAGGGTCACACAGCTAGTAAGTGTCAAGTGTCTGAGGCCAGATTTGAACTCAGGTCCTTCTGAATCCAGGGCCAGTGTTTTATCCACTGCACCACCTAGCTCTCCCTAATGGAAACATTTTCCATTCCCCTTAGGTTTGCTTGCTAATCTATCTCATATATGTAAGATATGCCAATATATGAAGCAATGAACAAAAAAAAACTGAGTCGATGCTAGTATGTTTGCTGCATATACCTAGTGTGCTTAAATATTTAGACATGTTTGGAAAAGTTATGAATTGTCATTTATTCAGAGCATAGAACCACTCAGTGATATCTTATTCTTTCTTTGCTATTTGTTACTCTGGCATAATTTATCCAAGAGACCCCTTGTCTGAATTCTCAGACTTTAGCTATGTGAATAGTGGCTTTCTGTGTAGAGGGCTAGTACCCTTGGCAGTGGGAATGTGCAAATGAAAATAGCTCACAGATCATAAGCCATTGCTTATGTAGTGAGTGATAAGTCTGCAAGGTCAGCCATGAAATGAGTTGTATCACTCCCTCCCCTCTTCTTTTTTAATTTCTTCTTTACCTTTCAACCAATTTTAATTCTCAAAGATCACAAAGCAAAGATTTGGGAATCAAGGCAACAGATATTCCCTAGTCTCCTCAACAAGGTAAATGCTAGAAAGTCCAAAGTAAGATCAAGAAGAAAAAAAACTATTTGGAAATTTATAACCCACATAAAGACCTAAATTACAAATGCATGTATGTGTGTATGTGCATGGAAGGGCCAGAAGCCCCACTATTAGGCTACTGCTTTCTTCATGGACCTGAATTTGAGCTATTGTATCAGCAGTGGATTTAAAACCACAATGCTGCAAGCCTAGAAGAACATGCCCCCAGTTAAAAATTTAAATCATTTAGGATCTCAATCAATAGCTGTGTTCTTATCTTGAGAAGCAAGCCAACTCTACACCCAGATTTTGTTCTAATAAATTTGACTTCAAATGTGTAAATTTTGTTCATGAGCTGTCTTTTATTTTTCTAGTGTGTCCACTGGGTTGCCATTAAATCATAGATTTAGAAAGTATTTTCTACTAAATGGTGGGAAGACCTTCAATTTAGACTGTCATGTGAAAGAGGACTTGGACTTGCCATGTTCCCTGAAACAGAATCCTTTGGATCCCAGAGGTTCCCAATCTACTCTGCCACCAACACCTAGGGCCCACCAGGCCTTTCCATTCACCCTGTGGCTGAGCCCTCCTTTATAAACTGTCTTAGCCTATTAAAATATAAGCTCCTTGAGGACAAAGACTATCTCAATACATCCAACATCCATTAAGTGATCTCGGTCAGACACAAATGCATTCACAGATGCACAAAGTATGAGTAATAAATAAAGTTAATTGATGTCTTACTGTGAGGAGATAAATCAAGCCTCCTAGGCATTACTAAAACTGGATGGGAGGGGGCAGCTAGGTGGCATAGTGGATAAAGCACCTGTCCTGGATTCAGGAGGACATGAGTTCAAATCTGGCCTCAGACACTTGACACTTACTAGCTGTCTGACCCTGGGCAAGTCACTTAACCCTCACTGCTCCCACCAAAAAAAAAAGAAAGAAAAAAGTCCCTCTTTTAAAAAAATAAAAATAATAAAAATTTTAAAAGGACAAGTTGTGGTATATGAATGTAATGGAATACTATTGTGCTGGAAGAAACGATGAGCAGGAAGAGTTCAGAGAAACCTGGAGGGTGTTGCATGGAATGATGATGAGTGAGATGAGCAGAACCAGAAGAACATTGTACACAGTATCATCAACATTGAGTGTTGATCTACTGTGATGGACTAGATTCTTCTCACCAATGCAATGGTACAGAAGAGTTCCAGGGGACTCATGATGGAAGAGGATCTCCAAATCCACGGAAAAAGAAAAAGAACTGTGGAGTATAGATGCTGATTGAAACATACTATTTCTTTTGGTTTGGGTGCTGTTGTTTTTCTGTTTTGAGGTTTTTCCTCATTGCTCTGATTTTTCTCTTATAACATGACTAATGGAGAAATATGTTTAATGTTATATATATATATATATATAAAACCTATATCAGATTATCTGCTGTCTAGGGGAGGGGGGAGGGAAGGCAAGGAGGGAGAAAAATCTGAAATTGGAAAGCTTGTATAAACAAATGTTGAGAATTATCTTTACATGTAACTGGAAAAAATAAAATACTTTTATCAGAAAAAATAAATAAAAAATAATAAAAATTTTAAAAATTTAAAAAACTGGATGGGAAAGGACTCATGTTTAGAATATGACTATTAAAAATATACTTTATTAGAAAAAACAGAATAGATAAAAGGAATAGTGGAACATCACTGCGATGTAAGAAAATATATTCATGAGGAAATCCAGGAAGCAGAGGGAGGAAGCATGCTAGAAAAGATATGGGTGAGGATTAATGAACAGAGAAAAAGAAGCATTATTGTGGTGGCAATATACTACATACCACTTGCCCATGAGGAGGAAATAGATGACGAGTTTAGGAAACTAGTATAGAGGCATAACATAATATAGAAGAATAAAATTTCTGGAGCTCTCTATTTTTTATCTGTCTCTTTCCTCTTTCTGTCTTTATCTCTCTGTCTCTGTCTCTCTTTTTCTCTGTTTTGTTACTCTGTTTCTCATAGTCCTTCTCTCTCTCTCTCTCTCTCTCTCTCTCTCTCTCTCTCTCTCTCTCTCTCTCTCTCTTCCCCTCTCTCCCAAAATCAGATGATAAATTCTTGATTCTCCTTATTGAAAATTTCAAGGTAGGGACAAGCTAGGTGGCATAGTGGATAAAGCACCAGCCCTGGATTCAGGAGGACCTGAGTTCAGATCCGGCCTCAGATATTTGACACTTACTAGCTGTGTGACCCTGGGCAAGTCACTTAACCCTCATTGCACCACAAAAAAAGAAAAAGAAAAGAAAAGAAAATGTCAAGTTTCAAAATTTGAAGAAAATAAAGAAAAATATAATTCTGAACATGATTGTAATGAATAAGAAAGAACAAGTTGCTGAAATAGTAACAAATGGGATGATAGGAGGAAGTGACCCCTCTTTCTTTTGTGAAGAAAAGAAAGCTAGACATACTGCAACATATAAATTAGATTTAGGGAGAGCAGAGCAGGAGTTCAGGCAAGGTAAGTAGACTACCACTCTCTAAAAAGCCAAAAGGAAGTAAGCCCAAGAAGGATAAGAAATTCTCAATTATAAAATTATAAAGATATTAACAGAGATGGATATATGAACTCAAGATAGATTCAAAAGTATGTATACACGATGGAAAGAAGAGTCGGTAACTGAGAACTAATATCAAATGGTGGCTTAGACCTGTAGGAATTGAATCAAAAGCACATCTCCAGGTCTTCTGAATCTAGCAATGAATCCTAGAGAGCCATTGTTATTGTCCTGGTGGTGATGGTGAGGGTTGTGGTTGCTATTGTTGTTGTTATGTTGGGGATATGAAGAAGGTCAAAGAGAGATTGGATCATGTTTGGGAGTGGATGGAATGGGATAGGATGATAATAATATGCAAGGGAGAGAAGGCATAACTGCTCAAACATCACTTTCTCTTTTTTGTGACAAGGAGAATGATAGACTGGAAATGATAAGACAAAAATAGCTATTCAGGAGTTAAAAAACAAAGATAAAAGAGCAATTGATAAGAGAACATTTAACTGCCCTCAAGAATGAACTTGTCGGAGATTTGGTACCTCTGAGCCCTGTGCTTTATGCCAAATCTCCCCATGAAAAGTCCAAGGATTTCTTTCATGGTTTCCCTCACCCCACCCTTCCCTTCCCTTGCTCCTAAATAAACTATCACCTTATTCTAACTAAGTTTTGTGTGCAAGAGGGTGTAATTCTTTAAAGAGGAATTCCTAAGAACCCCAACTCCCACCAACCCGTACCCATTTTCCCACCATATCATCGCCAAAAGTCTTATGGTGGAAAATCCATTCCACATTCAAAATAAGAGCTATGGAGTCTGAATGCAGATCGAAGCATACTATTTTCACTTTTGTTGTTATTTTTTTGTTGTTGTTTATTCTTTCTTGCATTTTTTTTCCTTCTCTAATTTTTTTTCTTGCAATACGACTAATGTAGAAATGTGTTTAACATGATTGTAAGGTATAGCCTATATCAAATTGCTTGCTGTCCTTGGGAAGAGAAAGGAGGGTGGGAGAAAAATCCGGAACTCAAAAAAATATCTTTACATGTAATTGGCTAAATAAATAAATGGATGAATAAGCAAACAAACAAAAAACAAAGAAACAAATGAATGAATGACCCAACTAACAAAAATAAATAAGCAATCAAACAAACAAATGAGCAGATAAATAGGAAAGAAAAAAGATCATCTTTGTTGTGATGACTCAGTTAACAGCCCTACTTATCAGACAGTGTTAGGGGAGACTGGTGGGGAAGGAGACATCAAGTCTGCAGTTTTTGTCTCATCTGCTCTTTGTCAGTACTCATACCTGCAAATTGTCATGTTCTTGCTTCCTTGGAGGAACTGAGATTCAAAGGCTCAACCTCTCTTGCTGAGGTTGACCTATCTGCATTATCTCAAAGTTAACTATAGGTAACTATAGGTGGTACAGTGGATAAAGCACTGGCCTTGGATTCAGGAGGACCTGAATCCAGCCTCAAAGACTTGACACTTACTAGCTATGTGACCCTGGGCAAGTCACTTAACCCTCATTGCCCCATTAAAAACAAACAAACAAAAAAAGCTGCCCCCACTTGAAGCCATAGATAATCTTCAGTGATCTGACCATCAACTTGTTGCTACCTTGACATGCTTATAATAAAATCCTTTTAATTTTCTGTGTCCTGAGTTTTGCTGTGGTAATCTGGATGAAAGTCCAAATGCAGAATTTTCCTTTAACAATTTTGTTCAAAGCCCTTATTTTACATTTGTCATGGATTTCTCTGGGGCACACTGAGGAATCTTCTCCTTGAGAAACTAAACCAGAGGACAGATAACGCCTAGAGGAACCAAATCGGACTGAGCTAGCTTGGGATTCCTACCCTTCATTCTGGTCTCCCTTATCCTGGGGAGATAAGTTTGGGTGTGGCTTCGACCTTTGTGTTCTGAAGAGGGATCTGTAGCCACCCCTCACCCAATTCCTTTAGTCACTACCAGTGGGGGATGGTCCTCCACTGCTCACCCAATTCCCCCAGCTACCACCAGTGAGGGATGGTCCTCTCTCACTAAAGGAACTTTTCACGGGCAGATGGGCCACCCCCATCAGTCCCCTATAAAAGTACCTTTCGGTCTCCTGTTCGAGGAGATTTGGTACCTCTGAGCCATGTGCTTTATGCCAAATCTCCCCATGAAAAGTCCAAGGATTTCTTTCATGGTTTCCCTCCCCCCCACCCTTCCCTTCCCTTGCTCCTAAATAAACTATCACCTTATTCCAACTAAAAAAAAAAAAAAAAAGAATGAACTTGTCGGGGGCAGCTAAATGGCACAGTGGATAAAGCTCCAGCCCTGGATTCAGGAGGACCTGAGTTCAAATCCAGCCTCAGATACTTGATACTTACTAGCTGTGTGACCCTGGGCAAGTCACTTAACTCTCGCTGCCCCCCCCCCAAAAAAAAAAGAATGAACTTGCTGCTAGGCCCAGATTGAGGCTAATATCTGATCATAAGACCACAATCTGGAAGAAACCTTGGAGGTCATAGATCTAAAACCAGAAGGGACCTCAGAGGCTTTCTAGTCTTACTCCATCACTTAAGAAATGATAAGACTGAAATCCAGAAGAATTCAAAACCCTGCCCAAATTCACATAGGCATCCAGTGGCAGTGGCAGGATTAAAGCCCAGGTCCTCTGACTCAAAATCCAGCATGCTTCCCACCATGATGCAGGTACCAAATGAATTGTCAGGTTTGATTGCTGAACTACTTTCCTAAAAAATGAGGGAAAATGAGAGGCAGAGACAGAGACAGAGACAGAGACAGACAGACAGACAGAGACAAAGAGACAGAGATGCTGCAGGGCTGAAGATGGACAAATACTGTCCCAATTTTCAAAAAGGGGTGACTAGAGCCTTCAACTATAAACAACTGAGATTGTCTTAAAATTCTGGCAAAATTTTAGAATGTATTAAGTAGGTGGTTGCTGAGCATTTGGAAAGGGAAATGATCTCTAAGAGTCCGCGTGTCTTCATCAAGCACAAGTCATGCCAGAGTAACTTCATTTCCTTTTTTGACAGTGTTACAAGGCTGGTAGAACAAAGAAATGCCATCAACCTTGTATACCTAGATTTCAGCAAAACATTTGACAAAGTCTCTTGTGCTGTCTTTGTGAACAAGATCAAGACATGTACTAGGTGATATTACAGTTTAGGAGGATTAAGTGAATGAATGGACCAAAAAGCAATGACTGATGAATCCTTGTAAACTTGGAGGGAGGTCTCTGGTGGTGTGCTTCAAGCATCTGTCCTTGGCTCCATGCTGTTCAGCATTTTTATCAATTATTTGGATGAAGGCTTAGATGGCATGCTCATCAAATTTGCAGATGACACAAATCTGGCAGGGATAGCTCACACAGTGAATGACAGGCTCAGGATCCAAAAAGATCTTGACAAACTAGAATGATTTTGTTGTTGTTGAGTTATTGTTGTTTTTCAGTCATGTCCAACTCTTCATGACCCATTTGGGGTCTTATTGGCAAAGATACTGGAGTGATTCGCCATTTCCTTCTTCAGCTCATTTTAGAGATGAAGAAACTGAGGCAAATAGGATTAAATG